>NC_137081.1:86491691-87091691 GCF_951640355.1 Cnephaeus nilssonii
TTTCAGTTCCAAACCCAGAAAAGCAGAAAAACCAGGTGGGTGACACCAGAACCAACTGCAATGATTAACACCCCCTGCCTTGACAGTGACCAATTGGTGGAGGCCACGACCCTGAAGGAGCACTCCTAGAAAACGGATGAATATTCGGCTGAAACCCACCCCTGAGATCTCCCCTAAGATTCCAGCCTGCAAGAGAGAAATACAAGCCTCAAGACAAGGGGCCCAGCATGTGGACTCCCTCTGCTGAGCAGGCCCCGCCATTCCCTTTCCCCTCTTCTTCCCCCACAGGCATGCATCTCCTAAACTCTAAGGGACCCCACGAGACTTGAAACCAGGGGAGCACCTCATCCAGGGCTAATCCCCTGAACCTGTCGCCAAGGCCCCCTTTTCTCTGACTTTCCAGAGAGCTAAGGCCGCCCAGCCTAGGCTCTCCAGTTGCTTCCAGGCTAAGCCCTTTCTTGTTTTATTGTCCCCAGCTGTAATAAACATTCCCTCATAGTCAAATAGCCTATCTAATAAAGACAGAATATGCAAATTGACTGTCACTTCACGACAAAGATGGCAGCACCCACAGCCAATAAGGAGGGAATATGCAAATTAATGCAACAAAGATGTCGGCGGCCGCTCCAGGCCTCTGGGCAGCATGAGAAGGCAGAAGGCGGGTCAGGGCCGGAGCAAAGGCGGAAGGCGGAAGGCAGAAGGCAGTGGCCAGAGCAAAGGCCCAGGTCCCGGGTGCCAGCAGCCAGGGGAAGGAAGGCCTATTCTTGCACGAATCTTCGCTTCCACTTGCCTCAGCTGGCCACCCTGCCCATTGCCGCTCCTAGCTCTCCGCCACTAGCAGCTTGCTGTCCCGCCCTCCGCCACTAGTAGCTCCCGCCCTGCCCCGCACGCTGCGAGAGCCGCTGCTCCTTTGGTCGTGACAGCATTATGGCATGACGACCACAGACCTTTTATATAAGAGATTACTTCCCCCATCACTCACCCAGTGCAAATAATAATTAACTATAGTGAAGTTATGACAAGAAACCACCATAAATGCCAAAAAAATTATAAAAGAGGGTTCATCATATTACATTAAAAGGTAAGGCATATATACGGAGAGAAAAAGCATTAACTTTGGTTAACTTCTGGTGGTAAGATTACAAATTTCTTTCAGCTTTTCTCTATTTTCTAATTTTTTTCTATAATGAATGCTATTTTTATTATTACAAATAGAAAAGTATTATTGAAAAATCAGGTTCTACCATTTCATAATGGAGGAAAATCTCCCTTTCAGTATATTATGGACTATAATGTATAACTTGCAAAACAAGAAGAAAGTCTTAAATGCCTAAGAAGATGTCAGTAGTGGATTAGTTACTTCCATAAAATATGTTGTGAAAAACTACAAGCTGATAAAAAAAGGTGAAGGGATGAAGAAGTACAAACTGCCAGTTCTAAAAACAGTCACAGGGATATAAAGTACAGCACAGGGAAAACAGTCAATAATGTTGTAATAACTGTGTATGGATACTAGGCTGATGAGGGTGAGCACTTCATAAGGTATATAGGTGGCTAACCACTGTGTTGTACATCTAAAACTAATATAATATTGCATGTCAACTGTAACCAAAAAGTAAATTTTTTTAAAAAAAGAAGAAAACTACAGGCTGATAAAGACAAATAAATGTTTTTTTTAAAAAAGCATCTCCACATTTGTGTACAAATACAATTAGAAAAAATGTTAAAAAAAAAAAAGCATCTCCACGTTATTGTACAAATACAATTAGAAAATAATAGGGGAATACACATATGCCAGATAAGTTAATTCCAACAATTTAATACTTGCTTTCACTAGTATTTTAATGAAATATTTTTTAATCTTTCAGATATTTTTAGTTTTTCCTCTAAATGTGAACTGTAAAAGTAGAACATAGATTTAATTTTATTTTTTCTTCTCCACGGCAGGTTTATAATAATGGAAGACTAATGTCAACATCAGCACAAAAAATTGCATACTGTCAAGGCAGTTTACCCCAGATAGGAGACAATAATATTTTTATTCTAAGTTACAGCTTTCCGTGGACAGGGCTTACATGAAGACAGACCTGGGCGGAGAAGCAGCTTATTAGGGCGAGAAGCCTAACCACAGAGAGGATGTGACCAATGCATTTGGCTCTTCTAAAAAGATTTAAATTTCCAATGAATCTAGCAATACTTTCTTTCTATTATATTTTTCAGGAAGTTTTATTTATAGTTTTAAAGTCCTAGCCAAACAGCATTTTTTCATTTATTCACCAGACTAATAAAAACAGATCACTAAACCTGAACAACAACTTACATGATTTTTCAGTAACTTTATTGTTGAGATATAACTTACCCTTTTGAAGTTTATATAATTCAGCCTTTCTTATTATATTCACTAAGTTGTGCAACCATCAACACTCTTCAATTCCAGAACATTTTATCACCCAAAGTGAAATCCCATATCCTTTAGCAGTCACTCCCCACACCCTCCACTAAGCCCATGAAAACCACTTATCTACTTTCTGACTGAATGGATTTGCCTATTCTGGACATTTCATACAGAATCACAAAATATGTCTGATTTCTTTCATTTAGCACAATATTTTCAAGGTTTATCCATGTCAATAGCATGTGTCAAGACTTCATTCCTTTTTATGGCTGAATGACAGACCACCACATATTGCTCATACATTTGTCTGCTGACAGATATTTGGACTGCTTCCACTTTTTTACTATTACGACAAATGCTGCTATGAACATTCCTGAACAAATTTCACACAAACGTGTTTTCAACTTTTTTGATATACAAATAGGAATGTTAACTACAGTATGGGATATGGTAACTCCACGTTTAACTTTCTGAAAACCTGCCAAACTGTTTTCTAAAATTGCTACACCATTTTTATATTCCAACAAGCAATATATGAAGGTTCCAATTTTCATCTTCAGCAACGCTTACTATCCACCTTTTTTCTTTTTTAGTATTTTTTATTGACCTTTAGAGCGAGAGGGAGAGAAACATCAATGTGAGAGTGGAACATTAATCAGCTGCCTCCTACACGCCACCCACTGGGGAGGAAGCCCACAACCCGGGCAGGTGCCCTGACTGGGAATTCAACCAGCCATGTTTTGGTACAATGGATGACACCCAGCTAATTGAGCTCCACAGGCCAGGGTCACCTTTTTTTTTTTTTTTTTTTTTTTAATATTATTTCAAAGGTGGAATGACTTAAATATATTTTTAAGGATTTCAGAGAGGAAGGGAGAGAGATAGAAACATCGATGAGAGAGAATCATTGATCAGCCGCCTCCTACATGCCCCCCTTCTGGGAAGCGAGCCCACAACCCAGGCATGTGTCCTGTCCAGGAATCAAACCATGACTTCCTGGTTCATAGGTCGACGCACAACCACTGAACCACACCAGCCAGGCCAGGGTCATCTTTTTTATTATCACCATCCTAGTGGGTGTGAAGTGGCATCGCCTGTAGTTTTGACTTGCTTTTCTGCAGGGGAGAGCAGTTGGGGGGACCAGGCCAGCAGGGAAGGGCAGTTGGGGGCGATCAGGCCAGCAGGGAGGGCAGTTGGAGGGGACCAGGCCTGCAGGGGAGGGCAGTTGGGGGCAACCAGGCCTAGAGGGGAGGGCAGTTGGGGGCGACCAGGCCTACAGGGGAAGGCAGTTGGGGGGGACTGGGCCTGCAGGGGAGGGCAGTTGGGGGTGACCGGGCCAGCAGGGGAGGGCAGTTGGGGGTGACCAGGCCAGCAGGGGAGGGCAGTTGGGGGTGACCAGGCCAGCAGAGGAGGGCAGTTGGGGGGCGATCATGCCAGCAGGGGAGCAATTAGGCGTCAATCAGGCCGGCAGGGGAGTGGTTAGGGATCGGGCCTAAACTGGCAGTCGGACATCCACCGAGGGGTCCCAAATTGGAAAGGGTGCAGGCCGGGCTGAGGGACACCCCCCCGCCCCCGCCCCGCGATGCACGCACCAGGCCTCTAGTCTTTAGAGAAATATCTAATCAAATCCTTTGCTTATTTTGTAAGCCAGTTGTATTTTTATTGTTGATTAAAAGTTTTTATATATTCTGAATAAAAGTCCTTTATCAGGTGTATGATTTGTAAACATTCTCTCATTCTGTGGAGTATGCTTTCATTTTCTTGATGTTGACATTTTGATGAAGTCCAATTTTTTTTTAGCTTCTGTTTTAGATGTCATAACTAAGAAATCATTGCCTATTTTACCACAATAAAAAAGAAAAATTAACTATTGCCAAATTCAAGATCATGAAGATTTACACCTGTTTTTTTTCTAAGAGTTTTGTAGTTTCAGACCTCACATCTAGGTCTAACAGTATTTGAGATCTTGCTCCCCAACATGTTGTCATTTGGGTCAAATAAATTCTTATCAAAATTCTCCCAAAAAATTAAAAATTGATCTTACATTTAGGTCTATGATTAATTCTGAGTTAATTTGTGTGTGTGTGTGTGTGTGTGTGTGTGTGTGTGTGTGTGTGTGTGTGTAAAGCATCCAAATGCATTCTTTTCCCACTCAGTTTCTCTCTTTATTAAGTCTACCACCACCACCACCACCACCACCCCCGCCCCCGCCACTACCAAGACAGGGGAAGGGGAACAGACCATGGTAACTAGGACCTTCCTCCGAATTACGCCAGGATAGGGGAAATCTCTTCTGCCCATGCCCTCACCCCTGCTCCTGCCCAATAAATAAAAAGTAGACAAGTATGTAAAGGGCAATAGAGAGAGGGAAGGAGGATGCCCTACAACCATGTTAGGGGTACCATAATTCATTCTTTTGCATATGGATGTCCACTTGTCCCAGCACCATTGTTGAAAATTCTTTCCCCATTGAAATGTCTTTGCTCTCTTGTTAATAATCAATTGACTATAAATGTAAGGGTTTATTTCGGGACTTCCATTCTACTCCTCTGATACATATGTCTATCCGTATGCTAGTACCAGTTTTGATTACTATAACTTTGTAGTAAGTTATGGAAGTCCTCCAAATCTGTTCCTCTTTCTCAAGATTGTTTTGGTTATTCTAGGTCCCTTGTATTTCCATATGAATCTTAAGGTCACTTACCAGTTTCTGAAAAAAAAAGTAACTGAAATTTTAATAAGGAGTGTGTTGAATCTGTAGATCAATTTAGAAAATACTGCAACCTTAATATTAGATCATCCAATCCATCAACATAGGACGTCTTTCCATTTACTTAGATCTTAATTTACTTCAACAATACTTTGCAGTTTTAGATGTCTTAATTGTATTCCAAGTTTTTCATTCTTTTTGATGCTATTATAAATGGAACTGTTTTCATAGTTTCATTTTCATTGCAAGTTATAAGAATACAATTAACTTTTGTATAATGATCTTATACCCTGCAACCTTGCTATAAACTCATTTATTAGTTGTAATCGTTTTACACTGGATCCTTAGGATATTCTCTATACAACATCATGTCGTCTGCAAATACACTGTTTTATTCTACTTTTCCAATCTGGACGCCTTTTCTTTTTCTTGCCTAATTGCCCTAGTTAGAATCTCCAGTATAATGTAAATAGAAGTGACAAAAGAACACCCCTTTCTAAAATATAATGATAGAAGATTTGACTTTGGGTGGTGGGCACATGCATGGTACAATATTCAGATCTTGTAACATAGAAACCCACACCTGAAACCTATATGATCATGTTGACTAATGTCACCCCAATAAATTTTTTAAGAAAATCCTTGTTTTGTTCCTGATCTTGGGAAGAATGTATGCATTCTTTTATCACCAAGTATGACATGAGTTGTGGGTTTTCACAATAGCCTGTATCACACTGATAAATTTTCCTTCTATTCCTAGTTTGTTGAGTATTTTTATCATATAATATTGGATTTTGTTGTTGTTAATCATTACCCAAGGATATTTTTCCATTGATTTTTAGAGAGTGGAAGGGAGAGGGAGAGACAGAGAGAAACATAGATGTGAGAAAAAGATTGATTGGTTGCCTCCCGCACGCACCCCGACCGGGGCTGGAGAATCAAGCCTGCAACCCAGGCACATGCCCTTGACCAGAATCAAAGCCGAGAACCTTCAGTCTGCAAGCCGACGCTCTATCCACTGAGCCAAACTAGCTAGGGCAATGATACTGGATTTTGTCAAATGCTTTTCTTACAGCTATTGAAAAGATGATATGGTTTTCTTTATTCTATTAGTATGTTGTACTACATGAATTTTCAGATAATAAACCAAGCTTGTGCGGACGACAGGGGCCACATGCTAATCTGACAAGCTCAGGGGAGGCCTACATGGCAGTCTTGCAAACTCAGAGCCTTAAAGTCACCACAAAGGACGGTCTGAAATTAAACTTTAGCTAAAAGCAGTTATGGTGGATATCTTCACTGACAAGGTCAACCTTTACTTTAACTGAGCCTATCTGTCTTTTTGCATCTATAATAACATACCCTTTGAGGCATCTAGGTAACTTGTAACTTCCCTTTTTCTTTATCCCTTAGGGCACAACCTAATGTGCTAGGCACCAGGACAGATACCACAGATTCCTTCATTATCATGGTTATTGTTCCTACACCCACCTAAATATGTGTCTATCATTTTACTTTTTATCCAATCCCAGGGGTTTCCCTGCTTTGCTTTATCCCACCTCCTTAATCTATCACCAATGGATTTCATGTAACTCACCTATGTCCTTTTCCTTTGATTGCAATGTATAAATACAGATGTAACCCGCCATTCTCCGGAGCATTATCTCAATTCATTGAGGTTCTGCTTCCCGGCATATGTCGACAATTTGGTTCAAATAAACTCACAAAAATTCTTTACAGGTTTCAATGGTTTTTTTACGTTAACAATTGTATTTCTGGGATAAATCCTACTTGATCAGTGTATAAACGTGATATGATGCTAGATTCAATTTGCTAGTATTCTGTTGAGAACTTTTTGCAATTATATTCATAAAAGATACTGTTCCGTAATTTGCTTGTGATATCTCTTTGAAATAGGAATTTTTAGGGGTGAAATGGGCAGGTTTAGGGAATTTTTTAAATTAAGGGGGTCCATGGAAAAAGCACAGGCTACTAGCTGCAAAAAGTTACATTTCCGTAAGACAAGGGAGTTGGGGGAGGCAGAAGTTACATTTCCATAAGACAAGGGAATTGGGAGAGGCAACAGTTATATTTCCATAAGATAAGGGAACTGGGAGTAGCAAAAGGTACACATTTACAGAATAAAGGGAAGGAGGAAGAAACCCCCAAGGGAATAGGATAACAATGAGGGAGGAGGGCCTCACATGTCCCTTGTGAAGTTCGACCTTTGAGCTCAGGTGTTTCTACAGTGACCAAATCAAAGGGGAATAGCAACCAATCAGAGGGGATATCAAGGCACAAAAGATCTGCAGCCTTTATAAACTGCAGGGAAAAGGGACTCGGTGGGACTCTTTCCCCCTCCCCACGTGCGAGTCTGTACTTGATCTTCAATAAATTTCCACTTTCACTATACCACTTTCCGTCTGTGGTTTCATTCTTCGACTCCAATGGACAAAGAGCCCGGGAAAAGCCATGCTGCCCAGGGGAACACCGCGCATTCCAGTCCAGAACACCCGCATCATCTGTATGGTTTTGGAAGCAGAAAGGACAGCCTCAAGGAGAAACTGGAAAGCAGGTCCTCCTCTGTGTGTGCATTCGTTCCTTTGCTATAGTTTGTTCTGCTCTTACTAGTTTCTGAAAATGGTTATTGATTTAAGATCTTTCTCTTTTTTTAATACAGGTGTTAACTCCTATAAATTTCCGAGCAATGCTTTTACTAATTACCCTAAAGTTATGGTATATTTTTTTCTGCATGAAGCATAATAGGTACTCAATGAACATTTATTGTTGAACACTGAATGAGTGGCAGCTTTCTTTTTTCTTTTTTAAAATAATTTTATTGATTTTGTACAGAGAGGAAGGGAGAGGGACAGAGAGTTAGAGATATTGATGAAAGAGAAACATCTATCAGCTGCCTCCTGCACACCTCCTACTGGGGATGTGCCTGCAACCAAGGTACATGCCCTTGACCGGAATCAAACCTGGGACCCTTCAGTCCGCAGGCCAATGCTCTATCCACTGAGCCAAACCGGTCAGGGCGGCAGCTTTCTTTTAATTGTGGTAAAACATACATGAATTTACTATTTTAACCACTTCTAAGTGTACAGTTTGTTGGCATTAAGTACATTCACACTGTTGTGCTACCTTTACGACATGGTATGTTGGTTATTGTATGTTTTTTATTAATCACCTCAGAATATTTTTCTAATTTTCCTTGTGATTTCTTCTTTACCCACTGGTGACTTAGTATACTGTGTGGACGGAAGGGGCTACATGCTGACCTGACAAACTCAGGGGAGGCCTGCATGGCAGTCTTGCAAACTCAGAGACCTAAAATAACCACAAAAAATGGTGTGAAAATTAAATATTTAACTACAAACATGTTATAGTGGGTAGTCATGTCCTAGGCCAGTGGTCAGCAAACTCATTAGTCAACAGAGCCAAATATCAACAGTACAATGATTGAAATTTCTTTTGAGAGCCGAAAACCGACTTCTGCGCATGGGCCACGAAGTTTCAATCGCACTGTACGTGCGCGCATGTGGTATTTTGTGGAAGAGCCACACTCAAGGGGCCAAAGAGCCGCGTGTGGATCGAGAGCCGCAGTTTGCCGACCACTGTCCTAGGCCAGTATTTTCCCTACAAAGATCAACTTAGATCTTCTTTCCTGAGCCCATTTGTCTTTCTGCCTCTAAGATAACATATCTGGGAAATGTATGGGTAACTTGTAACTTCCCTTTTTTCCAGACCCCTCAGGGCACAACAAATGGCACCAGGACATTCCCTCATTGTTATTGTTATCAAGTTAATTATCAGCTGTTAATTATGTAAAACTATCCTGTATCCATCTCTGTAAAAGAAGCACATGTCCATCCTTTCACTTTTTATCCAATCCCAGAGGTTTCCCCGCTTTGCTTTATCCCACCTCCTTAATCTATCACCAATGGATTTCATGTAACTCACCTACATCCCTTTCCTTTGATTGCAATGTATAAATACAGATGTAACCCGCCATTCTCCGGAGCATTATCTCAATTCGTTGAGGTTCTGCTTCCTGGCATATGTCGACAGTGTGGCTCAAATAAACTCACAAAAATTCTTTATAGGTTTCAATGGTTTTTTACATTAACAATTGTCTAATTCCCACATATCTGTGAGTTTCCCAAATTTCCCACTGTTGTTGATATCTAATTTCATTCCATTGTGGTCAGAGAACATACTTTGTATAATTCCCATTTAAATGTTTAAATGTAGTGAGCCCTGTTTTAAGGCATAATGTATGTATGATCTACCCTAAGGAATGTCCCACATGCACTTGAGAACAATGTGTATTCTACTCTGATCATTGATTTTCTATCTTTCTCCCTTTCCCTTCCTCTCTAAAATCAACAAAAATATATTTATTTACATATATATATATATATATATATATATATATATCTTTAAAAAATAGAAAATAAAAGCATGTGTCTGCATCTAGATCACATTTTTAAAAATTAGTCAATTATCTAAATCTTAAATTTTTCATGTTTCCCCCCACTTTTTATGCTGACTACTTATTTCATTTATATATAAAAATCAACTCTTTTTAAAAAATAAAAATGTTAGTTTCTAGCACCATTTTAAGAATTGGTTTCTAAGAGTGACACCTGTTTAAAAGGTAAGCTGAAAAGATCATCTAAGATTTTCTAAGAGGTTTCTAGAACATGAAATCCCCAGATTAGGTGAATAAGAAGAGAGGAGAACATTTGATATGTCACTTGATAGCAGAACAGCTGACATGACCATCCCACATTTCCCAAGGGAGCTAGGTTACTACCAGTTGACAAAAAGAAAACCCTATTAAGTACTGGTTATTTAATGTGAAGGCAGAAGGTGTAAGGCTTGGGATATAAAAGCAGAGAGTTTTTCTCAGTTACTGGGTAAAAGTGAAACTAAGTCAAGCTATAAAGAAGTAAAGAAGCAATAGTTTAAAATTTGGCTTTCATTTTTACAATTTAAACTAAGCACAGCAAAAATTAATAAATAAAATAAGCATAGCTACATAACATTTGAAACAATTTCCAATTCACTAAAGGATTATACAAATGATACTTTCTTTACCTCCCCCCACCAAAGCCTCTGCAAGATTATTATTAACACTAGAAACCCAATGCACGAAGATTCGTGCAGAATGGGTCTTCCTTCTTCTGGCTGCCGGCACTGCCTTTGCTCTGGCCAGAGCCACCTTTCCGCTCTGGCACAAAGCCGCCTTTCCGCCTTCCCACGCTGCCCAGAGGCCCAGAGCAGCTGGGGTAGTGCAGAACGCCTGCGTCCCGCCCCGCCCCTGGTGCCTGTGTATGCAAATTAACCCACCATCTTTGTTGGGTTAATTTGCATACTCACTCCTGATTGGCTGATGGGCATGGCGAAGGTACGGTCAATTAGCATGTTACCCTTTTATTAGGTAGATTAGGTAGATGCCCATTTTACACAAGAGGAACAGATTCAGAAAAACGTGACTTCCAGGATCACACAGCAAGTAGGAAGCAGAATCAGGATTTGAACTGGGCTTCTAATTCCAAACCCAGGGCTATTTCCACCAAATCATAGCTGCCGCTTCTCACCAACAATGCACATGGGTCTCTTAAGTATTTTGGACATGGATATGGATACGTAATTTAGGAATAATCCACCTTACTCACTGTTCCTAAGTAAGAGCCTGAATAGAGAGGAGCACCTAGCACCTGGCCCAGCACCACATACTAAGCAAGTGCCCCATAAGGAACAAAGGAAGAGGAAGAACCATAGATGCAGCAGCACAAGTAACCCTGGGAATGGATCAAAACCAGAAAAAGAGAGAGAGAAAAGGGTAGCACATAACCACTGGGGACACTGAGGGAAGGTAAACAGAAACTCTCTGCACTATTTTTGTAACTTCTTGTGAACCTGAAGTTATTCCAAAATCAAAGAAGAAAAAGTGAAAAGATACACATGATGGGACAGGCTCTTGTCAATGAACTAGCTCCTAGGTTCACTGAATAGCGAATGTGGCAGCCAACCTGCCAGGCCTGGCCTTCAATGAGCTCCTGGTTCACTGGGGAGAAAAAGACAAGTGAACAATCTATTCCAACACAATATCAAGACACTTTCCTGACTATTTTAGACATGGATATGATGACTCCTTAGTAAGCAGGGAGTAAGGAAAGACTGCAACGAGTGAAACAACTGTTATGGCAACACTGCCTGAGGTGTGCGATGACATGATTACACATGCTTTGGTCTCTCACCCTCCAAATCATTTTCCCGGCTTCCAATCCTTGCTCCCAGCAAGAGTCATACTGAGGACACCGAATCAGAGGGACTGGGGAAGCCTACAGTCACAGAGCCCTCAATGATAAGGGAGTCCTGTGCCTGCTGAGGAAAGAGACCTGAAAGGAGGCTTCAGGGATTCATTTATTCACTGACAAATCGGATCTTCCTAGGTTTAGCTTCCAGCCCTGCCAATGCAGTACAAGTGACCTGGCAGAGGACAATAGCTTAGAAACCAGCTGAGCAATGACAAAGAAAAGATTACTTCAGCCCGGCCAGTGTGCTCAGTGGTTGAGCATCAACTCAATTCCCAGTCAGGCACATGCCCAGGTTTCAGGCTTCATCCCCAGTAGGGGGCATGCAGGAGACAGCCTATCGGTGATTCTCTCTCATCATTGATATTTCTCTCTCCCTCCCCCTTCCTCTCTAAAATCAATACAAATATATTTTTTTATTTTTTAAAAAACACACTAGGGTGAATAATTTAGCAATATCTCTCAAAAATTTTAAAGGCATATAACTTTCAAACCCAAACTTCCAACTTATGGGAATTTATATGTACATACGTGGGCAAAATAAATTATTATAGAATTATTCTTTGTAGCATTGTTTATAAACCCAGAAGACTAGAAAGAACTAAATGTTCCTCATTAGGGGGCTAAGTAAGTTATGGTATGCCATACAATGCCAAATTATTCAGCCATATTCTTCATTGAAAAAAAAAATGAGGAAGCCTTTAAATGCTTACATAAAATGATTTCCAAGATACATTAGGGGGAAAAGGGAAAAAAGAAAAATGCAGGGTAGTCTGTAATAGGCTAACACCTGTACAAAAATAGGGCAGGGGAGGGAAGATAGGTATGTGTACATATATGCGTTTTTTCATACATGTAATTAATAACATTGGAATCTACAGGAAAGAGAACCTGGTAGTGGCAGATAGGATAGAAGGAAAACTTAAATTTTAAATCATGTGTATGTATTATCTGGTCAAAAATAATATTTTACATCTTTAAAAAGTTAATGCATTTAACCAACATGGATATGTTGTAAGTAGTTTAAACAAGATGAAAAGAATCTTCCTATACAACTACAAGAGATTCAAACTTGCTCATAATAAAAAGGGACATAAGAAGATCTCCTACGTATCCTTTTTTTTTCCAATCCTCACCTGAGGACATGTTCAGAGAGAGGAAGGGAGAGAGAATGTGAGAAGCATCGACTGGTTGGTTGCCTCCCTCCCTACACACCCCAACTAGGGACCAAACCTGAAACCTAAGTATGTGCCCTGACCAGGAAGCAAACAAGCAACCTTTTGGTGTATGGGACGACGCTCCAACCAACTAAGCCACCCAGCCAGGGCCCCTAAACATCTTTAAAAAAAAAAAAAAAAAACGAGTCCTGATTTTCCCAAGACCTAGGGTCCTCTGCAAGATGTCACTTTCAAACAGCCTTCTCTCAGCCAAAGCAGTGCTTTCCTGGCTCTTGTCTGGGCCACTTCACACAAGAAGACCAGGGCATTAATAGGGCCAAGAGTCAGGCTCCTGGTCCCATGGTCACAAGCTAGATGCCTAGCCAACATATAAAGAAGGCAACAAGCAGCCCCCAGCATGGCCAACCAGGTGAGTGTGTACCTGGTTCAGGGCCTCATATCCCTCAGGACAAAATAGAAAGGGGGGTACATCTCTCTCCCACCCCCAGATTAGGAACCCATCCCTCTTCTGTCTTCCCAGGATATACTCTAGAATAGCTCTTATTTACATGGCAACGATATGTATAATAATAAAAGCATAATAAGCTAATTAGACCAGACATCCTTCTGGACGAAGCTGGGGCTGTGAGGGAAACCCGGGTCCCGAGTTCCTGCCGGCGGCCAGAGGGAAGCCCGGGTCCTGGGTGCCAAAGGGAAGCTGGTGCTGGCAGCCGGGGGAAGGAAGGCCTACTCTTGCACGAATTTTGTGAATCAGGCCTCTAGTAAATAAATCTATATATATAAAAGCCTAAGTGACTGTTACAACCAGTGATGGGCAACCTTTTGAGCTTGGTGTGTCAAACTTCGCCAAAAAACTGAGCATAACTCGGGTAGTGTGTCACTTTGAGGAAAAAACTAACTCCAAGACTCTAGTCGCAAACGTTTCATCCTCAGGAGCAGCAAATCCTACATAATAAAATGGTAATATGTAAATTACCATCACTCCGCTACGCCCACGATTGGGCCAGCAGGAGGCGCAGGGGGCAGGACTCAGGGTGGCCGGGGTAGCTGATTGGGCCAGCAGGACGCTGAGCTCAGCGTCTGTGCCATGGCTGCGCCAGAGGCTTTCAGAAGGCCTGGTGCACCGGCAGACAGCTCCCCCGCGATCAAAAGCCAAAGCGGGGGAGCTGGCCGGCTGTCTGCTCCGGCACAAGGCCTTTCGAAAGCCTCTGCCGCGCCGGAGGCTTTCGGAAGGCCTGGTGCACCAGCGGACAGCCGGACAACTCCCCCGCGATCAAAAGCCAAAGCAGGGGAGCTGGCCGGCTGTCTGCTCCGGCACAAGGCCTTTCGAAAGCCTCCGCCACGCAGGAGGCTTTCGGAAGGCCTGGTGCACCGGCGGACAGCCAGCCCGCTGGTGCACCAGGTGCATGATTAAATCATGCACTGGGCCTCTAGTGTTTCATCCTCGGCATGCGGCCGCGTGTCATCAGAAATGGCTACGCGTGTCAGTGCTGACACGCGTGTCATAGGTTCGCCATCACTGGTTACGACCAAACAACTGGAATGACTGGTCGCTATGACGTGCACTGACCACCAGGGGGCAGACACTCAACGCAGGAGCTGCCCCCTGGTGGTCAGTGCGCTCCCACAGCCAACCTCCCCCAGCCAGCCAACCTCCTGCAGTCCCTCCCCACGGCCCGCAAGCCCCGACTGGGACAGGGAACCAGGGGGTTGGTGGAGGTGGCGGCGGACACAACCCCTTTCCCAGGGGGACCAAGGGCCAGCTCCCTTCTTGGGGCTGGCGGCCAACCTCCCGTGCCCTATCCCTCCCCCCGGCCAGCAGGCCCCAATTGGCCCACCGCCCGCCTGCCATGGTGGCGGCACAGCAGCAAGGGAAGGAGAGGGGGAAAGGCGGGGAACCACGTGGTGGCCTAGGGACCCCACCTGTGCATGATTTTCGTGCACCGGACCGCTAGTAAATAGATAAATAGCAACAGTTTTCTTAAAGGCTCTCTGTGTTTTGGTCCATTTCTCATTAACACTTTATGTGCAGCCTTTCTGCCTCCCATCCACTCACCACATTCCACCCCAAGAGGTCTACGATCAAATGGTTAGGAGGTGTTCCTTACCTTTCAGAGCTTGGCCATTCCTTCATGTTTCCAAAAAATCATTACTACACAATTTATCTAAATACTGTTACTTTGTCCAAACAAGTGGTCCTTTGGAAATTTCTAAGTAATGAAAAGCTTTTTCCAACATGTTCATTTTTAAAACATAGTCACAGGCCACAGGAAATCTACTTGGCATGCCAATTACTACCAATAGATAAATTCAATCAGCATTAGGCAGAACATTTTCCTTACAAGATTAATCATCAGTATTTTATAAAGTCTTTCAAGATTTTTAACTCAGGTCCTTTTGTCATTTTCCCAAATGTGAGGATTAATAATATTATCTAGGTTTTTCTAAATGAAATACTGGATTTGTTCTGCCTCTCTGATGTTGTTACGTTGCTTGGAACTAGAAAATAAAATAATAAAATAATTATTTGTTTTCACTATTAATAATAATGATCTACTAAAGAAAGCAATGGATGAAAAACTAGTATTTCATATGATAAAAGTGTTTATATAACAAGATACTAGGAAATGCCTCCTTAAGAGTAAAACCTACTGGAAAATGAAACATCAAGGGCCAAGCTTCAAGCTGAGCCTCCCCTGCACTGACATCTGGACCAGAGATTACAAAACGGACTCCCAAGGGCGATCACTTAGGACACGTAACATTAGACCCCACTAAACACCAGAGTGTGATGAAGGAAAATCTGACAATACAGATCCAGACAGAAAATCAGATACTTCTTCATTAGTTAACTTTTGGGATTTCTAGGCAAAAGGAGAATTCCTAATGATTTTTAATTTTAGAAAAATTATATACATTCATTGCACAAACTCAAAATAATGTGGTGTGTTTTTTCTTAAATAAAATTGGCCCTAGCCAGTTTGGCTCAGTGGATAGAGCATCAGACTGTGAACCAGAAGGTCCCAGTTCAATTCCCGTCAAGGGCACATAATTCAGTTGCAGGCTCCACCCCAGCCCGGGGCCCTGGTCGGGGCACATGCAGGAGACACCCAATCGATGTGTTTCTCCCACATCAATATCTATCTCCTTCTCTCTCTCTCTCTCCCACTCTCTCTGAAAATCAATGAAAAAATATCCTCGGGTGAGGATTTAAAAAAATAAAAACTATAAAATAATAAAATAAATTTGCCCACGTTTCAGGTGTGCAATTCTATAATACATCATCTGTATATTGTACATTGCACAAACTCAAAATAGTGTTTTAGCTTCACAATTCAGTCAATGAAAGTTAAGCACGTGACTTACATGTTACTAAACTGGGCACCAGAGAGATGGGGGGACAAGAGAGAATTGGAAAATAAAGAAATAGAATACAAACTTATCTCAAAGGTCCTTACAATCTGTTCTGGAACACAAACAACGTAAAAGTAAGAACACAAAACTGAATGAAAGGGAAGGAACTCAGATTTGTTAGTGTCTCTATTACATGTCAAGCAACAAAGCTGTAATACACACAAAATATCCATGTATCCTCCTTTAAAGAAAGACAACAGGGAAGAGGAGGTGTTCAGTTGAGGAGGGTAAGCAGTAAAGTAAAAAAACTCAAAGCAAAATATAAACGCCAGTGAGTGATACAGAAAATGAGTAAATAAAAAGTTCTGTCAGTCTTCAACAAACGGTGCTGCAACAACTGGAATCAACATGCAAAACAATGAAGATGGATCCCAACCTCACACCATATACAAAAGTTAACTCAAAATGGATCCATAACCTAAATATAAGAGCTAAAACTATAAAACTCTAAGAAACATAGGAATAAAATCTTTATGACCCTGGATTTGGCAACAGATTCTTAGATATGAAACCAAAAGCGGACGCAGCAAAAAGAAACAAACAAAAAACAGACTAATTAGACTTGATCAAAATTAAAAAATTTTGTTTCTCAAAGGACATTACCAAGTAAGTGAAAAGACAACCTACAGAACAACTGGAAAAAAGTACTTGAAAACCATGTATCTGACAAGGGTTTAATATCCAGAATATTTAAGAACTTGTAAAACTAAACAACAAAAAGACACACTATCCAACTTAAAAATGGGCAAAGAACTTGAATAGAGAGTTCTACAAATAAGAATATACAAATAACCCAGCCAGTATTGTTCAATGGTTGAGCATCGACCTATGAACCAAGAGGTCACAATTCAATTCCCGGTCAGGGCACATGCAGGAGGCACCCAATAGATTATTCTCTCTCATCATTGATGTTTCTACGTCTCCCTCTCCCATCCTCTCTGAAATAAATAAAAATATATTATTTTTAAGAAGAATATACAAATGGCCAATAAACACGTGAAAAGATGCTCAACTACTTATTCATTAGGAAAATACAAATCAAAACCACAATGAGATACTATTTCACACTTACTAGGATGGCTTTAAATTTTAAAAAAGACAAAAGAAAGAAAGAAAATAAGTGTTGGCAAGGATGTAGAGAAACTGAAAGTACATGTTGCTTCTGGGAGTGTAAAATGATACAGCCACTGGGGAAACGTTTGGTGGCTTCTCAAAAGCTAAACAAAGAATTACCAGCCAACCCAGGTAGTCTACCCCTAGGCAGGTAGCCAAAAGAATTGAAAACAGAGACTCAAATACAAATTTGTAAACAAATGTACATCGTAGCATTGTTCACAATAGTCAAAAATTGGAAACAATCCAATATCCATCAACAAATGAATGGATTAACAAAATGTAGTATATCCATACAATGAAATATTATTCAGCAATTAAAAAGGAATAACATTCTGCCCAGATGGTGTGGCTCAGTGGTTGAGCTTCGACCTATGAACCAGGAGGTCACAGGTTCAATTCCCGGTCAGGGCACATGCCCAGTTTGCAGGCTAGATCCCCAGTGTGGAGCATGCAGGAGGCAGCCAATCAATGATTCTCTCTCATCGTTGATGTTTTTTTCTCTCCCTCTCCCTTCCTCTCTAAAATCAATAAAAATATTTTTTTAAAAAGGAATAACATTCTAAAATATGCTACAATATGAATGAACCTTGAAAATATGCTAAGTGGAATTAGAATAAACCAGTGGCAAAAGGACAAATATTATATAATCCCACTTACATTAAATATCTAGAACCGGCCAATTCAGAGACAGAAAGCAGATTAGAAGTTACCAGTGGCTGACGGAGAGGAAGGAATGGGGATTTATTGCTTAACAGTTACATTTCTGTTTGAAGTGATGGAAAAGATTTAGACTGTGGTGATGGTTGCACAATAGTGTGAATGTACTTAATTCTACTGAATTATATACTTAAATATGGCTTAAATTGCATATTGTTATATTTTACAATAAAATCTTAAATTACTACATTGTGGGCGGATCACGAGCATTCTCGTGTTTTCATATTACACAGTGTTTTACATAAATGTTAAAGGCACGCCTTAAAATTAAATACCCATTGCATTTTGAAGTTATTTATTACATGTTCTTACAAGCTAGTAACTTTTTAAAGTATGATACTTCGTAAAACGTTTTTTGTACTACTTCAATAGAAACTTATCTGGCCACTGGGTAAAGCCAGCAATAAAACTACTGGTGCCCAATGTGTTAAAAAAAAAAAAAAAAAAAAAAGCTTATATAGTGACTTGGACTGCCCAAAGGTAGATTTCAAATCAGGGACTTAAGTCTAAAAATGTCTGTAGGTACCTGATCTACCCCTTATGGAAACCCTAGTGAGAAACATTCATCTCCATGTTCTTCCCAACAAATGCTGGGAGCATTTTCTCCCAAGGTAGCCCAATGACATTTCATGCTGGGAAAGAAAAATAAATGAAAAGGAAACTGAAGAGTCTGAGAGCCAAACTCTGCTACTCTGCTGCTGTGTGATCATGACCAAATTATTCAACTTCTCTAAGCCTCAGTTTCCCTTCATCTATATATATAAAAGCCTAAGCGACCATTCGACTGTTTGACCGGTAGCTATGACATGCACTGACCACCAAGGGGCAGATGCTCAGTGCACAGGCATGGAAACATGGAACAGACTGATGAATCTCAAAGGGAAGGGAGGAGAGGGGAGGGCTTGAAGAGATCAACCAAAGATCTTATATGCATACTAGAGGCCTGTGCACTGGTGGGGTCCCTCAGCCTGGCCTACAGGGATCAGGCCGAAACCCGCAGTCGGACATCCCCCAAGGGGTCCCGGATTGCAAGAGGGTGCAGGCCAGGCCAAGGGACCCTACCGGTGCACCGGACCTCTAGTTAAAAAATAAAATAGTATCTGCCTTTAAATGTTGCTAGAAGAATTAGCAAAGTACTAGAGGCCTGGTGCACAGGTGGGGGCCAGCTGGTTTGCCCTGAAGGGTGTCCTGGATCAGGGTGGGGGTTCCCTTGGGGTGTGGGGCAGCCTGGGCGAGGGGCCTGTGGTGGTTTGCAGGCTGGCCCCGCCCCCAGCAACCCAAGTAAAGGCCCTGGTATCTGGGATTTATTTATCTTCTATAATTGAAACTTTGTAGCCTTGAGTGGAGCCAAGCCTCCTGCTTGCTCCGTGGCCGCAGCCATTTTTGTTGGGATTTATTTATCTTCTATAATTGAAACTTTGTAGCGGAGGCCAAGGCAGGCCAGGGTTGCAGAAGCTTGGCTTCCTCCTTCACCGGGGGCAACTCAAGCCTCCTGGTCTCTCCAGCTCCGTGGCTGCTGCCATTTTTGTTGGGATTTATTTATCTTCTATAATTGAAACTTTGTAGCAGAGGCCAAGGCAGACCAGGGCTGAAGAAGCTTGGCTTCCTCCATTGCTGGGGAAAACCAAGCCTCCTGCTCACTCCGTGGCCACAGCCATCTTGGTTGGGTTAATTTGCATACTCGCTCCTGATTGGCTGGTGGGTGTGGCTTGTGGGTGTAGTGGAGTGGTGGTTAATTTGCATATTACTCTTTTATTAGATAAGATATCTGTAGGCCAGCCGGTGTAGCTCAGTGGTTGAGCATCAACCTATGAACCAGGAGGTCACAATTCAATTCCTGGTCAGGGCACATACCTGGATTGTGGGCTCAATCTCCAGTAGGGGGTGTGCAGGAGGCAGCTGATCAATAACTGTCTCTCCTCACTGATGTTTCTATCTCTCTCTCTCCCTCTCCCTTCCTCTCTGAAATCAATCATTCTCTCTCTACATATACATATGTGTGTGTGTGTGTGTGTGTGTGTGTGTATGTGTGTGTGTATATATATATATGTGTGTGTATATATATATATATATACATACATACACTGAGTGGCCAGATTATTATGATCTGAACGCATAATAATCTGGCCACTCAGTGTATTTGTATCTCAAATGGGTACCAAAAGTATTCTAGACTTTTGCTGGAGATCAACCACGTATTTGCCCTAAGCTTTCTATCAGCCAATGCAAAGGGGAAAAGTGATCAGGTGCACGATTTATAGTATCTTTGATATCAAAAAAATGAGGTACTCAAGAGAAGTACACTGTGTGGTGAGATTATTATGCGTTCAGAGATCATAATAATCTGGCCACTCAGTGTATATATACATATATATGTGTGTGTGTTTTTAAGTGTATCTATAGCACCCAGGCTAGTGCCTAGCAAATGCTGGGTGTTCAGTCTATGGTGGCTATTGCTGTTGTAATAGGTTTATGTGCCACCCTAACACTAAACAGCAGAGGACTTATGAGAACTTCAATAAAACAACAGCCACCAGCCTCAGGAGAAGACTTCAGAGAAGGAGCTGTTTTTATACAGTTCAACTACTCTTGGAAAGACTGGCTTATTGTTCCTAGAATGAACCAGCTACTCTACATTAGGAAGGGCACCGCTCTGCCATTCATTCTCTATACAACAGGCCTCTGTTAGCACGTCTGAGCAACCCTTCATAGGAGTCTGCCTCTACTCACAAGGCACTGAAGAAACTGAGCAAAACTTAGCTCGAAGGTAGGCCTGAGGCAGCACTCAGTTCTAATGGCCTCAGAATCACCTGGGAAACTTAAAAAAGCAGATGCCTCACCTCCACCACCAGACATTCTGATTACTAAATACAGGATAGGGGTAAAGTAGGTTTATAGTTGTTCATATGGAAAATAATACAATCCTAATATATAAAAAGCCAGGGGCCATCATGACTGAAACAACTGGATGGACGACCAAACACAGGCGCGTGGGGCAACCAGGCTGGCAGGGGGGGTGAGGGATGACCAAACCACTGAACATCAGACTGCATGGGGCGACCAGGCCGGCAGGGGGGTTAGTGAGGGACGACCAAATGACTGAACAGCAGGCTGCGTGGGGCGACCAGGCCCACGGGGACACAGTAGGGGGCGACCAGGTCAACAGGGGTGGGGGGCATTTGGGGGTGACCAGGCCAGCAGGGGGAGCAGTTGGGGGCGACCAGGCCAGCGGGGGGTAACAGTTGGGAGCGACCAGGCCAGCGGGGGGGGGGGGGGGACAGTTAGGGGCGACCAGGCCAGCAGGTGGGGGGCAGTTGGGGGTGACCAGGCCAGTGGGGGGGGTGGCAGTTGGGGGTGAACAGGCTCGCGGGGGGGGGGGGGGAGGCAGTTAGGGGCGATCAGGCCAGCAGAGGCAGTTAGGGGTGATCAGGCTGGCGGGAGGGGGGGCAGTTAGGGGCGATCAGGCAGGCAGGCAGGTGAGCAGTTAGAGCCAGCGGTCCCAGATTGTAAGAGGGATGTATGACTGCTGGTTTAGGCCAGATCCGCAGTCGGACGTCCCCCGAGGGGTCCCGGATTGGAGAGGGTGCAGGTTGGCCTGAGGGGACGAACCCCCCTGCATGATTTCATGCACTGGGCCTTTAGTAATTAATAAATAATAAAAAAAGAGTGTTTCACGTACTCACAACTGTAAACCTACTTTTGCCCCACCCTGTATTTCAGGTAGGGCCTTGAGCATAACTGTTTAAAGAAACACTTGAAGGTAGGCCACAAAAATGTTAGACTACATTCTGATACTGACAAATAAACAGTCTGCCACCCAAAGCAAAAGGTGCCGTTTCCTCCATGCCTACCTAGCAATGCTGGACAGGAACGGAAAGCAAGGAAGGCAAAGAGAACACCTGCACAGAATACCCAATAAAAACTGGATCTAGTGGGTTCATATAAAAGTCTGCCATTATTGCCATTTCTTTTTAAAAATAAATACATAGTAAGACATGAAAAATAAAAATGATGTGCATTCTACACTCTTCACAGTAACAAAAAATATACTTAAATTATGTGAAACTGGTATGTCCTTAGATTGCTAGGAAAATTATTAACTGGTACAACTTTTGAGTCAAGCAATGTGCATAAAAGTCACCCAATAATCTCACTTTGAATTTATCCTAAAAGAAACAAACTATATTCAAAAAATAGTCACTGTTGTAGTATATGTAATACAAAACAATAAAAGATACTTGCATGTCAAGGATCCCAGTTTACCAAAATTTGCCATATCAATTCAAATATGACAAAACTATTAAGCATTAAAATGATGCATACTATGTCATTACACAGAAACTATTCATAAAACATGCAACACCTAAAATTACTTTCTACAAAGTATGGACAGGTGAACAGCCTCAAATGGTGATACATTAACAAATAAAAGCTGTGTTAGAATGGTTCCATGTGGGTTTTCTTCCTCTGGTCTCTGCACTTTCTGTATTATTGCTATGTTATTGTAATAAGACTATAAATAAATTACACTGATCCTGCTTGGCAAGTTAAATGAACAACAGTTACAGAAGCAGGTTGAAAATACATTCATTGACCTCAGCTATCCTGAATTAAGATAACCTCACCAAAATGTGCCATGCCAGTTCTAGATTTTTTTCCACGAAAAGATAAATCTTAACAGATATATGTAACTACTAAACCTTGAATGTAGATTTTTTTAAAAGCAAGTATAAACAAACTAAAACATAGGAGAGAGATCTGGTTTGGCAGCTATTCACATGGCAAAAGATCAGAAGACCTCATGAACTATAACTTTAATATAAGCCAACAAAATTATGTAGCAAAGACACTGTGCACACGAGAAGAACATTAAGCTGAGAAACAGAAGGCCCAGTTCTCATCTGGCTCTATCACGTACTGGGATTTAACTTGCAGGTCTTGGTTTCTCATCTATAAAATGACAGAATATCTCCCCTACCTATGTCCCAAAACTTGGAAGGAAGCAAATAACATCATGAATATAAGTTATTTGAAAAAACCTTTTACCATTAACTCTGGCCATTATTAGGAAGATCTTCATATATATGTAGCTACAGAAAAGGGTATCAGTGTTTAGAAGAATAAGTTTCAAATTGATAACAAGTGGATAATGCTTCCCAAGGGGCCTGGGACCTAGGGCCATGTATTTCACTTTATCTGCTCTGTTTGAATCTTTTAGGAAAATCTATTCACCTATTACCGGTAAGTTTTTAAATTTGTAAAAGCCAATGCAATCACTGACAATATTAATATAGAGTGCAGGATTCTCAAATTTGGGGGATTTTAAGAATCACCTGGGGAGTGTTAAAACTGTGGCTGCCCAGGCTCCATTCAGACTTTCTGACCAAATCTCTAGGTAGACAGGAATCTATAATAAAAGCGTAATATGCAAACTGACTAAACGGCCAAACAGCGAACGACTGTCGGGACGACCTTCCAGACAAAGCCGGGGCTGCAAGAGCCGAGACAGCAGTCCGGGCGGCTGTGAGGGCCGAGGCAGCGGGGCTGCGAGGGCCTACTCTTGCACGAATTTCGTGCATCAGGCCTCTAGTAAATAAATAAGGCCTGGCCATTTATATTTTAACAAGCTCCCCATTGAGTCTGGTGACTTGATTACTGCTACTAGTCCTACATTATTATTACTATTAACTGTACATGTTGTATGTTAATTAATCCATTCATTGTATGCCAACCACTGTTCTCAGCACCCTACATATATTATCTCATTTAATCCTTACAACAACCCTATAAGTAAGCACTACTATTACCACCGTCCTCCTTTCACCCTCATTTTATAGATGAAAACATTAAAATACAGAGATGATTTACTAGCCCATGGCATAACGTCACAGAGCTAGTATAGTGGCAGAGCCAAATGCACAATGAAGTTGGAAATCATTATACAGTTTCCTAACCTAAGACAATAGTTATAGATGCTGCTCAAGTCACATCGAATGGTTTTATTTTAAACACATGTAAAGGACACTAACAAAACCAGAGCTGTCTAAAGAAAGCATGCTGAAATCATATTAAACCAGGAAGGATTTACACACGTCCAGCATAACCGGCATCAATTCATACCATTTCGTCTGTCAGCCCCTAGACTGTGAGGCCCTGAAGAGTGAGGACCATGTATGTCTTCACCTGTACCCTCATGGTACCTGGCGCGTAACTAAAGAAAGGTTTAATAGAGGAATTCATCAATAAACCTAGAAAAGGCCTGACGACTGTCCTAGGAAATGAGAAGGCTACTACAGGCGAAGAAGCAGACTTAACTCATGTTGCTGCACGGGGTACAACTAGAATCAACAGGGGAGAGGGAGGTTGTGGAACAGTCTAAAATACCTTTCTAGCCACCAGACCTGTCCAGGAACAGTGAAGAATGTCTGCAGTTTGAGGCCGAAGATCAGACTACAGTAAACAGAAGGTAGGATATTGGACGGGGGGTTGCCCTCTAAGAACTTTTCCAAGGTTCAAATTCTATCATTCTAAGTTATGATATGTTGGTTTATTCTTCCATACATTCTACAGTTACACAAGTCCCAGGAGTAAGCAACAGAGGAGACCACCAAGCGTTCTACAAACTCGCAGGGCCCTCAAGGATCTAGACAAGAGTAAATGCACGGAGTGACCTTCCCAGGAGGAAAGTAATGAATACCTGCAATAGGAAACAGCAAGGAGTGGAGACTTCCAGGCAAGAGACAGGAAGAAAGTCAACAAAAATGTAGAGGAAGAAACGCCGCCATTTGAACAAGGTCTTTAGGGAACCATAAGGAGACGTAGACTGGGACTGCCCTCGGATCTGAGGACTGCCACAGAGTCTGGGGAGGAAAGCATTCCATATGGCAGTAATGTCTGAGCATAAAGAAGAGCAGGAGAACCAAGATGGAGGCATAGGTACCGCCTGTACTTGCTGCCTCTCACAGCCACATCAACATTACAACTAAAACACAAAACAACTATCATCCAGAACCGCGGGTAAGCTGGCTGAGTGGAAGTACTACAACTAGAGAGGTTTGAAAATTTCATAATAAAACTGACCAAAAATTGCTACACGAACCCAGGAATCTTTTATCAGTTTTTGATTTATATTCTGACCAATGCAATGCCAAGAGAGAATGAACAGGTGTAAAAATAGAGAGCCCTTTTAAAAACAATGAACAGCACAAAGTTCGAGATCATTTAGTCACATTAATTTCTTAAATTACATTTTACAAACCAAAAACTATTTCATCAATGATTTCTTCTTTTTTTAAAAAAATATTGTTTTATTGATTTCAGAGAGAAAGAGAGAGAGATAGAAACATCAGTGATGAGAGAGAATCATTGATCGGCTGCCTCCTGCACAACCCCAACTAGGGATGGAGCCAGAAACCCAGTCGATGCTCAGCCACTGAGCCACACCAGCTGGGCAATGATTTCTTCTTAATTTAGCTTTTTGTTTAAGACTAATGATCCTTCTCTTATTTTCTAGGAAATCTTTTAGATGATTGTTTTTAAACATTTGTTATTTTTTGCTATTGTCTACTTTTTCCACTATTCAATATGACAATTTAATAATGCAGTTATTAAAATAAACTGACAGTTTTAATAACTCAGCTTTAAGTGTAATATTTATAATCCCTTCAATAGTTATAATATTTACTAATAGTACTACAAAATAAAATGTATTATGGAATAATCTAAAAACTATAATCTAAAATAGTACTACAAAATAAAATGTATTATGAAACAATCTAAAAACTTTAAGTAGAAGACTGTTAAGATTATATGGAGTCTCAAAAAACAAATTTAAGTGTCTGATCCAATAAACTATCTCACCCAACTTATAAATCATGAGACTGAGTCACTTAAGGAAATAGAATTAACAAAAGACTGAAGCAAATTATCTAAATCCAAAACCAGTGAACAAAATATAACACATTTGAACAATAAACTTAATGTTCTAGCCAATCATTTCTCAACATCCCTGTCAAACTATTTTAAGGGTCTGAAATCTTGCTCTATAAAAAGCAAGTTCCCATCATCTGAACTACCCGAGGCTCTCTCACAGAAGCACACGCCAAGTTTCAAAATTTTGCTTCCGATTAGTACAAAAAAAAAATGCTTATCCCTTTTACATAAAGTTGAGTCTGGGGCCAAAATCCTGACACACTAGGAGATCTGGGTTTTCAGTTCTAACACTAAAATGTCAGTTTAGCAAAAGGCCTTTTCTTTATTTGCCACTTAGATTATATGGTGATACAGTTTTTGACACCACCACCACCAACAGCCTCTTCAAAGGATTTCTGACTTAGTTAAGAAAATGTAAAGCTATGGCTGAAAACGCAATAAAAAGTGAAACTTTAAAAATCTAAAACAGTGCTATAGGTTAGCTAATAAACTATGAATTACAGAAGATCTGAGTAACAATTGCTAAAAAGAAAACATTACCTAAGTTTACAAAGATGAAGACGAAAACAGCACACCAAAACTTAAATCTTTCTTAGCAAATAGAGAAGATAAATAACGTGGAGTAACACTGGGACATGGTGGTGTTATTTTTGTTATTTATATGGTCTGCATGCATCAATGTTACTATTCTCCCACTCCCTTGATGAGCAAAAGGAGCCCACTGTCCAGGAGTCTTCCTAGCAAGTGCTCAGTGTATGTGACAAATAACAGTCATAGAAGCAACTTTTAAAGCCAGAATCTATACCAAAATGAGGCACCCGCATTCGGTGCAAGGCACATGGCAGCATGCAACTATTTCTCCCTCCTGACGCTTCTGCATCGCTGCCTCCCGAAGGACTAGAGGCTGCAGCTCTCCCGGCCACATCTACAATTAAAGCATCGTGTTTGAAGAGCTCACAGGTTCCGCGATCGGTCAGGATTTAATGAACGAACCGAACCCCGAGACAGAGAAACTGGTCCAGACGCAACAAAACATGCTTTCAAGGCTCCACCTAACTTTTTTCTTTTAATTTTAGACACAAACATAATTGTTTTTAAAACATTACGTAATAAGTTAGAAGCTAGAAAACCCCAAACCCACCGGAGCGGCTCAGAATATGGAAAGGAAAATTCGATTAGCTCCATTGTACCCAACCAGGCTAAGGTGCAGGATCACACGCTCGTCGTCAGAGCGCCTCTGCCAATACCAAAGGACAACAAAGGCAAGTAAGGCGGCTGCACAGGCTCAACTCAGCACTGGTCCGCTCTCCCGGCTCCCCAAAGCGACCTGCGCCCCAGGGATCGAGGGGACCCTCCGCTCCCGCCCCGCCCGCTGCTCCGCGCCGCTAGCTCAGCTTTTGTCTGGCCGGGCTGGGAGCCCCGCCGCCCGCCCCCCGGCACCCCTTCCCTCTGGATCTTTCTCCACACCCATCACTCGCCGACTAGCAGCAGTGGGTTTCTCTCCCTTGCCCCCTCCCCTTGCGATTCCGGGGTCGTTCCAAACGTGAATCGGGGTTCGCTGGCTTCTCCCCCCCGGCCGGGCTGAGTCTGGCCAGGGGTGGGGTCTGGGAGAGGAAAAGCGAAAGGGGCACACAAAGCAAGCTGACCTCACAGCCGGCCCCCCCTCCCCCCAACCTCTGCAAAGCAGCCTGGGACCGGCGATCTGCTGGTTGGAAAAACAACCCTCCCATCCCGCTCCACGCCGGCTCCCACCTAGGGCCGCCCCATCCCCCCAAAGTGCACCCAAGAGCCGATGACTAGGCTGGACATCGCCCCCACCCAGTCCCGGCGCCCTCCACCGCGGGGCGGGGCGGGGGCCTGGGAGGGCTGGGGTCTGAATGTCCTCGCCCTCACCGCACACTTGCAGCCGTATTAGTCGCTCGAGTTGCCGCTGCCTTACCAGATCGCCGCCGCCTTCTCCTCCACCCTAATGAGGTTAAGTGCTTGGTGCGGGGATTAAAAAAAAAAAAAAAAGAAAAAAAAAGCCGAGAGCGCCTGCGCACTGCGCTCTCCCTTTTTCTCCTTACCGCCACCGGCCCAGCTGGACCATAGAGAGTGTAAACCGAGGCCAGAGAGGCGGCTGCTTCTCTATGGTCACGCCCCGCGCAGGCGCAGGCCTGGCAGCGCCAGGCTTCGGGAGCTGGAATTCCGCGAGCTTTCGCCCCTCGGAGCGCTTCGGTTGGCCCTGACGGGGACCCGTAGGGTGAATGTTCTCTAAGGAGTTGTGGTCCAGGTGCAGGTGGGCCCTTGGGAACTTGCGACCAAGCTAGGCTAGACTAGGAGGGTTGGGTCTAAGCGGCCCGGCAGCGGGGCACCAGACAGCAGGCCGTGTGGCGGGCAGGGCCCGGGGGAGCCTCCTCCGGCCGGCCGGCGTCTAATCCTGAAGGAGCCGGCTTTTCACTTCTGGGTTTCGCGCGTCCCGCCCGCCCGCCCGCCCGCGGGCCACGGGATGAGGAGATGGTGCCCTGCGACTTTCCGTCCCCGCGTCCCTTCTCCTTCCTTTCTGGAGTGGGCGGCGACACTTAGGCCGGAAGCACAACTGTTGAGCGGTTCTTGGACCTTTTTGGAGCGGAGCCTGTTGGGTGGGAGCCTCGAAGACCTCTGGGACGAGTGTCTCCTCCACGCTGCTGTGCCCGCCTCGCGGTCCCCTCCAGTGATTCCATGTGGGAACGTGCTGCGGAGGCCGGAAAGGCCGCAGGTTGGGAGGCTGCACTCAAGGGCTTTGCCGCGCGGGACCCTGCGCCCGGCGGTAACTTGACATCGTAAGCTTTGTGTGCGATCCCACACCGCCTCGTGGAAGTCGCTCAGTGTGAGTTGGCCCCCTCCATCGCCAGCTCATCGCGGAGCCCCGTGCATTGAATTTTCACTGGTGGCTCTTGTGTGCCACACCCCGTGTTGGGGAACGTGTGTCTGCGTTGGCGGAGGGGCGCGGGAGAACTGCAAGGGAACGCCCCGCTATTCGGGCGTAAAGGTAGGGCTGGAGAGACAGCTAACCCAGAAAAACCCGGTGCAGGCCCCTCTGTGTAGCGCACAAGAGCGGTCCGTAGAAACAGGGATGACATGGGGAATTTGACTCCTGGAATCTAGAAGAGGTAACATCTTTAGGGCGAAAGCACAAGCAACCTTTTGAAAATGGATAGTTGATGAAAGCATTCCAGAGAAGAAACACCGTGGGGCAAAGGCCCAGGCAGTGGGAGTAAAATGTTATACAGTAAAATGTTATAACACCCAGGGAGTGGGTGTTATACTGGGAGTAAAATGAAGAGAGCCGACTGGAAGGCAAAATGCACATGTGACGAGTGGAAAGTAAGGTTTGATGAATGGAATGGGGGATTTAAATCTTTTTAAGTGTAAATAAACAGCATAAGATTTACTGTTAACCATTTTTAAGTGTACAGTAGTGTTAAGGACACAATGTTATACAACATCCCCTTAACTCTTCCTCTTATAAAATGAATTCTATACCTAGACCTCTTTCCCCCAGCTCCTGGCGACCACCATCCTACTTTCTGTCTATAAATTTGACTACTCAGGTGCCTCTTGTAAGTGGAATACTACAAACATATTTGTTTTTGTGTGTGTGTGTGACTGGCTTATTTCACCTAACATAAAACCTTTAATGTTCACTCATGTTGTAGCATGTGTCAATTTCCTTACTTCTTAAGACTGAATAATATTCCATTGTTTACCATGGTAGACACTTGGGTTACTTGCACCTTTTGGCTATCTACACTAATAAAAGAGAAAGATGCAAATTGACCATACCATCTCGACGCCCACCAGCCAACCAGGAGTGAGTATGCATATTAACCCAACAAAGATGGCGGGTTAGTTTGCATACACGGGAGTGTGGGGGGACGGGGGACGCAGGCGTTTTGCACCACCCCAGTAGCTCCAGGCCTCTGGGCAGCGGGGGAAGGTGGAAAGGCGCGCTCCGGCAGTGCCGGCAGCCAGGGGAAGGAAGGCCCATTCTTGCACGAATCTTTGTGCATCGGGCCTCTGGTTGTGAATAATGCTACTATGAACATGGCAGTGCATAACTCTTTGCTCTCAATAGGATGGGGGAAATTTTGAAACCAAGTGGAGAAATCTATACAGTTTCAGGTTCTTCACTTGGGGTAATAACATGGTGAAAAAACTGTTTTAGAAAGTGACTCTTGACAGTGGGAGCTTAATACATACTCCCTTTATATAAAGCATTTATGGAGATTTTAAGATATGCCATACATTGACTACTACTTTAGATAAATTATTGATATATCATTAAACATCAAGATAAACATGAGCCAATTGTTATTTACCACATTTTGTAGGTGCGAAAATTAAGTTATGGGGTTACAGATGGGCTGAGAGGAGGCTAACCGACCACATACCCACAAGTAATTATGAAACAAACGCCCATGGGAGCCCAGCTCCATGGCCACTGACTAGTCACTAGTTTGGACAAGAATATTGAAAGAAAGTATTCACGTGTCAAGAGTAAATGTTCTGCCCTAACTGGTTTGGCTCAGTGGATAGAGCATCGGCCTGTGGACTGAAAGGTCCCAGGTTCGATTCCAGTCAAGGGCATGTACCTTGGTTGCGGACACATCCCCAGTAGGGGTTGTGCAGAAGGCAGCTGACCAATGTTTCTTTCTAATCGATGTTTCTAACTCTATCCCTCTCCCTTCCTCTCTGTAAAAAAAAAAATCAATAAAATATATATTTTTTAAAAAAAGAGTGAACGTTCTCAGAAGAAAGAATAGGCTGACATCAAGAGTTTCCCTGTCAAATTACTGAAATGTGTAAGAGCTTAAACACCAAAACTGCATCTACTGAGGTCCCTAAAAGAATATGGAAGTTAACTCCAGGTATGTTTATTGCCTTTAAAAAATACAAAATGTCAGGTAAGTATATCTTTGTAAGTAATGTAAAAATAAAGACACCAGGCCATAATTGGTTTGGCTCAGTGGATAGAGCGTCGGCCTGCGGACTGAAAGGTCCCAGGTTCGATCCCGGTCAAGTGCATGTACCTTGGTTGTGGGCACATCCCCAGTAGAAGGTGTGCAGGAGGTAGCTGATCAGTGTTTCTCTCTCATCGATGTTTCTAACTCTCTATCCCTCTCCCTTTCTCTCTGTAAAAAATCAATTAAAAAATATATTTAAATAAATAAAGACACCACTTTCTAGTTAACACTTCATCTTTCATTTTACATTCTCAAACATCCTGTGAGATTATTTAAAGCAGTAATTTCCTTTTGGCAGGTGAGGAAATTGAGGGCCAGAGAGGGAAATTATTTACCTAATATATGGCTGATTGGTACCAAGACTGCCACTGAAAGCTGAACCTCTAGAGTTCCCTCTGTGCTTTGGGCTCCCTTGCAAAGATAGATACCAATGTTTCTCTTCAGTCAGTCTCATCTTCCTCAGGAGAACATGAAAACTCCCATGAAGCTAGTGCTATTTAAACTATGCACTATGAACAGCATTCATACACCTAAAAAGATTGTGTGCCAAACACTTAGCAAAGCAGGAAAAAAATCACTGTTCTTATAAGAGGTAGAAAAATAATAAAATATATCGGGTAGGGTAAGTATTGTGGGGAAAAGGAAGCAGTGAGGCAGTAATGGAGAATGCTGAGGAAAGAGATTTGTGTTCAATTGTAAGAGGGGAGGAGGCTCACTGAGAAGAAAACTTAGCAAAGATGTGAAGGAAGCGAGGGAACAAGAAATGTTCTTTATAAGGGAGAAGAGCATTCCAGGTAGGACGAATGGAAAGTGCACAAATTATTCTGAGGCAGGAGGATGTATTCTACATTCTAAGAACAGAAAAGAGGCCAGGGTGACAGAAGCAGAGCATGAGAGAGGAAAAGGAGGAAATGAGAGCATAGGTAACAGGATGCCAAGTTGTATAGGGATAAGGGAATTGTGAGAGGAAGCCTTTTAAAGAAATCACTTAAAAAATAAAACAATCACTTTAGGCCCTAGCTGATTTGGCTCAGTGGATAGAGCACAGGCCTGCGGACTGAAGGGCCCCAGGTTCAATTCCTATTAAGGGTTTGATCCCCAGTAGGGGGCGTGCAGGAGGCAGCCAATCAGTTGTTCTCTCTCATCATTGATGTTTCCCTCTTCCTTCCTCTCTGAAAACAATAAAAATAAAAGAATCACTTTAGCTTTTGTTTGAGAATAGATTGTAGGGGATCAGGCGTGGGCACAGGAGGCTGCTATAGTCCAAGTGAGAAACTGGTAGGTGGCTTGGGCGAAGTGCAAGCATTGGAGGGGTGAGATATCTGGATATATACAAATAAAATGGTACACAAGATTTGATTGATCAATTAATGCATGTAGGGTGTGAGAAAAAGAAGAGTTGGATGCCAAGATTTTGGCCTGAGCCACTTGAAGAATGGAGTTGCCATTTACTAAAATGGGAAAGAATGGGAATAGATTAATTTTGGAGATGTTAAGTTTGAAATGCCTATTAACGTGGAAATATCAAGAAGGTAGATATATGAATCCAATTCAGAATAAAGGTGCAAGCTGAATCTATAAATTTGGGAGACAAAAGTTATCTGAGGATCCTTGGAGCACTCAAGCATTTCAGGGATTGAGATGTAATGAAACCAAAGGAGACGGCAGCCACTGAAATATGAGGCAGCCATGAAAGGAAATGAAGAGCAACCACGTCAGTTGCCAAGAGGCTATAATTGCCCGTTGGCTCTCACATTGGAGTAGTGAGGAGGAAAGCCTGGTGGGAGTGGCTTCAAAAAAGAATGGTAGGAACAGAACCAGAGAGAGGGAAGACAGGTAATTTGGAGGAGGAATTTAGTTTTAAGAGTAGGGGAGCAATAAAGTGGGGTGTTACTTTGTGGGAGCACTGGTCCTTGGACACCGGGTATTAGAAGATGTGAGAAGCCGTAGGTCTATAGGAGGAACTTTATTGTAGATCAAGTAACCATTGCTAACAAGTAGCCATGAGACAAAACAGTTCTTCAAGGTAGCTCCACAAAGCAGCCGCGGCAAACAGGAGCCCACAGAGCAGCCGCTAATAAAGCTGTCACATAAAGCAGTCCAGCAACCGGCTGGTCAACAACACATCTTTATGCCAACTCAGACAAAGAGGCTTCTTGCCAAACAGTGGCATCAGTATTTGGATTGTAGAAAGGTACACCTGCGCAGTGTATACAGTAAGATTGCTGTGTCCTTGCTTTTGCATCTGCATATGGCAAATTGGCCTTGAACATCCCACTTACTCTAACTAGGGCTCCCACACTCCAATTGGTCTTGAACATCTGGACAGGGCTCCCACATACTTCAAGGTCAAGAAAGTAATTTTTTAATTATGTCATCCATAAATATAGTATTTCTAAGTTAAAAATTTTTATAAATATAACCTCAATACCATTATCTCACCTAAAAAATAATTCTAAAAAATAATCATCTATCATATCATGTTAGATGTCCCTAGTTGTTTATTTTTGCTACCAGATTTACTGAGATATAATTCAAATACCATACAATTAGCTCATTTAAAGTATACAACTTAATTTCTAGTATCATCTACCCTGTCAATCTTTAAATTTTCCTATGTCTCATACATTTTTGCTACCAGATTTATTGAGATATAATTCACACATATAATTTTCCCATGTAAAGTATACAGTTCAATAGTCTTTAGTACATTCAGAGTTGTGCAGTCATCACCACAATCCATTTTAGAACATTTTCATCCCCTCACAAAGAAGTTCTATACCCATTAGTAGTCACTACCCATTTTCCCAACCCACCAGCCATAGGAAACCACTAATCTATTTTTTTAATGTCTGAATTTGCCTTTTCTGGACATTTCATATAAATGGAATCATATGCCATATGACTGGCTTATTTCACTTAGCATGTTTTCAAGATTCATTTGTATTATAGCATGTTACAATATTTTCTTTTGTCAGAATTCCATTAGGGTAAATGTATATATACCACATTTTGTTTATACATTCATTGATTGATACACATTGGGTTGTTCCAAATCACTTTTTGGCTTTTGTGCATAATGCTGCTATGAACATTCTAAGAACTATGGACATGTCTGGCCAGCGTGGCTCAGTGGTTGAGTGCTGACCTATAAACCTATAAACCAGGAGGTCATGGTTCAATTCCCAGTCAGGACATATGCCCAGGTTTTGGGCTTGATCCCCAGTGTGGAGCATGCAGGTAGCAGCCAATCAATGATTCTCATCGATGTTTCTTTCCCTTCCTCTCTGAAATCAATACAAATTTTAAAAATAAAAATTATGGACATTTAGACACTGGTGCCAGGCTCTTACCTGACCAGTGCCACACCAGGGGCAAGCAGAGCAAAGAGAGGTGGGGAGTGGGTGTTGCAGAAACACCAGCCAGGGGGGAGTTGCTTGCTGGTGGTTGCTGAGGTAACAGTATGAGAGGTTGGCCATAGTGACTCCCGAATTGCCAGGTACAGTCTTACAAGATTTTGTGTTGATATGTTTTTAGTTTTCTTGAGCATATATACATAGGAGGGGAATTTCTAGATTATATAATAGCTATATATTTAATCTTTCCAGGAATGGCCAGACTGGTTTCCCGAATGTGTCATTTCACATTCCCAACAGCAGGGTATGAGGGTTCCAGTTTCTTCACATCCTCACTAACACTTGTTACTATCTATATTTTTTATACTTATCCTACTGGATGTGTAGTGGTAACATAGATATAATAGATGATGGGGGGGAGGTGATGATAATAATAGATTTGCATTTCCCTGATGACAAATGATGTGAAGCATCTTTTCATGTGCTATTGAGCATCTTGTCTATCTCATCAGATAAATGTCTATTCCAATCCATTGCCCATTTTTTAATTGTGTTGTCTTTTTTATTATTACATTATAAAAGTTATTTATATACTAGAGGCCCAGTGCACGAAATTCATGCACTGGTAGGGTCCCTAGTAGCTGCCGGCCAGGTACTCCCTTCCCCCAGCTGGCCCGCCCCCTAGTCGAACTCCCAGATGAATTCCTGGTCAAGGGTACAATTTGCATACTACACTTTTATTATATAGGAGTCTGGATTTAAATCCCTTAGAATATATGTAATTTGCAAATATTTGCTTCTATCAAGTGGGTTATCTTTTCACTTTCTTTTTTATTAATATATTTTTGTTGATTGCAGAAAGGAAGGGAGGAGAGAGAGAGAAACATCAATGATGAGATCATCGATCGTCTATCTCCTGCATGCCCCCTACTGGGGATCGAGCCCACAACCTAGGCATATTCCCTGACCAGGAATCGAACCCTGACCTCCTGGTTCGTAGGTCAACGCTCAACCACTGAGCGACACTGGCCAGGCGCTTTTCACTTTTTTGAAGATGCCCTTCAAAACATTCAATTTATCTGTTGTTGTTTTTTTTCCTTTTTTTATTATATTTTTGGAATCTTAGCTAAGAAGCCATTGTGTAATTCTGGTGTTTTTTTTAAGTAGGGTCTTAATACTTTTGGCTCTTACATTTAGGTCTTTGACCCATTTTGAGTCCATTTTATATATGGTATGAGGTAGAGGTCCAACTTCATGATTTTTATTTTTTATTTTTTATTGATTTTTAGAGAAAGATGAAGGGACAGAGAGAGTGAGACAAAGAAACATCGTCGTAAGAGCAAAACATCAATCAGCTGCCTCGTGCACGTGTCCTAACCAGGAATAGAACTGGCGACCTTTTGGTACACAGAATGACACCAACCAATGGAGCCACACCGGCCAAGGCCCAACTTCATTCTTTTCCATGTAGCTATAAAGTTGTTCTACCAACATTTTTTCAAAAGCCTATTCTTTCTCCATTGAATTGTCTTGGCACTCGTGTCCAAAACCAGCTGAACATAAATGTATGGGTGTTTTGTGGACTCTAAATTATATTCCACTGATATATATGTATATTCTTATACCAGTACCACACTGTTTTTATTACTGTAGCTTTGTAGTTAGGTTTTAAAATCAGAAAGTGTGGTCCTTCAACTTTGTTTTATTTCCTGTTTGGGGTTACTTGAATTTCCATATAAATTTTCCAATCAGTTTGTATATTTCTGGGGGGAAAAAAGGGCAATTGTAATTTGGTAAGAACTGCATGGAATCTGCAGATCAATTTGGGGAGTACTGCCATCTTAAAACAATATTAACTTCAGATTCATGAGCATGGAATGTCTTTCTATTCATTTAGATCAGTGGTTCTCAACCTTTCTAATGCCGCGACTCTTTAATACAGTTCCTCATGTTGTGGTGACCCCCAACCATAAAATTATTTTTGTTGCTACTTCATAACTGTAATTTTGCTACTGTTAATGGATTGTAATGTAAATATCTGTGTTTTCCGATGGTCTTAGGCGACCCTGCTAGCAGTTCTCAACCTGTGGGTTGCGACCCACAGGTTGAGAACCACTGCTGTAGAGCCTAAGGCCATCGGAAAACACAGATATTTACATTATGATTCATAACAGTAGCAAAATTACAGTTATGAAGTAGCAACAAAAATAATTTTATGGTTGGGGGTCACCACAACATGAGGAACTGTATTAAAGGGTCGCGGCATTAGAAAGGTTGAGAACCACTGATTTAGATCATCTTTAATTACTTTCAACAGTGTTTTGTAGTTTAAATAGTATAAGTTCTGTACTTCATTTGTTAAATCTATTCCTATATATTTTCTTTTTGATGCTATTGTAAATGGAATTGTTTTCTGAATTTCATTTTCATAATGTCCATTGTAAGTGCGTAGAAATACAATTACATTTTACATATTAATCTTGTATCCTGAAACCTTACTGATCTCATTGTTTCGTTTTTAGTGGATTACTTAACATATTCTGTATACAAAATCATGTTATCTGCAAATAGGGTTTGTTTTTGCTTCTTCCTTTACAATCTGGATTTCTTTTATTTTATTTTCTTGTTTAATTTTCCCATAAAGACCCTTCAGTGCAATATTGACTAGAGTGCAAAAAAGGACTTTGTTGTCTTAGGGGGAAAACTTTGGTCTTTCACCATTCAATATGATGTCAGCTGTGGATTTTTCACATATGGCCTTTACCAGATTGAGGATGTTCTCTTTTATTGCTAGTTCAGTATTGCATCATTACCCTTAAAGAGATTTGGATGTTGTCAAATCCATTTGCCATGTTATTTTGAAGATCATGTGGTTTTTGTCCTTTATTCTATTTTTATAGTGTATTGCACTGATTTTTCAGATATCAAACCAACCTTGCATTCCTGGAGTAAATCTCTTTTGTTCATGGTGTTATATCCTTTTTATATGTAGCTGAATTTTTATTTGTTAGTATATTGTTGAAGGCTTTTGCATCTGTACTCATAAGGGATATTGGTTCCTAATTTTCTTGTGATATCTTTGTTTTTTGGTATCTGGGTTATAGTGGCCACGCAGAATGAGTTGGGAAGTATTCCCTCCTCTTCTATTTTTTTTATTTTTTGAAAAGTTTATGAACTATTGGCAATCACGCTTTTTTAAATGTTTTGTAGAGTTCATCGGTGAAGCCATCTGGGCTTTGGCTTTTCTTTGTGGGTAATTTTGTTTGATTTTGCTCTGCTCTTTTATTACTAATTCAATCTCTTACTTATTATAGGTCTTTCCAGATTTTCTATTCTTGAGTCAGTTTTAATAGTTTGTGTCTTTCTAAAAATTTATCCATTTCATCTAATTTGTTGGCATTCAGTTGTTCATACTGTTCCCTTGTGATTCTTTTATATCTGTCCCATAATTATTTTTACAGGTTGTTCAAATCAAAATCCAAATAATGCCAACATATTGTGTTTGATTTATTTTTCTCTTAGGGATTTTTTTTCTTTTTCTTTTTTTCCTTCTTCTTAGGGATCTTTATTCCCCACCCTAAATCTCATGTTTCCTTGAAATTTTTTTGCTGAAGAAACCAAGTTATTTGTCCTGTAAGTTTTCCACATTGTAGACTTTTTTTATTATATTCCTAAGAGTCTCTAACATGTTTTGCTATCCCCATAAATACTTGATAGTACTGTATGCTTTATTCTGATTCACATTTGAATTTTTGGCAAAACTACTTTATACATCCATCAGAGCCACCTAATTCCCAATAGTCTCTTTCTGTGAGGTTGGCAGTCATTGATGACCATTGCCTACGTTCATCATTAAAATTGGAATAGTTCATTTGAAGGCAGCGTAAGTGGACACCCATTTATCCAGAGTTTATGGTATCTTTTGGAAGTTCTCTTTTGATGATAATGAACACTACATTTTACACTATTTTTGGAACCTTAGCGTCAGGAGATCTACTCCCAACTCTGCCACAAACTAGCTGAGCATCCTTAGCAAATCATCTTTCCCTTTGGGCCTCAGTTTTCTTATCTATAGAATGGGGGCATAAACTACATAGGATCTATAAGGTTTCTTGATATTCTAACATTCTCTGACTAAACACTTAACTAATAGATTTAATCTCTACCAACTGTGACTTGGATGGGTTAAAAAGGATCTGCGGGCATTATATTATTCTTCCCATCTCATACAATAATGTTCATTCCAAAGCCAAGTTTATCAATCATTAAATCCAGTAAGTTAAAAGCATTGTGAGAACAAGGAGATTATGCCAAAATCCTTGACTCCTAAATTCTAATTCTTGGCTGTGCCTGCTCTCAGCTGGTCACATTCTCTCTCGGGGTCCTCTCCACAGAGTAAAATAGTGCACTAATGGTTTCTAAAGGCACACAAGCTTTATGATTTTACACCTTTTTTATTAACCTTACAATTTTGAGGATGACAATTTTTATTAATATCACCAGCTCTTCCTGTTTTTCTCTACTTTCTGATTATGTTTTCCTCAGCAACTGATTGATAGGTGCCTAGCCTCTAGGTATCAGTTCCTATAAGAAGTGCAGCTTAGCCCTAACTGGTTTGGCTCAGTGGATAGAGCATTGGCCTGTGGACTGACGGGTCCCGGGTTCGATTCCAGTCAAGGGCATGTACCTTGGTTGCAGGCACATCCCCAGTAGGAGGTGTGCAGGAGGCAGCTGATAGATGTTTCTCTCAACTGATGTTTCTAACTCTCTATCCCTCTTCCTTCCTCTCTGTAAAAATAAAAAATATATATATTTAAAAAAGAAATGCAGCTTGGGCATAGAAAACTTGCTAGATCAAAATATGAGCAAGTGACCGTCTCAGGGTGGTAAGATTATTGGTTATTTTTAAACTTATGCCGTATTCTTTACTTTATTCTACAAACATATTTTTTATAATTTTTAAAAGTCATTTTTAAAGGATTTGATGGAATGCCCTTACAAACAAAAATTGCTAAACTCTGGGTAAGAGGATTTTTCCCCCTGTGATTCAGTTAAGCAGTATCTTCCAGTCTAGGGTAGCCAAAATACTTTATATTTGTCAGTTTGGCTCAAATAAACTCTTTTTTTCTTTTTTTCTTTTTTTCCAGAGAGGAAGGGAGAGGGACAGAGAGTTAGAAACATCGATGAGAGAGAAACATCGATGAGCTGCCTCCTGCACACCCCCTACTGGGGACGTGCCCGCAACCAAGGCACATGCCCTTGACCTGAATCGAACCTGGGACCCCTCAGTACACAGGCCAACGCTCCATCCACTGAGCCAAACCAGTCAGGGCTCAAATAAACTCCTATAAAAATTAAAATAAGAAGTGTGCCTATAGAAATTTAATTCAGTAATTCATATATCCACATCTGTGTAATAGTCCACATGGAATCTGGCTTTGCACTACTTGGGGAACAGGTAGTCTCTGCTAGAGAAGTAATGTGTGTCACAGAAATGTGTGGGCAAAGCAGGGTGTGTCTTTTATATGTGATGGAAGCAGATTAGAAAGTCGTTTGCTCGATCATGTTTGTAACCACACCCTGGAGTGCAATTTCCCTCAATATTTGGCTGACATGGTGAGTATCACCCACTGAAGGACCACGCAGGTGTCTGGCGTACCTCTCATGAGTTTTCTCATCTGGCAAGGTGTCGCCCTCTTTAAACACTACAGTGGCAGTTCCCAGAGAACTGATAGATGCAGGGGTGCCCTCGTGGCTGTCAACTCAGTATGAATCTCAGAGAAGTCACTTAGTCTAGTCAGAAGCATTAAGGCCACTTCAGTGGAGAGGATAGTTCTAGTTGCCAGTGTTGTCACTACTAGTGAAATTGATGCTACAAAACCCACTTGTCAGTAACCATGGCAGAGTGAAAGTCAGTGCTCATACCATAAGAAGCATGACAAAGCCACGTGGTTCTGTGGACAGCTCTGATGCAAAGCAATGATCAAATATCCCTTTAAACATTCCCTGTTGCACAATGTCTCATAATCTGGACCTGTTCCGGCTTTTAGAAGAGCAGTCCTTACCTAGGAAAGGCAAAGGGCAACTGCCAACAAGTAGCCAACCGGACAAAGAGTGTTCATTCTGAGACTTCCTTTTGAGCTGCCATCAGTGAGGTCTCACAAGCAACATTGATCCCTGCCAATTCTCAGATGGACTCTTGTGCCAGTGGACCAATCAGCCCAGCCAAATGCAGAGAGCCATTTGGAAACATTCAAAACCAAGTGAGGGGCAATTTGCTTTCATTTATATGTTATCTAATAGCCTCTCCTTTGCCAGAACTTGGCCTGCTCCTGAGTATGCATAGCTGAAAAGGTACAGTTTATACAGTTAGTATAATGATGGAACATAAAAGGGGACACTCCGCAGGTGGGAGTGGGTCAAAAGCTGAGGAGTGAAGAAAATGTTTCTTGAGCGAAAGCAAATAAAACATTGAAGTCTTTATGACATATTTAGACTCTCAGAACTAGAATGATGTTTTAGAATCGGCTTTGGGCAGGGTTTGTTTATTCTAATACTTTTGAGCAACTCTAAATCTTTCCATTTTAACAAGGTCATTTAGAATTTCACAGATAATATTTACAAAAATTGGCATAATTTGGCATGTAGACCATTATCACATACACACACTTCAAAATCATAAAGCAAAGTCGGAAAGGAATGCATTGGCTAGATTAGAATCTGTAAATTAAACTGCCCTACTTTGTTGCCTTAGGAAAGGTAACAGATCTGGTCTGTTTGTTCACCATATTAAGGATAAAATAATTCCAAATATCTCATAAATCTAAGGGTACTGCCTGATTGTCATGCATGAGAATCTTTGCTGCTCCAGAGTTGCACTCTTGCATTTCTCCTCTTCTGTTTTTGTCACATTAATTATATCATGTAGTACTTGAAATGGAGGCGGAGGCTGTTACTCTGCCAGCTTGCAGACTCAAAGTTAAATGATACATTAATAAATCAGCACATTTTAAAATTATAAGATTTGTATTTGTCTTATTTCCCAGGTAGTCATGTTTACTCAGCGTTTCCTATTCCTGGATGAAATTCTCTGGCCTTTCACAGTAACTCAAATTCTTTTTGTTCTTTTCAGATCATCTAGTGCCATGCTTCCTAGCTCTTCTTATTGCTTCATCTAATTTTTAGTGAGTCATAGAATACATGATATTGATCTGTTCACAGTCTTTAAATGAATATCTTCAAATGTATTTTGTTAATTTCCAAAACTTGCCTTTGCTCATGCATGATTTAGCTATATCGCTGTGTCTTCTCTCATGAACTTGGCCACACTGCATTTCTCTGCATCGTCTCCTACGCTGCACTGCATTCTGAGTCATCTAGAATTACATACCCTCCCTGCTATTTACACAGTAATATTCAAACTCCACTTGCCCATCTCCTTGCTTTCGAATTCAGACACATTTGTTTGAATTAAACTGACCTTAGTTGGTTTCAAGCTGCAATTCCTGACTACAACAGGTAGTTCCCAACTCTAGAAACCTACAGGTTTGACTAGAAGCTGACAGTTCTGATTCCTACTGAATTTAATAGATTAGATTTATGTAAATTATTCCTTATTAGTGGGCCCTCTTTGTCCGTTGGTAACACAATATCTCGATTTAAACAAAAAGTATTTGTACCCTACCTCCAAAAATAAATTAGATTCCTCTTAGGGACAAGTAGGAGAAAAGTGGGGGAAAAGTTATTACAAAGAGACTACCAACCACTTTAAGGGACTTGCCAGACCACTGCTGGTGTAAATTACAAAGACAATGCTAGTCTGCACCTACATGAGCAGCCAGGACATTTAGCATTATGACAGGTGGAGTAAATTTGACTCTGCACTTTCAACTTGGACTTACGAAAAATAATAGCATCCCTAAAAGTTGTCCAGAGATTTGTGATAAGTATTTATCAAACCAGTTTGATGAGAATCATAGAAAGAGACATTTCAGAGCCTAGGAATTTTTTTTTGAAAGAGCCTCTAGCCCTGGCTGGTGTGTCTGAGTGATTGGAGCATCGGCCCATGCACTGGAGTGTCACAGGTTAGATGCCTGGTCACAGGCCCGTGCCTGGGTTTCAGGTTTAAACCCCAGCCTGGTTCCAGTGCATGAGGGAGGCACCCAATCAATCTAGAACTAGGCAATCCTGACGCCATTTCAGTAGCCTTAAAGCTGGCTAACAAATTTGAAAACCCATACTTGAACCCATACCCCCAAAATTATCCTTTGTCCAGCTCATGAATGCCCCTTCTCTGAAAATTAGACAAGCAGGTTGGAAAAATTTGAAAAGAGAACACTGGTTATAAATTGGGAAGAAATTCCTGTACAGGCTTGCTAACTGGAAGCAAGTATTTGTCTTCCCCAAGACAAAGGAGAGTCCTAGTCATGAGATTAAAGTTAAAAACCGATTGTGTCACCAGGTTGAGAGCAGGCAACGTTTTTGGAAGCAGTAGGCTGAAATTAGACCTGAATAAAAGATTTTACAGAAAACTGAATTGGGAGCTATTTCACAACACTGGAGCTATTTTGGTTTTGTTTGCTTGCTTTTAATGAAGTATCTCAGGAATACAAAAAAGCATAGAACTGATGAACTCCTGATCCCCTATCCCTCCCTCCCTACTGAACTTGGTGCTTATATTTCCATATCTCTTATGTTTTTCCTATATATAAATGTATTTGTAAGTGATATTTAGTATTATTAGTATACTTTAAGTTTTATTGTATACTAGAGGCCCGGTGCACGAAATTTGTGCATGGGGTGGAGGGTGGTCCCTCAACCCGTCCTGCACCCTCTCCAATCTGGGACCCCTCGGGGGATGTCCAACTGCCGGTTTAGGGAACGGGCCTAAACTGGCAGTCGGACATCCCTCTCACAATCCGGGACCACTGCCTCCTAACTGCTTGCCTGCCTGCCTGATTGCCCCTAACTGCTTCTGCCTGAAAGCCTGATTGCCCCCTAACCACTCCCCTGCCAGCCTGATTGCCCCCTAACCACTCCCCTGCCGGCCTGATCGCTCCCAACTGCCCTCCCCTGCCACGACCTGCCTCCTCCGCCAGGACCTGCCTCCTCTGCGCAAGGTGGCAGAGACACTGGGACAGGCCTCCACCACACCGCGCAGAGCCGCGAGACTCCCAAGCCTCACCACGCGAAGCGGCCACCGGGCCCTGCCTCCACTGTGCATGCGGCCATCTTGTGACGACATCATGGGAGGGCTTGACGCTACCTAGGCTTTTATTATATAGAATATTATATGTAATGTATACATAGTATTTGTGCTATATGTTGTGTATATATTTATTATGTACATTGTATTTATGTAAATTTTATTGTATATATATTTCTGCAACTGGCTTTTTTTTTTCTCAATACTGTTTTTGAGACTTATCCAATGGATATATAGGATAGCTCCAGTTAATTTGAGTTAGTACTCTATGTTATTCCACTGTATGAATGTGTTAACATTTTCTAATCTCCAATTAATGGACATCCAGTAATTTCCTGGGGATTTTGTTTAGTTTTGTTTGCTATTTTTCAACCTTGCTATATAAACAGTTTTATAAAACCCACTTCTAATGCATGTTCACAAGTTTCTCTAGTGAAATTTATGAGGTATTAGTATTTACATATCTTCAACTTGACAAAAATATTAAAAATTACCAGCAGAATATGAGAGTGTCCAACACTAGCACTGTATGTGTATTTTTTAAATATATTTTATTGGTTTTTTACAGAGAGGAAGGGAGAGGGATAGAGAGTTAAAAACATCGATGAGAGAGAAACATTGATTCAGCTGCCTCCTGCACACTCCCTACTGGGGATGTGCCCGCAACCAAGGTACATGCCCTTGACCGGAATCGAACCTGGGACCCTTCAGTCCGCAGGCCGACGCTCTATCCACTGAGCCAAACAGGTTAGGGCTTGTATGTGTATTTTAAGAGGTTTTTATTAACTTTTTACTAATTTGAAGAGTGTAAAATGGTATTTTCTTATGGTGTTACTTTGCATTTTTCAGATTTCTCAGGGGGCTGAGTATCTCTCTCTTCACTAGCAGTTGGATCTTTTTTCTGCCTGGGCTACTTTTCAGATAGACTGCTTGTCTTTCTATATTTTAATTTTAGAAACATTTCTATAGTCAGTATCTAAATTCTTCATTAGTCATATGAAGCCAATATCTATCTTCACCCAGGCTAGAACTTGGTTCTTCACTTTTTTACAGTGGTGTCTTTATGATCATATTTATCAATCTTTTTTGTTTTTATTTATACTAATTGTTTCTTCTTTTAAAGGAAATCTTTCCCCACTCCAAAGTCATAAATATTCTCCTATATTTCCCTCTAGTTTTTTTTATTTTTTCCTTTTTCCTTTGTTAATCTCTCTAAGGGTGAAGCCCAGGACTCTGCTTTTTAACAAGCACGTTAGGGTGACTGGTCTAGGTGGAAATATCAAATACAGTCACATAAAGTTCAGCACAGCACTAGATAATTAAGATAACTCTGCATGTGAGTAAAGATGTCAGTCTCACAGGACTTCTCAGGGAGGATGTGCAGAATCAGGGAAGAGTGTTCTGGTTTGGCAGGAACAACCCAGGCAAAGGCGTGTAGTCAGGAATGTGCAGAACAGAACAGCAGGCTGAGGGCTATGGCAAGTCAACTCATCCGACCAGAACACGAAGTTCTTGTGCAAGACCAGGATGAGCAGGAGTGACTAAGGACCCCCCTGAAGACTGAGCTGAGTGCCTGGCCAAGGAATGACATGTCAAATGCAGCTGTGTAATGGTTACAGCAGGGTATAAAAGTGTGAAAGTACATTAATATGGAGGCCCACTTACCTGGGTTAGAGAGCCACAGACAGAGCAGAAAGCAGAGCCCTCCTTTTCGGGAGACAAAGATGTCCACATCCTAATCCCCAGAACCTGTGAATATGGTGCCTTACATGGCAAAGTGGATTTCACAGGTGTGACTAAAGTTAAAGACCCTGAGATGGGGGTATTATCCTGGCTTATCTAAGTGGGCCCAAGTAACCTGTCAAGGTCGTGGCCAGAGAACCAGACAAATGACATTACTTGCTTTGAATATGGAGGAACAGGGCCATGGAATTCAGGCAACCTGAAAAGGCAAGGAAACAAATTATCTCCTGGAGCTTCCAGAATGAAGGACACTTTGACTTTAGCTCAGTGAGACTCACACCAGACTTCTGACCTACATGCCATAAGAACATCTGAGCCTGTAGACAATTTTCATAAGAGTTCGTTTAAACCAAACTGACAACATATGCTGAGGAAAAAGATCTCAAAATGCTTTCTCCCTCTAATTTTTTATCACCTTTCGTCCTTTTACAAACTTAGAATTTACTTTTGTGTATTGTGTCAGGTAGGAAACTATTTGTCTTTTTTTTTCCTTATCGACAACCAATTGTTCTGAGACATTGTCTTGAAAAATACCACCCTTTTCCCAAACACGGGTAATGCAACATTTGACATATATTTTGGATTCTCTATTGGTTCTACCAGGTTATTCTTATACCCTTGTGCCTTAATACACTATCTGAATTATTGCACCTTTCTAGTAAGTTACTGTGTGGAAAGTGAGCCCATGCCTATCAAATGAACACAATGAAGCTAGCTGTATTTGAACTATCTCTTCAGAATCCCACCCAAGAGGATGCGTACCACAGGGCAGAAAATCCAAAAAGAGGCTATGGAATGGCCATTAGGGAAGTATCTGAGTGATGAAGTTGGAATCCTAGAAATGGATATCAGCATCCCACACCAAGGAACTGTGCTCTGTGGAGACCTGCAGGCCCTTCAAATATCTCACACATGTGTCTCAAGAGAGACACAGGTCTTGGATACTTACCCACAGAACCTCTGTGGTCAGTCAGTGTTGCTAAGTATGACAGCAGCAACCAGCAGAGGTTTCTAATTGCTGCTAATGAAGTAAAAAGACATTTGCTCTGAAAATGAAGATAAGAAAATAATTCCACTTATAATAGCTTCAAAAAGAATAAAATACTTAGGAATAGACTTAACAAAATAAGTAGAAGACTTGTACACTAAACGTTGTTGAAAGAAATTAAGGATGACCTAAATAAATAGCAAGATATCACAATCACATAGTCATGGATCAAAAGACTTAATATTGTTAAGACACTCCCCAAAATGATGTATAGATTCAATGGATTCCCTGTCAAAATTCTAGCTGGTTTCTTTGCAGAAATTGACAAAGAGGTCCTAAAATTTATATGGAAATGGAAGGAACCAAGAAAGGCCAAAACATTCCGGGGGGTGGGGGGATGAAGTTGGAGGTCTCATATCTCCTGGTTTCAAACTTACTACAAAGCTATAATAATCAAAATAGTGTGGTACTGGCCTAAGTATAGACATATAAACCAATGGAATAGAATTGAAAGTCAAAAAAGCAACCCATACATTCACTCTCAATTGATTTTTGACAAATATGCCAAGACATTTTAATGGGGAAAGTACTGTCTTTTCAACAAATGGTTTTGGGACAATTGGACAACTACATGTAAAGAATAAAGTTGGACCCCCTACTTCATACCATATTTAAAAGTTGATGTGAACCTAAAACTAGTCTAAAAAAAAATAAAGTCTATGTAAAAGTAAAAAAAAAAGGAGGAGGGTTCAAACTGGATCAAAGACCCAAATGCATGACTAAGCTATAAATCTTTACAAACAAATAAACAAACAAACAAAAAACAAACATAATTATAAATATTTATGTCCTTGTCCAGGGATTAGGAAATGGTTTCTTAAGTATGACCCCAAAAGCACAGGCAATAAAAAAATAAATAAATAAATTGAATTACATCAAACATTTAAACTTTTGTGTTTCGTAGAACACTGTTAAGAAAGAAAAGAAACAAATCACAAAATTCAGCACCCATTTATGATAAAAATTCTCAGGCAACATAATAAAGGCCATATATGATAAATCCACAGCCAACATCATACTAAATGGGCAAAAACTAAGTGTTTCCACCACTCTTATTCAATATAGTACTAGAAGTCCTAGCCACAGCAATCAGACAAGAAGAAGAGGAAGAAGAAGAAGAAGAAGAAGAAGAAGAAGAAGAAGGAGGAGGAGGAGGAGGAGGAGGAGGAGGAGAAAGGCATTCAAATTGGAAAGGAAAAGTAAAACTGTCATTATCTTCAGGTGACATGATACTGTATACAGAGAACCGTAAAGACTCCACCAAAAATCTCCTGGTTCTAATAAATGAATTCAGTAAAGTAGCAGGATACAAAATAAATACCCAAAAGTCAGTTGTATTTTTATATACCAAAAATGAACTATCAGAAAGAGAAACCAAGAAAGCAATCCCATTTACAATTGCATCAGAAAAACAAAATATATAGGAATAAATTTAACCATGGAGTTAAAACACTTGTACTAAAAAAATTATAGAACTCTGAAGAAAGACATTGAAGAAATACAAATAAGTGGAAGCATATACCAGATTTATGGGTAGGAAAAATTAACATAATTAAAATGTCCATAGTACCCAAAGCAATCTATAGATTCAATGCATTTCCTATCAAAATACCAAAAGTGTATGTCACAGAGCTAGAACAAATAATCTAAAATTTTATATAGAACCATAAAAGATCCTGAATGGCCTCAACAATGTTGAGAAAGAAGAACAAAGATGGAGGAATCACGCTACCTGATATCAAACTATACTGTAAGGCCGTAGTAATCAAAACAGCATGGCATTGGCATAAAAACAAACATATAGGTAAATGGCACAGAATACAGAGCCCAGAAATAAGCCACGCCTTTATGGTCAATATTTTACAAAGAAGGCAAGACATGCAATGGAGTAAAGATAGTCTATTAAATAAATGGTTCTAGGGAAAAGTAGACAAATACATGCAAAAAAATGAAACTAGAGCACCTTACACCATCCACAAGAATAAGTTCAAAATGGATTAAAGACTTAAATGTTAGACCAGAAACCATAAAACTCCTAGAAGAAAACATCGGCAGTAAAAGCTCAAACATTTCTCTTAGCAATACTTTTTCTGACATATCTCCCTGGGAAAGGGAAATAAAGGGGACAACATCAAACTAAAGTTTTTGCACGCCTGGGGTTACTCAGTGGTTGAATGTTGAACCATGCACCTGGAGGTTGCAATTCTATTCCTAGTCAGGGCACATGCCTGGGTTGCAGGCTGATTCCCAGTATGGGGCATGCAAGAGGCAGCTGATCAATGTTTCTCTTTCATCGATGTTTCTATCTCTTCCTAATAAAAACACATATTTTTTAAAGTTTTTGCACAACACAGGTAATCATCCACAAAACAAAAAGACAACCTACTGAATCGGAGAATATATTTGCTAATGATACATTTGATAAGGGATTAATATTTAAAAAATTATAAAGAACTCATACTACTCAACACCAAAAAAAAAAAAATGCAATTAAAAATGGGCAGAGGACCTGAATAATTACTTCTCCAAAGATGACTAATAGACATATGAAAAGATGCTTAATATCACTTAATTGTCAGAGAAATGCAAATTAAAATCACAAAGAGATATCACCTCACACCTGCCAGAATGGCTATCATCAATAAATCCGCAAATGACAAATGTTAGTGAGAATGTAGAGAAAAATGGAACCCTTGTGCACTATCAGTGGAAATGCAGATTGGTGCAACCACTATGAAAAACAGTATGGAAGAAAAGAAAAAAAAAACAGTATGGAGGTTCGTAAAAAAAATAAAAATGGAACTGCCTTATGACCCAGAGATTCCACATCTGAGGATTTATTCAAAGAAACCCAAAACACTAATTCAAAAGTATATATGCACCCCTATTTTTTATTGCAGCGTTATTTACAATAGCCAGAGTAAATATTTGTACTGGGCCTGGAAATGCCCACGCGAGGCATTCCCAAAGGATGGAAGCAACCAAAGTATCCTGCGATAGACAAGTGAGTAAAAAAGCTGTAGTATAGAGAACCAAGATGGAAGCGTAGGTAAAGGCTGGTACTTGCCACCTCCCACAACCACATCAAAATAACAACTAAAATACAGAACAATCATCACTCAGAACCACCTGAAATTTGGCTGAATGGAAGTCCTACAACTAGAGAAGTAAAGAGGAAAGCACATTGAGACTGGTAGGAGGGGCAGAGGTGCAGAATGGGCTGGTCCGACACCTATGTATGGTGTGTTTTTCAATCAGAAGGGATATCTTGCATGCAGAGACCTCAGGTGAGAAGCAAGGAGTCCCAGCCCACCCACCCCCCGGACCCCCCCCATCCCCCCCCCCCCGCCCAACCCAAGGTTCCAGAGCTTAGAAGAGAAGTCCCCATAACTTTGGGCTGTAAAAACGAGTGGGGATTGTGGCTGAGAGACACAGAGACTGCTGGAGTCCCAGCAGTTCTTCTAAAAGGGCCAGCGCATAGACTTACATGGTCCTGCTTCCTCTAAGCTCCAGTGGGCAGCCTCTTTAGTACACCCAGGGACATACAAGGAGAAAATGGATGGTCTGGCATTGGGGCAGGAACTTGGGGGTGGCTTTCTCCCAGATGGGGTTGCTTGTGGTGGTCATTGTTCCTGTGCTGGGACTGGCAGTCATATCTGAGTTTCTATCAGCTTGGCCCACACTGTTCATGCAGCCCTGGTGATTCCCTGAGACCCCGCCCCATCTAATTTGTGGCCCCATTCAAGCTGTTTGCAGCAGCTTTTGAGTATGAATGGCCTGTCCTGGCTCAGGCTTCAGATTTTTCTACAATTTTCAAACAAGCAGAAGCTACCAATAAGAGGCCCAAGACCCAGCACTAACACCACCCTGCCTTGCTTCACTGCTGGGCCTCGCCTGGGCATTTCCTAGCCCAATAGATGTAGCAGCCATCTGCAGATCTCTGTAGCTCCTGCTGGGTGACCCCAGGCAGTGGCTGACTTTGCACCTCCTGGGAGGCCCCAGAGCCAGTGCACCCAGTTGACAGCTTCAGACCATACCAGATTACAACTCTACACATACACAAGCGACACACTCAAGAGGACAATTCAGTGAACCCAAAGCCTCACTGAAGCAAGTCCTGCTCCATAGGGGTGTTTCCTGCACAGCAGCTCTCCCACTATAGTTCCAGCTGTTCCTCACAGCCATGTGGCCTGGAGTTCCATTTCTCCCAGTGACACCAATAGTGATCAAGGTCAACTGCAATAAGACTGTTCATACAGCCCAACAGGCTTGTACCTAAAAATAGACTTACAAGTCCAGCAAGCACAAAGAGTCCTATCACCTGAGCTGGGCCCTACAGGATACTTACTAGACACGGCTTTCTACCAATTCGAGAAGACATAGCAGCTCTACCTAATACATAGAAACAAACAAAGGGAAGCAGCCAAAATGCAGAGACAGAGAAACATGTCACAAATAAAAGAAATGGAAGCAAGTAAACTATTGGATACAGAGTTCAAAACAATGGTTATAAGGTTGCACAAGGATCTTACTGAGAGCTTAAGGGTCTTAGTGAGACTTTCAAGGATGTTAGTGAGAATTTAAAGACATGAAAAAGGACCAGTCAGAAGTTATGCATACACTAACTGAAATAAAGAATAATTTACAGGGATTCAACAGTACAGTAGAGGATTCTGAGAATCAAATCAACTATTTTGAATATGAGGAAGCAAAAAATACCCAATCAAAAGAGCAAAAAGAATTAAAAAATATGAAGATAGTGTAAGGAGCCCCTGGGACAACCTCAAGCATGCCAGCATTCACATTATGGGGGTACCAGAAGGAGAAGAGAGAGAGCAAGATACTGAAAACCTATTTGAAGAAATAATGACGGAAATCTTCCCCTTCCTGGTGAAAGAAATAGATTTATAAGTCCATCAAGTGCAAAGAGTCCCAAACAAGAGGAACCCAAAGAGGCTCACACCAAGACACATCATAATTAAAATGCCAAGGGCAAAAGACAAAGAGAGAATCTGAAAAGCAGCAAAAGAAAAGCAGTTAGTTGCCTACATGGAGTGCCCATACGACTGTCAGCTGATTTCTCAACAGACACTTTGTAGGCCAGAAGGGATTGGCAAGAAATATTCAAAGTGATGAATAGCAAGGACCTACAACCAAGATTACCCAGCAAAGCTATCATTTAGAATTGAAGGTCAGATGAAGAGCTTCACAGACAAGAAAAAGCTAAAGGAGTTCACCACCACTAAACCAGTATTACATGAAATGTTGAATGGTATTCTTAAGAAGAAAAAAAAAGGTAAAAAAAATATGAACAATAAAATGGCAAAAAATACATAGCTATCAACAATCTATATATATAAAAAGCCAGCCACCAGACTGCTGTAATGACCAGAACGACCGGTCGCTATGACACACACTGCAGCCAAGGAACTGGCCCGATTTGGGGGCAGGGCTGGCCAGCCAACCTCCTGCAGCCCCTCCCCCTGCTCGGCTCCACCCCCAATGGACCCCCACTACCCCAATCAGCCCACAGCCCCTCCCCCTGGTCATCTCCACCCCTAATCGCCCCTTCCACCACAATAGGGGGCAGAGCTGGCCGGCCAACCTCCTGCAGCCCCTCCTCCCAGCCAGCCCTGCCCTGATGGGCCCCCACCATCCCCATCAGTCCACAACCCCTCCCCCAGCCAACTCCACCCCCAATTGCCCCATATATACACCAATCGGGGGTGGGGCTGTATGGCCAACTTCCCACAGCCCTTCCCCCAACCACTGACCCCCAATCAGCCCCCCCAATCGGGGGCAGGGCCTGCTGGCCAATCACCTGCAGCTCCTCCCCCCAGCCGGCCCAGTTGTGATTGGGGCAGGCCGGCTGACCAACCTCCCGCCGTCTCCTCCTCCTGACAGGCCAAGCCCCGATCCTCCCCAATTGGGGCCAGGCTGGCTGGACCCCACCTGTGCACAAATTTATGCACTGGGCCTCTAGTTGAATATAAAAATCAAAATAAATGAACAAGGAATATAATGAACAAAATAAACTGATGAATAAAATAGAATCAGAGACATGGAAACATGGAACAGACTGATGAATCTCAGACAGAAGGGTTGGGCAGGAGAAGATTAACCAAAGAAAATGTGCATATATGTATTACCTATGGACACAAACAACAGGGTGGTGAAGGCCTGGGGCAGGGCAGAAACCAGGTTGAGGTGGGCAATGGGGGGAAAAGAGGGACATCTGTTATACTCTCAACAATACAGGTTTTTTTAAAATAAGTCCTTGCCTCCTGCATTGATAAGAGTTTCTAGAGACAAGGTCATCCCTCCCTACAAGTGGAGATTTTCCTCACAAATGTAAATGTCTTATATAAAGTATAACTTGTACCCAGTTGGGGGCAATAAGGTCGGCAAGCGGGGGGTAGTTGGGGGCGAGCAGGCAGAGTGGTTAGGGGTGATCAAGCAGGCAGGCAGTTGAGCAATTAGGAGTCAGCAATCCCGGATTGCAAGAGGGATGTCCGACTGCCGGTTTAGGCCCTATCACAGAGATCGGGCCTAAACCGGCAGTTGGACATCCCCTGAGGGGTTCCAGGTTGGAGAGGGTGCAGGCCGGGCTGAGGGACCCGCCCCCCCTGCACGAATTTCATGCACCGGGCCACTAGTTTTAGCTATAAAAGACATCTTAACAGTTTCATGATTCATCAATTTGGTTTCTGACTTTGGGAAAACACACTAACAAAAACAGGCATCAGAATAGATTGTTCGCAAAAGTAAGGAATAATTATTTGTCCTCTGGCTGTGTGATTAATCAGAGTGACAATAAAATATTTAAAATAAAGAGATGTGAAAATAATAATTACTAAGTTTATAAGTTGTTCTTCAAGTAAAGAAACCTTGTTGCTTATTAAAACAGCATAGGAACATTGTAAAATGTGGCATAAAAGCAAAGCAGTAAACAATTGAGAGTTAAAAGTTAAGTTTCAATGCAGCAATGCACAGCTATGTTCTCAGGTGCACAGCAGGCAGGAATAATTCCACATTTCCTCCTGGAGAGAGCAGACTGCATACTCCAAGGCCGCAATTTCCCCTTAGCTGTCAGTGCCCTTGTTCTATTATAACTGTCTTACTTATTGATATTATCATACCATTTTATGTGTTTAAACATACATATTCGATGTTCATTAACAATTATACTGGAAACTATAAATTTAAATTTTAAATAGTTAATCCTATAAATATAAAACAATGTATATATTACATTATTTTATCATTTTGATTTATTTATGTTTTTTAATAATATATTTTATAGATTTTTTACAAAGAGAAAGGGAGAAGGATGGAGAGTTAGAAACATCGATGGGAGAGAAACATCGATCAGCTGCCTCCTGCACACCCCCTATTGGGGATGTGCCCGCAACCAAGGTACATGCCCTTGACCGGGATTGAACCTAGGACCCTTCAGTCCGCAGGCCAACGCTCTATCCACTGAGCTAAACTGGTTAGGGCTGATTTATTTATGTTTTCTAAAGAACAAATATATTGATAGATAGTCAAGAATATAAGTAAAAAACAATTGGATAAAAAAAACTACAGCATAGTAATTCAATAAATTATTTTTTCCTCTGTTTAAGGAATTCTGATTTTCTTAGAAAAATTTAAAATAAAAATTACATATTACTTTCAAATATTAAAGTCAATAAAAATCTTAGAAATTAAATTTAAGCATCCTTAAGAAGCAGCAATCACTACAAATGTTAAAATTATCAGAAAAAAATACATTTTTAGAATTTACATACTTTGATTAGAGTACCTCTGTAGATTCACATAATTTGCAGCATGTCAACATCCCAAGAATCAATCTCTTTCATGAAGATTGTGATTATATCTTCAATTTGGTTGAACACAAATGGTTATGTTTTCATATTCTCAAACATTTATGAAAACAATGTTAGTTTGAAAGCAATAAAATCAATATATAAAACATATAGAGTTAAGATTGGTTAAACTATGACAAAATAAATCAAATTTTGCATAAACTAGAACATATGCTAACATTATTTTTAAAGAATTTTCCTTTAAGTCCAGTTGCTCTTTTTTTAAAAATATATTTTTATTGATTTCAAAGAGGAAGAGAGAGGGAGAGAGAGATAGAAACATCAATGATGAAAGAGAATCATTGATCGGCTGCCTCCTGCACTGGGATTGAGCCCACAAGCCGGGCATATGTCCAGACTGGGAATTGAACTGGTGACCTCTTGGTTTCTGGGTCAATGCTCAACCGCTGAGCCACACCCGGCTGGGCACTAACATTATTTTTATGCTTTGATAAAAGCAGTGGGACAGCATGTGAAAGTATTTTCTAAGGATTTACCTTGATTAAAAATAGTTTGAAGCCCTAGCCGGATTGGCTCACTGGATAGAGCATCGGCCTGGGGACTGAAGGGTCCCAGGTTCGATTCAGGTCAAGGGCATGTATCTTGGTTGCAGGCACATTCCCAGTAGGAGGTGTGCAGGAGGCAACTGATGGATACTTCTCTCTCATTGATGTTTCTAACTCTCTATCCCTCTTCCTTCCTCTCTGTAAAAAATCAATAAAATATATTTTTTAAAAATAGTTTGAAAATTTCCTCTTTTTACACTTACTAGTATATAACAACTATCAACACTTTAAATTGTTGAAAACACTGAGTTGTTTGTAAAATAATAATCTTTTATTTATTTACTAGAAGCCCGGTGCACGAAATTCGTGCACGGCGGGGGGTTGTCCCTCAGCCCAGCCTGTACCCTCTCCAATCTGGGACTCCTGGAGGGATGTCCGACTGCCCGTTTAGGCCCAATCCCTGGGATCGGGCCTAAACGGGCAGTCGGACATCCCTCTCACAATCCAGGACTGCTGGCTCCCAACTGCTTGCCTGCCTGCCAGCCTGATCACCCCCTAACCACTCTGCTGCCAGCCTGGTTGATGCTTAACTGCTTCCCTGCCAGCCTGTTTGCCCCCAACTTGCCTCCTCTGCCAGCCTGGTCACCCCTAACTGCCCTCTCCTGCAGGGTTGATCACCTCCAACTGCCCTCCCTTGCAAGCCTGGTCCCTCTCAACTGCCCTCCCTTGCAGGCCAGGTGCCTCCCAACTGCCCTCTCCTGCTGGCCATCTTGTGGTGGCCATCTTGTGTCCACATGGGGGCAGGATCTTTGACCACATGGGGGCAGCTATATTGTGTGTTGCAGTGATGACCAATCTGTATATTACTCTTTTATTAGATAGGATAGAGGCCTGGTGCACGGGTGGGGGCCAGCTGGTTTGCCCTGAAGGGTGTCCCGGATCAGGGTGGGGTTCCCTTGGGGTGTGGGGCGGCCTGAGCGAGGGGCCTGTGGTGGTTTGCAGGCCGGCCACGCCCCTTGGCAACCCAAGGGGAGGCCCTGGTATCTGGAATTTATTTTCCTTCTACAATTGAAACTTTGTAGCCTGGAGCGGAGCCAAGCCTGCTGCTCCCTCTGGGGCGGCAGCCATCTCTGTGGCAGTTAATTCACCTTCTACAATTGAAACTTTGTAGCCTTAAGCGGGTGAACCCGGCCAGGGTGTGCGGAAAGCTTTGCTTCCCCTGTTGCCGCCGGCAACCCTGGCCTGCTCTCTCAAGCTCCATTCTGCCGCCATTTGTTTGAATTCGTTTACCTTCTATAATTGAAACTTTGTAGCTTGAGTGGAGGCTTAGGCCTGCAACGGCTATGGAAAGCTTGGCTTGCTCTGTTACCTGGGAAACCTTGCTCTCTGTGGCTGTAGCCATCTTGGATTGGGGTTAATTTGCATACTCGCCTTGATTGGCTGGTGGGCATGGCTTGGCTGGTGGGTGTGGCTTATGTCGCGGAGTGGTGGCTAATTTGCATATTACCATTTTATTAGAGAGGATTTTTTAAAGCAGGGTTTTTTGTTGTTGTTGTTAAATATATTTTATTGATTTTTTACAGAGAGGAAAGGAGAGGGACAGAGAGCTAGAAACATCGATGAGAGAGAAACATCGACCAGCTGCCTCTTGCACACCCCCTACCGGAGATGTGCCTGCAACCAATGTACATGCCCTTGACCGGAATCGAACTTGGGACCTTTCAGTCCGCAGACCGACGCTCTATCCACTGAGCCAAACCGGTTTCGGCAAATAATAATCTTTTAATTGTAACATAATATCTAAGGTCTTTAACCCAAACCCTCATTTCCCTTTTGAGCTTCAGCCTCAACAAGAACTGTTTTCAAGACCCAAAATATTTGACACATTGGAAATTCGTTTTTTTCCTTGAGAAATTCTTGAGCTCAGTGGTTGAGCATTGATCTATGAACCAGAGGGTTCGATTCCCAGTCAGGGCATATGCATGGATTGTGGGCTCCAATCCCCAGTGTGAGGCGTGCAGGAGGCAGCTGATCAATGATTCTCTCTCATCAGTGATGTTTTTATCTCTCTCTTCCTCTCCCTCCCTCTCTGAAATCAATTAAAAATAAATAAATAAATGAAATTTAATATAAAGATTCATAAGTTCTATAAACCAATTAGCACAAGAGTTTCCATAGAATTTACTAGTAAGAAACCTGGTAACCTGATTCATGAAGATTCATCTCCTAAATGTCCTGACTGACTGCCGGGACTCCTTGGTCCTGGAGCACACGTGATGACAGACTGCACCATCCACCCCCAGGGCTGTGACCAGAGGCCTCATACTTCCCTACGAGGCAGGGATTCTAAGAGCTCCCACCATAGCAGTCCTCACTTCAATGCCAGCTGGACAGAGGGGGTTCCTCCTACAGCACACAGACTTAAACAAGCTCAGGGAGAGGCTGTGATTGGTACTTCCCTCCTAAATCAATCACAGGCAACAAATCAACACTTAAGAGTTAAACACTTGAGAGGGCTCCCAAAGTGCAGTCTCAGGAACCTGCTGGGAATTATTTAAAAGTCACAAGATACAGTAAATGAGACACCCTCAGTTTAAAAAACACACACAATCTAGGTGTTACTGACATTGTCAGCTCTCAGTTCTTGAGTTAGGCAAAGAAAGAATTCAGCCCTGCCCAGTGTTCCTCAGTGGCTAGAGCATCAGCTCTCACACCAAAGGGTCTCAGGTTTGATTCTTGGTCAAGGGCACATACCCGGGTCATGGGTTCACTCCCAGCCCCCGGTCAGGGCTCATTTAGGAGGCAACCAATCCATATGTCTCTCTCACATCGATGTTTCTCTGTCTCCGTCTCTCTGTTTCTGTCTCCGTCTCTCTGTTTCTGTCTCTAGCTCTATCCCTATCTCTCCCTCCATCTCTCCCTTCCACTCTTTCTCTCTCTCTCTGAAAAGCAATGGAAAAAATATCCTCTGGTAAGGATTAACAAACAATAAAAATAAAGCCTAGCCGGTTTGGCTCAGCGGATAGAGCTTCAGACTGCAGACTGAAGGGTCCTGGGTTCGATTCTTGTCAAGGGCACATACCTCGGTTGCAGGCTCCTCCCTGGCCAGGCCCTGGTCGGTGCACATGCGGGAGGCAACCAATCGATGTGTCTCTCTCACATCAATGTTTCTCTCTATCTTTCCCTCTCTCTTCCACTCTCCCTAAAAACCAATGGAAAAATATCCTCGGGTAAGGATTAACGAAAACAATTAAATAAATAAATAAATAAATAAATAAATAAATAAATTAATTAATTAAATAAAAGCTTTTAAAAAATTAAATAAAAATAAATTCGGAGCCGAGAACTCCAGCACAAGAGAAAATTTATTTAGCCTTTTAGAGAGAAAAGTCACAGAGGCAGAAGAAGTGAGCCAGCTGGGCTGCGTGGACTCAAGAAAGAAGTTAGAGAGGCAAAAGAGCCCTTGGAGATAGGTTCTGGGGTTAGCCTGGCACAAGCTGCTGCCCCCTTGCCCCTGGTTGTAGGTCTCATGGGAACCCTTAGAGCTTAGAAGAAAGAAAGCAAAGATACATGCTTGAAGAAAGAAGACGTGAGCATTCTTTAGAGAGAGAATGTGCACTGGGTCCTTTGTCTTAAGGGTTTTTATGTTTTTGAAAGGCAGGAATTTTAGGGGGGGTGTCAGTGGAGGATCTCAGTAGAATTCATCAGCTTCCAGGTGTGTCCTTTAATATGCTGATTCAGCAAATGAGCATTTAGGGTCAGGGTCACAGTCTCTAATGATTGTTCTGCCCTTGGGCAGGGGGTCATTGGTCATTGCATCTGGTCCTGGTGTCAGCCATGGCATCGCTCCAACTGGTTTTGCTGCTTTTCTGGGCCTGGAGTTCAAACAGAACTGAGGCCTACATGTTATCTCTCGTTTGACCAAAACTCTGTCTCTGTGGGTTTACAGGACCCCGGGCTTTGTTTCTAACATTACTTGATGCCAATCAGAACCTCATTGTCCTGCGGGCTGACTGATTAAGGGGTGGACGTGCCAGGAAGAAGGCAGGTGAGTTGGGAGCTGGATGGGGCCAGTTGTTCAGCTATCTGTTTCAGTTTCCCCATTCCACTTGCCCGGGCATTTTTCTAGCTTCCTTACTGTCACACGGGAAAGCTCAGGTAGAGCAAGCAGAGCTGTCAGCACAGGGAGTCGCCCAGAGGGGGCCCCACAAGACCACAGGGGAGCACTAAAGCGCTCCCGAAGTGCACATGGGTTCAGAAGTCTGCAATGCTGCCCCAGAGAGTGAGGTTTGTCAGGGCAATTTTGGTAGGATCTCCAGATAACCAGAGAACAAAACCAGGACTGATGGAGGTGGAGGATTACAAAGCTGAGTCTGTTAGCGCGCCACGCAAGAGAACCCCATCAGTGAAGGAGCTCACTGAGTCAGCCCCTGAGAAGGAAAAGTTGGGGTGTTTAAGGACTAGAGAGTTATGGTGGTAAATCTGAAAACTAGCACTCTGGACAAGACGAAGTCCCCAAGCCTGCACACAGGTGTCTGAAACGCGTCCTGCCGCTGTTGGTCAGTGAGGTCCTGGCCTGCAGGGCAGGGGTCACTCCAAGTTCAGGATCCTTTATCCACTTGAACTGATTGGCCCCAGTCGCGGCAAAACACAGCGTGCAGTGCAGCACGTGCTCTTGCGAGTGGCGATTTATCTGTTACATGCGGGAGGCCCTTGCTCTTCATGGCCATTAGCTCAGAGATTGCTAGAATCAACTGGGTCTCAGGCTGCAGGTCCCCTTCAAGCCCCAAGGCTACGCTGCTTCTGTGGCAGCTCCTTGCTGGGGCCTAGAACCCGAGCCTTGTTTCTCGAAGCCTCGACTTCCCACCGAGCCCTGGCTTCTCAGGGAGCCACTAGCCCTCAGCAACCCACACACCTGGCCCGCAACACACACACACACACACACACACACACACACACACACATACACACGCACGCACACGCAGAGCTATCGCTTTTTTTTTTTTTTTTTTGCATTTTTAAAATCATTGTCAGTATAACAGATGTGCCCCACCCTGGCCTTCCCCACACTATTCTCTGTGTCCATGGGTTATGCATATAGGCATGTACGATCTTTGGTTAATCTCTTCCCAACCCCTTCACCCGCCTCCCCACTGAGATCTGTGTTCTGTCCCATGCATCCATGCCTCTGGACCTATTTTGTTCATCAGTGTATTTTGTTCCTTGGATTCCACATATTCCTGGCCAGTTGGCTCAGTGGATAGAGCATCAGCCTGCAGACTGAAGGGTCCCAGGTTTGATTCTGGTCAAGGACAGAAACCTCGGTTGTAGGCTCAAGCTCCAGCCCTGGTCAGGGCATGTGCGGGAGGCAATCAATCAATGTGTCTCTCTCACATCGATGTTCCTTTCTCTGTGTCTTTCCCCCTTCCCTTCCATTCTCTCTAAAACTCAATGGAAAAATAACCTCACGTGAGGATTAACAAAAACAAAAACAAAAAATATTCCACATATGAATGAGATCATGTGATATTTGTCTTTCTCTAACTGGCTTACTTTACTTAGCTTAAATTCATGTTTTCACCAGTCACTGCAAGTCCACAAATGCAGAAATCTGAGCATGGCTTAGTGCACCTAGGAGCATCAGCCAGATCTCCCATGCCTGAGGCATGGAGCAGGGATAGAAGCATGGGAGAGGGAGAGGGGCGTGGGAGAGGGATAGAGGCATGGGAGAGGGATAGAGGCATGAGAGAGGGAGAGGGGCGTGGAGCAGGGATAGAGGCATGGGAGAGGGAGAGGGGCATGGGAGAGGGATAGAGGCATGGAGCAGGGGTAGGGGCATGGAGCAGGGGTAGGGGCATGGAGCAGACTGACAAATCTCAGAGGGAATTTGGGGGTGGGGTTGGAGGTTGGAAGAGATTAACCAAAGTATTTATATGCATACTACAGGCCGGCACATGAGGTCGTGTGCGGGTGTGGTCCCTAGGCCTAGCCTGCAATCAGGGCCATCTTCCCTGGTTGCTGGCAGCCAGCCTCGCTCCCATGCCTCCACTCACCCGGGTTCCCAGTTTGCCAACATGCAATGGAAGCCTGCCGGCGGGGGGAGGGACCATTTCTGCCCGCTCACCGGCCCCATCCCCGCCGCAGGTCGCCCTCTGTGTGTGGGGCTACTGGTGGGGCAGGGGCCTTGGCCTGGCATCACCTGCCTCCCCCGCCACCCACCCTGGTTCCCTGTTAGCCATCCAGCGATCAGAGCCTGCCAGCTGGGGGAGGGACCAAGAGGTTGGCTGTTCTGCCCACTCGCCAGTCCTGCCCCCGCCGCCACCCACCCCCGGGTCCCCGTTCGCCATTGGGCGATGGGAGCCTGCCAGCTGGGGAAAGGGACTGAGAGGTGGTCAGTGCACCTCATAGTGACTGGTTGAGCAGTCGTTCTGCCGTTACGGTCACTGGGCTTTTATTATATAGGACTAGCGGCCCGGTGCACGAAATTCGTGCATTGGGTGTGGGGGTTTGTCCCTCAGCCCAGCCTGCACCCTCTCCAATCTGGGACCCCTTGAGGGATGTCCGACTGCCTGTTTAGGCCCGATCCTAGCGGTAAGACATCCCTCTCACAATCCAGGACTGCTGGCTCCCAACTGCTCCCCTGCCTGCCTTCCTGATTGCCCCTAACTGCTTCTGCCTGCGAGCCTGATCACCCCCTAACCAGTCCCCTGCAAGCCTGATTGATGCCTAACTGCTCCCCTGCCAGCCTGTTTGCCCCTAACTACCCTCCCCTGCAGGCCTGGTCACCCCTAACTGCCCTCCCCTATTGGCCTGATCGCCCACAACTGCCCTCTCTTGCAGGCCTGGTCCCTCCCAACTGCCCTCTCCTGCTGGCCATCTTGTGGTGGTCATCTCGTGTCCACATGGGGGCAGTCATCTTTGACCACATGGAGGCAGCCATCTTGTGTGCTGGAGTGATGGTCAATTTGCATATTATTCTTTTATTAGATAGGATAGAGGCCTGGGGCAAGGGTGGAGGCTGGCTGGTTTGCCCTGAAGGGTGTCCCAGATCAGGGTGGGGGTTCCCTTAGGGCATGGGGTGGCCTGGGCGAGGGGCCTGTGGTGGTTTGCAGGCCGGCCACGCCCCCTGGCGACCCAAGCAGAGGCCCTGGTATCTGGGATTTATTTATCTTCTATAATTGAAACTTTGTAGCCTTGAGCAGAGCCAAGCCTCCTGCTCGCTCCATGGCTGCAGCCATTTTTGTTGGGATTTATTTATCTTCTATAATTGAAACTTTGTAGCCTTAAGTGGAGGCCTGGGCCCACCAGGGCAGGCGGAAAGCTTGGCTTCCTTTATTGCCAGGGGCAACTCAAGCCTCCTGCTCTCTCCAGCTCTGTGGCTGCTGCCATTTTTGTTGGGATTTATTTATCTTCTATAATTGAAACTTTGTAGCCTTAAGCGGAGGCCAAGGCAGGCCAGGGCCGGCGGAAAGCTTGGTTTCCTCCATTGCAGGGGAAACCCAAGCCTCCTGTTCTCTCTGTGGCCGCAGCCATCTTGGTTGGGTTAATTTGCATACTCACTCCTGATTGGCTGGTGGGCATGGCTTGTGGGCGTAGCTGAGGTACAGTCAATTTGCATATTACTATTTTATTAGATAGAAAGGATATGCATAACCCAGGGACACAGACAATAGCGTAGTGAAGGCATGGGGGAGGGGGTTGTGTGTGTGGGGTGAAGGTGGTGGAGGGGGTCAATGGGGGCAAAATGAGACATTTGTAATACTTTCAACAATAAAGATACATTAGAAAAAACTGCTGCTGAAAATCACCCACATGACAACAGAACCAATTACCTTGAGTGATGTGATGTGATCACGTGCTAATCTTTCGCTGAACATTGTTTATGAGTAGTGACTCTTGGATTTAAATATGCAGACTATAGTTGTAGATTTGTAGTATTTATTAATGTTGGTGAAATTACTACAGTGTTTTTTCTAATATATGGCCTATTTGCTAAAATTTGTTAAAAAGAACAGTGAATTGCCCAGCCAGTGTGGCTCAGTGGTTGAGTGTCTACCTATAAACCAGGAGGTCACGGTTCAATTCCCAGTCAGAGCACATGTCCCGGATGCGGGCTCAAACCCCAATCAGGGTTGTGTAGGATGCAGCCGATCAATGACATCTCTATCTCTCATCAATGACATCTCTGTCTCTCTCCTTCTCCCTTCCTCTCTTTGAAATCAATAAAAATATTTTTTAAATATATAATTAATAACAAAAAATAACCTGTTATTTTAATTATAAGCAAATCTTGGTTCAAAGCATTTTAAAATTAACAGGGTGTTAATTTTCACATATGACATACAGACTGGAAATTTAGTCCATTGAATCCGAAGTCTGTTAAATTGAGATCCACAAAATCAAGGGTTTACTGTAGTCTCCAGATCCATCCATGCTGTCGCAAAGGGTAAACGCTCCTTCTTTTTCACAGCTGCATAGTATTCCATTGTGTAATGGAATAGATGCAGCTTTTTTGTCCGCTGAGCCACGCCGGCCGGCAGTCTGAGACTTTCTAAGGAAGGAGACACTTGTGCTGACTCTTGTGAGAAGATCTCTCCAGGCATTTGGAGAGGAAGCTGTCCCCACTGGGGGTCCCTGCACAGTAATGGTCGGTCATGGCAGGGGGGCCGCCTGGAAGGCCAGGGGCAGTGAGGGGGGGGGGGGGCGTCTCTTTAGGACAGGAGAGTGGGATGCCTTCCAGAGACGGAGTCTGGGTTGGAGAAACCAGACCGGAAGGTTTGGGGGTAGAAACCAGGGCTGGGCAGTGGGCACAGAGAGGAGGGGGAGTGGCAAGGTCATGGCTGAGGGAAACTCAGAGGGCTGGGTGCCCCACCCTCGGGCCAGGAGACAGCTTCACTGTGCAGGCCGCTGTAGTTTGTGGGTTTTAAGACTGCTCACTAATTTCCTCTCTGTAAATCCTTTTACAAAGTAGACCAATAAATGGATTTTTAAAATCTGCTATGTGCATACAATGAACTATTATTCAGCCTTAAGAAGAAAAAAATGCTGACACATATTACACCTGGAATACCCTGGAGGACACTAGGCTAAATGAAATAAGCTAGTCTCTCTCTCACACACACACACACACACACACACGCACGCACGCACGCACACACACACACATACACACACACACACGTGTAATTCCACTTGTATGAGACACCTGGAGTGATCACATGCCTAAAGACAGAAGTGGGGTGCAGGGGTCGGTGGGAGGGGGATAGAGAATTGCCATTTAAAGGGGACAGAGTTTCAGTTTGAGAAGATGGGAATGTTCTGGAGATGGATGGTGGTAGCACAATAATGTAAATGTACTTAATGCCACTGAATTGTACATTTAAAAATGGTTAAAATGCTCAATTTTATGTTAGGTGTATTTTATCACAAAAGAAAAAAACACTAATGAGAGATGTACAAGAACGCTGCTTTGTGGGCAGAAGCAACCAATCCGAGGAGAGCTGCCAGCAGCCGGCCCGGCTGTGCTGAGGGGAAGCTCGCTCAGGGACAGGGGACGCGGGCACGTGCTCAACCAGGACGCTGCCTGGAGAGCGCGAGGCAACCTTACTAGGGATGTGGGTCTCGTGGGTCTTTCTTTCTTTCTTTCTTTCTTTTTTTTTTTTTAATAAACAAGTAGAACAGAAATAGACTTATAGATACAGAGAACTTTTTTATTTTTTAAATATATTTTATTGATTTTTTGCAGAGAGAAAGAGAGAGGGATAGAGAGTTAGAAACATCGATGAGAGAGAAACATCGACAGCTGCCTCTTGCACACCCCCTACTGGGGATGTGCCCGCAACCAAGGTACATGCCCTTGAACGGAATCGAACCCGGGACCCTTGAGTCCGCAGGCCGACGCTCTATCCACTGAGCCAAACCGGTTTCGGCTCATGGGTCTTTCTGATTAAGAACATAGACCACAGGCAGGAGGCCAGACAGAGGCGGCAGCAGGTGACCTTTCTTTTACACCAGTGTCTCCGCCAAATTTCCTGAAGGAAGAAGAATACTGCTTTGTCATCCAGTCCGAGTGACGAAGGGACGGGAGCTAGAGGAGGAGCAGGGCGGGGGAAGATGAAGGCAGCTCTTGGCGGTCACTTAGTGTGGGCCTACTGTGCGCTGGTGTGGGGGGTGCTTCCACCGTCACTAATCCTCACGAGGCAGGTGGTCTCGTTTGAGCTTCTTTGCAGGTGAGCACAGGCCTGGGCGGGAAGGGGACCCAGGCCTGTCCTCCCCAGTGTGCCCAGCTGGGTGGAGGATGCCAGCATGCCATCTCTGACAATGTGGCCACAGGCGGTGGGTGGCCACATTGGAAGGTGAGAGTCAGAGGAGCGAGTTTCCGGAGCTGAGATCCTGATAAGGCCACAGGCGTGGTGAACGGGGAAGAGGAGAGCTGAGGGCAAGTCTGGAGGCAGACAGACCTACAGTCAGGACCCCCCCCCCCCCCCCCCCCCCGCTGAGGCAGCTGCTGCCATCCGAGCTCCTCCTGCACAGTGTCCACCCCAGTGTCCCCAAATTAAGATCTGGGCCTACTTAGCACCTGCCCGGCAGCTGATTCTGGGCCTCCACCCGGAGAGGAGTCAGCTCAGAGTGACCTCGTTCTAAATCAGGCCGGTCCACGGATCCCTGCCAACACGTGGGACTGCACCTGGCAGTGAGGAGCCAGTCGAAAGGAGAGGCAGACACTGCGCTCCACTGGGGACGGCAGGAGCATCTCAGCAGGGGCATCTCAGCAGGAGCATCTCAGCAGGAGCATCTCAGCAGGAGCAAAGATGCCAGCCAGGCCAGCCAGCTCGGGAGGCTGCAGGGTGGGCAAGACCTCCTGGTGGATTCAGTTTGGGGGTGGGGAGTGCTGTGCAATTCCCAAACTGGTGAAGACTGTACAGGCTTCAATGAGAAGGCCACTTCCCACTCTAAATAATAGAAGCATCCAGAAGGAAGTAACTGGAGGCCTCTGCTAATTGATCTGGAGATTGGGGAAAAGTCCTCCAGTTATTAATAACCCCTGTGTTCTGGCAGCTGATTTCACGCACCAGACAAAGGGATTGAAGAGTTGCTGCTGAAGGCACAGTGTTTCAGCCAAAGCTCCACTTCTGTCCTCCCAACAAGGGAGCACTTTTCTCTAAGGGAATGCTTAGAGTCGATTGGCCTCTTGACAAATCTGGGGAGCTGGGCGCTGTGTGGCTGATGGGCATCTTTTATAGCCACTCAGTCTTCATAGCGGACTTTCTGTGGCTGACCCCCATTTCAATCCGCTCTGAGAGTGGGGTGAAAACAGGTGCCTGTGTGGCTTCAGGGAAACAGTGCTGAGGATGGAGCCACTCAGGGCCCGAGCCCCCGCAGCGCCTCCTGCTGGAATCCAGGAAGATCACAGGTATGCTAACTAACCCTTGCAGAGGTAGTACAATGCAGGTCAGTGATGTGAGGTATATGGCTGCTCTTCCTAACGGCTAGGCCTGCTCCGGGAGGCTGCAAATAAAGAGGATAGAGACAGAGAGGGTGTCACAGAAATGCAGCTTCCTGTGGAGACAATGCTAGGGAAGATGGCCAGTTCCCTTCACCTAGTTGCTAAGCTATGAGGACTTGAGGGGAAGTTCGGTGCCCTCAGGATGAGCTACTTTGTAAATTAACACTAAGGAAGTGAGTGCTGTTGTGATATAGTGTTATTTCAAAAGATAACTCCCGGGACCAGTGTGGTTCCATTGGTTAGAGCCTTGTCATGTGGCCTGAAAGGCTGTGGGTTTCATTCCCATACCAAGGACGTGGGTCCGATCTCCAGTCAGGAGGCAACCGATCCATGTTTCTCTCTCACACTGCTGTTTCTCTCTCTCTCTTCCTCTCGCTCTAAAATCAATGACATATCCTCAGGTGAGGATTAAAAATCAATCAATCAATAATCTAAATCACTACTTATAACTTCCTTCCTGTGAGGATTTACTTTTTCTGTCCAGCTGAGGAGATAAGAACCGTCTCTTTGCCTTGCCCTCCTCCTCCACTGATGCAGTTCCCACTCCCCAGAGCAGGGTCAGGAGCGTGTCTTTGGAGGGTCAAGAGTTCCCTGTGCCTTGATCACTGTCCAACCCCGGTCAAGGTCTCGTTTCCTCTGTGCACTCGCACTCAGCGCATTCAAGGCAAATTTCCTTGATCTCTTTCCTGCAGCCTCTACTGCGGTGAAGGTAGGCCAGAGGTTTTCTAACTGCCTCTCACAGCCATCTGCCCAGACTACTACGACAGCCACCTAACCAGTCTTTTGTCCCTTTCAACCCGTTTCCTTTCGGCAGGAAGATTGGTTTTATTAACATACAACCTGAGATTAAAAAGACCGACATGCCGGTGCTGGCACAGATGGGGAGGAACTGGAACGCCCCTACATTTTCCTGGGAATGCAAAATGGTTCAGTCACGTTGGAAAGCAGTTTGGCAATTACTTAAAAATTAAACATACACTTGGCATAAGCCCTGCAATCCCACTTCTTACCCAAGAAAAATAAAATAAAAACAGACTTGTTTTTCATAGAAGTTTTATTTATAATAGGCAAACAGTGGAAACAACTCAAATGCCCGTCACCTGGTGAACGAAGTGTGGTAATCTACACAAAGGAATACCACTCAGTAATTAAACGAAATGAATTACTGATACACACGGCATATATGAAACTCAGAAGCATTATGCTCAACGAGAAGCTAGACACTGAAGACTACATACTGCATGATTTCATTTATATGAAATTATCCTATATAATAAAGGCCTAATATGAAAATTGTCCCCTCCACCGGGAGTTCCACCAGGAGTTTGACCAGGGGGCGGGGCTGGTGGCTCCGGTGGTGGCAGGCGGTGGTGGGGGAGGGGGGGAAGGAGGCAGCCCCCGGCCAGCAGGTGCTAGGGACCCTACCCATGCACAATTTCGTGCATTGGGCCTCTAGTATTTCAGAAAGGCGATCAGTGGTTGCTCAGGGCCCAGACTGGGGGCAAGGGGAGAGGGGTACAAAAGAACTTTTGGGGGTGATGGTGGTTTTATAGCTATGTATTTGTTGAAACTCATTGATTTTTTAAATTAGTGAAAGTTGTTGCATAAAATACATGAATAAAGTTGATTTTAAAAATAAATAAGGGCCCGTGGACACAGACAATGATGCAGTGAAGGCCTAGGGGGGCAGACTGGGGGTAGGCAAAGGGCGGGGAAATGAGGGACAGCTGTAATAGAGTCCACAGTAAAAGCTTCGAGCAGGAGATCTATGACGAGTTGCGCTCCCCCGAGGCCAGGCTGTGACCGGCATGGTGTGGGAGGTGGTCCAGCCTATTCTTCTTCTGAGGCTGTGGCTCGCAAATCCGGGGGCATCAGGACAGCTTGGGGACTTGGCAAAAAGACAGAGGCCCAGCCCTGTCCTGCTGCAGTGAGCGTGGGCCTGATCTCTTAAGAGGTGTTAGGTCGGAGGAGTTCCAGAAGCCGATGCATGCAACCGATGGTGACGCAGGTAACAGACTAGTGCGCCAGACAGATGGCGACCCGAATGCGGGTCCCTCCCTGGAACCCGTGACGGGCCAGTGCTCCAGGCAAATGGCGGCGCAGATATTGGCTCCATTCCTGGAACCCTGCCCGCCCTCAGCTCCTGGCCCTCCGCCCTCACTGAACTCTGTATAAAAATAGTGCATCTGCTCCCGCCCAGCGCGACTTCCCCGCCCTCCCCTCAGGACCGGGGAACCTCCCGGGAGCGCAAGATTAACCTTCCTTTCGGCTGGCCGGGACTCTGTCTTTGTTCCCTGCCCGCCAACCTCACAATAGGCGCTGGCATGTTGGACGTCGCTCGTTGCCCCCCACTCGCGCCGCTGGACCCTCCTCCGAGCTGTGCGCTCCTCTCCTGGAATCAGGCCAGGGGTCTGAGCGATGCCCAGGGCCTTCAGGGGTGGGGGCCATGCCTGTGGCCAGGGGTCTGAGCGATGCCCAGGGCCTTCAGGGGTGGGGGCCATGCCTGGGGCCAGGGGTCTGAGCGATGCCCAGGGCCTTCAGGTGGGGGCCATGCCTGTGGCCAGGGGTCTGAGCGATGCCCAGGGCCTTCAGGTGGGGGCCATGCCTGGGGCCAGGGGTCTGAGCGATGCCCAGGGCCTTCAGGGGTGGGGGCCATGCCTGTGGCCAGGGGTCTGAGCGATGCCCAGGGCCTTCAGGTGGGGGCCATGCCTGGGGCCAGGGGTCTGAGCGATGCCCAGGGCCTTCAGGGGTGGGGGCCATGCCTGTGGCCAGGAGTGGAGCGAAGCCAGCCCTCTTCTTCCCGAAGCAGAGCCGCTGCACATTTAGACGTGGTGACCTTAACCTGGGGACAAGGCAGGTGAGCAATGGGTCTCCTATCAACTGCGCTTTCAAACAAGTCAGGGCGTGGGGGTTGTCCTCCAAAAGGTAGGCTTCTCCCGGGGTTTGACTTGGCCAGCTCAGCCTTCAGATGCGACCATGAGTGCATCATGTTAAGCTCCGCCCCCCCTCCCCCCCTCGGATTCTCTGTGAAAACAAGGGGCAGACATTACAGCCACGGTGAGAGATCGCCAAACACCCACTGGAATGACTACAATTGCAAAGACGGTCTGTACCAAGTATGGGCAAGGATTCGCTGCTGGACAGAGGAAACAGTTTGGCAGGTTCCTATACAATTAAAACGCACATCCCAGAACCCGGGGAGTCCACCACCAGGCATTCACCCACGAGAAATGAAAACACATTCCACCGACGCCTGGTGTAGCAATGGTTGGAGCAGCTTTATGAATGCCGGTGCACACTGGAAGCAATCCAAACCCATCAGGTGTGAGGGGATAATCTACGCTTCCCCCACAGCAGGTACCGCGCGGCAATGCAAAGGCCAGACCCTGGGTACACGAATGATCGTAAACGCATTACATTCTATGAAAGAAACAGAGACGAGTGCACGCTGTATGACTCCACTCGTGAAATGACAGCCCGGGAGACCCTGCCTTCAGAAATGAGGCCCCTGGTTGCGGGCGCGGGGCTGGGGGAGGGGACCGGCGGCGGGAAGAGGGCACTGTGTCTTCCTCGTGGTGCCCGCTGCTCTCAGCTCACACTTAAAAGTAAAAAATTAAATAAATATAATTTTATTGTTTGTAAATTATATCCCAATAAAGCTGACTTTTTAAAAACGAAGGACAAAGGCCCTAGCTGGTTTGGCTCAGTGGATAGAGCATTGGCCTGCGGACTGAAGGGTCCCAGGTTCAGTTCTGGTCAAGGGCACCTGCCTGGGTTGCAGGCTCCATCCCCAGTGTGGGGCGTGCAAGAGGCCGCTGATCAATGATTCTCTCTCATCATTGATGCTTCTATCTCTCTCTCTGAAATAAAAATAATTTTTTTAAAAAATTAGGGACAAAGGAAGTAAGTGCTTTTAGAATACCAAGAAGGAAAAAATCAATTGGCAGTTCTGTTTCTTATTGAAATTTAAGATCTTGCCATTCCTTCAGTTATGTGGTTGGAGGTGACAGAAAGTAGACAGAACATAGGGTTTTGGATCCAACAGACTCAAAGACGCTCTCTCACCTCTGTGAGCTTGAGCCAGTTGCTTAGTCTGTGTGAGCATAAAACTATCATTATTGTCTGTATGGTTGTTTTGCATTAAAAGGTAAAATAAAACTCAATTCACACATATGTTTTATTGGCCCACATATGAGACAACTATGGCACAGGCTTCTCCCAGGAGTGTACCTGGTGAGGGCTTTAACTAAGGTGACCAGACGTCCCGCTTTTGGCGGGACAGTCCCGATTTTTAACAATTTGTCCCGCGTCCTGCAGTGTTTTAAAAAAGTCCCGATTTTTGGAAAGAATGCACGACAAGCTAGGGAACGGCGGGAGAACGGGAAGGGAATATACGGTTTTCGGAGGCCATGTGGCTATTTAGCCAGGATATGAGTTTTATATTATTTTTGTTAATTTTATAATGTTAAGCTTTAATAATAACAAATAATTGTTGAGAACTGATTATTGAGAACTGCTTATCAAAGTTCGCATTGTTGATCAGTTGTTAGAATTCGACCACCATTGTTTGGACTTAATGAACAATGGCATTTTTTGGGATTGGCAACGACGAAAACATTTTGTAACTGTCTCTCAGACGATACACATCGTACTGCGTGCTAGTAAGCTAGTTAAACAAGTGATGTCATTACGAATCAGCTATTCAGATAACTTAGGTAAGTAATTTATTTATTTACTAGAGGCCCAGTGCACGAAATTCGTGCAAGGAGGGGGGTTGTCCCTCAGCCCAGCCTGTACCCTCTCCAATATGGGACCCCTCGAGGGATGTCCGACTGCCTGTTTAGGCCCGATCCCTCCCTCTCACAATGGTCCCACTGCAGTCCCAGACACTGAGCACAGAGGGGTCTTTTCTGTCTCTATATCCCCAGTGAATGGCATGGTGGGTGCTCAGACTAGACTAGACTCTTCCACTAACAACATACATGTAAGATTAATTTATGTCTTTGAGTGGGTTGATAGTTTATTCCTTTTATTAATGAACTAGAGGCCCGGTGCATGAAATTCGTGCACGGAGGGGGGTTGTCTCTCAGCCCAGCCTGTACCCTCTCCAATATGGGACCCCTGGAGGGATGTCCGACTAAACGGGCAGTCGGACATCCCTCTCACAATCCAGGACTGCTGGCTCCCAACTGCTTGCCTGCCTGCCTTCCTGATTGCCCCTAACCGCTTCTGCCTGCCAGCCTGATCACCCCCTAACCACTCTGCTGCCAGCCTGTTTGCCCCCAACTTCCCTCCTCTGCCGGCCTGGTCACCCCTAACTGCCCTCTCCTGCAGGGTTGATCACCTCCAACTGCCCTCCCTTGCAGGCTTGGTCCCTCTCAACTGCCCCCCCTTGCAGGCCAGGTGCCTCCCAACTGCCCTCTCCTGCTGGCCATCTTGTGGTGGCCATCTTGTGTCCATATGGGGGCAGGATCTTTGACCACATGGGGGCAGCTATATTGTGTGTTGCAGTGATGATCAATCTGCATATTACTCTTTTATTAGATAGGATAGAGGCCTGGTACAGGGGTGGGGGCCAGCTGGTTTGCCCTGAAAGATGTCCCGGATCAGGTGGGGGTTCCCTTGGGGTGTGGGGCGGCCTGAGCGAGGGGCCTGTGGTGGTTTGCAGGCCGGCCACGCCCCCTGGCAACCCAAGTGGAGGCCCTGGTATCTGGAATTTATTTTCCTTCTACAATTGAAACTTTGTAGCCTGGAGTGGAGCCAAGCCTGGGGCTCCCTCCGAGGCCCACAGCCATTTGTGTTGGGGTTATAATTGAAACTTTGTTGCCTTAAGCGGGTGGGCCCGGCCAGGGTGTGCGGAAAGCTTTGCTTCCCCTGTTGCCGGCAGCAACCCTGGCCTGCTCTCTCAAGCTCCATCCTGCCGCCATTTCTGTTTGAATTTGTTTACCTTCTATAATTGAAACTTTGTAGCTTGAGTGGAGGCTTAGGCCTGGCAAGGGCAGGCAGAAAGCTTGGCTTCCTCTGTTACCTAGGAAACCTTGCTCTCTGTGGCTGTAGCCATCTTGGTTTGGGTTAATTTGCATGCTCGCTCTGATCAGATGGTGGGCGTGGCTGGTGGGCATGGCTTGTGGGTGTGTCAGAGGTATGGTCAATTTGCATATTTGTCTATTATTAGGTAGGATTTCATAAATACATAAATTTTCTTGAATTTAGCAGACAGTACTCATATTATTTATATTTTATAGTGGCGGCAAAAAGTCTAGTGCCAGCATTGAAAGTGACACTTATGACTTATGTTATGCCAAATTCAGAGGAAAAATAATATAAGTTAGTATTGTTATTATTTAGAAAGAAATATAGGATTAAAATTAAAATAATTTTTAAAATATAGTTACTTTATAACAATCAAATTAATTTAATTTATAAACTAACAATAAAATATGTTCATGTAATTATGTACCTACTTACTGTGTTTTTAAGCAATATGTATATAATAATTTATAATATAATTTAAAAAATTATTTTTAGATTTTTAACATAATGAGTAAGAAAAGAGGATGCAAATTCAATGATGATCTAAGAAGTGAATTTCCTTTTATTAAAAAAACCAAAAGCGATTACAATATAGACCAAATTTTTAATCAAGAACCCCCCCCCTCCGGGTCCGAAACCGGTTTGGCTCAGTGGACTCAAGGGTCCCAGGTTTGATTCCAGTCAAGGGCATGTACCTTGGTTTCGGGCATATCCCCAGGAGGGGGTGTGCAAGAGGCAGCTGATCGATGTTTCTAACTCTCTATCCCTCCCTCTTCCTCTCTGTAAAAAAAATCAATAAAATATATATTTTTAAAAAAAGACACCCCCCCACCCCCCACCCACCCCAGTCAATGGTGTCCCGCTTTACCAATGTTAAAATCTGGTCACCTTAGCTTTAACTGATGTCAACCTCCTGAGCAACAAATGCCATGAATAAAGTGACAGTTTCTTCAAAAAAAAAAAAGTTATTGAATTTATTGGGGTGACATTGTTTAATTAAATTATATTTTTCAGGTGTACAATTCTATAATGCATCATCTGTATATTGTATTATGTGTTGACAACAAAAGTCAAGTCTCCTTCCATCACCATTTATTCCCTTTCACCCTCTTCTACCTCCCCTCACCCCTTCCCCCTGGTGATCACCATCCTGAGACACCCCTTGCCTGCTTCCGTCTGCTGGCCCCTCATGGGCTCAGCCACTGAACCGCCTCTGCGGTACCTGAGTTGATGAGGTAGGTTCTCAGTGAGTCACCAGGGCTGAGTGGTATTCCCTAGATTGACACAAGCTCAAACTCAGCGGCAGTGTTGGGTCTGAGGCCACTCAGCTAGCGCCCCAGGGTATAACAGGTCTAGCTGCCATTTGCCGGGTGCCCACAGACCTCTGTGCTGGGCTGGGGTCTCAGGGACTCATCAGGGTGAGGTCAGCAGGGTTGATCAGGCCCCAGCAGAGTGTGGCTGCGTGAAGGGAGGGCTCTGCACCAGTAAGGCATGCGAGGAAAAAATGGCTCCCAGCCTAGAGCCACACAACTCAGTCTGTCCAAGATTCTGTCAGGAGCCCAAGCTCAACAGGGTGGCCTGGGGCTGCCAAGAGTCGGGGGTGGGGCTGCTTCGTCCCCTCTGGCTGATGCCATAGGAGGGGAGTGTGTCACACAAGAAAGATGGTGTCTGCTCACACCTGTCAGAATGGCTATCATCAACAAATCAACAAACGACAAGTGCTGGTGAGGATGCAGAGAAAAAGGAACCCTCGTGTACTGCTGGTGGGAATGCAGACTGGTGCAGCCACTGTGGAGAACAGTATGAAGTTTCCTCAAAAAATTAAAAATGGAACTCCCATTTGACCCAGTGATCCCACTTCTAGGAATATATTCCAAGAAATCAGAAACACCAATCAGAAAGGATATATGCACCCCTATGTTCATAGCAGCGCAATTTACAATAGCTAAGATCTGAAAACAGCCCAAGTGCCCATCAGCAGATGAATGGATTTAAAAACCTGTGATTGCCTTAGCTGGTTTTGCTCAGTAGATAGAGGGTCAGCCTGTGGACTGAAGGGTCCCAGGTTTGATTCCGGCCAAAGGCACATGCCCAGGTTGTGGGCTCAATCCCCCCCAGTAGGGGGCTTGCAGGAGGCAGCCTATCAATGATTCTCTCTCATCATTGATGTTTCTATCTCTCTATCCCTCTCCCTTCCTCTCTGAAATCAATAAAAATATATTTTAAAAAATAATGCAATACATTTAAAAACCTGTGGTACATCTATATAATGGAATACTACGCTGCTATAAAAAAGAAAGAACTCTTACCATTTGCAACAACATGGATGGACCTGGAGAGCATTGTGCTAAGCGAAATAAGCCAGTTGGAGAAAGATAAGTATCATATGATCTCACTCATTTTTGGAATATAATGAACAACATAAACTGATGAACAAAAACAGATCCAGAGATATAGAAGCATCAAACAGACGGTCAAATCTCAGAGGGAAGGCAGAGGGCAGGGGAGGGGGTAAGAGATCAACCAAAGGACTTGTATGCATGCATATAAGCATAAGCAATGGACACAGACACTATGGGGTGAGGGCCTGTGCTGGGATCCTACCATTTGTCTCTAGATCGGTCTATTCTTGTTCATCAGATTATGTTGATCATTATATCACACATATGAGTGAGATCATGTGATATTTATCTTTCTCTGACTGGCTTATTTCACTTAGCATAATGTTCTCCAGTTAAAAGTTCCTTCTTTTTTATATCGGCATAGTATTGCACTGTGTAGCTGTACCACAGTTTTTTAATCCACTCATCTGCTGATGGACACTTAGGCTGTTTCCAAATCTTAGCTTTGTAAATTGTGCTGCTATGAACATAGGGGTGCATATATCCTTTCTGATTGGTGTTTCTGGTTTCTTGGGATATAGTCCTAGAAGTGGGATCACTGGGTCAAATGGGAGTTCCATTTTTAACTTTTTCAGGAAACTCCATACTGTTTTCCACAGTGGCTGCCCCAGTCTGCATTCCCACCAGCAGTGTAGGAGGGTTCCTTTTTCTCTGCATCCTCCCCAGCACTTGTCACTTGTTGATTTGTTGATGATAGCCATTCTGACAGGTGTGAGATGGTATCTCATTGTTGTTTTGATTTGCATCTCTCTGATGATTAGTGACTTTGAGTATGTCTTCATAGGTCTCTGGGCCTTTTGTATGTCCTCTTTCAATAAGTGTCTATTTAGGTCCTTTGCCCATTTTTTTATTGGATCGTTTCTCTTCCTTTTGTTAAGTCATATGAGTTCTCTGTAAATTTTGGAGAGAACTCTCATCAGAAATATCATTGGCAAATATGTTCTCCCATGCAGTGGGCTTTCTTGTTGTTTTGTTGATGGTTTCTTTTGCTGTGCAGAAGCTTTTTATTTTGATGTAGTCCCATTTGTTTATTTTCTCCTTAGTTTCCATTGCCCTAGGAGCTGTGTCTATAAAGATATTGCTACGACATATGTCTGCTATTTTGCTGCCTATGGAGTCTTGTAGGATTTTTATGGTTTCCCATCTTACATTCAAGTCCTTTAGCCATTTTGAGTTTGTTTTTGTGTATGGTATAAGTTGGTGGTCTAGTTTCTTTCTTTCTTTCTTTTTTTTTTTTTTTTTTGCATGTATCTGTCCAAATTTCCCAGCACCATTTATTAAAGAGACTGTTTTTACTCCATTGTATGCTCGTGCCTCCTTTGTCAAATATTAATTGAGCATAATGGCTTGGGTCGATTTCTGGGTTCTCTGTTCTGTTCCATTAGTCTATATGTCTGTTCTTGTGCCAGTACCAGGCAGTTTTGAGAACCGTGGCTTGGTAATATTCTTCTGTTTTCTTTTTGAGGAATACATGACAATTTCCTTTTTCCTTAAAAAAAATGTTTTTTAATTGATTTCAGAGAGAAGAAAAGAGAGGGAGAGATAGAAACATCGATGATGAGAGAGAAACATTGATTGGCTGCCTTCTGCATGCCCCCTACTGGGAATCGAGCCGGTAACCTCCTGGTGCATGGTTCAATGCTCAACCACTGAGCTACACCATCTGGGCCAGGGCAAGTTTCAATGCCATGGAAAGCGGAACAAACTTTAAATCTGAAAACCTGGCTTTGGGAGGAGAAACAAATGAAAACTTTGCCACCGGCCTATGTGGCATAGCTGTGACAGCATCAGAGGATGCCCTGGCATGACACATGTACCCACGGGGGGAGGGGGGAGACATAATTAACTGCCACCCCACACCCTCTGCACAAGTGGTTTTTATGGCCTCCCACCCCCAGGCTTTTAAAATGGTCAACCTCCCCACTGGTTAGTAGGAAATTCTTCACTGACACACACCTGCTTGGTGATTTGTTGGCCGTTTTCCCACCCAGCAGGCAGCTGTGGGTAATGTTTAGTCAGAGAAAAAGAGGCTAAATTAAGCAAGACATGTTTACAGTGTAAACCATGTGGGGTGGGGGAGAAATTGTCCCACTGGTCACACCAAGGGTGACAAGAGTATGTGCATTTTACTAGCAGAACAGGCGGCAGCCACCCCCGCAGGCTCCCAAGAGCCCTTGCTGTCAGCTCGGTGAGACGTTTGCACCTGCCAGCAGGAGGCCAGAGAGTGCGGTTCCTATTTTCCCAGCTCCCTGGGTTAGAGGGATGTTCTCCAGCCCACGACAGCCCGGCAGCCCGGCGAGCGCTGAGCCCCACACTGCTCTCAGCTCAGCTCTGGCTGTAATTCCCAATGAGTTCGTTATGATAAGACTTTGCTCTTTTAAGCCTGCAGCTGCTTCAAATCTGCCAGTTTGGGAAAATCGGTCACTTGTATTAGTCAGCATATCTTTGGTTGTGTGTGGTAGAAACCGAATGCAAACTGATTTAAGGGAGGAAAAGGGGGAATGGTGATAGGCCTTGCTGAGAGGACCACGGGAGGTTGGGCTCTGCTGGAGCAAGGGATTCAAACAAGTGAAGTGTGTCAGGAACCAGCTGCTTCCAGATTTTTGCTCAGCTTTTTGGGGTTGGCTTTCTTCTCAGCTCAGTGGTGACAAATGAGCCACCTGAGTTGTGTGCTGGGAGTTAGAGGCCCAATCGTCCCAGCAACAGTCCCAGGGAAGCCACTCAACTTCTGTAACAGCCTGCCTGCAGCCCGGGTCTGTGGCCACCTGTAACACCTCGGGCTGCAGTCACGCCCTTCAAATCACATGGCTGACAGTGGGGAGAGGTGGTAAACTCAAGGAAAATTGGGGGGCGGGGGGGTGCTAATGCACAGGGAAGGATGCTGGGCAAGCAAGAACAGCACATTCCTGTCACAGTCCTTTTTCTGTTTCTTAATTTCCCAGCATGCTGGCATGTTCTGAATCTTAGGTCCTCCCTAGTCCCCACGGTGGCATCAGATAAGTTCCTCCTTGCTTTACTCCCTCTCAGTTAGCTAATTGGGCACGTCTTCCACTCGTCCTGCCCACGTGTGACCTACCCACTCGCTGGGCATTTCCTGGGTACCTACTCTGCCGTCCATCGCTGAGTGTGAAAGAGGGGGCGAGGGTGGGCACGAAGTTGAACAAGACCTGTCCTAGGGAGACAGACAAGTGAATAGTCACTACAGTGGGGTGTCCCCTAGCTGCTGGCAGCTCGCACTCACTTTTCTGTGTTCCTCAGACTGGTTCTCTGGATGTTAGAATGAGCTGGGAATGGGGAGACAAGGGTGACAGAGGGTGTTGTCTTGGAGGTTTTACTCCACCAGCCTGCTTGTCTCACAGATTTCCCGCCCCAGGGCAGACTGGGATAGAGCAGAACTTTTCCAGTGAGGATGTGCGGTGGAGTCAAATGAAGGACTCCAGAATTTAGGGCAAGAAGGACCTCAGAGATTAGTTAACTCAGTGACTTCTTTCCGTGATTCAAAAACCAGGCTCAGTGAGTTCCTGCACGGCCAGGAGAGGACCCGGATCCCGACTTCCTCCCCAGGTCTCCTGGCTCCACCAGACTGGGGCCTAGGCTTTGTGTAATGTATGCTGATTTCATTTCCTGGGAGGGAGAGAATTAATCAAGTGAGCAAAGAAATAAAAGGCAATGCTTTTGGTTTATAGAATACCAAAAAAAGGAAGATGGGTTACTGAGAAATATTTCCATTGTACAAATAGAGGAAATCAGAAAATAACAAGTAGCTAATGTTGAGTGGGCAAAAATGCTGTGCTGTGAGGTAAGGTAAGAGACTGAGACAAGCAGGGAGCTGAGGGGCACACGGAGGGGCACAGGTGCTTAGCATGTACAGTTTGCACATGGCTGTATCACAGTTCACTGAATTTGAGACACCTGTGGATTGTAAGACTCCATTATTTTGTGTAGCATTAAGAAAGAACACACTCTGGTACACCATTAATGGAAGTCTGTGGTCAACTAAAGACCAAGGCTAGATCAAGGATTCATGGTTAAGGGCAGGCCAAAGACTCAAATAGGAGGAATTATTTATGTTATACCAGTTGGCATGCTAAGCATCACAGCAGTTTAAGACAGATTTCCTAGTGATCCACAAAATTAGGGTCTTCTATGAGCTTGGGTCCTTGTTGCCTTGTTCTCTCTAATGGTATCTTTTTTCTTAATCTGTCCATGACTGGCTCAGATATGTAATTATGGATTAGAGGAAAGATGTTTTTCAGACCAATCAGCAGCACAAAATGCTTGAATAAAAATAAAAAGAACATTCTGTAGGACAGTGTCAAGTTTTTCTAAAGCAGAGCAAAAATGAAGAAACTGATATGTAACTACCAAAAGTTTCAGGGCTGCCGAAACCGGTTTGGCTCAGTGGATAGAGCGTCGGTCTGCGGACTGAAAGGTCCCAGGTTCGATTCTGGTCAAGGGCATGTACATTGGTTGCGGGCACATCCCCGGTAGGGGGTGTGCAAGAGGCAGCTGGTCGATGTTTCTCTCTCATCGATGTTTCTAGCTCTCTGTCCCTCTCCTTTCCTCTCTGTAAAAAATCAATAAAATATATTTTAAAAAAAAAGTTTCAGGGCTGAAAAGACCTTGCTCTAAAAAGAAATAAAAAGGTAATGAGAAGAAAGATGTTGGAGGAAGGCTATCCTGGGTTTGAATCCTGACTCCAATCTTAAAGTCAGAGTCCCTAAGCAGAGATAATGTGCCAAGGAATAATGAGGAAAGTAATAGCTTTGAAGAACAGCTGGCGGGCTCCATGCTTCCTACCCTTGCTCTACAAATGGGAGGTGTCAGGTTACCTCTAATGAGGGAACTGCTTTAGCTTGATTTGATTCTTGTTTCATTATTTAATTGTTCAATTCAAAATAACTTGTGTTGAGGAGGTTAAAAATGGCGTTGGAGTAAGTGGAAACTACACGGACACTCTCCCAGGATCAAACTGGAAATACAACTAAAATACAGAAAAACCACCCTGAAAAATCAACTGAACACTAGCTGGAGAGATAGTGTGATAACCAAGCCTGGGAAGCAGAGACTGCCTAGAGCCTGGTAGGAAGGGCAGAGGTGAGAAAGGGCGGGGTGGGCTCCCACAGACAGCAGCTGAAGGGATATCTTAGCTGTGGGGGGCTCCCACGGAGAACTCTGGGGTTTAAACCCCAAGCTGGGCCCCCCAGCCCAGAGCACAAGAACTGAGAAAGGTGCCCACATAACACGCGGCTGTGAAAAGCAGCAGAGCTGCTGTCTGCCCGCCAGAGACTGCTGGAAATGTAGACACCCTCTTAAAGAACCAGTGCACAAAATTGCATATGCAGCCACTCACCTTGGGCTCCAGCAGAGGGAAAGCAGAGTGGACTGGAGCTGTGTGAGGAGAGTCCAGGGTTGAGGGCTCTGGGGTTGGAGCTCAGAGGGCAGCCACCCTGGTCTCCTGTGCTGAGTCATTCCCTCATGCTGCAGAGGACATCTTTCTCCTTACAGGAATTTGATATCCAGGTGGTTTTGGCCTGGGGGAAAGGCAGTTGCCACAACCTGTTGAAAGAACTCTTGCCCCACCCTGTGTTCAATAGCCTGAGGGCAATCAAGGCTGATCAGAATCAAACTGCAAGTAGAGGAGGACGACCTCTGGAGGCTTTGAGTTTTTGCCTCATCTCCTTCGGGGCGGGGGCTAGGAAAAGCAGACCCTGGTATATACCTTGGTCCTTTCCAAAGGCATCCAGCTCCAGCAGAGGGAGCTACAGGCTGTGGATTGCTCATGGCCCCAAACAGGGTACTTAGGGCCAGTCAGAAACAGTGTCCAACATTGTCCCGCACTAGAGATTGGGAGTCAAAACAGCTCTACCTAATACATAGACCAGTGATGGGCAACCTTTTGAGCTTGGTGTGTCAAACTTCGCCAAAAAACTGAGCATAACTTGGGTAGTGTGTCACTTTGAGGAAAAAACATTATTTCGCAAATGTTTCATCCCCAGGAGCAGCAAATATTTCATCCTCAGCATGCGGCCGCCTCAGCGGCCGCGTGTCATCAGAAATGGCTACGCGTGTCAGTGTTGACACGCATGTCATAGGTTCGCCATCACTGACATAGACACAAACCCAAACAGGTAGCCCAAATGGGGAGACCAAAAAACAACCCCCAAATGAAAGAACAAGAGAATTCTCCAGAAGAAGAACTAAATAAAATGGAGATAAGAAATTTATCTGACAGAGTTCAGAATAATGATGGTAAAGATGTTCAACAGCATGAGAAAATACATCCTATATAATAAAAGGCTAATATGCAAATTGTCCCCTCAACCGGGAGTTCAACTGGGAGTTAGACCAGGGGGCGGGGCAGGCTGGGCAACCACCTGCAGGCCCTCCCCTCCTGCGAGCCACCCCCTGCCCCAATCAGCCCCAATCGCCTGCTAGGCCAAGGGACCCCACCTGTGCACAAATTCGTGCACTAGGCCTCTAGTAGTAACTATGAAAAAAGAACAGTGGGAAGTAAAGAATGACATAGCACTAATAAAGAACACATTTGAAGGAATACAGCAGATTAGGGGAAGCTAAGGATCGGATCAGTGAATTAGAAGACAGGGTAGAAAAAAAATCACTCAATCAGAGAAACAAAAAGAAAAAACAATTAAACAATAGGACAGCTTCAGGGATCTGTGGGACAATAAGAAACATAACAATATTTGCATAATTAGAGTGCTAGAAAGGGAAGAAAGCAAGCAAAGGATAGAGAATGTGTTTGAAGAAATAATGGCAGTAAACGTTCCTAACACGGGGAAGGAAAGTTACACAAGTTCAGGAGATAGAAAGAGTCCCAAGCAAGAAGAATCCAAACAGGCCCATGCCCAGACACATCATAATTAAAATGCCAAACATTAAAGACAAAGAGAGAATCTTAAAGGCAGCAAGAGAAATGCAATTTGTTGCCTACAAAGGAGTTTCCATAAGGCTGTCAGTTGATTTCTCATCAGAAACTCTACAGGCCAGAAGGGAATGGTATGAAGTGCTCAAGGTAATGGAAAGCAAGGATCTGAAACCAAGATTACTATACCCAGCAAGGCTATCATTCAAAATAGATGGTAAAATAAAGAGCTTCCCAGACAAAAAAAGGCTAAAGGAGTTTATCACCATCAAACCAGTACTGCAAGAAATGCTAAAGGAACTGCTGTAATGAGAAGAAATATATATAGAGAGGAACATAGTTGGCCCAGGGAGTAATGGCTGTTCCTCTTCACCGAGGCCGCCGCAACTTGGCAGTGGGATGTACCTCCTCAGGAGAGGGGTCCAATGGCCCCTGTGGCAACCAATGGATTCCTGGATGAGCCCCCAAAATTGTTAGAAAGAAGGTGAGCCCCAAAACCAGGAGTCCTGGTAGAACACAAAGGATACTCGGGAGCCAAACAGCATGGCAAATACCTTTCCTCCTGCAGGAGGGTGCACATGCATAGGGTCTGGCACACTGAGCAGGTGGTCCACTCAGGTTTTATCCCTGATGCACACCATCCATCCCTCGCTCTTGATTGGTCAGAGTTTAGGCTCACATTTTTGTACGATTGGCTAATTTAAAGGAAAAAGGGGGTGGGGAGGTTGACCTTTGCAGTTTCAAAATGGCAGTTGGCTAAACTTCCTTCTTTGACAGAAAAGATCACTTGTTTATTCTCACAACAACATTTACCACTTTCTACCGTAATATGTATTTCTTTTACTTCTTTGATAATTGCTTTGTCTCACAATACTAGAATGTAAGCTGCTTGAGGACAAAGAAATTGCTGGCGTTATTCACTGCTAACCCCCAGTGCCTGATACAAATGTGTTGGAATGCATTAATGAAACAAGTAGGATTGCCAGCATTTTCTTAATTGCTGGGGATATAACTACAAACATGACAAGGTTCTTGCCCTTAGAAATGTGGGTGCTTGATGTGGGCTGGGGATAGAAATAAGTAGAAAACAGATAATAAGGGAAAACCAACAGGGACTCTCCAGTCAAATGACGGGGCAGCGAGAACTTCCTGAGGAGGCAGCACAGCGTCCCGGGGAGGGAGACAGACAGTGAGATCAGCGGCTGCACATGCTGAGGCGGGAGAGCCCTTCTCTACCGAGTGACATGCCAGTGAGTGGGAGCAGAGTGAGCAACCCCCACACACAGACTGACTTCTCACTCCATACCTTTTGGAACTGTTTGAATTTTTGTACCTTTTGTATGTATTCCTTGTTCAGGTAACAAATTAAGTTTAAGAAATAAAAGGAGCACTCGCTGGTTTGGCTCAGTGGAGAGAGCATCGGCCAGAGGACTGAAGGGTCCTGGGTTCCATTCTGGTCAAGGGCACGTACCTTGGTTGCAGGCTTGATTCCTGGCTCTGGTCAGGGCATCTGTGAGAGGCAACCAACTGATGTGTCTCTCACATCAATGTTTCTCTCTCTCTGTTTCTCCCCCTCCCTTCCACTCTCTCTCTAAAAAAAGAAATCAATGGAAAAATATCCTTGGGTGAGGATTAACAACAACAAAATAAGAAGTTAAAGGAAAAAAAGTCACCAGTAAATCATAAATAATGAGCTAGATGAGTAACTATGCTTTTATATGGCCGCTTCTACATTAACATCAAATCAGATAACTGGCTAAGTACAAATTTGCAAAGTGGGAAACAGTTATACAGTTTGTACTTACTAAACTACTTGTTTGCATTTTTTATTATACCAAGCATGCATCAGCAGTGATTTTTTTTAAAAAGCTAATTAGAAAAAAACCACAATATTTATCATCTAGCTAAGTGTTAAAGCCGAAATAGAAAAAAAATTGACACAATCCGTCAGAAGAAAAAAAATTGCCAATGATTACCCTGTATCCCTGCCAAAAACCATCTGAAGAGTTTCTCTTTTGGACAGAAAATACAGATCTTTTCATGGTTCCTTTTGTGAAAATCCTGCTTCCCTCCAAACCAGCGCTCCAGCACTGCTGCTGGGCGACTCCAGCCACAGGAGAACCTGAGAATGAGGCCGCCAGAGGACAGCAGCGTTTCTCACGGCGCATTTCCGCGGACACGGTGGCAAGTGGCAAATGTCTGAATGTCTTTTCCCGGGCATCTAGGTTGACAGCATTTATTTATAACAGAGGAGATTCTGAAATTGGCCACTTGTCAGCACAAAAAAAGTAACTTCCATAATACCACTGCCGAATGAAATGAAAATTAATTTCCTCCTTCCTGCTAGCACAAATAGAAGCAGAGCTGGCCACTGAAATACTTGGTAAGCAATTTAATAAACACCAAGTCTGCAGATTGGTTACTGGAACTGGAGAAATTTGTAGATGGGTATGTGAAACATTCTATGACTGGATAAATGGACATTAACTCCTGACCCTAGTTAATCCCTAACTTCCCAAACAGTTACGGGTTTTTTGTTTGTTTTTGAGAGAGAAGGCCAGAAGTATATCACCTCGATATGATTTGAAAAAAATAATTCCAAAATATTGAAATTTACTAATTAAAGTAGAAAAATGCCCCAAATTCTAAGTCCAGTGTTTTACTTCATGTTTATAATTCAGGCCTCACACACAAAAATAATACCTAAGTGAGCACAAAGCCGAAAATGGGAAATCCCCTGAACACCATGGCTAAATATTGTTGAGTGATTACAGTAGTAAAACAAAGTTTTCTTATATAAAATGCTCTTATTAAACAGAACCACCACAATCTAATATACACTGGGGGACATCATATTATAAAATGGTTAGCTCCCATTATTGCACCATTAACATAAGCTCATAACTACATGCAAGTAGATAAGCTAAAAACTTTCGTATCATCAGTATGTTGGATTGCTGATGCCCTGGAATCCTTTGGCAAATATATTTTCAACAGTAAGCAATTATCCACAGGATGTTTCTAAGTACCCAGTTGTGTGATTTCATAGTAGCAGTTTCTGCCCTCTAGTGTAGAAATTGGTGCTCTGTGTGTGTGTGTGTGTGTGTGTGTGTGTGTAAAGTGATGCTTCTCAGGGAGGTGTTTTTTTTTTAAAAAAAAATATTAGCATTAAGGTATAAATCTCTTTAGGAATTATACCATTTTGCCAATGTCTTTCAGTAAAATGAATTTACTGTGGATTTAAGTGCCTGGGGTCTAGTGCCACCTAGTGTTATATCGTTTTCAGTTATTTCAAACCTGAGCACATACTAGTAAGAATGGAACTTAATGTCCTCCTCCTCCCACGCCAGCCCCAGAGCCCGATTTCTGCCTCCATTTCAAAAAGTCACCAGGTCTAACAAGAATAATTAAATTAAAAAGGCACCAAATCTTGTCAGTGCAAGGATTTCACATCTTTCTTTTTTTAACATTACCACTAACAACCTAGCATTCACGCTCATCCTGTGAAAGGAAGCTGTAAATCCATAGTCAGCTTAATTGGATGTATATTGATCATATACTATCTTTTGGCAAGTTATTTAATCTCTCTGGGCTTCAGTTTCCTCATCTCTTAGATAGGAATAGTAATATCTATTTCATAGTTTTTATTAAATGAGTTAATATATTTAAAATGCTTACAATATCTGACACATGCAAATATTTAGTAAATGTTAATCACCATATACTTTAAATCATGTTTGAGTCCTTAATGGGAATACAAGTGATGAAAATAGTCTATACTGCTTTCCATTTTAAGGTCAGAAGTCAGAAGTTGGGTTCCCTATGACAACTGGGCTGATAGAGGTCTATTCTACATAAAAAGTCCTCTGCAAATCGTCTCACCCAGTCTGTAGCCTACCCTTTCATTCTCTTAATAGTGTCTTAAACAGAGTAAGTTTTATATTTTAAGTTCAACATATCAGTTCTTTCTTTTATGGATCATGCTTTTGGTATCATGTTTAAGTACTCTTTGCCTAACACCAGGTCATGGAGTTTCCTTGTTTTCCTGTAAGTTTTTTAGTTTTATGTTTTAGATTTAGGTCTATAATATATTGAGTTAATTTTTGTAGGCGTTAAGTTAGTGTTTCCTATCATCAAAGTTACTTGCAATGGGTTTTGAAATATGCAAATTTCCTTTTCACTTGTATTGAGATCTGGAACTGTAGTTTGAGGCTGGAAAATATATCTGCTATAGATTTGTGTAGGTATGGAGAGCGTGTTTTAACTTTTGGCAGCATATGCAGTGTGACATTTCTTGTATTCAAATGTTGTCATCAAAGTTACTTCAGCACCATATTAGTTTCAAATATAAGTGGTGCTCTGACTTCTGATTCTAGGTTGAATTCATTAAGAAACACCAAGTCTGCAGCAAAAGCTAAATTCTAAGGCCATTCAGTGTTTGAGGGAGGTTCTTCTCATTCAGAAATTTGCAGTTTTGGCCCTGAAGTTGGAACGTCTCAACAAAACGTTACCACCATAAAGCCATCAAACTGCTGTGTGGTAGGGCAAGTCAGAATACTTAGCTTCTTTTTAAAAAATATATCTTTATTGATTTCAGAGAGGGAGAGGGAGAGGGAGAGGGAGAGAGAGAAACATCAATGATGAGAATCATTGACCAGCTGCCTCCTGCACCCGCCCTACTGGGGATGGAGCCTGCAACCTGGGAACGTGACCTTGACCGGAATCGAACCTGGAACCATTCAGTCCACAGGCCGACGCTCTATCCACTGAGCCAGACTGGCTAGGGCCAGAATACTGAGCTTCTATTTCTGTCAGAAATTCCTGGAACTGATGATAGCTAAGTCCACAACAAATAAAGTACACCAGTGACACGATTAGTTCAATAACACATGATAGGTTCACATATTTTTTCTTTAAATGTTTTTATTTTTTAAAATATTTTTTTATTGATTTCAGAGAGGGAGGATAGAAACATCAATGATGAGAATCATTGCCTCCTGTACGCCCCCTACAGGATCGAGCCTGCAACTTGGGCATGTACCCTGACCAGGAATTGAACCATGACCTCCTGGTTCATAGGTTGATGCTCAAGCACAGAGACACACCAGCTGGGCAATTCACCTATTTAAGTACTTGTTGGTGAATAATACAACAAACAGGCCTTAAACACTTTATATTTTCACAAACTCTACATTTGTCTAAGTCTTTTTCTAGTTGCGTATGTTTTTTTTTTTGTTGTTGTTTTCTTCTTTTTACCACCATCAGCTATGGCACATCTTGGCAGGTTCCACTTCAGTTGTACTGAATGAATTTTCTCTGCACTTTGAAAATATTTTTGCTTATAGTTGTTCCACAGACAGGCAATGCATCGAGGCTAATTCCTCAGTCATTTCTAGGGTGACAACCTGTCTCTATTAGCCTGGGACTGAGGAGGTTCGCCTCACGTGTGACTTTCAGTGTTAAAACCAGGAAGGTTCTGGGAAAACCTTGATGAATTGGTCATTCTAGCACTTCAAATCTTGGCATTTTGAACAGTGAGCTGAACAATATTGGTAAGGTCTTTTAACCCTTTGCACTCGCTTGCTTTTTTCTCGATTCCTTTATTCTACTCGGGATTTAATTTTTTAAATACCCCAGATTTTACAAAGCGCGGCAGTAGAATAAAAAACTGGTTTCTTTTCATACAAACTTATTTATTTGGATTTTTTTATATTTCAAATTATTTATACATTCAAAGAGTAATTTTAATCTCTATAATTTTTCATGATGTGATATTTTTTGAAACATTCACCCACATGAAGACCTGGTTTACATTCACGTTTTGCAAATATAAATCATCTCTTTTCTTCCTCCTTTGATTTTTCTGTTAGAACAAACAACACAATCTTTGTGTTTTTTGTTAGGGTGAGGCGTGATTATATGGAGCTTTCCATCTAAACCAGTGATGGGCAACCTTTTGAGCTTGGTGTGTCAAACTTCGCCAAAAAACTGAGCATAACTCGGGTAGTGTGTCACTTTGAGGAAAAAACTAACTCCAAGACTCTAGTCGCAAATGTTTCATCCTCAGGAGCAGCAAATGTTTCATCCTCGGCATGCGGCCGCGTGTCATCAGAAATGGCTACGCGTGTGAGTGCTGACACGCGTGTCATAGGTTCGCCATCACTGATCTAAACGTTGCTCTAAGTTAGTGGATAATAATCTACCCCTGGAAGTTAGTGTACCATCTCTGAATTCTCCAACAAGATCATGTACTAGTTTCCTAATAAATTTCACATGCGGTTTCAGTTTTTCATTTTTTCTTTTTTGGCATCAGTTGAGACGGAATTTACATTTTACTTGTCCTTTCATGCTAATGAAAACAAGAAAAGATACTGGAAAAATAGATAAAAATCCCCCTCCCCCCCGCGGTGAAACTACGTGTCGAGTGTGGCTCGACATACGAGCTGCTACCGATGCTAACCATGTCGAGTCACACTCGACATCCGAGTGCAAAAGGTTAACTTAAGTGCCTACGAAAAACAATCAAAATCAGTTGCCTTGTTTTTATTTTACTTTTATTTTTTGTTTGTTCACCAACCCAAGTCAAATCTCCTTCCATCACCATTTTCATTGGCCTTGTTTTTAAATTAACTATTGTTGCTTCAACTCTTCAAGCAACTACCTTGCTTAAAGGCTGTCTTTAAAAAAAAAAAGTTTTTATTGATTTCAGAGGGAGAGGGAGAAACATCAATGAGAATCATTGATTGGATGCCTTCTGCATGCCCCATACTGGGAATCAAGCTCGTAACCCAGACATGTGCCATGACCAGGAATCAAATTGTGACCTCCTGGTTCATAGGTCAAAATCAACCAATTGAGCCACACTGGCCAGGGATAAAGGCTGTCTTTAAGTTCATTTTAGTCCTAGCTGGTATGGCTTAATGGATAAAGTGTCAACCTGTGGACTGAAGGATCCCGGGTTCGATTCTGGTCAAGGGCACATGCCTGGGTTGTGTGCTCGATCCCCTGTGGGAGGCGTGCAAGAGGCAGCCAATGATATTTCTCTCTCTCCCCTCCTCTCCCAAATCAGTAAAATATATATTAAAAATAGTGCTTCGGGGGAAAAAAAAGTTCATTTTAGCCCTAGCTGGTTTGGCTCTATGGATAGAGCGTCAGACTGCAGACTGAAGGGTCCCAGGTTTGATTCTAGTCAAGGGTGCATGCCCGGGTTGCAGGCTCAATCCCCAGAAGGGGGCGTGCAGGGGGCAGCCAATTAATGATTCTCATCATTGATATTTCTATCTCTGTCTTCTCCCTTCCTCACTCTGAAATCATTTTTTTAAAAAATTCATTTTATTGGACACATTTCTTCAGCTGCTAACTCAAACAGAATTTACCTTACCATTGGCAAAGGGCTTTCCTTGCTTGCCTAATAAGCCACTTGGAAACATTACCACCTTGTAAATTTTTGGGTAAAAAAACTGTGCTGAGCCCTAGCCAGTTTGGCTAAAAGGATAGAACTTTGGCCCTTGGAACAAAGAGTCCCGGCCTCGATTCCAGTCAAGGGCAAGTACGTACCTTGGGTGCATGCAGGAGGCAACCAACTGACATATCTTGTTCATATTAATGCTTCTCTCTCCCCCCTCCTTTCCACTCTTCAAAAATCAATGGAAAGATATCTTGGGTGAGGATTAACCAAATTGTGCTGAGATAGTCCATTTAAAAGGTTTAATTCTTCTGCTTTTTACGTTGGGAATATTGTGATGAATGCTTAGTCTGATAATGTCTATATATATTGTGTTCTCTTAGCACAGCTGATGTCACTGCCATCTGAATTGATAAAATAATCCAGTCCACCGTGAACATGTTCTCTGTAGACTGGATAGGTATGCACTGGTAATCAAAATACGTAGAACCCATGGTACTATGAGCCATGTGGCACACAAGGCCATCGAGATAAAACTGTGCCACTGCCATTGGGAGTGCAGCCAGCAATGAGAGGACCACCTCTGGTCTCTATCACAACTGAAGTCTGTACCACAGATGCTGCCCTCTCAGCCCACTATCACTTTAAAGATTTACTAAATAACGGATAAAAAATGTTTGACGGCAGTTTTCAATGAACGTGGATTAGCTAATACAAAAGCACATTTCAAAGGCATTAGAAAATTAAAAATATTTGAGGTGAAAACCTACTATTTTACTTCAAGACACCCAAGTCCCACTTGCATACAAATAAATTGTAAAAAAAAGCACATTTATTTGCTGGTCACTGTTTAAACCATGAAATACAATTACACATTGATGATACTGAAGTGGTTAGTATCCATACTAGCTTAACAAAAACTAACTTAACATTAGGAAAATGACCATATACACATATACTAGCATACACACTTGAATTGCCTTCTCACTGTACTTAATGTCCAGTTTTGACCACTGGATGCTGAAGTCTAAAATACCCTTATGGGTTAAATGTGCACAGCCTACACAGAGAACCATGTAGACAATAAAGCAAGGTTTTATTTTCTTTATTTAACAAACACTGCAGGTTAGTATTTAAACCTGCAGTAAATGGTGACGCTTTTATGCAGACAGTCACTGAAGGCAGGTATGAATCTGGGAAGAAAACTGGGAGACCGGGGCAGAGGCAGTGGGCCTGGCTCCCGCTGGGTGGTGTGCGCACCTGTGTTTCAGCTGGGGCAGGCAAGCCAGTTACCAATTCCTCTTATTGACGTGAACCAACAGTGTTTCTTCCGATATACAGTCCTCATAATAAAATCACACTTTCCAGAAGAAGTATTATTCATAATACATTCAGAATCACTGATTGCTTTTTCTTCGTCTTTTTTTCCTTGACAGTGTAGGTGTTTTAGTCTCTTGTGTTTGTTCTTTTATGCCAGATAAGGGCTGTTTGAAAACTATTTCATTATCTTCATCATCATTCATTTCAGCCACTTCAGATTTTCGTTTATCCAAAAATGTTGGTGTACAAACTGGTGTGGGGCCCTAAATTCAACAAGAAATAATAATACATAAATGTGGGAAGCTATGATACATAAGCTATGATACATAATACTAATAATACATAAATGTGGGAACCTCTATTTTCACAGGTTGTGCAGTGTTATTTCAGGCCTGTTTCCATCTTTCAGTGACATGATCACACAGAAAAAAGAGTTTAGGTGCTTATCAAACTTAGTATAAAAAAGTCCTAATTTATTGTAATATAATATGCTCCATTACAGGGTATGAGATAGAAAACCCTAATCTTACATTTGTAAAAACAGTGGCCTCCTCTCTTCTAACTCAGTCACTTTGCTTAAGAGGTACAAAGTGCAGTAATAAACTCACAATGATAACTTTTGCTAGTAAACTCACTATATCTGCTAAAGTCACAAATTAAATGTGAAATTGTTTTTTTCTAAATATTTTTATTGATTTCAGAGAGAAAGGGGGAGGAAGAGAGAGATAGAAAGGTCAATGATTAGAGAGAATCATTGATCAGCTGCCTGCTGCACACCCCCTACTGGGGATCGAGCCCACAACCCGGGCATGCACCCTTGACTGGAATCAAACCTGGGGACCCTTTAGTCTGCAGGCCCAGCTCTATCCACTGAGCCAAACCAGCTAGGGCTGTGAAATTTTAACAAACTGGCAGTAGCAGGAACTGCTTCTCCTCTTTTGAATTATACTCCCTGATTCTCACAATGTTAAAGACCATTTTACCTGGCTGTCCACAGTATTCTCAGGAGTTTTAGGGGTTGCTGAAGCCTTCTTCTTCTTCTTCTTAGGTAAAACCTGCAATCAAGTTTAAGAAACTTCATCAATTCCTATATTTATCAGTTTTAGTAGTTTGAATATATTTACCCGTCTACCTTTCCCTAACACCTGGCATGCAAAAAAAGAAAAACTTTACCTGTCTATTTGTGGATTTCTGAAGGTCGGTGTTTGAAGCTTTGCTTTTCTCCTTTTTACGTAAAACCTTAAGTAAACCAACACAAAGAAGTTATTACCTGGCAGTATCACATATTTACATTTTTAACTTACCATTAGAGCCTTACACATATTATCAGCAGATCCTTCCTACATGAGAAAGCATTTCAATTTAAAAAGCAAACTCCACAAACACAGTGAATGACCTCCAGTAAAGGGCAAACAGTAGAAGAGGGGCCGAGTTGGGGGCAGAAGCTGTGGAGCTGAAGCGGGGCTGAGACCTGAGCTGGCCCGGGGCCTTGCTTTAGAGGACCAGCTCCCAAATGGTTGGTAAGAGGACCAGGGCCTGCTGCCTGGGACACAGAGTTTTAAACACATACTGTTAGAGACTATGTTTGGGATTTAGGCAAAGAATTAACAACCGGTACTGGGCCCAAGGGGGTAGTCAGTCTTCTAGGTTCTGGATAAAGCTAAAAGACCTAATAAACTTAGGAAGAGATGCCATCCATCGCTTACCAACAAAGGAGCTGTTTGAAAGTAAGCTGAAAGGGTCTGTGAAAGATCAAACCAACCTCAGAATTTAGTGAAGAAATAAGATCGTTACCTATCCTAGCCACACCCGAGTGACCTGCACTCTTGTTTTGTAGTGCAAGACATAGCTCTCTACCAGGAAAGCGGGAGGGAGAATCAGAGCAAGGACATGGGGACTGCTGAGTGACATCTGTGCTGACTCAGCTTCATGCCAGCAGGTTTGCTATTCTAACCCCTGCTCACTTAATTCACAGAGGACACTGCTGAAATCTGATATGCACTTTATTTCCAATTTAAAAGAACAAGAAACAAAATTTTAACTGGAATGGCATAAAAAGGATGGCCAATTTATAGTCTTGTTTACCAATACCATGTAATACCAAACTTCATTTAATTCTGGTAAGGACACTTAATAGCAATCTAGCAGCATTGTGGTTTTGTTTGAATAGTGATTTAACTTCAATAATTTACTGTTAAAACAGATCATGAAAACCTAACCCCTCTCTGAAATTTCCTTTCTGTACAATGTCGATCATAGGATCTGGTCTGGCAAACTTTAGAAAGAACTTACAATGCAGTGCCTCAAAAATTTAGTCAAACCCTAGTATGTGGTAAGCACTGAGCTGGACACTTTACAGAGAAAACCATAATCATGTTACAGCTACTGGGGTACAAAGCCCACCTCCAAGAAGAAAAACACAAAATATATTTTCTGAAGGAATATTTACCAATGAAGGAAAATCATAATTAATTCCCTTCTTAGCTAGTCTCTTTCTGAGTAATTTCTCTTTCTTTTTAAATCGCTCCTCCATCCGCAGCTTTTCAAGAAGTGTCCGGTTCTGATTATACCGTTTCATTGCTGGGTAAGACGGGTTCTTAAACGGACGATGCCACTCTTTAAAAAGTTCCTCGTGTACTTTCTCAGGCGGCATAAAATGACCTATATGCAAAAAAGAAACAAGTTTTCAACCAAGTGGGAGGGGTACAGCACAGCACTGATCCACACGTGCAGTCCTCTGTCACCTTTTAGTTCACCTCCTCAGCCCTTCCTCTCCTTCTTTTCTGTGAATGAGCTCATGCCAACAAGGCTGCTGGGACTCTGTCATGGCAGGAGGAACCCAAACAAAGAGATGCTGGAGAGATGCCGTCTGGGCAGCCTCATCCGCTGCCTGATCAGATGTGCCTGACTGGGGTACCTGGATATTCACACCCCCCCCCACACACACACACAAGCACCCAGAAACTTAACTCTGCCTCTGAAGGGCCCCGGGACCCAGACAGGGCTGTGCTGGGATGTCAAGCCGGCGGCGCTGGTCTGTGTAGGTGAACTTGTAGTCTGGTGTTGTCATGGTTTCTCCGGTAGAAGAGCTGTACCAATGCCATTCAGACTGACTCTCAACTGTGACTCCCCACTTCACTGCCATCGTATCTAGAACCTATTCATGGTTTCCCACTGTCCTTAGTACACATATCGAACTCCCAGATTTATAAGGACTTCAAAGACCTGGCCTCCCCTCATCTTCCCCCTCATCTCTTGCTCTTCTCCTCACAGTCCCTCACAGGCAGATACTGCTAGTCACCTCTAGCTTTGCATTTGCTGTCCCCACAGCCAGGATCTCAACCTTCATTCCCTCCCCCGAACCTGGCTCACTCCTATTTCAACTCCAGATTTTAATCTATTGATTTTAGAGAGGAAGGGAGAGGGATAGAGAGAAGCATCAATGATGAGAATCATTGATCAGCTACCTCTTGCACTCCCCCTACTGGGGATCGAGACCTCAACTCAGGCATTTGCCCTTGGCAGGAATCAAACCTGGGACTCTTCAGTCCGCAGGCCGATGCTCTATCCACTGAGCCAAACAGGCCAGGGCCAGATTTTAATCTAAACACTTCCTCAGGGAAGCTTTCCACACCCTTTAAGGTGGGTTAGTTGCTCTTCCTCTGTGCTCCTAAAATCACTCCCCAATTCCATCTCAGCACAAACACAGCTCAGTCTGGTTTAGATTTTAAAATTCTAATTAGAACTGATCCTTGCACCATCCTTAAGGGAATCATCCCAGAAATGAAGTGGGATGTCCAAGTAGCTGAGCAATCTGTCCTTCACACGACAGCCACCCAGCAGCAGGTAACCAGTCCTATGGGAAGCCAAGTGCACTTACACTTCAAGAGTCTTTCACCAAAAAGGTAGTTGTTCATTGTTTCAGCAACTATCTTGGCAACATCTTCAGATTCAAATTCAACGAAGGCATAGCCTCTGCTATTTCCAGTCTGCAATTAAAAATTTCGCCACAAAAACAATTAAACTCTAAACTGCTAAAATGCCATTAATTTAAACAACACACCAGCCCCATTAGCAAATTACATTATGGCATACAATGTGGAAACTGTTGTGGGAAAAGGAAAGATCCCCAAAAGGCTGAACATGCCACTGACCTCGAGGTATTCCTGGGATCTGATCACACAGGTAAGTCCATAACCACAGTTGGAATTGATTTAACAGTTTGAACTCTTCAAAGTAGCCAATGTTAAGAAAAACAAAGGAAGTACAAAAGGGCAAGGAGACTATCTTACACAGGCTGAAGAGTTCTACCAACCAATGCAATGCAGGAATCGTGCCTGGACCCCAGAACAGGTAGGGAAAGTGGTAGCTGAAGATTTCTGGGACTACTGAGGAATACGTGAAGACGGCAAGTCCATGCTAGACCAGCGGTCGCCAACCTTTCGGACCTCACAGACCATCAGCAGTCCACGGACCACCAGTTGGCGACCGCTGTGCTAGACTCCTATCTCGTGTCTGGATTCCTAAGTAGATTTACGATGAAGTATTTCAAGTCTTTATGACTGCTACATTCTTCCAAGGTTCAGTAAAACAAAGTGTGTGTTTTTATAGCTATGGAGACATACAGCTAATGTGTCAGGGTGTTAATAATGGGTGAATCCAGGGGAGGGAAGAGTTGTTCATTACATTATTGTTCTTTCCACTTCTCTGTAGACTTGAACATTTTCAAAATACAATTCTGGGGGAAACAATGATTATATTACAGTAAAGAAAAACATTTACAAAATACCCTCAAAAAAGGCAGAAAATTTTTTTTTGAAAAAGACAATAAGAAAGGCAAAAGATAAGAATAGGCAGTTCACAGAGGAAGGAATTCTAATGGCTAATAAACCCATAATGACACTCAACAAAATCAACTTAGGCCAGAAAGGTCATGTTAAACAACTGAACCGAAAGGTTAAGTAGTGTCTCATAGAACTTTTATTTCAGTTATGTGTACATACATGTATATGTGTGCTGACTCCTCCTATAAAACTTACAATGTTCCCAGCAGCTTCACCCAAGAATGAAATATTATAAAAAACCTAATGTTCAGTGGGAAGCTAGATAAATAAACTTGAGTATGTTCAAGCAGAGGAACATAGCAATGACAATTAATGTACTAGAGTTAAATGGATAAAGCTCAAAATAGATAGTTGAATGAATATATAAAAGTGCAGAAAGAGAGAACACTACTATACAATCTATGCTGACACATGTAGTAAAGATTTCCAAAACACATACAGCAATGAAAAACACTGACTTCATGAACAGTCATTTCCTGGGCATGGGAGAAGGTGCAGAGGACCGGGGAAGGGTACAAAAGGGACCTCAAATCTACCTAAAATCTATTTCAGAAAAAACGAAGACCTGAAGCAAGTTGACATTTGATAAAGGAAAATGGTGGCTATCTAAAAAGGTCACTAAATCATTCTCTGGTAGACTTCAGACCGTTTGAAATAGCTCACCCACATAATAAGCAACCATTACAAATAGACAAATGGGGGAAAAGAGGAGGCGCACAGAGAAAATGTATTATTTTGGTTAGGATTAGAGAAATACCAGGGCATTTTAAATTTGAAATCCCCTTTAATGTTGAGATGTTGCTTTGACAAAACTTAATACCTGTGACTTTAGGACAACTAGCGGAAGATGGATGCATACCCTATCCACTCACGTGCCAAATAAAATATAAAATTTAACTTTGATCTGTTATAACTCAAGTGGGAAAATGTGAAAAAACTGCATCAAGAAAAATAAAGATTCCAACAATGAGAGGTCTCTGTGGTTACAATAAAAGTGTATGTGTGCAGTAAAAAAGTAAACTGACCTCTATTACTGAAACAAACCACATAAACCTTTTTAAATTAGAAAGTAGGGATGACATAACAATAACATATATATACACATACACACACAGCTCTTTCTGTAAGAACCCATCTAATCTTTAATCAGATACTCCTAGGACGTTGGTGCTATTTCACTCATATTTTGCAAATGAGAAAACTAAAGCATGGAGAGGTTATATAAGTTGCCCAAGGTCATACAACTAGTAACCCATGGAAGCCAGGCCTTGCACATAGGTAGTGTGGCCTCAGTGTCCCTATTCTTAACCCTTCCCTATACAGACCTCTGCTATTGCAGGAGGGCATACACCCGAGGCTAACACAGGAGGTGTGAACCTGCTCCTCAAACCGAAGTCCATGTGCAGCTGACTGAGGAGCTGCAGGACACACATGATTCGTTTGCCAAAACTGTAATTAGAGGATCTGGGGCAACTACTCTCTTCAACAGTAAAACAAACACCTACAGAAATCCCGATGTTGTTTTCCTGGTTGTTTCAGGTTTTAAACCTCACCCGTGACCCTTTCTGGAGTGAAGTCTGATAAGAACAACATGTGAGCACGCCCTCTACACTGTCAATGATGATGTACCTTTTAAAAAATATATATATTTTATTGATTTTTTACAGAGAGGAAGGGAGAGGGATAGAGAGTTAGAAACATCGATCAGCTGCTTCCTGCACACCCCCTACTGGGGATGTGCCCGCAACCAAGGTACATGCCCTTAACCGGAATCGAACCCGGGACCTTCCAGTCCGCAGGCCACGCTCTATCCACTGAGCCAAACCGGTTAGGGCTGATGATGTACTTTTGAAAAATAAAATAAATAACCTACTTTAGTACAAAAACCTTACCCTTTTACTTCTGGACAGCCTGAATCTCGTAACAGTGCCGAACTGGGAGAAATATGCGCGGATCTGGGTTTCGTAAAGTGCAGGAGGTAGGTGGCCCACATAAATTACTCCGGGAGTAAGTTTTTCTTTTTCTTGCTTCTGTTTCTGAAGACATAAAAAAACCAAGAAAATACTTTAAAAAAAAATCACATTGCAAACTTGGAAAACCCTAGCTCTCAGTCCAATAGGAGACTTAGCGCCTCTTCCACGCACGGAGCAGCGGAGCTCAAGGATCAGCTGTTCCACGCCTGCCCGCCACGAAGACGGCCACGCAGCTGCCTTCTCAGCCCAGCACCCGGCGCCAGGAAGGTGCTCAGCTCCTCTACGTGGGCTCCGTGGCTGCGCAAGCAGGTCTCTCACACGCTGTCAACTCCACATACACATGGCCTTCCATTTTGTCTGCAGATCGCCGTTTATTCGAACCCGCCCAATCGAAAATTCCCGGACCACGGCGAACCTTCACGCTGCCGACAACCTCTCCACGCGTCTTAATCCCACGCGTGTATCTCAAGCTAAAAACCACGGCAGATGTAACGTGATGAGAGGGGCCCTATTCGGCGAATGAAGTTGGCAAGCACGGTCTTCTGAGAACCCCGTCCCCCCCGCGGCATTCGGTGGCGGCGTGGGGACTCGCGCGGGGTCATGGCGGGGGAGCCATCCCAGCGGCGGCTCTTTCCTCCCCTCGCGCCACCGCGCTCAGCTCCGCCGCGGGACCTGCCCGGCCCAGCCGTCACTCCCCATCAGCCCCCCTCCCCGCCTCGGGGCAGCCTCGGCCCCCAGGCCCGCGGGGTGGGGCCCCCCTGGGAGCCCCGGGAGGCGCCGGAGGCCGGGACCGACGCCGGGCTCCACAGGCCGGCCCGGGAGGCCGCTCACCTTAGTGGCGCGCCGGCGGGCCTGAGCCACCTCCTGGTGAAACTTGGCGTCCTCCTGCGGGTTCAGGGACAGGAGCGGCTGCGCGGGGCCCGAGAAGACCGCCATGCCGACAGCGTCCGAGCCGCAGAGCTCCACGCGGCAGCCCCGGAAGTTCCTGAGCCCGTGGCTCCGCCCAAGCGGAAGTGGAGGCGGCCGAGGTGCCCCGCGCCTCCAGGAACGGGGACGGAGCGCGCGACGAGGCGGGCGGGCGCCCCCTGCTGGTGAGGCGGCGCTTGGCCTCGCTCTCTCACCTGCCCTTTGCTTCTGGTGGATGGTAATTTGTTCACGCCTACTCTGCGGCCAGCCAGTTTCGCCGGGGGGTCGGGAGGGCGGGGGAGAGGCAGGTGGGATGTTTAAGAAATTGCCGTACCGCAATTCCAAAACAGGACCCGTGACCTCGAGGTCTTGCTACCCATACTTTAATTCTTTTTCCTTTGTTCACTCACTTGTTGGTGAGCCCTTACTGCGTGTCCCTGGGAGGGGCCGAGGGGCCTGCTCACCCCTGCCCACCTTTCCCTCCCCTGTTCTCCTCCCGTTCCCGTCCAGCCCCTCCGCCCGCTCACTCGCTCTGTCTCTCTCTCCCTGCAGCGCTGGCACTGGCGGCTTCCCCTGGGTCTCTCTGGGAGGAGGTTTAGTGAGGAGGATAGTCCTTCTCTGTCTCTGCCCCAATTTTTCCTTATTCTGGGGAGGTCTTTTGCAGTCCCGGAGCCACTTGGGATTATCAATCAGAATGTCTATCCAAATTTGGATATACGGAATTTGGTCCGGGTGGCCGGGATTGTCGAAAACGGCACGTTGGATGTTATATGCCAGCCCTAGATCAGTGGACCCCTCTGGGGGCCACTCACTGGGATATGGGAAAGTCGGCCATTCCCGCTCACAAAGTTTCTGTAAACCAAAAGCATTAACGGAAGCTCCGTAGTCATCCGCTCGCCGCTTGAATGCCTGAAAAATTTTCAAAAAACATTGCAGGGGAGTACAGACAGAAGCAGACTGACCCATTCTAATGATAGAGACAGTTAGACCACAATAACACAGAACAAAAGACAAAGACAACCAACAGGATCGCCGGGCACCGTCGTGCACCGGGATCTGGTCTCGGAAGAAGCGCTGTGTCCAGCCTTCCAGAGACCCTAGATGGGCGCCCACAGAACAGAACCAGAAATAAGTTTCTTACCGGTAAGAACCAGATCCAGGCGGCTCCAATCAGAGTCAATCAGGAAATTTAGCAGGCAGGGTCTCCGACCTCTACCAGTCCTGGGGCTGAGGAACGTCTCTCAGATCTCCCCCTGGGTCGGAGAGTCCGGGGACCCCGGTGGGCTCTGGTCACAGAACCAGGCAAAGGCTGGTTATCTTGCTGGGGCCTCCAAATGTTGTGGAGTGAACGTAAGTAAAGACCACTGGAGTCCAAACCAAATTAAAATTTAGGGAGCCTTTATTGCCGGCCGGCGGCTGTTCTGCCTTCCAGACAGGGAGGTCAGAGAGCAGCAGCGACCCTTTGTGTAGGACCACTTTTAAGCACATTAACCACATCCGGTTTTTGCAGAACAAGTAACCTAAGACAAAACAGTTTTTCCCAAGTAACATCAAGATCATGCCAATGACAACCATGTTATTCACAGGGTCATCCTGTTCTTCAGAAAGCTGACAGTGTTCTATCTCGCAAGGCTATTTTGTGAGGTGCAAGGGGAAAGGGGCCATGAGACCCTATCGCAAGGCCTGGCCTGGTGTCAGCACTGGCAACTCTATCTGTGGCATAGTCCACGGCCTCTCTGGAAGCATGCTCAAAAATTCCCACTCTCTAACACCTGGGGCCCGGCAGGGCCTGCAGTCCATAGCGTAATGCCCTCTTCCCAACCTGGATTAGTCAGGTGTTTTCTGTATTTTATGATGTTTTGACACCTTCAAAAGCTGTCTGGCTGGGAGAGACTGTCCTTTCAGGGCTAGTCAATTCTTGGAGACAGCACAGGCCCCGCCTGCCATGTCTCTCATGCGCCTCCTCTTGGTCCAACTCTCACACACCAACCACTATTCCCTCTGCTCTCCATCACTCCAGGGCCAGGTACCGGGCAACCAGAGACCACTCCTATGGTCCAAAGCTACAAAAATAATCTAATGGCTGATAACACAACGTTTTGTAAGTTGTTTTTTTGTAAGTTTGTGTCTAATTCTTTCTTCACTTTCAAAAGCATTGATGGAAGCCTATGTTATTAAAAACATAACAATAATTATTAAAAACAATATTGGATGATAAACCACTGTTATTTTGGTCAATATCAAGCGAATAATTTAAGTGAAATTGCTATAAGAGAACTTCTTCCATTCCTTCTACTTACCTTCATGAATATCAGACTGAATTCTCAAGAAGGCAAAGTCTAAAGAAAAGATTAGGTGCCAACATATTATTGGGTGGATGGGTGAATCTCAGGCCATGGAGAGTAAAGGACAAATGGAAGGAGGCAGCAAGAGACAGAACGCAAATACAACATGGTGCATTGTTACACTTGTCACAGTCTTGCAAAAAACCCAGTTGGTTGCTCAGATACATGGGCCATTTCTTTTTTTTTTTCTTTTTTTCAAAAATATATTTTATTGATTTTTTTACAGAGAGGAAGAGAGAGGGATAGAGAGTTAGAAACATCGAGCAGCTGCCTCCTGCACACCCCCGACTGGGGTTGTGCCCGCAACCAAGGTACATGCCCTTGACTGGAATCGAACCCGGGACCCTTCAGTCCGCAGGCCGACGCTCTATCCACTGAGCCAAACCGGTTTCGGCTACACGGGCCATTTCTGCATTTATGGAAAAACTGCTTGGAGCTGTTGGTTCTTAGAAGAGTCTGTTAGGAAGAGAAAGGGCAAGGAATTTATCTGTGGGCCTGTAACCATACCTGCTTTTCACTGGTCAGAGTTTGCCCCTGGAGTGTTAACCTCACACCCTTTCAGGTTCTGTGCACAGACCCCTGGGAAGTTGTTGGTGAAGCCAGAGCCTTTTGAGTTGGAACTGGGCTGCAGCTGCCATAAGGAGCATAAGAGCAGTGCTGAAGCTTAACCCATGACCCAGGGGAGGCCAAGGCACCGGTGGGATTAATGAATGCAGTGAGGTTGTCGGGTGGGACTCGACACTGAGAGTTTCCTAGGTTTCCATGTTGCGTCTTGTAAAGAATAATGGGGGAAGTCTCCAGGGGATAATTACTGTGAATTTAATTATCTATCTATCTATCTATCTATCTATCATCTATCTATAGAATATTCATCCATAGCTACATGAATTGGAAAAAAATAAAAAAGAACACATAGCCCAGCCGGTTGAATATCAACCTATGAACCAGGAGGTCACAATTTGATTCCTGGTCAGGGCACATGCCTGGGTTTGGGCTTGATCCCCAGTAGGGGGCATGCAAGAGGCAGCAGATCAGTGATTCTCTCTCACAATTGATGTTTTTCTCTCTCTCCCTCTCCCTTACTCTCTGAAATCAATAAAAATATCTTTTTTTTTAAAAAAGAACATTTAGCCTTAATTCATCTGATTTAAAGATCAGCCCATTAAAACTTTACTCTTCTTGTTTAATATTTATAAAATGAATAATATATTTATGTTATTTTGATCAACCATGTATTACTGTTGAATAATCTAGAAGGAATTTTAACATGTAGTTCCTTATGATAAAAGAAAATTTGCACTTTAATTTATATTCAATTTTAGGGGGTTATTGATGGATAATCATAAGATTTTAAATTAGAAATACTTTTATGTTGAATTAAAATTCTTGTGTGGTAAGTGAAATAAAAATTGTTGTTAAAAAGGGGCTTATAAAAACAGTATGAAGGTTCTTCAAAAAATTAAGCATAGTATTACCACATGATCCAACAATTCCACTTCAGGTTATATACCCAAAAGAATTGAAAGCAGAGACTCGAGCAGATAATTTTGCATCCATGTTCATAGCAGTATTATTCACATTAGCCAAAAGGTGGACAACCAAAATGTCTATTGACAGATGAATAGATAAATAAAATGTAGTATATACATAAAGTGGAATATTCAGTGTTAAAATGGAATGAAATTCTGACACCAAGTACAACATGCATGAATCTTGAGTCATTATGCTAAGTGAGGTAAGCCAGTCACAAAAAGACAAATATTGTATGAATTCCACTTCTATGAGGCACCTGAGTGGTCAAATTTAGAGATAGAAAGTAATCTTTATACACATTATTGCTAATCCTCATAACTTTTAGAGATAAGTAGTAATAATTCTAACTTGACAAATGAGAAAAGACTCCCTTATGTTATGCTTGAAAATCACCTTAGATTTTTCAGAAATAAAGTGATTTGGCAAACACCTGTTTCAGCTAGAATTGATAACCAGAACAGCGAACTGAGGTTTTTGTCTGGGGTTGTGTCTCAGGAAGCTGAAAAATGAGATCACAGACCAGCAGATTTAAGCCAAAGCATGGAAAATTTTTTACAAGTAGGTTCAGCTCCCTCACGGGGAGGGGCCCCAATAATGGTGCCAGTGAAGCTAATCAGTCTAGAGGTATATATGTGCCTGCTCTATATCTGTCAACACCTGATTGATTCCCTCAATTGTTCTTGCCCAGGTACAGGCCTGAACTATCCTGTCCCTATGGGTCAGTTCACCTTATTGTTGCAGACACTTCCTACTTTCACATACCTCCCGCTCTGAGCCTAAAAACATTTTGTTATTCCTGCATGGTTGGTTTCTGTGATTAGGCTTGCTCAAACTGCCATGTCTGGCCCTGACTACATTTCACGTGCCTTTGTTTTCCATTGGACCCCTGCCTGTCTGCCTGCATGTCAAGCTAACTCCTCTCAGAATTTTAAAAGTCACAATCTTCTTTTTAAAAAAATATATTTTTATTGATTTCAGAGAGGAAGGGAAGGGGAGAAAGCTAGAAACATCAATGATGAGAGAGAATCATTGGTTGGCTGCCTCCTGCACACCCCCTACTGGGGATTGAGCCCACAATCTGGGCATATGGCCCAACTGGGAATCGAACCGTGACCTCCTGGTTCACAGGTTGATGCTCAACCACTGAGCTATGCTGACCAGGCCAAAAGTCACAATCTTTGAGTGACATGGAGAAAAATGTTGCAGGATTTAAAAAATGAATTTGGATTTGTATAAAGTCAGTTAATACACAAAAGATGTTTGGATGGTAGTAAATCAATAAAAATGAGCTACTATTGCTACTTTCATCCTTTTGTTGCGAATTTTGAGATTTTTCTGCCTATATTTTTGGACTACAAAAGATCACAGGATATCAGAAGTACATAGGCAAAAAAAAAATATTGTGTTTGATTGAGCAAGTTGCTAACATTTTCTAAACTGTTACATCATAGGGCTATGAGAGGTCAAGTTAGATAAGGTATTTAAAGCCTCTTGCAAATATTGTTAAATGGTAGGTAGATGACAATAGCATAACGATTGAGATGAACTATTTGGGTCGCAGTTTCAGCATTTACTAGCTTCCTGTGACCTTTGGAAAGTCAATTAATTTGTTACCATGGTTATTTCACTTATAACAACAGTATCAACTTCATAGAAGCATTAGAAGATAAAATATGCACGAAGCTATCATTCAGTTGGTGTAAGTAATTGTGAGGGTGAGAACAAGAAAATAAAAAGGCCTTTCTTTTTCTTTGCTGTAGCCTTCTCAATTTATGAGAAGCATTAAGTAATTAAACTCCAAGGTTGTTAGCTCCTCTGGTTCAAACTGCAAGACATGATAAGTTACTCTCAAGGCTGCATTCTGGCATGTATATCCTTCCTCCCTGCTCTTTTCTACAAGGATAATTAGTAGAAAGTTCCCTCCCCTACTCCCCTTCAAACAAGCTTCTTTTGAACTCTTCATAACTGTTAGGTTGCCGCACAAAGCCTGAGTGGTGAGGGATCATCCGCACACCAGGTGGCTGAGCCTGGATGGCTCCAGCACTCAGTGAGGGGAGTCAGTGGCTTTTAAAGGACTTTTGTCGGGCTTTTTCTGGGCGGAGACTTCTTCTTTTTTTTTTTAATATATTTTTTTCAGAGAGGAAGGGATCGATCAGCCACCTCCAAGGTACATGCCCTTGACCGGAATCGAACCTGGGACCCTTCAGTCCACAGGCCGACGCTCTATCCACTGAGCAAACTGGTTAGGGCAGGGCGGAGACTTCTTTATGCATACCTGGAGGGGAGAGAATGGAATGTGGTCACCACAAGTGAAATGTGGTCAAAGGGAATGTCCATAGTGAAATGACCTGAAAAGCCAGTTCCCAGGGGAGGGGTATTGATTCAATTGCTCGATCAAACCTAACAATAACTTTTGCTCTAATAATGTTTCACAGGCTTTGGAAAAATACTGCGAAGACATCTGCCAGGATTGTCTCCTAAGGAGCTAACAAACTACAACCCTCCTGATGTCTGCTCGACTTCAGCCCCAAATCGGAAGTTTGTTTACTGTTTTCAGTCCGGGAAGGTGTCCTAGGGAGGTGTTTTTATCAGCATCTTCACAAGCCTGTAAAACATTCCTTTTTTTTTTTTTTTAAACCACAGATTCCTTTTTAAAAAAATATATTTTCATTGATTTCAGAGAGGAAGGGGGAAATAGAAACATCAATGATGAGAGAGAATCCTTGATCGGCTGCCTCCTGCACACCCACATAGGGGATCAAGCCCACAACCCAGGCATGTGCCCTGACTGGGAATCAAACCGTGACCTGCTGGTTCATAGGTCGAGGCTCAACCACTGAGCCAGGCCAGCTGGGCAAGCCTGTACAACATTCTCTGCAAGTCCCTTTTCTTTTTCCAGGGAAGATTGTGTTTTCCTCGGCATCCAGCGCAGGGCAAGACAGAGCCATGGAGCAGAGCGGAGCTATGCAGCCAGAGGACGGGCCCACGGCGGCTTCACAGCTGTGCCTGATTGTGCTCCAGCCCTTGTGAGCTGTTTGGCACCGAATGGAGTTTCCTTCTTCATCACACTCCAGACTGGGGGTTCTTTGAGTGTTGACGACCCGCATAAAGTCATGTAACGTAAAAAATAGGTAATACAGAGAATGCGTTAAAGAGCACAGGGGTAAGATTTTGCACCCACTTGGTCCCACATACCTTTATGTCCCCTTGCATTTTTTGGAAATACTAATGCATTGCTTTCTTTCTTATTCTTAGAGGACGACTGCAATCTCTTTACAGTCTATATGCACCTCTTAGTACTGAGCCACCCCCCAAACGCTGTGGTATAAAACACATTGTGTACGTTAACAGGAGCGCGGGCCCCACCGCCACGCCACACCCCCACTTCCGGCAGTCCCATCGGCCCCCAGGCGCCCTCCCCGAGCTGTTTCCGGCGAGGCCTGTGGGGAGATCCCGCCCTCGGAGCGCGCCTGGCTCCGGAGGAGGCGGGCGGCACCGCAGGCACAGCGGCGGGCAGCCCGGCTCCCTGCGCGCCGAGGGCCTGGGAGGACCCCAGCGACGGAGGTAGCACAAGGCCCGGCGACGAGGCGGCTTCGGTGGCGGCGGCCCCTGCGACTGACGGCGCGCTGTTTGTCTGTGGAGCCCTCCCAGCCGGCCGCCCTCGCCCTCGCCCTCGCCCTCGCCGCTGGCTGATCCCGGTGCAGCCGGCGCCATGTCTGTGAGCGAGATCTTCGTGGAGCTGCAGGGCTTTCTGGCTGCCGAGCAGGACATCCGGGAGGTGAGCCTGCTTGCCCCATCCCCTTTCTCTGCTCCGGTGGCCCCACCGCCGGTCCTTCCCGCCGCTCAGCCTCCGAGGGCCGGGGCTTCCCTCTGGTTTCTGCTTGGGGCGAGCCCTCGTCCCGCCCCGCGTTCCGGTCTCCTCGGCTTCTCCTACCTCACCTGAGTGCCACTTTCCCCCTCCCAGCACTCGTGGACGTCAGAGCCTCAGCTAGCCCCTGGGACTCCGACGGCGCGCGATTTGTGTGCTGTCGGTGTCTTTCAGGCACCCCTGGGCCTCTCTTTAAAGCTCCTGTGGCTTCTCATTACACGTAGGGTAAAAATCCAAGTGTGTGTGTGTGTGTGTGTGTGTGTGTGTGTGTGTGTGTGTGTGAGATCAATGTAAGTTTACCCCACCTTCTGTTTATATTATGGTCACTTTACCTCCCTTTCATTTCTCTAGTTCCCCAGTAGTTCCTGCCTCAGAAGTTTTGCATGCCTTCTGCTGTTCCTGAAACTTGCTTCTTTCCACACACACCCCCCCCCCCCCCCCCCCCCCGTTCTCCCACATTCATCTCCTGGATTTCACAGGCCAAATGACCTCTTGCCTGTGATGTTTTCTAGTAACGCATTAACATCTTAAGGGATTTGTGCAATTCCTATCTTTTGAATGTCAGTTGAACTGCCAGAAAGGAGGGGACTGTACTTGGTTCCCCAGCATTTACACAATGCCTAGCACATAAATGTGCTCAGTGAATATTTGTAAAATGAATGAATGAAAAATACCCACCCCTTGTGTTGCATCTTATTCTTGTCTTGACAAATTGCATTCAGATGCCTCAGCTCCTTGAAGTGTTGTAGTGTTCCTGTGGGATAGTTGAGATGGGGGAGGTGGCTATCCTTTGAAGGTTGAATGAGAAACCTAAGGCTTTTTGATGACTTCCTGAAGGTCTCATAGAGGAAGTAAGTGGAAGAGTCAGGATTCAAACCTGGGTATTTTCTGTTCCAGTTCAGTCCTTGTAAAGATTGTTAGTGTTTTCAATGTATGTGAAGGTGTCATAAATCAAACATGCTACCTAGCATATTTGGTTGGAGGCTATGATAATAATGATGTTGAACTTACGTGATATTTTGGTTTTTAATTCTTTCTAGGAAATCCGAAAAGTAGTGCAGAGTTTAGAACAAACAGCTCGGGAGATTTTAACTCTACTGCAAGGGGTCCATCAGGGTGCTGGGTTTCAGGACAGTAAGTATTTTGTTTTGACTTTTGAGGTTTTAATCCAGTTCATCAATCTCATTTAAAGAGTTTTACCATCCAAACAACATTTCAGCTCTGTGTCATTTCATTATGAGAAATGTTCCTCATACTTTATGGTGTATAAAAATTGGAGTAGGTGAGTTTATCGTTTTTACAGGCTTACAGAATTCTGTGTTTTGATTGATTTTCCACTTTCACGTAATATGGAATGTTTTCTATTTGATGAAGTTCTGCTGCTGATGATAGTAGTATATCATAGTTCACTTGTGTATTTAGCAACTTTTATTTAGCGCTTCAAAACCACACCAAACCTTTCATATATTGCATATGGTTTAATATGCATTTGTAGATATGAATGGCTACTGTAAAATGTTCTTTTTTTTTTTAAATGTTTCTTTATTGATTTCAGAGAGGAAAAGGGAGAAGGAGAGAGAGATAGAAACATCAATGATGAGAGAGAATCATTGACTGGCTGTCCTGCACCCCCCCCCCCCCCCACTGGGGATCGAGCCCGCAACCCAGGCATGTGCCCTTGGCCGGAATCGAACCCGGGACCCCTCAGTCCGCAGGCTAACGCTCTATCCACTGAGCCAAGCAGGCCAGGACTGTAAAATGTTCTGAATGTGTGTACAGTTAGTCCCTTGAATGGATGGAGATCAACTATGATAAATTTAGACATGGAACCTCTATTGTAAGCACAACTGAAAAAGCTGAAATACATTTTCAGATAGGGAATGATATAATAAAGTAGTTTATAGGTATCAGAGGCAAGTAATTTTTCTCCATGATATGTAGTTGGTCAGCCTGATTGAGAATAATTGGTAAGAATTCTTTTTGACCAAATATGAGAGCTAGAAGCAGATCCATTTTAAACCTCTTTTGAGGACCGCCTAGGAATGCATCTGGTGTGCAGCCCCTTAGGGATGAGGTCATTTCTGATAGCTTACGATGTGTTTCCTAACATTCCCTTTCAGCAAGTTTTTGTTTATTTTTCAGTAGTGGTTCATCAGTAGGGGAACTAGAGATGAAAATTTGAAAGCCAGGTTGAAAAGCAGAGATTCATACCCTATATTTGGTCATGAGCTTTTTAAAAAAGTTGATTTATTTCCAGGTAGACTGCATAGATTATTAAGCGATAGTAAGTATTAAGCAATATTAAGTATTTGAAATTTGGTCTTTCATTATGATGTTTGATTATCGTTTGTTTTTTTTTGTGTGATCAGTTCCAAAGAGGTGTTTGAAAGCTCGAGAACATTTTGGTACTGTGAAAACACATCTAATGTCTTTGAAGACCAAGTTCCCTGCTGAACAGTATTACAGGTTTGTAAGAAAAGTAGCATTATTTTATAATGTTAAGTTAAAAAAAGGCAGAAAAATGATATGTACTGAATGATTGCTTAGCACTAGGTAAAAATCCCTCTATGTAGAAGAAGCAACAAAAAGAAAGTAATCAAACTATTAATGGCAGTATTTGAACGGTGACAAAATTGGTGCTATTTTCTTCCCTTTCATTTTCAAAATTTTCTTAAAGATCATGTATAATTTTTGCAATGAAAAAGCAGTTAAAAACAAAATATTCCTTGTATGAGGTCAAAATAAAGAATATCTTTTTTTAAAAAAAATATTTTATTGATTTTTTACAGAGAGGAAGAGAGAGGGATAGAGAGTTAGAAACATCGATGAGAGAGAAACATCGATCAGCTGCCTACTGCACACCCCCTACTGGGGATGTGCCTGCAACCAAGGTACATACATGCCCTTGACCGGAATCGAACCTGGGACCTTTCAGTCCACAGGCCGACGCTCTATCCACTGAGCCAAACCGGTTTCGGCAAAATAAAGAATATCTTTTTAGTATATTCAAGTTGCTTGTGAAGTTGGATGAACCATATCTGCTATTAAGGTTATGGAGTTAAGATTTACCTTAAAGCTTGACTTTCACTGCCAAGTAACATATTTATCCAATATTTTATGCTGTATGTTGCTGGATTTACACCACCAGTTATTTTAAAGTATATGTTGTTTTATGAAAGAAAAATTGTTGCCAATCATAATTGTGAAACATGTAGATTGTAAAATGCATCCTGATTTCACAGATATTAAATGGATGTTGATGAAATATGGTAAATAAGAACCTAAAATATCTACTTATGTTTATTTTCTTACTGAAAAAGATATTCATTTAAGACGTGTTTATGGGCAATAAATAGGACATGTATGTGGGAAGTGGATAGAACAACCTCACAAGATTTTTTAAGGCAGGAATTGCAAACCACCTGTGGCCTGCTGCCTCTCGAAGCTAAGAATTGCTTCTTTATTTTAAAGCTGTTAAAAAAAGAAAAACAGCCAAATAAGAATATGTAACAGACTGAAAGTGACCTGCAAAGCCTAAAATATTTGTTATCTGGCCCTTCACAGAGAAAGTTTGCCAAACCTTGCAAAGGTAGTAACGGAAGCTTAGAAAAGTAGGAGGATAGAATTGTCAGGGTCTTTAGAGACCATGTAATTTGGAGTCATACACAGGCTGCCCTGTGGCTGATTTGGCCCTCAGAAGGTTCTGTTTGGTCTGCATTGTGTTGAAATTTTTTTCTTAATTGTTGCCACGGGAGACATAGCATAAATATCCAGAAGTTGTCAAATTTCCTATTTCGTTTCCAGGTTTCTGGCTCAGTTTAACTGTAGTATCCCTGAGGTTTTAAGTCTATGTAGTGATGGCAAATGGTAGTTATTACTTATATGTGTGAATCAGGATTTTCTTGATATCCTACACTCAAAATGTAGGAATGAGTTAGGTGTTGAAGTTGATGTACAATTTTGTTTCTCCTCAGTCTTCAGTGGCCAATGTTTATTTTTCTCAGAGCACTATCATTGTTCTTATTTATTAAGAACACCAGAGGCCCGATGCACAAAGATTTGTGCAAGAATGGGCCTTCCTTCCCCTGGCTGCGTGCACCGCCTTCGCTCTGGCCGGAGCCGCCTTCCCGCCTTCCCATGCTGCCCAGAGGCCTGGAGTGGCTGGGGGCTGCCATCTTTGTTGGGTTAATTTGCATACTCACTCCTGATTGGCTGGTGGGCGTTGCAAAGGTATGGTCAATTAGCATGTTACTTTTTAAAAAATATATATATATATTTTTGATTTTTTACAGAGAGGAAGGGAGAGGGATAGAGAGTCAGAAACATCGATGGGAGAGAAACATTGATCAGCTGCCTCTTGCACACCTCCTACTGGGGATGTGCCCGCAACCAAGGTACATGCCCTTGACTGGAATCGAACCTGGGACCCTTCAGTCCGTAGGCCGACGCTCTATCCACTGAGCCAAACTGGTCAGGGCATGTTACTCTTTTATTAGTGTAGATAATCTTCCATAATCTTCAGCTGTAAATTTTTGTATTCATAAAATTGAATCATGCTTATTTATTAAACTTTTAATTTATAATTATAAATTTGAACTTGTGAAATTTACACTAAATCTATTTAATATATTTAAATGTCAGATTGCTCTTACATGTTTCATATGTTGGGGTTTCATGTAAAATTTTATTTGAAAAAGAATTCCAATTCTAAAATGTTTGACCTTGCCCTAACCAGTTTGGCTCAGTGGATAGAGCGTCGGCCTGCGGACTCAAGGGTCCCAGGTTTGATTCCAGTCAAGGGCATGTACCTTGGTTGCGGGCACATCCCCAGTAGGGGGTGTGCAGGAGGCAGCTGATTGATGTTTCTCATCAATGTTTCTAACTCTCTCCCTCTCCTTTCCTCTCTGTAAAAAATCAATAAAATACATTTAAAAAAAAGTGTTTGAACTTGACTGTACTAAACCTGTCTTTTTTAAGGCCCCTGGTCCCTCAACCTATGTGCTTGTCTTTATGTAGATTTCATGAGCACTGGAGGTTTGTGTTGCAGCGGCTGGTCTTCTTGGCAGCGTTTGTTGTGTACTTGGAATCAGAAACACTAGTGACTCGAGAAGCAGTGACAGAAATTCTCGGCAGTAAGTGTCTTCATTAGTATTGATCTGCAGAAGCAGTACTAATTGATAGGTTAATTTTTGTTGGCTTATACTTTCTATTATAACAAATGAGAACTAGATGGAAAACCAGTTACTTGGAAACACAAAACCTAAAATATGTAGTGGCTGCTCTTTGTACTTGGGTGTTGTATTTATAAAATTTAGTTTTTAAAAATGTGAAGGCTGTAGAAAAGTTAGAATAATAATACAGTGAATGCCTGTTTACAGCTCACTTAGACTCACTACTCTTAACATTTTGCCACATCTGCTTAGTCTCCTCACTTGGTGTGTCTGTGTGTGCATGTGTGCATTTGTGTGCGCTTGTCAACCATTTGAAGTCAGTTGCAGATATTGTGGCTTCTTCCTGTCTCTTCTAAAAACAGATATTCTCTGACATTTTTTGTGGTATTACTTTTTAAGAGAAAAGTGGACAGGAAAATTGAATTTTGCTTGAGAGCTAGAAAAATTCTCAATGAGGTCTAGTTGCCAAGGTTAATATTGTATGTCAACTGTAATTGAAAAATAAGAATTACTAGGAAACAAAAGATTGTTTTAAATGTTTCATCCTTTTTCACACATTTAAAAATATGCTAAGGCTTAAATTATATTCATATTATGACCTCATTTTTGTTTTGATATTTTTTTTAGTTGAGCCAGATCGGGAGAAAGGATTTCATCTGGATGTAGAAGATTATCTCTCAGGAGTTCTAATTCTTGCTAGTGAACTGGTAATATACTTAGTAATTTGCCATTTTCTTTCTTTTTCTTTTTTACTGTTAATTGGTTAATACTAACATATAAATCTCAGGTGTACAGCATTGTAGCTTGATATCTATATACTCGATTGCATGCTCACCACCAAAGTCTGGTTTCCTTCTGTCACCATGTATTTGACCCCTTTCACTCCCCCTTCCCAATGTCCCCTCCGTTAAACACCAGTCTGTTGTGTGTATCTGTGAGTTTGTTTATGTTTTGCTTTTTTTTTTTTTTACGTTTCCACATATAAGGGAGAGCATTTATTTTTCTCCCTCTTATTTCTCTTGCCATAATACCCTCAAGGTCCACCCATGTTGACATAAATGGCAAGATTTCATTCTTTCTAATGGCTGCGTGGTATTCCATTGTATATATACCACTTCTTTATTTATTCATCCATCCGTGGACACTTAATTTTTTTATATATCTTGGCTGTTAAAAAAATAAAGTTTCAAATTAATGTTTTTATATTCTTTGGATAAATACCCAGAAGTAGAATAGGTGGACCATAATAGTTCGCTTCTTAGTTTTTTGAGGAATCTCCATACTGTTTTTCATGGTGGCTGCACCAATTTACTTTCTCTTTAATAATGTATGAGGATTCCCTTTCCTTCACATCCTCCCCAGCATTTGTTATCTCCTATTTCTTTGATAATAGCCATTCTAACAGGTGTGAAGAGGTGTGAAGTGATATGTCATTGTGATTTTGACCTGCATTTCCCTGATGATTAGTGATGTTCAGCATCTTTTCCTGTGTCTGTCAGCCATCTGTATGTCTTCCTCGGAAACATGGCTATTCAGAGCCTCTGCCCATGTTTGTGTGTCTTTGTTAATCCTCACCTGAGGATGTTTTTTCCTTTGCTTTTCAGAGAGTGTAGAAGGGAGGTAAGGAGACAGGGAGGGAGGGAGGGAGGGAGGGAGAGAGACAGACAGACAGACAGACAGATAGACATCGATGTGAGAGACACACATCGACTGGTTGCCTCTGCATGCACCCCGACCAGGGGTGGGGAGTGAACCCGCAACTGAGGGGCGTGCTCCTTGACTGGAAACTGAACATGAGACCCTCTGGTGCACAGGCCGCTGCTTTAACCACTTAGCTACACTGGCCAGGGCCTGCCCATTCTTAATTAGGTTGTTTTTGTTGTTGAGTTGTGTGAGTTCTTTATATATTTTTTATATTAGTACCTTATTGTAAGTACCATTTGCAAATATCTTGTTCTCTTTGGTTGGTTGCCTTGGATGTTGATGGCTTCCCTTGCTGTGCAAAAGCTTGGTTTGATGATGTCCCATTTGTTTATTTTTGTTTCTCTTGCCTTGGAGTCAAATTCACAAAAACACCACTAAGACTGATGACCAGGAGCTTAGTGCCTATATTATTGTCTGTGTATTTTATTGTTTCAGGGCTAACACTCAGGTCTTTAGTCCATTTTGAGTTAATTTTTATGTTTGGTGTACAATAGTTTAGTTTCATTCTTTTGCATAGGGCATCCAGTTTTCCCAACTTTATTGAAGAAACTTCCTCCATTGTATATTCTTGTCTCCTTTGTTGTAAGTTACTTGTCCATATACGTCTGGGATTATTTCTGGGCTCAGTTCTGTTCCATTGGTCTCTGTGTGTGTTTTTCTGCCATTACCATACTGTTGATTATTGTAGCTTTGTAGTGTAGTTTGAAATCGGGTAGTGTGATACCTCTGGCTGTGTTCTTTTTTCCTCAGGCGTTCTATTTGGGGTCTTTTGTGGTTCCAAAATTGGAGGATTTCTTTTGTTATGCCATTAGGATTTTAATAGGGATTGCGTTGAATCTGTAGATTGCTCTAGGTAATATGGACATTGTAACAATGTTAATTCTTCCAGTCCATGGACACAGTGTTTTTTTCATTTTTTTTGGTCTTTAATTTCTTTCAAGAAAGAATGTCTTATCCTTTTCAGTGTACAAGTGTTTCCTTTCCTTTGCTTATTTCTAGGTATTTTATTTTTTCTATTGCAGTTATAAATGGGATTGTTTTTCTTTATTAATCTTTCTGATAGTTCATTGTTAGCATATAGAAATGCAACAGATTTCTGTATGTTGATTTTGTGTTCTGAAACTTTCTTTTTTTTTTTAATTACTTTATTGATTAAGGTATCACATATTTGTCCTCAACCCCCCCCCCCCGAAACTTTATTTCTTTTTTTTAAAAATATATTTTATTGATTTTTTACAGAGAGGAAGAGAGAGGGATAGAGAGTTAGAAACATCGATGAGAGAGAAACATCGATCAGCTGCCTCTTGCACACCCCCTACTGGGGATGTGCCCGCAACCAAGGTACATGCCCTTGACCGGAATCGAACCCGGGGGGCCCTTCAGTCCGCAGGCCGACGCTCTATCCACTGAGCCAAACCGGTTTTGGCTGTGGAGGACTTTTGCATCTATGTTTATCAGAGATATTGGCCTGTAATCTGTGTGTGTGTGTGTGTGTGTGTATGTGTGTGGTTCCTGCCTGGTTTTGCTTTCCAAATAATGTTGGCTGAGTTAGGAAACATTCATTCTTTCCTCTTCAATATTTTGGAAGAGTTGGAGATGGAAAGGTATTAAATTTTCTTTGAATGTTGGTAGAATTCAGCTGTGAAGTTGTCTGGTCCTGGAGCCGTTTGTTTTTTTCACCTTGCCACTTCACTGTCATTTTTTACAATGGGTACAAAAATCCCGGAAGTCTGATTCATTTAGAAGCCATCTGTTGGTCACCAGATAGTTGTTGACTGTGCACGGTATGAGTTTTGCTAGTCATCAGGGAAATGCCAATTCTGACGAGGTGCATATTTGCTAATGTGTGAATTTTTAAAAGATGATTATACCTCTTTGTTTCAAAGTAGTGGAAAAACATATTCCTGGTAACTGTGTTAACTCATAAAATTGTTTTGGAGAACAACTTATCTACATAACTATATTAATTATTCTTGCTTTTATCTTCTTAGTCTCTTTCCTGAGAAGTATGTTATGAAAATAATTCTAAAGATGAAAATAAAGCTGTTATAAAGGGTGTTCACTGTGGGTTTACAAATAATATTTATGTAGAGTAAATTGTAGCCCATAGAAACTCTAATAAAAGGGAAATGATTTCTTAAGTTAGTAGTAATATTAAGCCTTTGTCAAAAATGTTTTTATCAAAGATAATATGTGAAAGTGTTGTGGCCTGAGGGTCTTGTAGTTGTGATTTGGAGGGCATGCTAAGGTGGAGCCACGTTGTAACACATCCCAATCTCTCTTTCCTTGTATAGTCAAGGCTGTCTGTCAACAGTGTGACTGCTGGAGACTACTCCCGGCCCCTTCACATCTCCACCTTCATCAATGAGCTGGATTCCGGGTTCCGCCTCCTCAACCTGAAAAACGACTCCCTGAGGAAGCGCTACGATGGCTTGAAGTACGATGTGAAGAAAGTGGAGGAGGTGGTCTATGATCTCTCCATCCGAGGCTTCAATAAGGAGACAGCAGCCGCTTGTGTGGAGAAATAGGAGACTCTCCAGGCCTGGCCTTGCTGACCTCAGTGGTTGCCAGTGAGCGTGAGCGCAGGGCCGCTCACTGTAGTTACGGTGTCCTGTTGCTAAGCACCGCGCTTTATTTTCTTAGCCAGTTGTGTGGTGTGTGTATCAGAATTGGAACACTTCTTTGGGGTTAAAGATCAGCCTTTACAAGACAGGTTTTTGTTGTTGTTGTTTCAGTGAATTTGCTCTGTAATTCAGTTCTGTCAAAAGCGCAAATGTCAGTCTCTTGGTAAAGTTTATTTCCTGCTTACCCTGATGCTGTTGATGTCCTGATTGAGAAGTTTATTGTCTTGTGATCCTCGGTATTTTCTATATCCAAAGTAGCCCCATACACAGGTATGCAAGCAGGTTATTAGAAAGGATGGTTGCCAACCAAAGGACACTTACTTTACATTTTCCTCTCATAAGCCAGGTGAGTAAATCAGATGGTGAGATTTTTTACAAGGGAGTTAATAGCTCCAGGGTTCTCTCACTGCCTTCAAAACATAGAATTAAACTGCAAAGTCAAGTTCAACAGATACTTTTGGGAAGTTTTTGTATTAAAGAATTGAGTAACATGCTATCATTTGGCTGTTTACCAGGTGTGGGGGGGAGCGCTTAGTGTTGTAAACACCTTGGTTTCCTGATGTTGCCTTCACATTGTGCTGTTGCAAGCAATTAAAAATCGTTTTCACACACATCTTTAACACTTCATATGATATATTTCTAAGATATGAAACCTTTTTCCTAGCAGCCAGCTACACTGTTGGGTGTGGGAGTATAAAGCCACCCAGTCAAGTTAGTTAGCAATACCCTGACTGATGTGTTCTGAGAGAAAAGTGCCGTGCTTTGTCTGGAAGGAAGAGAAGATGGATTAAAAAACAAACCAGCTGAAAAAATGAACCAGCAGATTTGACACCGTTTCCAGAGTAAGCCATTTCAGGTTATTGACGACTCTCCCAATAGGCAGGGTTTAGAGCAACAGTTTTGGGCAAGTCACATAAATCTTGTTGCAGCCTCCTCCCCTCCTCATTTCAGGCAGCACTGAGAATACTTGCCATGTCACTGGCTATTTACCAGGTGGAGGGATGGTGCTTGAATTGAAGTTATTAAAATGGTGACATCCACAGTTTTTTGGAGCTCACTGAAAGGAAGGTGCCCGTGTTTCCAGAATAATCTGAAGATTTCAGGTGTACCACCCTTCCATGCCTGATTGCATTTTGGGCTTTCTGTTTGTACAGTGGATGTTTGGCCTGGAAATCGGAGCTTTTACCAGGTTGACTGACAAATTTGCCATCGTGAGGAAAGAAGTAGAAATGAGGCATAATAGCTCTGCACTGTTGGATTTTATAGTTTTTCTTGATAGCTCTTTCTGCAGAAGAGTTTTCAGAAAGGAAAAAGGTGTTAGGATCTTTAAAGTGTGACACGAGCACTGTCTAGATTGAATATGATAGGCTTTTAATTATATAGTCAGACATAGGCAGTACATTTGATAGTAGTTCTCTTTGCCTCTTAAAGTAAATTGATTCTGCTTGAGAATATTAAGTTCTTGGCAGAAGTTGTGGATTTTAGTTTTAACAAAAGCATTTTAAGTATAGGAGCACATTCTGGTCTTGTAGCTCCATTTGAGAGTTTAGGAGTGTCAGGTTTATAATTCATTTGTGTTTGTTGCTGGCTTACTGTAAAGCAATAAGAAGTGGGCATTTGTTTTCCGGTCCTTTGTGATTCACTGTGCTGCCGTGAGAACTCTTCTGTATGGAGAATAGCTTCTCATGCTGTTTGAGGCTGAGGAAGACCAGAGTGGTCAGCACAGACTGCTGTGCAGCAGTTACAATAACCAGAGGACAGTGGGCACGGCATGCCCAGTGAGCAGGTGCCATTCGCATGGTCCACCTTGCTTGGGAAACGGCAAGTGTTCTGGCTACATAGTTGAGAAGCATTGGCTCTGGTTTTAGATACCGGCATTGTTTTATTCCATTTCAGAAAACCAACCAGGTTAGAGAACAGCATGAATTAGTGGATGCTTTCTTCTTCTATATATATAAAAGGCAAAGCAGCCGTCTGACCATCCGACTGGTAGCTATGACGCGCAGTGACCACCAGGGGGCAGACGCTCTGACTGGTGGCTATGACATGCACTGACCATCAGGGGGCAGACGCTCAACGCAGGAGCTGCTGAGCTACAGTGACTTGGCAGTGGCGGTTCTCAGGTGACGCACCCTGGAACCAGACAGGAGGGAGCCGGATTCTGGAGTGCGTTTCCCGAGAACCGCCCTTTCGCAATCCGGGACCCCTCGGGGATGTTGGAGAGCCGGTTTTGGCCTGATCCCCGCAGGCCAGGCCAAGGGACCCCACTTGTTGGAGGGACCCCGCTCAGTCCGCAGACACCCTTCGAGCCATGGCGCCACCCCAGGCGCGGCCGGTTGGGGAGGGACCACGGGAGGTTGGCTCCAGAGCGTGTCTGGCCCTTCTTGCCCAGTCCTGCCCCGCCCGCCATCTTCTAATTAATTTCCTTTCAGTGTGCATGAATCCATGCACCGGGCACTAATAGACTCATAAGAAGAAGAGAACTCCATAAAAAGAACCGTAAGATTTGCCCTGTTTTCAACTTGAACAATAATATGAATTACTGCTTAAGAGACTTTAATAAAAAACGCCAGCTTCTTTGGCAGTGTTCTGAGACATTTACCGAAGCAAGTGGCTAAAGATGAGATGAAGATGTAGGTTGCTACTGGCATAATTATGAAATTACAGCGCTCTTGTTTCTTGGTCTGGACTAAACTACTTGCCTCTTCAGGGTAGAACATTATACCAAAATAAGTTGTTTTCTGAACTTGACATGTTTTTCTCAGTATATACTGTAATAAGAGTTAAACAAATAAAAAAAACTATCTCCCTTCCCCTCAAACAATAACAAACATTTAAGGGAGGTGAACTGGACTGGACTGGTTGGTTGAGGGAGGGTGGGGGTAGGGGAGAGGGAGTAGTCTAGTTTACTGTCAGGTTTCTGATTTGGGTGACAGTAGATTTAGGCGCTGTTAACTAAGGGAGAGGTTGTAGGTGGAGATACATGTCTGGAGGTGGCTTGGTATCTGATGTGTTTGCTTTTGGATATGTTGGATTTTTGATGCTAAGGGGCAGCTAGGCCCAGCAGGACTTTGGGTGTAAGGGGAACCCCGAACTAGCCTGGAGATAGCTTTGGACGGCTTCACATGTGGTGGATAAATCAGGAGAGTGGGCAAGGTCTCCCTGGAGAGCATGTGGAATGAGAACAGTAATGAGCTGAGGAAAAAACCCTGGCTGACCGCAGGGTGTAGTGAGTTAGGCAGAGGAAGTATGTCCATGAGGGAATGGAGAAATGGTTACAGAGGTTGCCAGAAAACAGTGGCTTATCACGGAGCCAGAGGATAAAGAGTTTTAGAAGGCTTTTTGGGTGAGATATTTAAAGCATATAATTTCATAGCCTGAGAGCCTTGTGACTGTCAGGCAAGTCTAAATGATGCTGTGGAAACAATCCCAAAACTCAGGCCTAGCACAAGGTTTATTCTCACACTCCCTGTACATTGCAGGGGGCTGGGGATCTCCACGCTGTGCTCAGGAGCAGCCAGCGGCTGGACCATTGATGTGGGAGAGGGAAAGGACTGGGAGGGTCTTGACCGCATGCTCTGGTTTGGAAGTGACTTGTCACTTTTTCTCGTTGGTTAGAGCTGGGCATTGGCCCTGCTAAACGCCAAGGGGGCTAGGAAGCGCAAGCCCACCTTGGGAGATAAGCTATATGTTGAAAGTTGTAGGTATGTTAGTTCCTTTTGTTAAATGATTAGTAGTATTTCTGTCATACATAAACTTCAATGGGCTTGGGAGGGAGAAAAGATGTTCCAGGGCCACTCTTCCTTAATTTTATAATTTTAATATTTATTTTTCAATTCCATTTGACACAGGGCCACTCTTGCCTGGTGGATGACAGGAAGAGAGTAGCTCAGTCTGTAGGTGTCCACTCTGTTGTTGAAGGTTGTGTCCTGTTTGAAAGATGCTTCTCTAGGGCATGTGCCTTTAGGGCTGGGTTTGTGCGTGTTTCAAACACTGGGCTAACCATTTTATCCAGACCGCCTCACTTCATCCTCATAGCAACTCTGTAAGGTAGTTACCACTTTTTTTTCTTTCTTTCATTAGAGACCTGGGCAATAGGCTTGGGCAGTTAACTTGCCCTGAGTTCTAGCTTTGAAGCAGAAGAGCTGCGATTCAACTACCACATACACCATTTCTTCCTCGATGCTTTTGAATGCGTCACTCCATAGCCTGGCAAGGCAAAAGTCAAACCCACAAATTACAAATTGTTATGAACAGAGAATAATATGTATAGCTTTGGAGTAGGTGCAATTCATATTAAAATTAGCATAAAAATAAGTGGGAGACTTGATCTGTGCCTTCAAGATGTTTAGAGTCTAATTGCAGGGAAAAGGGTGGTGAGAAAAATAAAAACAGGTAAGAGATTAAATATTCAAGTAATATTTGAACACCTACTGTAATTAAAAAAATGTTAACTTTGTTGAAGCGCATTTTACATATAAAATTGATTCATCAAGTACTCAATTCAGTGATTTAATTTATCAAGCAGTGCAACAATCCCAACAAATCAGTTTTAGAACATTTTTATCTTCTCCCATGATCCCTGTTCCCACTCTCAGCCCCAGGCAACCACTAATCAACTTTCCATCTCTATAAATTTGCCTTTCTGCATGTCTCATATAACAGGAATCACGAGCATGTCTTTCCACTTTGCATAGTGTTTTAAGGTTCATCCATATTAATATGTTCATCCAGGTTTCTTTGGTTCCTGAGTAGTATTCCTTTGTATGATACTCCACATTTTACCCATTCATCAGATGGGGAAGATGTAAGTTTCAGTGTTTTGGCTATTATGAATAACGCTGCTGTGAACATGCTTGTGCAAGTCTGTTTCCATTTCTTTTGGATAGATATGTAGGAGTCTCTGATAAAATGGTAATTTTATGTTTAGCTTTTTAAGAAACTGCCAATCTGTTTTCTCAATCAACTATGAGGGTTCCTGCTATAGGTTAAAATTCAAGATGCTAAGAGACAAGTTGTCATAATAAGTAGTACTTAACTGCTAACTAACTTGTGAACAATTGCTATAGGAATTTAGGAGGTATGATTTGAACTAGTCCATGAAAGAGGTGGGATTTAGATAGCGTGGAACTAGGACTGAGATGTTAAGGAGTTTGGACTTTAACAGTAGGTAAGGGAAGACTGTAGTGTGTTTTTTGTTGTTGTGTTTTTGTTTGTTTGTTTGTTTGTTTTAGGAGGTGGCAGGAGAATCCCAGTTCTGTCATGTTACCAAGGGGAGAGAGCAGAGGTAGGGAGACTGTCTTTGAGGTTATAAGGGTCAGCTTGAGGAGCTGGGGTTGGGCATGGGTAAAGTGCAGATGAAATGCACTGCAAAGAAAAAAATTGAGTAAATGTGCTGACTGGAGCTGGGGGTAGAGAAACGCTATGGACTGAATGTTTATGTCCCTCCTAATTCTTACATATTGAAGCCTAATTCCCAATTGGATGGTATTGGGAGGTGGGGGTGGGAGGTGTTTATGTCATGAGGGTGGAGTCCTCATGAGTGGGATTAGTGCCCTCATAAGGGATCCAGAGAGCTCTCCCCCTCTGCCCTGTGAGGACACAAGCCACAGAGGGGTGTCTGTGAATCAGGGAGCGGGCCCTCACCAGACACCAGACCTCCCGGCGCCTTGTTCTTGGACTTTCTAGCTTCCAGGACTGTGAGAAATAAAGTTCTTTGTTCAAACTGCCCCATCTATGGTATTTTTGTTATAGCGGCCTGAACAGAATAAGACAAGGGGAGAGGAGTTGAGAGAAGACAGGTGCCTGAGCTTCTGAAAGCATAAACATGAGAAATTTGGAGCTGTTTTGAGGGGAAAATATGTTCAGTTTGCTAGTGTTGAGTTTATTCTGATATGAGATACTGCACAAATGGCTGTCCTTTGTGGACTAGAATTTAGGACTCTTGAGATGAGTCCTGTAGACAGAGTGGGTAGGGTGTATATTTGAATCGATGACTAAGGAGGAGCTCTTTGCAGGCGGTAGAGGTCTAGGAGAGAAGAGGAGTGGTCTGTAATAGTAAGCAACCTAGGGGGCCTGTGGAGGGGGTTGGAGACATTGAGGGGAAGATGGGGGAGGGGCAGAGGCCTGTGTCATTCTCTAGCTCATATGTGTGTCCATGCAGGAGCTGGGACAGAAACGTGGCATGTACACTGCTCCATCCTATCACCATAAATCCTTTACTTACTATGCAGACCTCAGGGTTTTTGGCTGAAGGAAAATCTATGAAAATATGTAAAATCTTGAGGCTGGAAAGTTGGGCTTGTTCCCCCTCCCCCTCTTTTTTCTTATTTACCCTTTCCCTTACGTTCGTTACTCATGATCATCTGGTGTCATTTAATATGAACATTTACCCAAAGCCATCTGCTCTGGCTGGAGTTCTGTGAGTTTCAGTGGCGGAATCTGACTTTGCCATCTGCAGGTACCAGCGGGCCTGCCCGCGAGACCAGGTCAGAAGTCAGAAAAGACTCCCCGTTGGCTCCCTGTCATGTCCCTCTGTCAAACTGCTCACCCCGATGATGAAGAGAAGCCAGAGTCTTTTTCACATTGGGGAAAACCAAGGGTTGGGTGTTGGTTTGATTTATCAGGAAGACTGCAAGGTGGTTTTAATCACTAAGGGGTTTGGGGTGCAGAGTCAGGAGATTGGGCCCGTCCATTTTAGTAAGAAACTCATCAGATCCAGAACTGATATAACTAGGACAGAGACCCATTCTCAGTGTTAAAAAAGACTAAAATCAATAAATGTTAGGGCTTCATTTCTTTGTACCCAGAAGTTAACTTTCAAATCCCCAGAGAGGGAACTACCAGTAAGGGCCAGGTAGGGACCAGGTTCTCTTCCCCTGCCTGGCAGAGCCCTGCCACCAGCCTTCTGGGACCAACTCTGGAGGTGGAGGGCTGTGGCTTGGTGAGCCTTCTCATGCCGATAGTGTCACCCCTCCGATGACCCGACGTGACTGCATCTTGTTTAACAAAACCTGCCCAGTGGGCACCCAGGTTGTTAGGCTGTGGCCTGTCTTGTGACATCAAGTGGCTCTAACTTCCTTAAACTGAGATGAGCCTGGGCACATGAATACCCCTGCATTTCCAAAAGGTTGCGCTGAGGAAAAACACAAAAGGGTGTAGGGTTGGCACAAGCATTGTTGAGCTGACGGCAGAGAGTTTGATTTTAATCCTCATATAGTGTATACATAGTGGGAGACGGGAGTAGATGTATTTTTCTTTGACATGTTACTTTTGTGATTATAAAAGAAATAGGTAAGCATGGGAGAAAATTGGGAAATTACAAAAAAGATCTTAAATGCATATGTATTCTTAGCATTCTATTTTTTCCAAATATACTACTAACTTTTAAAAAACCTTATTTTGAAAGAATTGTGGACGCTATTAAATTTAGACCAGAGTGTTATCATTTAGGAAGCGCTGTGTGAACGTCCGGTCTCTTTCCTGAGCCCCTCCCACCGAGGTAGAGATGGACGCGTTGGTGCTGACCTCGGAGAGCTGGGAGGCGAGGCCCAGGGCCACAGTCATGGTCTCACAGCACAGCTTACTCAGCACTCTGAACCAAGCAGGCACGAAAGCAAACAGACTGTAGTTGCATATTCTTGAAATTGGGAAAATTTTTGTGTCACTTTCTGCTTTGTATTTTTACATTCAGCACATCATGTGACTTTGAGAGCTGTCCTGTGACAGTCCATGTGGAAATAGGAGGCTGAGGCCACACGAAGGAGCTCTTCCTGGGGTTTCCTTTCTTCTCAGCCTGTCTTCTCTGCCATAGTCACTCGCAAGCTGATCTGTCTGTTCTCTACGCTTGGATTCTGATCACCACTTTGACACCTCAGTGTCAAGGGTTCAAAACTGGTCTTGCGCTGCTGTGGAAAACAGTTTGGCAGTTCCCGGAAAAGTTAAACATACAGTGACTATCACCCAGCAGTTCCATCCCTAGATACATACGTGAAAGTTGGAAACATGTCTATGCAGAGACTTGCAAAAAAAAGGTTCATAGCATCTATATATATAAAACCCTAATATGCAAATAGACCGAACGGCAGAACAAACCAAACACCCAGTTGCTATGATGTATGCTGACCACCAGGGGACACACGCAGATCATGATAGGTGTCAGCAGCAGGCGGCAGAGTGTGGAACATGGTGGGCGTTGGCTGCGGTGGGATGGTGGAGCAGGTGAGAAGGGGCACCAGATGAAGGCGGGGCGCCGGTTGCTGTCATCGGGTGAGCCTCTGGTGGTTACTGAAAATTCTTTGCTCCTGCATGCCACTGTTCTGCCCGCTGCTCACACCGGCTGCTGGCACCGGCCCTGCTTGCACCCGCTGCCCGTGCCTGGTACCGGCCGCTATCGCTCAGTGCTGTCAGCGGGTGCGAGCGGGGCTGGCGCTGTCAGCATGTGGGAGTGGTGGTGACGGGAAGTGGGGCTGCAGCGGGAGGTGCCGGGAGGGGGCATGGAGGATGGGCCGAGACCTACCCCTGTGCTTTAAGGTGCACGGATTCGTGCACTGGGTCCCTAGTTGAACCATAAGACGATAAATTGTCTCATAAAATCATAAACCATTAAACCAAGAAACAAACTGAAACTATTGAACCATAAAACCATAAACCTTAATCCATAACCATAAGCCTTAATCCTTAGCAATAAACAAACTACAAACAAAATCCTTAACTCATAAATAAAAACTTTACACCATAATCATAAAATATAACCATAAACTATACTGATAAAAAACTTCAAACCATAAATGAAAGACTAATAAGCATAACCACAAACCACAAACCATAATAAGTAACCATAACCATCAAATATAAACCACAGCCATAACATCTACCTCAGCCCAGCCCCTGCCCAGCCTGGCACTCCTCTTCGGGGGATGGGGACCTGGGAGTGACGGGCTGTTTTTATGAAAGTAGAATTTGGATGTGTTAGAGCTGAACTTGCATGATGGCTCTGAAAGCAGAGAGAGTGACCAGCTGTGTAAACAGCAAATTAGTAAACCGAGGTTTCCTCTGGCCAGCACCTCATCCACGTCACCCAGTGGCTAAGGGTTAAGCCAGAATCTGAATGCAGACCCCAGATGCACATGCCTAGTTCCTTCCACTGAGATACAAAGCCTGCCACAGGACGCTAGAGGGGCCAGGCCCACCTCCTCTCCTGCATTGATGCTGCCCTAGCACTCGTGACTGCTGACACCAAACCCAATCCAGTCAAATCAGCCAATAAGGAGAGAATATGCTAAGTGACTGCCCCGCCCTCAAAGATGTTGGTGCCCACAGCCAATAAGGAGGGAATATGCTAATTGACTGCCACACCCTCAAAGATGGTGGCACCCACAGCCAATAAGGAGGGAATATGCTAATTGACTGCCACACCCTCAAAGATGGCAGCACCCATAGACACAAGATGGTGGCGCCCAGTCCCCTCAGCCCCACCGGTGCACCTGCCTCTGGAGTCCCCCAGTCCCCTCAGCCCCCTCGAGCCAGCCCAAGGCGCAGGCAAGCCTCGGATGGTGGCTGCCCAGCCGCCCAGGGCCACCCGAGGCTCAGGTAACTAGGGCCGGCTGAGGCTTGGGCTGCAGGTAGTGGCAGCAGCAGAGGTGTGATGGGGGCGTTGCCTTCCCCCTGATCATCGGGTCACCTACCGCCCCTGAGGGCTCCTGGACTGTGAGAGGGGGCAGACCGGGCTAAGGGACCCCCCCCTCCAGTGCATGAATTTTCCTGCACTGGGCCTCTAGTCCTATCTAATAATAGACAAATATGCAAATTGACCACACCTCCGACACACCAACAAGCCATGCCCACAAGCCACACCCATCATCCAATCAGAGCGAGTATGCAAATCAACCCAAACCAAGATGGCTACAGCCACAGAGAGCAAGGTTTCCTAGGTAACAGAGGAAGCCAAGCTTTCCGCCTGCCCTTGTCAGGCCTAAGCCTCCACTCAAGCTACAAAGTTTCAATTATAGAAGGTAAACAAATTCAAACAAATGGCAGCAGGATGGAGCTTGAGAGAGCAGGCCAGGGTTGCCAGCAGCAACAGGGGAAGCAAAGCTTTCCGCACACCCTGGCCGGGCCCACCCGCTTAAGGCAACAAAGTTTCAATTATAACCCCAACACAAATGGCTGCCGGCCTCGGAGGGAGCCCCAAGCTTGGCTCCGCTCCAGGCTACAAAGTTTCAATTGTAGAAGGAAAAGAAATTCCAGATACCAGGGCCTCCACTTGGGTTGCCAGGGGTCGTGGCCGGCCTGCAAACCACCACAGGCCCCTTGCTCAGGCCGCCCCACGCCCCAAGGGAACCCCCACCTGATCCGGGACACCCTTCAGGGCAAACCAGCTGGCCCCCACCCCTGTACCAGGCCTCTATCCTATCTAATAAAAGAGTAATATGCAGATTGATCATCACTGCAACACACAATATAGCTGTCCCCATGTTGTCAAAGATCCTGCCCCCATGTGGACACAAGATGGCCACCACAAGATTGCCAGCAGGAGAGGGCAGTTGGGAGGCACCCAGCCTGCAAGGGAGGGCAGTTGAGAGGGACCAAGCCTGCAAGGGAGGGCAGTTGGAGGTGATCAACCCTGCAGGAGAGGGCAGTTAGGGGTGACCAGGCTGGCAGCAGAGTGGTTAGGGGGTGATCAGGCTGGCAGGCAGAAGCGGTTAGGGGCAATTAGGAAGGCAGGCAGGCAAGCAGTTGGGAGCCAGCAGTCCTGGATTGTGAGAGGGATGTCCGACTGCCTGTTTAGGCCCGATCGTGGGATCAGGCCTAAACAGGCAGTCGGACATCCCTCAAGGGGTCCCATGTTGGAGAGGGTACAGGCTGGGCTGAGGGACAACCCCCCTCCGTGCACGAATTTTGTGCACCGGGCCTCTAGTTCATTAATAAAAGGAATAAACTATCAACCCACTCAAAGACATAAATTAATCTTACATGTATGTTGTTAGTGGAAGAGTCTAGTCTGAGCAGCCACCATGCCATTCACTGGGGATACAGAGACAGAAAAGACCCCTCTGTGCTCAGTGTCTGGGACTGCAGTGGGACCACAGACCCCAGACCCACCCTGAGCACGGACTCAGGCTTCCAAACACACCTAGAGCCAGCCCATCAAAACTGGAGTCCTTAACCATGAAGTCACTCTTCCATAAGCACAGGCCAGGGGGTATCCCTGCCTCCTTCTACAGCCCCAACGTGTCCCAAACCTCACATTTTCTGGTGGAACAGTTGTCTCTCTGAATGGGAAAACAGTTGCATACTGGAGGGGATGAGCCGTGGTGGAAATGACAAGGAGGTGACTAGGAGGCATCCCCAAGCCCACAGACCTTCCGCTTGGACCCGATGACCCCAGGGCTGTTGAGCAGGGATGGGGTGAGAGACTGTCTTTGCCTTGCTGTTTATCTTTCCCTTTTCTGAAGTGGCTTAGAGTTTTGGGGGAAAATGCTAATTTTATAAGATTGTTTTTGTCAAATGGTTTCCTGCCCTCTAGTCCTGAAATAGGAGGTTGCAGCCAAAGATGGCTTGAATCTACCATGGATGGGCCCAGAGTATGGAGAAGTCACCTCCCTGCTCTTCACATCCCTGGGCTAATGCCCCCTTGCTCACCTAGTATTTGTATTTCTAGACATTCATTTGAGGAAGGAAGAGGTGGGGTAGGGGGGTCCCGGAGTGTGTGTGTGGGAGGTGTCATTTCAGCACCATGGACATCCTCTTGAATCAGGGCCACACACCAAGGTTGCTCTGCTCTGCACCCTGATCCCCTAGAAATCACGTGGTTCAGATGTTAATTTCAGTCCAGCTTCCATGGCAGCAGCATGGAAGTACAATGCCGTGGATGGGAGGTCACCCTGGGAGGAGGAGCCATGACGTGAGCCAGGAGGGGAGTTTACAGGAGGGCCCTGGCTGCAAGCAGAGTCGCTGGGCTTTGAGTAGCTGCTCCAGAAGTCATGCTCATGTTCTGCAAAGCTTACTGATAGGAGCAGCCTTCCTTGTTAACACAGATTTTAAAAACTGTCTAATTTTATTTGACGTCAACTAATGTAATATGATAGGACCTAACTTGATTGTATTAAAACTCTGATGAGTCTGAATTAGCAAAAGTCATGCTCCATTTTCAAAATGCACACATGTTGCCAGTGAGGAGACACCATGAGTTCAGACAGACCTGCACTGGGAGGCTTTGCCTCTGGTGTCATCCCCTTGCAAACGGGGTGCAGGCTGGATGTGCAGGATGCAGGGACTTCTTCTTCTTTTTTTGTTAATCCTTACCCTAGGATATTTTTTTTCCCATTGATTTTTTTTTTATACTTGAGACATGTATTTACATTATCATATTGTTTGTTTTTTCTATTAAATAATCAATTATTTTTAAAGTAAATCTTTATTGTTCAGATTATTACAGGCGTTCCTCCCCGCCCCCGCCCGATAGCTCCCCTCCACCTGATTCCCCACCCCACCCCATGCCCTTACCTCCCGCCACTGTCTTCATCCATAGGTGTAAGATTTTTGTCCATTTTCTTCCCTCACCCCTCACCCCCCTTCCTCCTGAGAATTGTCAGTCCATTCCCTTTCTATGTCCCTGATTCTATTATATTCATCAGTCCATTCTGTTCATCAGATTTTTTATTCACTTGATTTTTAGATTCACTTGTTGGTAGGTATGTATTTGTTGTCATTTTGTTGTTCATAATTTTTATCTTTACCTTTTTCTTCTTCTTCCTCTTCTTAAAGAATACCCTTCAGCATTTCATAAAATCCTGGTTTGGTGGTGATGAACTCCTTTAGCTTTGTCTTGTCTGTGAAGCTCTTCGTTTGACCTTCAATTCTGAATGATAGCTTTGCTGGGTAATCTTGGTTGTAGGTTCTTGCTGTTCATCACTTTGAATATTTCTTGCTACTCCCTCTGGCCTGCCTAGTTTCTGTTGAGAAATCAGCTGACAGTCGTATGGGTACTCCCTTGTAGGTAACTGTTTTTCTCTTGCTGTTTTCAAGATTCTCTCTTTGTCTTTTGCTCTTGGCATTTTAATTATGATGTGTCTTGGTGTGGTCCTCTTTGGATTCCTCTTGTTTGGGGTTCTCTGCACTTCCTGGACTTGTAAGTCTATTTCTTTCACCAGGTAGGGAAAGTTTTCTGTCATTATTTTTTCTAATAGGTTTTCAATATTTTGCTCTCTCTCTTCTTCTGGCACCCCAATAATTCTGATGTTGATACGCTTAAAGTTGTCCCAGAGGCTCCTTACACTATCTTCATATTTTTGAATTCTTGTTTCTTTTTGTTTTTCTGGTTGGATGTTTTTTGTTTCCTCATATTTCAGATCTTTGGTTTGATTCTTGGGGTCCTTTGATGTACAGTTGAATTTCTGTATATTCTTTATTTCAGACAGTGTATGCTTAATTTCTGACTGGTCCTTTTCCATTTTTTTGGCATTCTCATTAAGGTCTTTGAAGGTCTCACTAAGCTCCTCAGAGGTCTCATCAAGTTTCTCGGCAGTTTTTAGAAGATTCTTGAGTAACCTTATAAATGTGGTTTTGAACTCTATGTCCAGTAGTTTGCTTTCCTCCATTTCTTTAATTCGTGACATGTTTCTTTGTCTCCGCATTTTGCTGCTTCCCTGTGTTGATGGAGTGGAAGAACTGCTGTGCTGGAGACATGCATATGGGGCAGAACTTGCTTCAGTGGGGCTTTGGTGCTCACTGAGTCTGCCTCTTGAATGTGTCACTTATGGATGTGAGTAGTTGAAATCTGGTATCGTCTCACACTGACCACTAGATACATTAGCTTCTGGATCTCCAATGGGGTGCAGGTCAGCTACTGTCTGAGGCCACCCAGCAGGAGCTACAGTGAGAACTACAGTTTTCTCCTCTTTGCTTGGGGTTTGGAGGTTTTGGAGCTGTCTGACCAGAGGTGCAGTTTGTTAGGTTAAGCTGCGATAGGGCAGGCCATTTATATGCAAAAGCTGCTGCGTGGAGCTTGGGTGGGTTTGTAGATTGTGTGGGGCGGGGTCTCAGGGAGTCACTAGGCTAGGGCGTGGCAAACAGCGATGGCTGCCAGTCAGCTGTCTCGGTGTCTCCACATTTCCAAGTCCCCGCGTCCCGTGCCCCAGCGCAGTAAACAATGATTGCTGCGTGCACCTCTGCAAGAAAGCCACCCTCACTTTCCGACCCGATGGCAGACAGTCCAGCTTCTCCCCATAGGAGTTGGGGTCCCCAGCATCTCCCCAGAAACTGGAGTTCAGAGTAATCAGGAGCTTGTCTCCCTTCGGGTTTAAAAAAAGCAGCGCACCCAGTTGCCCGCCGCCAGCCTGATTCGCGCGCCTCCGTACCTCAGCTTTTCAGCGCTTGTGCACGTCTCAATGCTCTTTCCTCTTTCCTTCTAGTTGTAGAACTTCCACTCAGCCAGCTTTCCCATGGTTCTGGGTGGTAGACGTTTTGTCCTTTAGTTGTAGTTTTGAAATTGTTGTGCGAGGCAGCAGTTTAGGTGTTTACCTATGCCACCATCTTGGTTTCCCCCCTAAATAATCAATTTAATATAGTATATTATTTTGATAGATCTCCTAATATAAAAGTATCCCCAAAGCACTAGATTAAATTTTACTTGTCACGAGAGAGTATCCTTTATTATACTCTGGATTAAATTTTTGACATTTTATTTAGAATTTAAAAAATCTATATTCTTAAGAGATGTCTGAGATTTTGCTGGCTATGGTTTCTTCTAGGATTTTTATGGTTTCATGACTTACATTTAAATCTTTTATCCATTTTGAGTTTATTGTTGTGTATGGTGTAAGTTGGTGGTCTAGTTTCATTTTTTTGCAGGTGTCTGTCCAATTTTCCCAGCACCATTTATTGAAGAGACTCACTTGACTTCATTGTATGCTCTTGCCTCCTTTGTCAAATATTAATTGAGTGTAATGGCTTGGGTCGATTTCTGGGTTCTCTGTTCTGTTCAACTGATCTATATGCCTGTTCTCGTGCCATTATCAGGCTGTTTTGATTATGTAGTACTGTATAACTTGAAATCTGGTATTGTGATTCCTCCAATTTTGTTCTTTCTCAAGATTGCTGCAGCTATTCAGGGTCTTTTTTTGGTTCCATATAAATTTTTGGAATATTTGTTCTAGATCTGTGAAATATGCAGTTGGTATTTTAATAGGGATTGCATTGAATCTGTAGATTGCCTTGGATAGTATGGACATTTAAATGATGTCGATTCTACCAATCCATGAACACAGTATATTCTTCCACTTGTTTATATCTTCTTCTATCTCTTTTTTCAACTTCCTGTAGTTTTCTGAGTACAGTTCGTTTGCCTCCTGGGTTAAGTTTATTTCTAAATACCTTAATTTTTTTGGTTGCAATGATAAATGGGATTGTTAGTTTAGTTTCTCTTTCTGATAATTCATTATTGGTGTATAACAAAGCCTTGAATTTTTGGCTGTTGATTTGGTATCCTGTTACATTGCCAAATTCATTTATTAACTCTAGTAGTTCTTTTGGTGGAGTCTTTACAGTTTTCTATGTACAATATCATGTGATCTGCGAATAATGAGAATTTTACTTCTTCCTTTCCAATTTGGATGCTTTTAAAAAAATATATTTTTATTGATTTCAGAGAGGAAGGAAGAGGGAGAGAGAGATAGAAACATCAATGATGAGAGAGAATCATTGATTGGCTGCCTCCTGCACGCCCCCTTCTGGGGATTGAGCCCTCAACCTGAGAATGTGCCCTTGACTGGAATCGAACCCGGGACCCTCCAGTCCACAGTCCAAAGCTCTATCCACTGAGCCAAACCATCCACGGCTGGATGCCTTTTATTTCTCCTTCTTGTCTGATTGCTGTGGCTAGGACTTCCAGTACTATGTTGAATAAGAATGGTGAAAGCAGACATCCCTGTCTTGTTCCTGTTCTTAGGGGAAATAGTTTTAGTTTTTGCCCATTGAGTATGATGTTGGCTGTAGGTTTGTTATATATGGCCTTTATCATGTTGAGATATGCTCCCTCTATTCCAACTTTGCTGAGAGTTTTTATAAAAATGGGATTTTGTCAAATGCTTTTTCTGCATCTGTTGATATGATCATGTGATTTTTGTCTTTCTATTTGTTTATGTGATATATGATGTTTATTGATTTGCAAATATTGTACCAGCCTTGCATCCCTGGAATAAATCCCACTTGGTCATGGTATATGATCTTTTTAATATATTGCTAGATTCGATTTGCTTATATTTTGGGGAGGATTTTAGCATCTATGTTCATCAGGGATATTGGCCTATAATTCTCTTTCTTTGTAGTGTCTTTATCTGTTTTTGGAATTAGGATAATGCTGGCCTCATAAAAAGAGCTTGGAAGTGTTCCTTCCTCTGGGACTTTTGGGAATAGTTTGAGGAGTATAGGTGTTAGTTTTTCTTTGAATGTTTGATAAAATTCCCCTGTGAAGCCATTCAGACACGAACTTTTGGTTGCTGGGAGTTTTTTTTTTTTTTTAAATTACTGCTTCTATTTCATCAGGTGTTATTGGCCTATTCAGGTTTTCTGATTCTTCCTGATTCAGTTTTGGGAGATTGTATTTTTCTAGAAATTTGTCTATTTCATCAACCTTGGCAGCTTGTTGGCATATAGTTGTTCATAGTATTTTCTTACAATCCTTTGTATTTCTGTGGTGTCAGTGGTTACTTCTCTGCTTTTGCTTCTGATTTTATTTATTTGGGTCCTCTCTCTTTGTTTCTTGATGAGTCTGGCTAATGGTTCATCAAATTTGTTTATCCTTTCAAAGAACCAGCTCTTGGTTTCATTGATTTTTTGGTATTGCTTTTATAGTCTCTATGTCATGTATTTCTGCTCTAATCTTTATTATTTCCTTCCTTCTATGTCCTCTAGGCTTTTCTTATTGCTCTCTTTCTAATTCTTTAAGTTGTAGGTTTAAATAGTTTATTATTAATTTTTCTTGTTTTTCGAGGTAGGCCTATAATGCTATGAACTTCCCTCTTAGGACTGTTTTTTCTGTGTCCCAGAGATTTTGGGTTGTTGTGTATTCATTTTCATGAAGTTTTGAATTTTTTCTTGATGTTGTTGGTAACCCATTCATTAATTGCTAACATGCTACTTAGCCTCCATGTGTTTGAATGTTTTTGGGTGTTTTTACTAAAGTTGATTTCTAATTTCATTCCACTGTGATTTGAAAAGATGCTTGATATCATTTCAATCTTCTTGAATTTGTAGAGACTTGATATGTATCCTAACATGTGGTCTATTTTTGTGAATGACCCATGTGCACTTGAGAAGAATGCATATTCTGCAGCTTTGGGGTGAAATGTTCTATAAATGTCTATTAAATCCATCTGATCCAGTGTGTCCTTTAAAGTCACTGTTTCCTTGTTAAGTTTTTGTATGGAAGATCTATCCAGTGAAGTCACCAGAGTTTTTAAGTCCCCTACTATGACTATATTGTTGTCGATCTCTCCCTTAAAGTCCTCTAGAAGATTTTTTATATATTTAGGTTCCCCTATATTGGGTGCATATATGTTTACTAGGGTTATATACTCTTGTTGGATTGATCCCGTTAGTATTATGTAGTGACCTCTGTTGTCTCTTGTGATGGCCTTCATTTTAAAGTCTATTTTGTTGGATATAAGTATTGCTACTCCAGCTTTTTTTTCTTTTCCATTTGCATGGAAACATTTTTTCCATCCCTTCACTCTCATATTGTGTGTCTTTTGTTCTGAGGTGGGTCTCTTTCAGACAGCATATAGTTGGGTCATGTTGTCCTATCTATTCAGCTACTTTATGCCTTTTGATGGGAGCATTTAATCCATTTACATTTAAGGTTGTTATTAATAGGTACTTATTCATTGCCATTTTAATTCTGTATGCTTAGGTTTCCCTCTCTATTTCTTCTTCTCATTACAGCAGTCCCTTTAGCATTTCTTGTAATGCTGGCTTGGTGGTGATGCACTGCTTTTGCCTTTTTTTGGTCTGGGAACCTCTTTATTTGACCGTCTATTTTGAATGATAGCCTTGCTGGATATAGTAATCTTGGTTTCAGGTCATTGCTTTCCATTACCTTGAGTACTTCATGCCATTCCCTTCTGGCCTGTAGAGTTTCTGATGAGAAATCAGGTGTCAGCCTTATGGGCACTTCTTTGTAGGTAACAGTTTGCTTTTCTCTTGCTGCCTTTAAGATCCTCTCTTTGTCTTTAGTTTTTGGCATTTTAATTATGATGTGTTTGGGCATTGACCTGTTTGGGTTCTCCTTGCTTGGGGTTCTCTGTGCCTCCTGAACTTGTGTGACTTTTTCCTTTGCCAGGTTAGGGAAGTTTTCTGCCATTATTTCTTCAACTACTGTTCTCTATGCCTTTCTCCCTTTCTGCTTCTTCTGGCATACCTGCTATTCGAATATTGTTACGTTTTACATTGTCCCGCAGCTCCCTTAAGCTGTCTTCCTGTTTTTTAATTGTCTTTTCTTTTTGGTTCTCTGATTGAGTGATTTTTTTTTCAATGCTGTCTTCTAATTCACTGATTTGATCCTCAGATTTCCCTTATCTGCTGTGTATTCCTTCCAATGTGTACTTTATTTGTGCTATGTCATTATTTTTTATTTATTTTATTTTAATAAATTTTTATTGTTCAGATTATTACAATTGTTTCTCCTCATCCCCCCACCCCAGAGCTCCCCTCCACCTGGTTCCCACCCCACCCTCTGCTTGTCCAGGTCAAGGTGTCATCCTTTTCTTGGTACCAGGCTGACATTTTCCCACATGACAGGGTAGTGACTGAATGAATCTGTTTTCTCCATATTAGGAACTGCCCAATGACCATGCTGGAGAGAGAGCTTCTCACTATCCTCATGGCACAGGATAGGTCATGGGACATTATAAGTCCTTAGTAAATCTTTGTCCTCTGAGGGAACAATGGTCTTGATAGTCAGTGTAGGCCCAGGGGGAGCACTGCAGTGGGGTTCTCCAATATCTGCTCTGTGCTCATGTGCACAGTGCCACATGGTGGATGCTGTGGCTGCAAGTTCTGTCACCAGCAAATGATGTGGAACTCAGCTAGGGTTATGTGTCCCATGAGTGGGAGGTTTTTATAACCGTCCTCACTCTGCTACTGGGTTTCTCTTTGAGATGAGTCAGTGGACAGGTTGAGAGGGGAAGAGTGATGACTCCCAGGTGTAAGAGCCGAGCTCACCCTTAGGAAGAAGGTCCTAGAGTTGGGGGAGGCTCTGGAGGACCAAGCTCTGGAATGTCCTGTGGAGGCAATCCTTGCCAGTGTGGCAATGCCAACAGGATGGGGTCCATTCATCATCATCATCATCATTGTCATCGTTGTGTTATCATCATTACTACCGTTTTACCACCACAATGGCTCTAGTAGCTGAACATTCTGCTACTAAGACAGGTATTACTGTCTTTATAGAAGTTGATTGCTGAAGAGTGACCTGGCGGGGCCAAGATCCCAGCCAAAGTCAATCTGACTCTGAATCTCTGTCCACCACCTCAGAACCAGCGGCCCCACCCTGCCTGCTGTGGATGGCAATTCTGTGCCCCGCAATACTCAGGGCTCTGATGACTATGCCCTGGGTGAAGAAAACCACTGACTGGGACAAAGGTCCAGTCCGCCCAGCTGGGGCTGAGACCATGCTCTTGGCCTTGTTGATCAGCAGTCAAGATGCAGGAGGCTGGAGAAAAGGGCAGCAGCCCCAGATTCCTGGAGTACAGGCTGCTGAGGTGAATGAGCTCTCTCCTCTGTCCCCTCAGAGGCCAACAAAGCTCAGCTCACCCAGTCGGCCATTGGCCAGAAAGAAACAGAAGCTGTGCATCTCAATCGCAGTTTGTTCCCAAGGCAGCCTGTGCATGAAGCCAGTGTGTGGAGCTGGTGCCTGTGGGGCAGACAGAAAGAGGCAAGTGAGAGAGGCCCCAGCTCACCTCTGAGATGCTGGCCACTGGCCACAGGTACTGGAATGGCTGGTAGGTCTGATCTCACTCCAGCTTTGCTGAACACAAACCTGGAATCAGTGTAAGTACATGAGCCACCTGAAGACGGAAATAGGTCTGAGAAAGGCAACTGCAGGTGATTTTGTCATGCAAACATCATAGACTGCACTTAGAAACCTGGGTGGTTTAGCCTACCGCACACCTAGGCTGTATGGTATTGTTATGCGACGCACACTGTGTGTTAAAGAAAGGAAATGTCAATCCAAAGTGGAGTCTCCCCAGGACAGCAAATCAAGACTTAATTGCATTTTCAGCTCCTCCCCCAAATGACCTCAAACCAGCCAGTCTGGATTTCCTGATTAACATTTGTGAGATAAACTGCGTAAGACCTCTGCCCACCTTCCCCCAAGATAGGTCCCCTGGTCTGAACCATCCTTTTTTTTCTTGGCAATAATTTTCCTGTCCCGCCCAGTTTCTGCCTATAAAATCTTGCAGTTTGCACAACCTATTTGCTACAATGGATGCAGCCCAATTCGTAAATTGTTTAATAAAGCCAGTTAGGTCTTTAAATTTACTCAGTTCAAGTTTGTTTTTTTTTAAAATATATTTTATTGATTGTTTACAGAGAGGAAGGGAGAGGGATAGAGAGCTAGAAACATCGACCAGCTGCCTCTTGCACACCCCCTACTAGGGACGTGCCCGCAACCAATGTACATGCCCTTGACCGGAATTGAACCTGGGACCCTTCAGTCCGCAGACCGACGCTCTATCCACTGAGCCAAACCGGTTTCGGCAAGTTTTGTTTTTTTAACAAACCAATATCTGTTTATATTTGGAAGTCCCTGTCCATCATTTCATGTTTTATCATACAACCAGATGACAAAGTAAAGGATCTGTTCAGCGGTATACTGGGGCTAAGCTCGCACCAGCTCACAAGGGCAACTGTTAAACTTGTAGGAATTTTGTGAGCTGACCGTTAAACCTATCCATTACAAGTACATTACAAAACTGAGAACTAGATAAATGATATTGAAAATAAAGGCAATACATCTTTAAAACCTACCACTTCCTAATTTTTGAATTTTTGTTCTGAATTTTTGCTGTGCCTGTCTCTTAAGAATATTTATTCTTGCATATGGACTCTTGATACAATGATGCGCTATTGCACATCCTGGAATTCTACAAACATAGATCTGGTCTTTGTCCTCTGCATGGGAGCCCCTAAAACCCTTGGAATTTCCTCAGTGACAGGAGTGACTTGATGTTCATAAAGGCCCCTATGATACTTTGGGGTTTGTGCTGGTGAGGTGATGAGGGTGGAGCTGCTGAAGAGCTTAGGAGGGGACTGGTCACCAGAAAGACCAGCTGGTTAGAGGGTTGGAGTGCTCAGGAGGGGAGGAGGGGGGCTCGAGATTGCGCTCAATGAAAACGCTCAGAAGTGAGACTAAGAGAGCTGGTGGCGAACATCCTCCCCATGACGCCCTCCGGGGGCTGTTCCTGAGGCGGATCCTTTATAATGAACCGTTGCACATAGTGAAGTGTTTTCCCGAGTCCTGTGAGCCATTCTAGCAACTTACTGAACCTAATGAGGGGATGTGGAAACCCCCAATTTTTAGTCAGCTAGGCAGAAGTGTGGGTGGCCTGTGTCCCCCATTTGCAGCTGGCATCTGTAATGTGGGCCATCTTGTAGGACTGAGCCCTTTAACTTGTAGGGTCTGTCCCTAATTCTGGGCAGTGTCAGAACTTAATTAAATCGCTGGACTCCCAGTTGGTGTCAAAGAATCAGAGAACTGGAGAGGCAGGGGGTGTCAGAGGGACACACCGGAGTTTCTGTCACGGCTCACGAGGAAACAAACATCTCTCCTGCAGACTTCATCTCGCCCAGGCTCCCAGGACCAGGAAGAAGGTGGGATTGTGCTTCTGCCTTAGAGAGAGGACACATCTTTTTGTTGTTGTTGTTAATCCTCAGCCGAGGATACTTTTCCATTGATTTTTAGAGAGAGTGGAAGGGAGAGGGAGAGCCACATTGATTGGTTGCCTCCTGCATACACCCTGACCAGGGCCGGAGAACCTGCAACCCAGGTACGTGCCCTTGACTGGAATCGAACCCAGGACCTTTCAGTCTGTAAGCTAACGCTCTATCCACTGAGCCAAACTGGCTAGAGTGAGAGGACAGATCTTAAAAACTGAAACTCCAAGCATTCACAAAACATGTTCAGGGACTTTCCACTAGGCAGTGGAGAGCCCAGGTTTGAGATCAGCCAGTTTTATTTTCAGCCTGAACATCATCACCATGCTTACCAACTCATCCCCTTAGACTTGGACTGATTGGCTTGCAGAACCAGAAACCCAGTCCAACGAGCTTCCACACAGATCTAAGGGTTCAGGGGTGTCTCACAGAGCCATGGGGCAGAAGGTGTGCCCAAGCCTAGCCATGCCCAGAACCAAGCCTGGATATGGTCAGGAGCCTCCCAGCCCTGGGGGTACGTGACCCCTCCTCTCTTGGTCCTCTCTGAGTCTGTCTTGGTCTCCTACACACACTGTCCTTCTCTGCTCCTCCAGAGATAAGGAAAGACATTGACTCATTTCTTAGGTATGTCCCGAGTAGAAATCGAGTAGAAGGGTCAAGTTGGATGGACTAAATATTTAAGAGTGAGAAAATTCTGGAAACATGCTTGGATTTCCACTGCAGGTCTACCATTTACTAGAGGGATCCCCTTGAGCATGTTACCTAACTTTGCCAACAAAATGATGGGAAAAATAGCACTTACTTCCCAGGGTTAGTGTGAGGATTAAATAAGTTACTACATGCAGATATTTAGAACAGAACCTGGCATGTGGCAAGTACCTGAACAATGTACTTCTCCCTCTTCTTTTTGCCATTGTTCTTGTGGTTGCCATTCCTGAATTCCAATGTCAGTTTCTGGGACTTGGATTCTGACTGGCTCAGCTTGTGTCAGGCTGTATATTTGGTATAATTGGTCCAGTTTGCTGTAGAAAAGCCAGTACTGGAGTGCCACCTATGAAGATGGGAGTGGAGAGGGGAGACGGGTCGACCTCCAGAAAGACAAGGGTGGGCTTAGTGAGCATCCCAAAGGTGTTTCTCAGATCTAGGGTGATCAGCCACCCTAGTTTTCCTGGAACTGAGTGGTTCCCTGGGAAATGAGACTTTCTATAACAAAATTAAGAAAAACCCAAACAAACTGAGAAGGTTGGTCACACTCCAAGTCAGAACTTATTTCAGTGACTCCCAGGGGGGCCAGTATACCCAGCATGATGCGCGTCGAGACTGCTTTTGAAATCTGTGGAAAGAGAGTGAAAAGATGGATGCCGAAGTTTTGGAAATGTTTTGTGATGTGCCCTAGGCTGCTCCCAAGTTTTGTCCTGCCATCACTCTTCCCTCCCATTTTCCAGCCTGACCCTTGCTGGATGCTGACACTCCTCAGACCCTCCAGTGCTTCCAGCCTGTTGGCTGTTGCTCCGTACCAGGCTACTCCTAAAGAGGTCTTTTCCACACCCCAAATCCCTCCTCCACTGACTGCCATGACACATGAAACTCAATTTCCTGCTTTGGCTTAATGCACTCAGACTAAATTAAAATTCAAGTGCTTTATGGAGAGCAGAGTCCATTAAGCTGTCATGGCTCATTAGGGTCTTAACCTGGTAACTCCATTGGATCGGTCAGTCCCTGAAGCGGTGCCCGCCTGGGCCCCAGAGGTTATGTTTGGAGGAGGGAAAGGAAGACTGCAGTGTGAGGCTGCACTGGGGAGAAGGCGGCTCTGGCCATGCTGAGGCAGGAGCGAGCCCCGTGCGGGGAGGACAGAGGTGTGAAGAAAAGTGCTTTCTTCCCAAGTCAGCTGTCCAGTCTGCGCAACTGGAGGCGCTTCCCTTTACTCAGGGAAATGGACTCACATTTCTAAGAGCCAGAAAGAAAAGCATAAGGCTGAGGATGGACTGGGTTCTGGAGGCTGGTGTGGAACATTCTGAATGGGTCTCTAAGGAAAACTGACTTTGAGGATTTTATTTTTTTCTGAGCCCCAGTTCTTTTTTTTTTCAATGTCTGTGGGAACCATGCCAGAAACGCCTGGTAGTCAAGGCCAATTAAAGCACAAAGGCCTTGTTGTCAATACACCAAATGTCCAAGGCCACTCTGTGCCGAGGCTAAGGTGCCATAAGCAGGTGCAAGGCCACAGGCACAACAACCCCACGGTACACTGCGCATGCGTGCCCTTCTGTAGCTAAAACATGATGGATGTAACTATTGGCACAAAACCTTCTTTGTCTCTGGAATATTATACAAGTTCCTGACCAGCTAGTGTTCTGAAGTGTGAAGAAGGGTGCTGGAGGAGGGGAAGGCTAGAGAGCTCAGACGGGGCTGAGAGCTGGTACTGCTACGATGTAAGGCTCAGAGCTCATAAAGAGCTCAGCTATAGCTACCCTGTTACCCAGCCAGTGTGCTGAGGAGAAGCCTGGAGGTAGTTACCATGTGAGGCTACAGAGACCAGCCAGTGTGCTGGGCAGGGGAGACAGGAGAAGCTGCTGAGCCAGAGAGGCTGGAGAGCCTACTGAGGCTGGAGCTCCAAGGGAGAGCTCAGGTGCCACTACTATGTGAGGTGGTGAGTCTAGGGGGCAGCATGTGGCTGCTCAGATAAAGACTGTGTGTACAGAGACTATTTATTAGAGGTGTGACTATGTGGGAAAGATGTTTTCCAGCCGGTGTACGGCTGCCTGATTGGGACATTGTTATAAAGGACTGTCTTGTCTGATGGCGATATGGCCACTGGCTTCTGCAATAAAGACTCATTCTTTTTTTTTTTAATATATGTTTTTAATTGATTTCAAAGAGGAAGGGGGAGAGAGAGATAGAAACAGCCAATGATGAGAGAGAATCACTGATTGGCTGCCTCTTGCATGCCCCCACTGGGGATCGAGCCCGCAACCCCGGGCATGTGCCCTTGACTGGAATCGAACCTGGGACCCTTTGGTCCACAGGCCGATGCTCTATCCATTGAGCCAAACCAGCTAGGGCAAGACTCATTCTTATACACCCACAACTTCTCATGGCTTCTCTGTCTAAGACCCTGTGTCCTAGGAGGTACATACAGCCCCAGGCAGAGGGGCTCGGACCCAACACCTGTAACTAGTGAGGAGAGGATAAAGGAGGAACTTGGACTAAGTTCCCAACAGTTAGTGTAGTGAGAAGGTTTGAGAAGGAGCCTACTCTAGTGAAGTATGAAAGAATTTAGAAGAATATATGGACTCAGAGCAACTCAGAGCAGCAGTGCTGAGCAGTGCTCTTGCTGTCTCTGACAATGTTCATACATGGGGGCATTGGGACATTAAGAGGGGAGTTATATGATATATTCACTCAGTCACCTACTTACTCACTTACTCATCCACTAATGGAGCTGGTTTTAAGCAAACTCACACTTTAAGAATAAGCTTATGAGATTGAATAAGAAAGAAGAGAGAGGATCCAAATTACTAAAATCAGTAATGAAAGAGGATCATTATGGCTAATTCTACAGAAATTAAAAGGTTTAAAAGAGAATACTCTGAACAACAGTATTCCAAAATATTGGCCAACCTGGAAAAATGGACAAATGCCTAGAAACACAGAACCTAAAAAGGCCTAATTGTGAAGAAATAGAAAATCTGAACAGATCCATGACTAATAAGGAGATGAAATCAGTAACCAAAACCTCCCTACAAAGAAAATCCCTGGATCTGATAGTTTCACTAGTGAATTCTATCGAGCCATCAAAGAAGAACTAATATCAATTCTTCTCAAACATTCCCAAGAAGTCGAAAAGGAGGAAATACTTCCTAGTTCATTCTGAGGACAGCATTGCCCTGATAAGAAAGCTGACAAAGACACTGTGAGAAAAGAAAACTACAGACCAATATCTCTCTGAACATGGATGCAAAAACCTCAACAAAATACTAGCAAACTGAATTCAACAGCATATTAAAAGGAGTATATACCACGATACAATGAGATTCATGCCTGAGAGGCAAGGATGTTTCCGTATATTAACTCGATCAGTGTAACATACCACATTGACAGAATGAAGGGAAAAACAACACATGATAATCTCAATTAATGCAAAAAAAAATGACAAAATTAAACATATTTTCATGATAAAAACACTCAACAGAGTAGGAATATAAAGAAACTACCTCAACATAATGAAAACCGTATATGAAAAACCCATGGCTAACATCATACTCAATGGTGAACGACAGAAAGCTACCATACATAGGGGCATTGGGACATTAAGATCTTATAGGTATTCCTATAAGATCAGGAACAAGGTTAGAGATGCATACTTTCACCACTTCTATTCAGCATACCACTGGACATTCTAGCCAGAGCAATTAGGCAAGAAAATAAAATAAAAGGCATCCAATTGGAAAGGAAGAAATAAAGTTATTTTGTTCCAAGATGATATGGTTTTATAGTGGAAAATATTATACTCTAAAGATACTACATAAAACTATTAGAACTAATACATTTAACAAAATAATAAGATACTTGCCCAGTTGGTTTGGCTCAGTGGTTAGAGCGTTGGCCTGCAGACTGAAGGGTCTCGGGTTAGATTCCAGTCAAGGGCACATACCTCAGTTGCAGGCTCAATCCCGGTATGGACACAAGTCTCTCTCATATTGATGTTTCTCTCTCTCTCGGTCTCTCCCCCTCCCTCCCAATCTCTCTAAAAATCAATGGAAAAATATCCTCGAGTGAGGATTAACAACAACAACAACAAAATAGGATACAAAATTAACATGCAAAAATCAGCTGCATTTTGACTGTCAAAGCTCAGAGGGAAGGTAGGGGAGGGTGGGGGTAAGGGGCAAAGATCAACCAAAGGACTTGTATGCATGCATATAAGCCTAACCAATGGACACAGACAACAGGGGGGTGAGGGCATGAGTGGGGGGGTTGGGGAGGTAATGGGGGGATGAGGACACATATGTAATACCTTAATCAATAAAGAAATTAAAAATTAAAAAATAAAATAAAAATGAGCTTGTAAAAAAAATCAGCTGCATTTTTTCTATACAGTAACCTTGAATAATTCTAAAAAGAAATTAAGGAAACAAATCCATTTACAATTGTATGAAAAAATAAATAAAATACTTGGGAATTAACTCAATCAAGGAAGTAAAAGACTTGTACAATAAAAACTACAAGACATTGCTGAAAGAAAATAAAGAAAACAAATAAATGGAAAGTCATCCCAACTTCATGGATTGAAAGACTTAATATTGCTAAGATGTAAACACTATCCAAAATGATCTACAGATTCAATGCAATCCTATCAAAATCTCAATGATTTTTTTTGAAGAAATAGAAAAATCCATCTTAAACTTTATATAAAACCTCAAGGGAATATGAATAGCCAAAACAATCTTGAAAAAGAGGAACTAAATTGGAATACTCACATTCTTGATTTCAAAACTAACTACAAATCTACAATAATCAAAACTGTGTGGTACTGGCATAAAAAACAGATGTACAGATCAATGGAATGAAATAGCTGCGAATAAAACCCTCACATATGATCAGATATTATTTTACAAGGGTGCAAATATCATTCAATGGGAAAGAACAGTCTTTTCAACAAATGATGCTGGGAAAACTGGATATCCTCATGCAAAAGAGTCAAGTTGGTCCCTTATCTTATACCATTTACAAAAATTAACTCAAAATGGATCAAAGACCTAAATGTATGAGCTAAAACTATAAAATTCTGAGAAGAAAGCATGAGGAGAAACCTTCATGATATTGAATTTGGCAATGATTTATTTGATGTGACACTAAATACACAGGCAACAAAACAAACAATAAATAAATTGGACTTCATCCAAATTAAAAACTTTTGCACATTAAAGGACACTATCAACAGAGTAAAAGGCAACACATAAAATGGCAGAAAATAGTTTCAAATCACAAAGGGATTAATATCCGGAATATATAGAAAACTCCTATAAATCAATAATAGGAGAACAATAAAAACAACAACAACAACAACAACAACAACAACAACAACCACCCAATTAAAAATGGGCTCTGGCCCTGGCTGCATGGCTCATTTGGTTGAAGCATCCTTCCATGCACCAAAGGTTGTGGGTTTGATTCCTGGACAGGGCACATACCTAGGTTGTCAGTATAATCCCCCGTCAGGGCATGTACAGGAGGCAGCCAATCCATATTTCTCTCTCACATCAATGTTTCTCTCTCTGTCTCCCCGCTTCCTCTCTCTCACATCAGTGATGACATGTCCTTGGGTGAGGATTAAAAAAAAAAAAAGGGCTATGGATTTGAATAGATATTTCAGGAAGTAATATATACAAACTAGAGTCCCGGTACACGAAATTCGTGCATGGGTAGGGTCCCTAGGCCTGGCTGGCGATCAGGGCTGATTAGGGCCTTCTGGCTGCCAGCCAGGGCCTTCCTTCCGGCTGCCAGCTGAGGCTTTCCTTCATTCTGCCCTGCCCCCTGGTGTTCAGCACATGTCATAGCAAGCGATCGAACTCCTGGTCTCCCGGTTGAACTCCCAAGGGGACACTTTGCATATTAGCCTTTTATATATATAGATGGCCAGTAATCACAGGAAAATATGCTTAGCACCATCAATCATCAGAGAAGTGAAAATAAAGCTGTGACAAGTTACAATCCCACATCCATTCATGACTACTGTAAAACAAAACAAAACAAAAAAACAAACAGCAACAGAAAATGCCAGTGTTGGTGAGGATGTGAGGAAATTGGAATCTGATGCATTGTTGGTGGGAATATAAGATGATGCCATTGTTGTGGAAAACAATGTGGGGATTCCTCAAAATATTGAAACTATAATTACCATATGATTCAGCAATTACACCAAAAGAATTGAAAACAGGGCCTCAAACAGACATTTGTACATCCATATTCATAGCAGCATTACTCACAATAGCCAATACTGACAAATGAATGGATAAACAAAGCATACAATGGAATATTATTCAGCTTTAAAAAGGAAGGAAATTTTGACATGTGCCACAATATAGATGAACCTTGAGGACAGTATGCTAAATGAAATAAGCCAGTCCTAAAAAGACAAATACTGTATGATTCTATGAGGTACCTAGAGTAGTCAAACTCATGGACAGAAAGTAAAATGGTGGTTTCCAGGGATTGCGGGCAGGGGAGAAGGAGGAGTTATTGTTTAATGGGTATAGAGTTTCAGTTTTGAAAGATTTAGAGAGTTTTTGGGATGGATGGTAGTGATAGTTGTTTAATGCTACTGAATTGTACGCTTAAAAATGGCTAAAATGGTAAATTTTACATTATGTGCATATACCTTAGTGAAAAAAACCCCCCATAAATAAGCTTATAGCGATCAGAAGAATAATCTGGGATTTGCTAGTTACATTGTTTGAGGATGTGACTTAGGCCTTCTGTAACGACAAGTTTTAAATGTCAGCTTTGAGTAAGAGGTAATACTCAGTATTATATAATTGCTACCCCCTATCTCCTTCCTTTTTCTTCTTATCTTGTCTTCTTTCTTAAAAATATAAAATTAAGTATGTTTAACCTGGAACTTTATATCATACACCTGTGAGTCTGAAGATACTTTTAGTAATGCACAATGACTTTGGTTTGGGAAATATAGACATCGAGGCTATAATGAGGCAATGATAATTGTTGATTGACAGCTTTTATCATAACAAATGATGCCACAAAGTTCCTTGAACTCTCTAGACAAGAGAGTTAGAGGTGACTGAGCCTTGCTTAGTTCTTCACACTATTAAGATAGATATTTATAAAAATTTCAAAATGCTTTTTCAAATAAAAGTAATTTATGCTTTTTTGGATGGTATTATAAATGATATTGTACTTTTTTGTTTGTTTGTTTTAAATATATTTTTATTGATTTCAGAGAGGAAGGGAGAGGGAGAGATAGAAACATCAAGGATGAGAGAGAATCATTGATCGGCTGCCTTCTGCACACCCCTGCTGGGGACCGAGCCCACAATCCAGGCATATGTCCTTGACTGGAATTGAACCTAGGACCCTTTAGTCCACAGGCCAATGCTCTATCTACTGAGCCAAACCAGCTAGGGAGATATTGTACTTTTAATTTCATTTTCTAATTTGCTTGCTGCTCATGTACAGTAACGCCAGTGGTCTTGATCCGGCATCTAGAAGGGTTCTGGAAACCTGGAGAAGGGGCTGTGCATAAATTAAATAAGAGTCCAGAGATGAAACATAATCTTGAAAGGCATTTGGGGGCCAGAGGATCTTTAGCTAAAGGAGCTAAGTTCTCCTTGTCTCAGGACCCCTTGCTTTTTATTAACACAATTTGTCCTAAGGCAAGGTGGAGATATATACATCAAAGGGTAGGGTTTTGTACAGAATCCATTGTCAAATTGGGGAACAGCCTAGGCTGTTCAGGTGTTTGGCCAGTAGGAGGCAATAACATGTAGATTAAGATGCCCTTAGCTGTCTGGCAGCAAGCAATCATCCTTTTCAGGTTTGGGAAAATGCCTTTAGCCATTCCCAACAGGTGATAACATATGTGACTCAGCCCTTGTTGAGTCCCCAAGTTCCATCAACCTTTCGATGAAACTCTTGCAATTATGACAAGCTGGAACTGGCTTCTGGCAGTACAGAAAAAAATTTGCCACAATATAGAAGTTTATACAAAGACTTGTACAAAAGTATTCATTGCAGCCTCAGCTGGAAAGCACTCAAATGTCCATCAGCAGGTGAATGGATAAATTGTGGCATATTCATACAACAGAATACCACTCAGCAACAAAACAAGGGGGAAAAACTATTGATACATGTCACAACATAGATAAATATCAAAATAATATGCTATCTATGTGAAGGAAGTCAGACAAGTACATACTACATGCATAATTATCTATATAATAAAAGGCAATGGCTGTAACAACCAAAACGACCAAATGAATGGTCACCAGGAAGTGCATGGAGCACCTCTCGGTCTCTCCCCCACAGCCCACAGATTCCTATCACAGCAAGGCTGGCAGCCGGTGGATGGGTGGGGCTGTGGGTGGGCAGGGCGAGGTGAGTGCGATGAGAGAGACAGGGTCTGATCATCAGCTGTTGCAGAGGCTGCAGATCAGGCCCAGAGAGAGAGACAGCTGTCAGCGGGACATTCTGGATTTCCCAGAAGAGCCAATGGCTGCCTAGGAGGCAGAGTTTTTGATGCTGACTGGCATAGAAACTGACCAATCAGAACCAAATCTGGGTGAACTGTGCGGAGCCAATGGCTGCCTAGGAGGCGGAGCTTTTGACACTGACTGGCATAGAAATCGACCAATCAGAACCTAATCTTTGTGAACTGCGAACCTAAGGTGGGGGCTGAGAAGGGGTTTTAAGGGCAACAGCTGTTTAGTGTAAGGTGTAAGAAAGCAGTTCAACTTTTTAATAACCGGTTTGGCAGTATAGTGCATATGATTGGCTATCAGTCCAGATATAGGGGTTATGTATTTTTGTCTGCCAAAAGCATCTCCTCCTGCTGAAAAGGCTTCCCCGCCCCCCCATTTAAGCAATCCTATCCTATATAATCTATCTATACTACTAAAAGGGTAATATGCTAATTAGACTGGGTCAACCGGCCATCTTCCAGACATCCGACTTCCTTCCAGACAAAGCCATGGTGGTGAGGGCCAAGGCAGAGGCAGTTAGGGGCAAGATCAGGTTGGCAGGGGGTTAGGGGCGAGATCAGGCTGGCAGGGGGTTAGGGGCAACCAGGCCGGCAGGGGAGGGCAGTTTGGGGCATTAGGCAGGCAGGCAGGTGAATGTTTAGGAGCCAGTGGTCCTGGATTGCGAGAGGGATGTCTGACTGCCGGTTTAGGCCCGATCCCTGTGGGATCGGGCCTAAACCGGCAGTCAGACATCCCCCGAGGGGGTCCCAGATTGGAGAGGGTGCAGGCCAGGCTAAGGGACACACCCATGCACGAATTTCATGCACCAGGCCTCTAGTCTACATTAATAAAAGAGAAACATGCAAATTGACTGTACCTCTGCTACGCCCACAAGCCACACCCACCAGCCAATCATGAGAGAGTATGCAAATTAACCCAACCAAGATGGTGGCGGCCACAGAGCTGGAGCGAGCAGGAAGCTTGGGTTGCCCCGGTGATGGAGGAAGCCAAGCTTCCCGCCCGCCCTGGTCGGCCCTGGCCTCCACTCAAGGCTACAAAGTTTCAATTGTAGAAGATAATAAATCCCAGATACCTGCTTCCAGCCAGCCCTGGCCTCTGCTCAAGGCTACAAAGTTTCAATTATAGAAGATAAATAAATCCCAACAAAAATGGCGGCCACAGAGCTGGAGCGAGCAGGAGGCTTGAGTTGCCCCCGGTGATGGAGGAAGCCAAGCTTCTCGCCCACCCTGGCCGGCCCTGGCCTCCGCTCAAGGAGGTGCTGAAAAAAAAAAGAAAAAAAGGAGGGGCTGGGAGTTTGGGTCGCTGGGGGGTGATCAGGCTAGGATGGAATGACAGTTGTGGGTAATCAGGCTGGTGGGGGGCGGGGCCGTTGGGGGTAAGCAGACCAGCAGGGGGGCCAGTTGGGGGTGAGCAGGCTGTCAGTGGGGGTCAGTTGGAGGTGATCAGGACAGGGGGGGGGCAGTTTGGAGTGAGCAGGCCAGCAGGGCGGCAGTTGGGGGTGAGCAGGCCAGTGGGGAGGGAAGGTGGGAGTGAGCAGGCCAACAGGGGGGGCAGTTGGGGGTGAGCAGGCTGGTGGGGGGGCATTTGGAGGCAAGCAGGCTGGTGGCGGTGGCAGTTGGGGGTGAGCAGGCTGGCAGGCAGAGTGGTTAGGGGCAATCAGGCAGGCAGGCAGGCAGGTGAGCGGCTGGAGCCAGCAGTCCCGGATTGTGAGAGGGATGTCTGACTGCCAGTTTAGGCCTGATCCCTGTAAACCGGCAGTAGGACATCATTTGAGGGGTCCCAGATTGGAGAGGGTGCAGGCTGGGCTGAGGAACCCCCCCGCCCCCCCGTGCACGAATTTCGTGCACCGGGCCACTAGTATTTACATAAAAGTTTTAGGAAATGCAAACATCTATTGTGGTTTGCTGCAGACGGGCGAGGTCTGGGAGGAGAGAGAAATTACAAAGGGGCATGAGGAAACTTTTGGATGTGATGATCCTGACTTTGGTTTTGGTTTCACGGATGCATACATCTGTCAAAACATACCAAGTCATGCAATTTAAATAGGTATAATTTATTAAATATATGGGGTTTATTATTGTTAATTATGCTTCAATAAAACTATATTAAAAATTTTAAAGAGAATACATTTTCTGGGACAAAAAATGAATTTTCTCTGTTGATCTTGTATCCTACAACTTTGCCAAGTTTAGTTATTAGTTCTTTTAGTTTTTTTGTAGATTATTTAAGATTTTCTATGTATATTTTATTGTGTCTTCTGTGAGAAAAAGACACTTTAATTTTTTTCTAGTCCTTAGGGCGTTTATTTATTTATCTTTCCTGCCTATTGCACCAGGCAGCACTCCAGGAACGTGCTGAGTGAAGCGGCGAGTGAACCCCGTCGCCTTGCTGTTGATCCTGGGAAAGCACCGTCTTGTACCAGTAGGTCTGGTATTCAGTGGGTGTTTTGTAGGTGCCCTTTATTAGGCTGATATTCCTAATTTAAAAAATCATAAATGGGGACTATGTTTTGTGAAATGCTTTTTCTGCATCAATTGATATGATTATGTGAGTTTTCTCCCTTGCTGTGTTAATATGATGATTTATTTTTTTAATGTTAATCCAAATTTATATTCTTGGGATAAACTCCACTTGGTCAGTGGTGGGTTATGCTGGTTTTATTAAATGAATGGGAAATAGTTTTCTTCCTATTTTCTGAAATTGTTTGTGTAAGATTTGATAGAATTCACTAGAGAAGTCATGTAGGCCTGAAGTTTTCTTTTGGGGAAGGTTTTAAATTACAAAGCATTATAAAAAACAGACATAAGCCTATTCAAATTTTCCATTTCTTCTTGGTTATGGTAATGTGCATCTGTTTTACGAATTTGCCATTGAATCTATTGTCAAATTTATTGCCATGGCCTTTTTCATAGTATTTCTTCACTTGCCTTTCTATGTCTGCAGCCTCTGGAGTGGTCTCTGCTCTTCTGTCCTGATGCTGGTGATTTGTGTGTTTTTTCCACCCTTCGCCTCAATTACTTTATCTAGGAGCTTACTGGTTTTCTTCGTCTTTTAAAGAATCAGCTTTCAGTTTTATTTATTTTTTTCTATTGGTTGTTTGCTTTCTGTTTCTATTGATTTCACTTCTACACTTATTACTTTCTATTTTTAATAAAGCTTTTTATTTATTATTTTTAATTTTAATTTTATTTTATTTTTAAAATATATTTTATTGATTTTTTACAGAGAGGAAGGGAGAGGGATAGAGAGTTAGAAACATCAACGAGAGAGAAACATCGATCAGCTGCCTCCTGCACACCTCCTACTGGGGATGTGTCCACAAACAAGGTACATGCCCTTGACCAGAATCGAACCTGGGACCTTTCAGTCCGCAGGCCGACGCTCTATCCACTGAGCCAAATCGGTTTTGGCTATTATTATTATTTTTTAAAAGAACTATTTAACTAAACTTATTGGGGAACTAAAAATAAGGCACAAAATAAGATAAAGGGTTAACACCTCTAATATATAAAAGGCAATTACAAATCAATGAAAATAAACATTCCAGTAGAAAAATGATCAAAAGGAAATGTACAAAAGAAGAAATAAAAATATGCAATTAACATTTTAGAATATTCATCTTCACTGGTAATCAAAGAAATGCCCACTAAAACACCGAGATTTCCCCCACCAGATTATCAAAGATTGTTTAACATATTATCGAAAATTATTTTTTTCTATTTTATTTTTAAAATTTATCTTTATTGTTGAAAGTATTACAGATGTCTCCTTTGTTTTTGTTTTTTCCATTGACCCCCTCCTCCCCGTACCTGCCCCTCCCAAGCCTTCACCACACTTTTGTCTGTGTCCATGGGCTATGCATATAAGTTCCCTAGTTAATCTCCCCCACCCCCGTAACTCCCCACCCCCATCTTCACTCTAAAATTCATCAGTCTGTTCCATGGTTCTATGTCTCTGGATCTATTTTGTTCATCAGTTTATGTTGTTCATTATATTCCACAAATGAGTGAGATCATGTGATATTTATCTTTCTTTGACTGGCTTATTTTGCTTAGTATAATGCTCTCCATGCTGTTGCAAATGGTAAGAGTCCCTTCTTTTTTACTGCTGCATAGTATTCCATTGTGTAAATGTATTACAGCTTTTTTATCCACTTATTTACTGATGGGCACTTTCCAAATCTTAGCTATTGTAAATTGTGCTGGTATGAACATAGGGGTGCATATATCCTTTCTGATTGGTGTTCCCAGTTTCTTGGGATATAGTCCTAGGAGTGGGATCACTGGGTCAAATGGGAGTTCCATTTTTAGTTTTTTGAGGAAACTCCATACTGTTCTCCACAGAGGCTGCACCAGTCTGCATTTGCACCAGCAGTGCAAGAGGGTTCCTTTTCTCCACATCCTCGCCGGCACTTGTCGTTTGTTGATTTGTTGATGGTAGCCATTCTGACAGGTGTGAGATGGTACCGCACTGTCATTTTAATTTGCATCTCTCTGATGATTGTTTGTATTCCTTTTCTTAAGTTGTGTGAGTTCCTCTATTTTGGTAATTAACCCTTTATCAGATGTATCATTGCCAAATATGTTCTTCTATACAGTGGGCTCCCTTTTTGTTTTGTTTCTGGTTTATTTTGCTGTGCAAAAGCTTTTTATTTTGATGTAGTCCTATTTGTAGTCCCATATTTTCTCCTTAGTTTTCTTTGCCCTAGGACAGTGATGGCGAACCTATGACACGCGTGTCAGCACTGACACGCGTAGCCATTTCTGATGACACGCGGCCGCTGAGGTGGCCGCATGCCAAGGATGAAACATTTGCTGCTCCTGAGGATGAAACATTTGCGAAATAATGTTTTTTCCTCAAAGTGACACACTACCCGAGTTATGCTCAGTTTTTTGGCGAAGTTTGACACCCCAAGCTCAAAAGGTTGCCCATCACTGCCCTAGGAGATGTATCTGTAAACATGTTGCTATGAGAGATGTCTGAGATTTTGCTGCCTACGGTTTCTTCTAGGATTTTTATGGTTTCTCTTCTTACATTTAAGTCTTTTATCCATTTTGAGTTTACTTTTGTGTATGGTGTAAGTTGATGATCTAGTTTCATTTTTTTGCATGTACTCATCTAGTTTTCCCAATACCATTTATTGAAGAGACTGTCTTAATTCCATGGTATGTTCTTGCCTCCTTTGTCAAATATTAATTGACCATAATAGCTTGGGTCAATTTCTGGGGCCTTATTTCTGTTCCATTCGTCTATATGCCTGTTCTTGTGCCAGTACCAGGCTGCTTTGAGTACAGTGGCTTTGTAGTGTAACTTGATATCTGGTATTGTGATCCCTCCAACTTTGTTCTTCTTCTTTTTTTTAAAATATATTTTATTGATTTTTTACAGAGAGGAAGGGAGAGGGATAGAGAGTTAGAAACATCAATGAGAGAGAAACATCGATCAGCTGCTTCTTGCACACCCCCTACTGGGGATGTGCCCGCAACCAAGGTACATGCCCTTGACTGGAATCGAACCTGGGACCCTTGAGTCCGCAGGCTGACGCTCTATCCACTGAGCCAAACCGGTTTCAGCAACAACTTTGTTCTTCTTTCTCAATATTGCTGTGGCTATTCAGGGTCTTTTTTGGTTCCATATAAATTTTATAGTGTTTATCCTAGATCTGTGAAATATGCCGTTGGTATTTTAATAGGGATTGCATTGAATCTATAGATTGCTTTGGGTAGTATGGACATTTTAATGATGTTGATTCTACCTTACTTTCTTTTGTCTATTTATTTTGGGTTTAATTTTTATTTCTTTGTCTAGTTTTAAAGTGGAATCTTAGGTGATAGTTTTTAAAACATTTTTCTTTCCTAGGGTAGTATATAAACTGCATTTCAGAAATATTGATAATTTGTGTTTTTATCATTCAATGTATTTATTTAGAGATTTTCCAGGTATATTTTATTGATTTCTAACTTAATTCGATTTTGGTCAGATAACATACTTTGCACCACTTCACTATTTTGAAATTTCTCGAGGCATACGGTCTGTTCTGGTGAAAGTTCTGTGTATAGTTGAGAATGCAGTGTGTTTGGTTGTAGCATTCTATAAATGTCAATCAGGGTGCAGCGATGCTCAGCCAGGGTGTTTGGTGATGTCTGGAGACAGTTCTGGTGCCGTGCCCGGGAGAAGGGTGCTGCAGGCCGATGTGAGGGCTGGTGCGTACTGAGGGAACCCTTCTGTGACCACAGCCCGATGTGCCGGTTGGCTGAGTGCTCCGCAAGGTGGTAAGACTCAAGCAGCGCGGACATGAGGGCAGCCTCAGTGGGAAGTGGACCCTGGGCCCCAGACTTTCTCACACAGCTTGGACCCAGCTCTCCCTGCAGGTCAAGTACACGAGTCAGAGCGGGTTAGAGCTGCTGTCAGGGCTGTCTGTTGGGGTCCCTCAAGGATCAGGGCAGGAGAACACATCAGACAAGGGCAAGAGGAGGGGGAAGTGCTGCTGCTCATCTCCCCGACATCCAATCTGCTCCTTCTCGTTCATAACAGAACCCCAAGTAAATTGGGGGAATAGGATGCCCAATTATCAGCTACATTTCTCAAACTCCCCTGCTCACTGTGTGATAGTTCAGGTAAGTTCTGAGCATGAGATACAAGAAGAAGTTGGAAGGTTCTCAGGAATCTCCTTTAAAGTCTGGCCAAAGCTCTTGTTCTTCTCTGGGCTCCATTTTGCTGCTAGGAAAGTGTATGTGATGGCCAAAGCTCCAGCAGCAATATTTTACTGTGTTCCGCCCCCAGTATGTTTAACTTTCTATTAAAAAAGGTTTATTGGGCCCTAACCGGTTTGGCTCGGTGGATAGCCGACTGAAAGGTCCCAGGTTTGATTCCGGTCAAGGGCATGTATCTTGGTTGCACGCACATCCCCAGTAGGGGGTGTGCAGGAGGCAGCTGATTGATGTTTCTCTCTCATTGATGTTTCTGACTCTCTATCCCTCTCCCTTCCTCTCTGTAAAAAATCAACAAAATATATTTTTAAAAAAGGTTTATTGGATTATAATGTATATACCATAGAATCACTCACTTAAAATGTATAATTCCACAGTTTTGAGTACATTTACAGAGTTGCACAATCATCACTATAATCTAATTTTACATTTCATCATCCCTGAAAGAAATCCCATCCCCATTAGCAGTCACTCCCATTCTTCCCTTCCCCTGCCCTTACAAATAACTGATCTACTTTCTGTCTCTATAGGTTTGCCTGTTAGGGACATTTCATATAAATGGAATCACACAGCCCTTAGTGACTGGTTTCTTTCATTTAACATATTTCCAAAATTCATCTATGCTGTAGCATCTATCAGTATTCTATTTCTTTTTATTTCCCAATAACATTCTGTTGTATGAATATACCACATTTTTAAAAATGTATTTTTTATTGATTTCATAGAGGAAGGGAGAGGGAGAGAGAGAAACATCAATGATGAGAGAGAATCATTGATTGGCTGCCTCCTGCACACCTCCTACTGGGGATCGAGCCAGCAACCTGGGCATATGCCCTTGACTGGAATCGAACCTGGGATATTTCAGTCCGCAGGCTGACACTCTATCCACTGAGCAAGACTGGCTAGGGCAATATACCACATTTTATGTATCCATTCATCAGCGGATGGGCATGTTAGTTGTTTTCACTTTTTGGGTATTACCAATAATACTGGTATGAAAATTTTTGTTTGTTTTGTAGAAATCTATTTTCTTTTCTTGTGGATAGAAACAAATAAGACATTGTTGTTGCTATTTCACAAATTAATTGAATTCATCCACATTTAAAAATTTATTTGCTCAGTAATCTTTCTTGTATCTCTCACCTTGTTTTTAATCATTTTACTGTGAGGACAAACTTCCTCACAAACTCTTGTTGTTTGTGAGGACAAACTTTCTCAGTTTTTGGTCTGAAAATTTTTGACTTTACCTTTTAGCCTGAAGGATAGTTTTTTTGTTTTTGTTTGTTTTGTTTGTTTTTGTGCTGTGGGGTTGAAATGTGCTCCCCAAGTGAAGATATATTAATTCCTAATCTCCAGCATCTGTGAATGTGACCTTAATTGGAAATAGGGTCTTTGCAGATATAATCAAGTTAGGATGAGGTAATACTGGATTAGGATGGGTCCTAATCCAATGAGGGTGTCCTTATAAAATGAGGAAACTTTGGACACAAGAGACACAGGGAAGAAGATGAGATGATGCTAGAGGCAGAGAAGGAATGGCAAAGCTATAAGCGAAGGAATGCCAAGAATTGCTGGCAACCACCAGACACTAGAAAAAGGCAAGGAAGGGTTTGTCTCTAGAACCTTCAGAGACAGCATGGCCCCACCCACACCTTGCCGTTGGACCTCCAGAACATGACAAAGTAAATTTCTTAAATTTTTAAAAATATATACATATATATATTTTATTGATTTTAGAGAGGAAGGGAGAGGGGGAAACATCAATGATGATAATCATTGATCGGCTGCCTCCTGCATGCCCCCTACTGGGGATTGAGCCTGCAACCCAGGCATGTGCCCTTGACCGGAATTGAACCTGGGACCCTTGAGTCCGCAGGCTGACGCTCTATTCACTGAGCCAACCTGGCTAGGGTGACAAAATAAATTTCTGTTATTTTAAGCCACTCAGTTTGTTCTGATTTTTTTTACAGTATCTCTAGGAAACTATTCTACAAGGCTACAGTAGTCAAAACAGCATGGTGCTGGCATAAAAAGAAATAAATAGAACAGATATAAACCCACACTTATATGGTCAATTAATATTTGACAAATGAGTCAAGAACATACAATGGGGTAAAGATAGTCAATTCAATAAGTGGTGTTGAAAAAATTGGACAGATACATGCAAAAAATGAAACTAGACCACCTTCTTATAACATATACAAGAATAAACTAAAAATGGATTGAAGACTTAAATGTAAGACTCAAAACCACAAAAACCCTTGAAGAAAATACAGGCAGTAAAATCTCAGACATTTCTCTTAGTAATATTTTTTTTCTGATATATCTCTTTGGGCAAGGAAAATAAAAGTAAAAACAAACAAATGGGACTACATCAAATAACAGTTTTCATACAGCCAAGGAAACCATCGGCAAAATGTAAAGACAGCCTACTGAACGAACGAGAGAACATATTCATCAGTGATGCATTTGGTAAGGGGTTACTATCCAAAATTTAAAAACAATTTATAGAACTCAACACCAACCCCCCCTCCCAAACAATCCAATTAAAAAATGGGCCAAGGACTGAATAGCCTCTTCTCCAAAAGGGTATACAGGTGGCCAATAGCCCAACATCACTAACCATCAGAGAAATGCAAATTAAAACCACAATGAGAAATCCCCTCACACCTGCCAGAATGGCTACCATCAATAAATGTGAGGAAGTGGAGGAAAGGGAACCCTTGTGCACTGTGGTGGGAATGAAGATTGGTGCAGCCACTGTGGAATTTCCTTCAAAAATTAAAAATGGAACTGCTATTTGACCCCGTGAATCCACTTCTGATAATATATCCAAAGAAACCCAAAACAGTAATTCAAAAGAGTATATACACCCCTGTGTTCATTGCAGCATTATTTACAACTAGAGGCCCGATGCGTGAAATTTGTGCAAGAGTAGGCCTTCCTTCCCCTGGCTGCTGGCACTGGCTTCCCTCCGGCACCTGGGACCCGTGCCTCCCTCACAGCCCCAGCTTCGTCTGGAAGGTCATCCAGTCTAATTAGCATATTATGCTTTTATTATTATGGATAGTCAAGATTTGGAAGCAGGCCAAGTACCCATCAGAAGATGAGTGGATAAAAAAGCTGTGGTACATTTACACAATGGCATTCTACTTGGTCATAAAAAAGGAGGAAATCTCACTTTTTGTGACAGCATGGATGGACCTGGGAGAGTATTATGTTAAGTGAAATAAACCAGTCAGAGAAAGACAAGGACCATATGATTTCACTTACATGTAGAATACAATGAACAAAATAAATTAACAAACAAAATAGAAACAGACTCAGTCAGAGGGGAGGGAGGTGGGAGGGCTGGGTGAAATAGGTGAAGGGATTATGCAAAAAAACAACAACAACCTCAGGGACACAGACAACAATATGGTGATCACCAGATGGTAAGGGATGGGGAGGTAGAAGAGGGTAAATGGGAGATAAATAGTGACAGAAGGAGACTTGACTTTGGGTGGTGAACACATAACCCTATATAAGAAAGAGCTAATATGAAAATATGCGCTGGGGCCTGGGGACCTGAGGCTGCACACCCCGCCCTGGCGCCAGGGCCTGGGGACCTGAGGCTGCACCCCCTGCCCTGAGGGGCTTGACGGGGGTGGGGCCGGCCGGGTCTGGGTCTTGTGCGATATCGAGGCATGTGCGGATGGGCGAGGACTTGACTCTGGGTCCCGCAGTGCTCCCCAGACTCTGACAGGAGGGAGATTTTCATATACATTTTACTAATTTTCTTTCATCTCTGACACTTCTATTATAGAGAAAGGGCAAATAGCAATATTAAATTATTGCCTCTAATTCCCTTTTAATGTGCACGAATTTCGTGCACTGGGCCACTAGTACAATATAAAAATGATGAATTATAGAACTGTATACTTGAAACCTATATAATTTTGTTAAGCAATAAATTCAATAAAAATATAAAAATATAAATTGCTGGACTTTGAGTAAAGCAAATTGATCTTCACAATGTGGGTGATTCTCATCCAATTAGTTGAAGGTCTTAGTAAAACAAATCCGGTTTTCTCTGAGCAAGAAGGAATTCTGCCAGCAGACAGCCTTCGGACTCAGACTGCGACTCCTCCTTGGTTTGCAGCCCGCTGGCCTACTCTGCAGATTTCGGACTTACCAAGTCTATAACTGTGTAAGCCGATTTCTTAAAGCAAATCTCTCTGTGCTTGTCCACATCCTGTTGCTTCTGTCTGAAGAGCCCTGGCCAGCAACCATCATCTTAAAATGTTTCGATAGGCAGCAAAGCAAGTCAACCCACTCTCTCAGGCCCGGTAATCGGGGTCTTTGCATGTCCATCTGTTTTCTTCATTTCTCCTCAACAGTGCTTTGTGCTTCTCGGGGATAGAGGACTCGCACCTCTGTCCTCCCTAAGAACGCCTCCGGCCACTCGAATGGTCTATTGCAGTGTAAGCACAGACAGCGGGCTCCCAGGGGGTGTAAATGCCGACCTTCCCCCTCTGCTCCCCCAGCACTTAGCACAGGGTTGGCCCGGACTAGGTGTGTAACAGCTATTTCTTGCATAATGTGATGAATATTATTATTCATACAGAAGGTGGCTTTTTAGTGGGCTGCTGAAAGATGAGTCATCAGGCATTTATCGAACCCCGTCACAAGCAGAGATGCTCATACAGCACATCCTTTGATTTTGGTACGTAGCTGTCGCCAGCGCCCGCATCAGCTGAGAGAGCAGTTCTGGGGTCTCCCCAGCGTTGGCACGTATTGGGCCGGAGCTGTCCGCGTGGGCACTCCGGTGTGCTTCTCTGACTCAGTGCTTCCTCTCAGGGGAGAGCACCTTCAGGCCGCTGGCCCGGAGGGTCTCCCCGCTTGCCCTCAAACATGCAGCTCAGAATGCTTATGTGTTTGTCACCCCCTGGGTCCCAGCTGCTTCCTCCCTACAGGCCTGTCCCCAACCCCACCATTTCCCTCTGGCCTCCCTCTTGTTTTCATTGCACAAAACTCAATTTGCATCTTGATGGAGAGGAATAATTAGAACCCCCCAGCATGAATAATTCTAGGCGAATTAATTTTTATGCCAATCAGGGAAAATTAATTGGCTTCATGTTTTGTATTTTCCAGGCGGCTCCCTGGGCGGAGGCCCCACCTCTCTGCAGCCCCAGGTCCTCCTTCCAGCTCTTTGGAGAAGATTGCTTGTTAGTCTTTGTGTTTGTTTGTTTGTTTTCAAGGCTTCCACAGGCGGCAGCTCTACCCCTCCTTTCAACTACACGACCCATTTAACAAGCAAGCTGAAGGCCTCCTCAGAGGCTCCTGGCTGAGCACATTCACTGGGCCCTTTGCATCCCAATGTCTTTTAAACCTTTTATTTGCTTTTGTGGCATACAGAAACACACAGAGAAGCACATAAAAGGTAAACATGCAGCCCGATGCATTATTGTAAAGCGAATACTCATTAATATCATCATCTCCCATTTTGTGGCTTATCCTTTCTCTTACTAACCTTTTGATGAAAGAAGTTCTCACTAGTTCTTAATTTTAATATAGTCAACTATATCAATTGTTCCCTTTATTCCTGGTTAAAAATTTATTCCAAAATGAAGTATTTATATTATATTTTATGAGAAAACTAGAGTTCTTTCTCATAATTTTCCAAAATAAAAATAGCTTTATTTTTTAATAATAAAAATAACGATCTTAGTATTTACTTTGCACACACATGCTCACAAGAACTATTTAAAGGAGGTTGAAAAATATCATGACACTTCACTCTTAGTTATTTATTTCAGATGAAAGGTAACAATACTATCATCACACCCAAGAAAATGAACAAATCTCTAATACTGTACTTATTTACATTGTCTTAATTTGATGAATGTAGAAGTTTTAGTTTGCCTCTTCTCAAATTTCATTAAATGTGTACTGTAGATACTCTTTTGTGTTTCTTTCACTCATGATTATATCTGGGTGACTCAACTCATTGTATGTGGCTGCAGTTAATTTTTGTTCACTGCTATGTTGAACTCTATTTTATGAATATGCCATAAGTTATGTATCTAGTCTTCTGCTCATAGATAATTGAGTTGTCTTCCATTCCTCAATAAAGCCACTATTGAGACTCTTTTAAGTCACTGTTGGTAACCACACTCAAGGGTGGAGTTGTTGCTCAGAGGGTGTCAGTGGCTGTCTTAACTGCGTCCCCAGCAGCAGTGAATGAGAGTTACAGTTACACAGGTTCTTGCCAGGATTTAGTATTGTCAGTTCCTTTAACTTCCTCAAACAGGGTGTGGGCGTGCTCCAGAGAGAGTCCATGATTTATATTAGAATCACATGATTTACACACACAGCCAATGAGATTTTGATTGAGATTGGATTGTACCTACAGATCACTTCTGGAGAACTGACATTTTACCAGAATTGAGTCTCCCAATCCATGGACCAGGTATGGTCCACGTATGTGGGCCATCCTCATTCTCCGTGGTCGAGTCGGGTACATCTGTTGTTAGATTTATTCAGCACTTTGCTGATAAACCTGCTCTCTGGGGCGCAGGGCAACAGGAAAGCCCTGATTTACAGCATCTGCTAATTTCTGTGGTGCGAATACTCCCACCGAGGTTGATTTCAAGATAACAGCGTGACAGCAATGAACGTGGGGGTTGGAGGAAATGCTGTGGTGGGCAGGAGCCGCCAGGGCGTCCCAGGACTTTCCCCCCCCCCCGCCCCCCCGGGTGTACACACTGCATAGTCTTAGGTTGTGAGACGTGGAATGCACTCCTGTGATTGGGTTTCCTGTGATTCTGGCACAGCTGACCTTAGGGAGGGCGACAATCCAAGGGGCGTGACCGGATCACAGGAGCCCTTACAAGCAGGGCGGGTCTCTGGCAGGTTGAAGAAGCAGGAGTTAGAGAGACTGAGAGCAGAGAAGTCTTCAACCCGAGGCAGGCTCCCTGCTGATGACTTTAATGGAGCCGAGCTGAGGTGGTCCCTGCCCACAGCCTGCAGGAGAGGGGGACTTCAGACTTCCCGCAGCAAGGAAGTGAACTGTGCCAACGAAAAATCAGGTGGAAGAGGATTTTCTCCAAACCCTCCAGGGAAGAACTCAGCCCAGGTGGGTCCTCGTGAGCAGGCGCTCCGGCCCAGCATGGCTCTAGGCTACTTCCTAAATTCTTAATGGCGTTTTGTAGCTGTGATAAATGCTGTTATCGCTTACATTTAATTTCTAAGTATCTGTTGCTAGTGTACAGAAATAAGATTGATTTTTAAATATTGGCTTGTATCTCGCATTCCTGCAAAACTCAATTATTGGTTTTTTCTTTTGTCCGGTGGACACATGTACCAATGCCATTTGTTAATAGTTTTATGTTTTCTTTCCAGTCCGTACGCCTTTCACTCTGCTCCTCCGCTGGACCAGAGCCCAGCGCCATGCTGGTGACGGTGCTGAGCGGCCAGCCTGTGCTCTGCCTGACCCTGGGGGACATGCTTGTTCAGGTTGATGCTAGTTGTATTCTGGAGCAAATTTTAGAAGTTCCCTGTTATTTCCAGTTTGCTGAGGGTTTTATTATAAACAGGTTTTGAAATTTATCTTTCTTGGTATCTTTTGAAATAATCATAGGGTTTTCCCCCTATATTCTGTTACGTCAATTTATTTTATTATTTATTATTATTATTTTTAAATATATTTTATTGATTTTTTACAGAGAGGAAGGGAGAGGGATAGAGAGCTAGAAACATCGATGAGAGAGAAACATCGATCAGCTGCCTCCTGCACACCCCCTACTGGGGATGTGCCCGCAACCAATGTACGTGCCATTGACCGGAATCGAACCTGGGACCCCTCAGTCCGCAGGCTGACGCTCTGTCCACTGAGCCAAACCAGTTTGGGCGTCAATTGCTTTTTAAATGTTGCCCTTCATGATGTGGTGGCCTTTTAAATGACCGCTGGGTTTATTTTGTCATGTGAGAGGCCTCCTGCACGCTGGCTGTGGTGAGCTGGCCCAGCGATGTTTCTCCTGCCGTCCAGCCAGGGGTGGGAACCGCGGTTACGCTGGTCTAGTACAGTGACTGGGGCATGTCTCCTCTTTTTGTATCTGTAAAGGCTCTCTGTACTAATGGCTTTATTTCTTCTTTCACATTTTAAAAAATAATTTTCTGGGGTAGTCACCTTGGCCTGGAGCTTTGTTTGTGGAAATATTTTTGCTTAATTTATAGAAGTTTTGGTTTCTTTAATCGTTATAGAATTATTCAGATTGTCTACTTCCTGTGCGGCCGTGTGTCCCCAGCAGTGTATTTGTGTCAGTAGCCCCTTTCGAAAAGGAAATGGCCTCCACATCGCCCTGCCAGGCTCCCCACTTCCTGCCTCACCCTCCTATTCCCGAGGTTGGGAATTACCGGGAAGCTCCATCCTGGACGCCGTTACAGCATGCGGCCTAGGGACAGACTGAAAGAGACACTCAGCATATATATGTCTGTGAGTTCTCCTGCTGTCTTCCCATTCCCCACCCTCGGTGGAATGTCTCCTTTTCCCACGTATAAAACTCTATGCAGACCCCACACACAGAGCTTGCAGCTCTATCCCCCCTGACTCAGAAAGGAGGCTGCTGACATGCTGACTTGGCGCTCAGGCTGGGAGTCGCGTGGCGGGTGAGCAAGCAGTTCTGGCCTCCTCGCTGGCACGTGGCTGGGAACAGAGGGCCAGTGTTTGCCCTGACGGCGAAGGCAAGAAGCCGGTCCTGCAGCCTCGCAGCCTCCTTGCCAGCGTGTGATGACAGAGCCGCACGAACCAGAGTGACGAGAGAAGGGGCTCTGCGGTCCCGGAGGGGGCGCATTTGGACGGAACCCGCTCAGCGCAGCAGTTCGTGGGCTTTGAGACCAACGAAGAAAGCCCTTCCTCCCCGGGGCTGGAGCTGGAAGGAGCGCAGACATGACTTCGTCCAAGCTTCTCCGCAAACAGATGGCGAGACCACTGCGTGGAGAGGGGCCCAGGCTGTCCTTGTTCTTGCAGTGAATGAGGGCGGGGCGAAGACCAGCAGCTCAGTCTCCACGACCCGTGGCTCTCTGCACCTGCAGGCACACGCCCTTCCTTCGCTCTGGGCCTTTCTGTTCACGTTTGCCGATCCGCCCAAAGGACTAGCCTTAGGCCGCGGTGCCCTGTTCCTCTTCACAGCCGCCCTCCTCTTGTCTCCATGTTGTATTAGCGATGTGATTTCCTGGCCTCACTGTCAGGGACCGTGTGCAGTTTTCCTCTTCTTCTCTCTGTGGTGCCTTTGTGGGTGAAGAGCTAGGAGCAGGCCAGCTGTTCTCCACCAAGTGGCTGGTTGCGTAGGTGAAATCAGGATTCTTCTGGGGCCAGATCACCTACTTAATCTCCACAGGCATGATGGGGAATATGGATCTACAGCAAGTACTAGTATGTCAAACTCCCGGCCCGTGGGCCGCATGCCTTGTTTATTTGGCCCGTGTTCGCCTTTGAGTTTGACACGCTTGATGTACAGATTTACTTGTGGAAAGGGAGGAGGAGGCCTTACACCTTCAGTGCTATTAGCCAATACGCATCGAGTCCCTACCCATGCGAGGTGCGGGGGATGCCACGGTGAACAGCAGACGGGACTCCTGCCCTCTGGGCGCTCCCATCCTACGGGGGAGACGTGCGGTGGATAACTGACAAATCAATACTGGGTTCCGGACGGTGGTGAGGCCCCTGACAGAAGTACCTGCAGAGTAGCTTGGTGAGGGGCGGGTCTAGCTTACACAGGGGGTCGGAGGCTGGCCTGGCTGAGGAGCTTCCATTTATCTGGGCCTGAAAGATGGGGAGGAGCCAGCCATGAGCAGAGATGAGGGGAGAGCATCCTTGGATGAGAGAACCGAGAACCCGAGGGCCCCAACATGCGAGGAGCTTGCATGTTACGGGATCTCACAGAATCTGGCCCATGTGGGCAGAGAATCATGAGCCAGGGAAACGAGGTACAGGGTGAGGTTTGAATGAGGGCAGGTACCAGATCTTACAAGGCAGGGTGGGTTGTGGTGAGGGTTAGGTTTTATTCCAATGGAATAAAAATATTTTAATTTGGGTAAGGGTGACAGAATCCAATTTATATTTCTTCAAAGATCACTTTGGCTTGTGTAGCCACCACTGTGTGGCAGAGGCTGCCAGCTCTTCCATCATCCATCTCTCCTTTTTACACAGCAAAGGGTTTCTCACCGGTCACGTGGCCACCCAGCTCCAGATGACATTCCAGCCTCCCTGCCGTCGGTGTGGCCATGTGACCAGGTTCTGGCCAGTGGGGGTGAGTGGAAGTGACACCTGCTGCCTCTGGGCCATGCCCTCTACGGGAAGGTGTGCGCCTTCCCTTTCCACCTCTCTTCTGCGACTGGCTGGACGCGGACCTGTGGGTGGGAGCTTCCCTTGAGACGGAAGAGCAGCGGATGGCAGACGAGGATGGCAGAGCAGGGACAAAAGGAGACTAATGAGGTGGGGCTGCCTCGCAGGCCCGGCTCTCTTACCTGGGTGTTTTCATGGGTGAACAATAAATGTCGACCTTGCTCAATCTTTATTAAATTGGGTCTCTACTCTAGTGGACACACCATATCCTAATTACAGGGGGAGATGGCCCAGGGCACACTAGAGGCCGAAGGAACTCAGGCCCCAGCCCGCACCCCCAGGCCTTTAAATGAGACTAGTTTTCACCTGTGGTCCCTGTCAGCATCATTCCCGTGAACAAGTGGTCTGAAATTTGGTGGCCACTTGGTAAACATTTCATGAAAAAATTAACGAGTCACCTCCATTCCCTTCGTGATGTAATCAGCCTATTGAGGATGCTCACATTTGCACAGAAGCATGGGATGGTTATATCTCCCCCTGTAAGTAAGCACTTCATCTGTGCTCTGTGGACTTTCCCCTCCCATCCCTTAAGAAGATCTTGGACATTTCCATTGCCCCAAGCTCTTGTGCTTTCCGTTATGCAAGGTCATTCAACTTAAAACCCCCTCTCTCCTAAGTGAGCGGTCATCCCTCCCGCCTCCAGGCGCGGCCTGGGCAGGACCTGGCTTCTTGACGTGGACGGGGTGGTGCAGCCAACAGGGAGACCGCCTCCCTCTCCTCTCCTCTCCTCTCCTCTCCTCTCCTCTCCTCTCCTCTCCGAGCCCTGCTTCCCCCAGGCTGATAGTGAAGAAGGAGTGAGAGAGACACACACTCTTTTCTTTCATTTATTCTTATCAGCTGCTGTTGCAGTCCCCTCTTTTTAAAAAAAATTATTTTATTGATTTCAGAGAGGAAGGGAGAGGGAGAGACAGAAACATCAATGATGAGAGAGAATCATTGATCAGTTGCCTCCTGTATACTCCCTACTGGGGATCGAGCCCACACCTGGGGATGTGACCTAACTGGGAATCGAACTGCCATCTCCTGCTTCATAGGTTGATGCTCAACCACTGAGCCACACTGGCTGGGCTGCAGTCCCCTCTTGATGGTCACCACCACACACTAACCAGCTCAGATGCTCGCTGTTTGGCAGATGTCCACTTTCTGGCTTTCTCGTGGGATTCAGAGTCCACACTGAGGGAGTGTGGGCACTCTTCTCAGGGCCCAGCCATGGCAAGTCAGGGTGAGCTCAGATCCCATCACCAGCACGACACCCCACCGCCTCCTGCCTCCATAGGCAGCCCCGTGGGGAGGGGGCGCTGGTGCAGGGATTAAGCTCAGCTCATCTAACCACTCCAGGTGGAAACCATAGGCCTTTGCCACGCACAGGACAGATCAACAGGTAGGTTTTAGTGGGGGAAGGAGATGCAGGTCCTTCCTTGTTGCAGGCCCTCTCAGCGATCTCCCACCCTCTCCCAGTCTTGGCTTTGGGGCAGGGGAAGGCTGGGGAGAGAGTAACTGTCACCACAAACACTGTATCCTCAGCAACGTGACTCTCCCTCCTGCTCCTCAGTCCCTTCCTCACATCAGCGTGGTGGGTGGTAGCTAATCAAGGTAGGTCCTTTTCTGCCAACTCTTACTGGTCTCTGAGGAAGTGCCTGCTGCTTAAATATTGGTGGCCTTGTTTAAATAAGGAGGACTCAGTGACTCTTTTCAATCAGCGTTGGGCCTAGTTGCCAATTCTGTGTAACAGGAAAAGTCTTTATCAGTGCCTGTTAAATCACTACTGTTATAGTTACTCTCACAATCATTAACAACATCAGCCACATTATATAATTATTAAAATTGTCATGGTCACCCTCCCTGCCATCCTCACGGTTACCATGGGTCTATACCCACTGGCCACCTTCACCATTATCCCCACTGCAAACACCATGACCTTCTCCAACACCATTGTGACCAGCATCGGTGATCGCTGCATAGTGTAAGCCGCTCTAACAAATGGACCACAACAAGTGCTCTAACAAATTGTTCAAACACAATAGGAGATTATTCCTCATTTATGTAATTGCTCACAGCAGGTGCTGTTGGTGGGCAGAAGGCTTCCTCCACCGTGATTTAGAACTTAGCCTCTACCATCTTCTAGCGCCTCACTGTCATCCGCAAGTAGCCAAAGGAAGGGGTTAGGAGGGTGTGGGTGGTCCCACCTACACCTGCTTCTTAAAGTCTTGGGCTGGAAGTGCACACATCATTTCTGCTCACATTCCATTGTGCTGGAAGCCAGTTCCAGCATGTCATAAATGCAAGGGTTTCATCAAAAGGTTGATGGAATTTGGGGACTCAGCAAGGGCTGAATCACATATGTTATTGCCTGTTGGAAATGGTTGAGGGCATTTCCCCAAACCTGAAAAGGATGCATAAATGATTGTTTGCTGCCAGACTGCTGAGGGCATCTTAATCTACATGTTGTTGCCTCCTGCTGGACAAACACCTGAACAGCCGTAGGCAGTTCCTCCAATCTGACAATGGATTCTGTGTACTAAACCTTGGCCTTTGATGTGTATATCTACCTTGCTTTAGGACAATTTGTGTTAATAAAAAGCAAGGGGTCCAGAGAGACAGGAGAACTTGGTTCCTTTAGTTAAGTCTTCTCTGGCCCTCCATAAATCCTTCCAAAATTATGTTTCGTCTCTGGACTCTTGATTAATTTACACACAGTGCCTTCTCCAGATTCCTGAACCCTTTTAGATGATGGATCAAGACCCCCGGCACCATTGGCCCTTAGAACACAGTCATTGGCCATGCCTAAAAGTGAAGGGACGTGGGATGTGCAGTGTAGCTGCAAAATAAAACAGTTTTTGAACATGTGGTAGCAGTCTCTGCCAGGCCATCCAACAAGCAATTCAGTTCATCTGCTCTGTTCCCAGTCTGTGCTAGACCCTCCCTGTCATACAACACCAGGAGAATATAAGGTTTCTATAAGCAAAGATCTTATGAACCAAGTAAATAGCAATACAAAGCAACATATTTTGGGCTTGATTCTTATTTTGTATTGTTAGTATTGTAGTGGCTCAGAGTGTGCTGAGGCGGTTAGGAGGAACTTGGAGTATGGGTAGAATTTCTTTGCTGAGGAAAAGTGGAGTTTGAGGTGTGGAGGGTGCTTTTTGCAGAAGAGTGGCCTGGGCATAGGCCTGAGCAGAGAGGAGACTGGCCGAATGGCGTGGGTGAGCACTGGGGAAAGAGTGAGAATGAGCTTTGAGCAATTGCATGGAGTCAGAATGCCGAAGGTCTCTGCTATACACTTTCTCAGACCCCTTTACTTGTTTATTGAAGTTCTTTGGCCCAAGCAGTAGAAAGCTAGCCTGTCTAAATGAGACAGGCAGGAACGCAAGCACGTGGGAAGGGCAACGCAGTGTGCTGCAGAGGCAAGAGAGGACGGAAGGCCAGTTCCTGGTTTTGGCATCTGGTGGTGGTAAACCCTGGGCAGCAGGGAACAACTCCCAGCCTCTGTATTACCCTTTCAACACTCGCATTCTAGGGGAGAGCCTTGTGTCACCCCGCGGGGTCAGGCATCCTCTGGGTCAGTGTGCCTGGTTGGGGTGCTGTTTTATCTCCGTACCCTCCCCTCACTGTCCCAGGAAGCGTGTCTATTGTTAGTGTAGGCAGCTAGATAGTACTAGAGGAAGGGAGCAAAGGGGATCAGACAGTATTCAGCCTAATGAACGAGGGAGCAGAATCAGACCATAATTCTGCTCGCTTCACTAGGAGGTACAGCTTCACACTCTCCCCAGGGAACCACCAGCCCGTTCCTCACAGATTACCGCGGGGAGGAATAAAAAATAAAGGGCAATTCCTCTGCTGGGCACATGCACAGTAGAGGCCAAGATGGGACCGTAGAGACCTGTCTGAGTAGCCTGGACAAAGGATGGGATTGGAGAGGGGACACAGCATTCCCGGAAGGTCTAGGAAAGAGATGGTGAGGGGAGGCTCCAGCGCCAGCCCGTGGAAGCTTGGGAAGTTGATGGGTTGGTTTGAAGAAGCACCTGGTTCTTCCTGAGCCTGAGAATATAATCCCAGTGTTGGGTCCGGGCCCCTCTGCTAAGGACGAGACCTCTTTGGGTGCTGGGAACTGGAAAAAGGCACGAGCAGCCAGAGGTGGATGGGACGTGCTTTCATGCAGACGTGCTTTCATGCAGACGAAGCAGCCATTGCACACACAGCAGCCAGCCAAGCAGCAGCCCCCGCCGCTGTTCAGCGACATATTTTATACTAACGCAGACAAGACAGGCTTCCCGCCAGACAGGGACATCAGTGTCACACAGACAGAGGTGCCCCTACGCAGTGCGTGCGGTAACACTGCTGTGTCATGGCCTTTGCACATGTGTGTGGCACATGGGCCTTTAACATGCGGTGTACTCTGGTCAGGGTCCCCACACTCCACCCCTTATGCGGGATGTCTTTTAGGGGTATCCTGGCCCATATGCAGCTCCTTGAACATAGAGCCCACAGTAACAATACACACTGCTGCATGTTGGGATCAGTACTCCGGCCCCAATAGCAAAATTCAAGAATGTCCAATGCCTGGCAGTCCATGTCACCAATCTTGGAGGGGGTCATGGGAGAGGGCTTGTGTGGCCTGTGCGTCGTGATCTATCTCTTGCAGGGCATGGCTTACATTGCCAGGGCTGGGTCCAGGGGTGCGACTGTAACTTATACTCATGCCCGTTTCCCCAAGCGGATAGAAGGGCCCTCCATGGCCCTTCTCCTGACACGGACCATGGCCAGGTCCACATTGCCTCTTCCCCCTCTGCCAAGGGGGCAGGCTTTGGGTCACAACAGTTCATCTGTTGTTTTCATCAGCATATGCAGTGTCTGAGGCTATCTCTGTATCATTAACTCATCTAGCCAACCTTTTAGGCTAGGTGGGTCCACCCCTAGGCAGAGCTTGCCTTTTAACAGGCCGTATTTCTCGTCTCCAATTGGGGCGATGATCTATTATCCACTGTTGCTTGTGCCATCGTGGCAACCACAAAGTTAAGTCTTTAAAGACAGCTCAGCTGTCTGATCCAATGGATACTTTGCCCAGCATTTGAATAGAACCACATAGTTCGTCAGTATCTACATGGACACTCCCAGTCGTCCATGTAGCAGGGTTCCCCCTGCTAGACCTGTCCGTATACCACATGGTCTCCGGGAGGGGTGGCGTACCCTCTCAGAATGGACTAGGGAGTAGCGCCTCCATAGGGGTTTCATCCCTTGACAGGGTCTCATAAATCACAGGTCCCAACATAGGGGCCCCCCACTTTGCTAAAGTTGGGGTTTGTGCTGCTCCCGACCTGGGCATGGTTATCTAAGACCTAAGCCACCCCACTATAGGATAAGCTGTCTTTACCTTGTGCCATAATAGCTTCACAGCCTGCAAGGCAGCACACATGGCTGCCAACTGTCTCTCAACAAGAGCATATCCGCTCCCAGGTTCCTTCCATAACTGCTACCGAAATCCCGTGGGTGCCCTTCTCCGCCCGCTCGGGCGACTGCCTTCTTGGCAGCTAGAAAGGCCTCCTTTACTTCTGGAGTCCAGTCCTAGGTCGCCCCCTCCAGGACAACGGATACAATGGCCGTGACAACTGCGCCAGGTGGGGAATGAACGTTGGCCAGTGCCCCCAAAGACTAACAGGCTGCAGCTGTGTCACTGTTGTAGGTACGCCTGCTCTTTGTCAGTGACTGCTTCGGGCTCACCTTGGTCCTACCCGACCAGCCAACTCCCAAGAATCTGACAGATAAGCCAGGTCCCTTGGCCTTGCAGTCGTTGACTGCCCATCCCCATGAGTTCAAAGCCTGCTGTAGACTACTGGCAGCTGCGTTTAAATCTGCAAGACAATCAGAGGTGAGCGCAACACCATCAACACAATGGAACACTGGCACCTGAGAGGCCCACCCCAGGCAGCTAAATCTTGTGACGCCAAACCATGACAAAGGGTAGGGCTGTGCAAATATCCTTGAGGGAGGATGACAAGAGTTCACCAGCGACCTTTCCGCATCAGCTCCTTGCTCTACAGTCACCCCGTCAGGCTCCTCCACCGGCCACACCGGGAGCTGTAGGGGCTGTTCCAGCTGCAATACCCCCCGTCCAATCTCCCCGGGGCGACAGCCCTGCCCTCCCCGGACTAGTGGGCAGGCCAGGCGACTGTATGGCTGCGTGATGCTGGTGCCCCCGGTGATGGGCTTCACCACACACCTGCAGGCGAAATTCACTGGGTTGTTGCAGTCATTAACCCTGTAGCACATCCATCCCCAGGATGTATTACAGTCACAGGTCTCACCGCTCCCTTCTCTTGCCACTTGACTGCCACATCCCCCAAGCTGGCCATCGTCATAGTAACTTCATGTATGTGGCGGTCTACAAAAGGGGCCAAATGGCTGCCGGAGAGACAAGCCATGCTGGAGGGGCTGTGGCGAGAACCATCTTTCATGCGCACTATAAGATGCTCACCACTCTGGCTTGGAGGCTCAGGTGCTCAGCCCCCCGGCCCCCCTCGCCCCCATCGTCCAGCGCCTGCTCTTGCTCCCAGCGGCGGCTCGGCAGACGGCGGCCCTTTGCCTTTGCCTGGCTCCCGGCGGCTCCGTCTCTTCCAGGCCGCCCTGCTCCCGTTCCTGGACTGAGCCTGCCTTTGTCTGTTCTTTCCGGCGGCCTTCTGCTGGTCTTCGGGGATCTGGTCCGTCAGGGACAACAGTGCCTTCTCCAATGCCACCGGCGTTACCTCGACCTGCTCCCGGTCCTCTGCGGGGGCCCAAGACATCAGGACCGCTGCTGCCGATACACAGCCGCGGGGCCACATGTCCTCCAGCGGGGCAGACGGCTACTACCCCAGACTCCGGCCAACTACGCCAGCTGTTGGATCCGAGCCCCTCTGCCAGGGATGGGACCTCTGTGGACGCCGGGGAATTGGACACGAGCAGCCAGAAGTGGATGGGACATGCTTCCATGCAGACAAAGCAGCCATTGAACACACAGCAGCCGGCCAAGCAGCAGCCCCCACCGCTGTTCAGTGACATATTTTATACTAACGCAGGCAAGACAGGCTTCCCGCCAGACAGGGACATCAGTGTCACACAGACAGAGGTGCCCCTGCGCAGTGTGTGCGGTAACACCGCTGTGTCATGGCCTTTGCACATGCATGTGGCACGTGGGCCTTTAACATGCGGAGTACTCTGGTCAGGGTCCCCACACCCAGCCTAGCAAAGAAGCGCTCTTGCCGGCTGGTAGCACATGCTTGCCCTGTTTGCTCACCAGTTGTCTCCCTGTAGCAGCCATGTGGCCCTCGCAGCCGGGGCCCCTGCGGACCTGGGATCCGAGTGCGGGCCTGACCAGCGCCGGCCGGAGCCAGCCAGGAGCAGACTCAGCCCGCGGGTGGGGACAGCAGGGCTAAGCCTCGCACGGACCACGCTTGTCCTGGGCCTGAGGAAGACCAGGCTGGACTCTTCCCCGGGGGCCGGATGGAGGGAGAGCCCGGAGCTGAACCGGAGACAGCCCCTGTGTTTGCTACCACCAGGCCTCCGCCTGCACAGCGGGCCCGGGAACGCTTTCCTGGGACTCCGTGAGAGGACGCCGTCCGGCACCACCATTGAGGACAGGTGTGGAGGGAGGACAGGTGTGGATGGAGGACAGGTGTGGATGGAGGACAGGTGTGGATGGAGGACAGGTGTGGATGGAGGACAGGTGTGGATGGAGGACAGGTATGGAGGGAGGACAGGTGTGGATGGAGGACAGGTGTGGAGGGAGGACAGGTGTGGAGGGAGGACAGGTATGGAGGGAGGACAGGTGTGGATGGAGGACAGGTGTGGATGGAGGACAGGTATGGAGGGAGGACAGGTGTGGATGGAGGACAGGTGTGGAGGGAGGACAGGTGTGGAGGGAGGACAGGTGTGGATGGAGGACAGGTATGGAGGGAGGACAGGTGTGGATGGAGGACAGGTGTGGAGGGAGGACAGGTGTGGATGGAGGACAGGTGTGGATGGAGGACAGGTGTGGAGGGAGGACAGGTATGGAGGGAGGACAGGTGTGGATGGAGGACAGGTGTGGAGGGAGGACAGGTGTGGATGGAGGACAGATGTGGAGGGAGGACAGGTATGGAGGGAGGACAGGTATGGAGGGAGGACAGGTGTGGATGGAGGACAGGTGTGGATGGAGGACAGGTGTGGATGGGGGACAGGTGTGGATGGAGGACAGGTATGGAGGGAGGACAGGTGTGGATGGAGGACAGGTGTGGAGGGAGGACAGGTATGGAGGGAGGACAGGTATGGAGGGAGGACAGGTGTGGATGGAGGACAGGTGTGGATGGAGGACAGGTGTGGATGGAGGACAGGTATGGAGGGAGGACAGGTGTGGATGGAGGACAGGTGTGGATGGAGGACAGGTGTGGATGGAGGACAGGTATGGAGGGAGGACAGGTGTGGATGGAGGACAGGTGTGGATGGAGGACAGGTGTGGAGGGAGGACAGGTGTGGAGGGAGGACAGGTGTGGATGGAGGACAGGTGTGGATGGCGGACAGGTGTGGATGGAGGACAGGTGTGGATGGGGGACAGGTGTGGATGGAGAACAGGTGTGGATGGAGGACAGGTGTGGATGGCATCACCGCCGTTGAGGACAGGTGTGGATGGCGGACAGGTGTGGATGGCGTCGGAGCCGTGGAGAGAAAGGCACGCACCTGCTTGGAGGGGAGCGGCTCCTGCGTGCAAGTCCCAGCTCCTCTCTGGCTGGCTCGGTGGCTAAGGCAGGCGAGCTGTCTAGCTTCTGAGCCTGTTTTCTCACCTATGAAATGGGTATAAAAATAAGAACCAAAAAAAAAAAAAAAAAAAAAAGAACCGGGGGCGTTGGGGGGAGGACAGACTCACATCCGAGAGGAGGAATCGGCAGAACGAGTGGGAGGCTCCCAGGTGCTGTCCTCCTGCTCCCGGGGCCTGGTGTGGGGCGGGGCCTCTGAGGAGCAGAGAAAACGCGGAGGGGCTCAGCGAAGGCGTCCCCTGGGGAGGGGTGTCCCCGCCGCAGCCCGCGGGCCCTGCAGCAGGGGTGGGAGGGCACCGGGGGCCCGCTCTGCGGGGTGCTGGCCCTTCTATAGTAGCTCTGCTAGCTTCGGGGCTGTGAGCTTGATGGAGCTGGAAATGTAATTTTCAATTAAGAGCCCTCATTTGCTCTTGCTCACATTACATTCTAATTAAATTTCAGTGAAATGCGGCACATGAGGGGGAGGCCAGGGCGGTCAGGCGGCGGCTGCCCTTCCTCTAGATGTGAGTCTCTCCCCCCTCCCCCGCGCCCTGGTCTCAGTCTTCCCACCCTTGGCCTCTTGCAGACTGTCTGGGCCAGTGTCCTACTCAGGGGGCCCCTCGGGTCTCCTACGGCCATGACGGGGCTACACAAGCGCAGGAACACTGGCTCGGAGGGGCCCCTGTCCTCCAGGACGTCCTGCTGACAGCTGGTCTGGAGGACTGTGTTGGCTCTCCCTTCCACCTCCCTGAGCTAGAGCCCGGGAGCTCCTGACCCTGCTCTGCCCTCCCTGGGGTCACAGGTCATTGCACAGGCTCTGCCTCCTGGCAGAGGTGACTCAGGAGACATGTTGTGCCGAGAGGTGAGGACAAGTAGCACCCGATCTGGAGAGGCCTCTGCTCTCGTTTCCACACTATGAACTGGAAGCCGCTGCCAGAGTCAGGATCTCCACTGTCGCCCTAGCTCGGCCGGGAGAGCTGTCCGCGGGGGCCCGGGCTGCGAGGGCCACCTGGCGGTGGGGCTCTCCTGGGCTGCGGGTGAGGGCTGGCTTTACTGGGAAGGACAGTGGGTGCCAGGGGAAGGGCTGCTTCAGTGTTGGTCCAGGAGGGAAGAAAAAAGATCAGCGTAAAGGTTCAGGTTAGGGCGGCGAGGGCGAGCCCTAGTGAATGGATGAAGTAGGGTGAGCAGCTGGAAGGGCGGGGAGTTCGGACCCACAGCCCTGACTTCAGCTCCTGACTCAGCTACTCACTAGCTGGTGACTTGAGCAAGACTCAGGCCCATTTCGATCCCTACCTTCTTCGTTTATGAAGTGTGACGGCGGTACCCACCCCGTGGGGTGTAGGCATTAAAGCATCTGTAAGGCAGTGACGTGCAGAAGCTGCTCCATAGATGCTATTGTTATTAACCTCATGGGTCCAGGCCAAAGGCTTACTAGCGAGGCCTCAGTCTTCAGCCAGCCGTCGGTGTAGGGTAGAGCTGGGTGGGCAGATGGGAAAGATTAAATCTCTAAATTTTGTAGTCAACAGAGAGAAAAAGCACTTTTTAAAAAACCCAGAAAGAAGTGAAAATAGGGACTCAAACAGGTCTGTATACTCCTGCTCACAGCAGCATTGCTCACACAGTCAGTCCACAGCTGGGAGCAGCCCGCTGATGAGAGGATGGATAAGCAGAACGTCTAAAAGGAGGAAATTTTAACACCTGCACAACATGGATGAACTTTGAGGCTATTACATCTAGTCACAAAAGGACAAATACTGTGTGATTCCACTTACAGGAGGGACCAGAGTGGTCACATCCATAGAGATAGAAAGTAGAATGGGGGCTGCCAGGGGATGGGGTGTGGGGCGTGGGGCGTGGGGCGTGGGGGTGGGCAGTTGTTGTTTAATGAGCATAGAGCTTCAGTTTGGGAAGATGGAGAGTTGTGGAGGTGGATGGTAGTGATGGTTTTACAACATTATGACTGTACTTAATACCACTGAAATGATAAAGGTGGTAAAGTTTATGTAATATATATATATTTATTTTAAAAAATTGATTTTAGAGAGAGGGAGGGAGGGAGAGAGGGAGGGAGAGAAACATCAATCAGCTGCCTCCCATCCGCACCCTGACTGGGGGAGTGAACGTGCAACCTGGGTATGTGCCCTGACCAGGAATCGAAGCTGCCACTCTTTGGTGCACGGGATGATGCTCTAACCACTGAGAAACACCAGTCAGGGATGTTATGTATATTTTTTCACAATGAAATCACCCAGCTTTTATTCGGGGTGGCATTCCCCGTGGGTACAGGGGCGGGACTGGCAAACTCCCTCAGCCCTCTGAGCCCTACTCCTGTTCCCGGACTGTCAGGCTCTGTGAGGTCTCGCCCGATGAGGGGAAGGCTGCTTTCCGTGTGCCAAGCCCTGCCTGGCAGGCTCACACAGGGCAGCTGACCCTCCCCTGCCAGCCTGCTTTCCATCTCCCCTCTGGAAGCCCCAATTCATGAGGAAAATGCCTCCCGCTGTTCTCTCAAATCCTGTCGGCAGGCCTAATGAGCACAGGCTGGCTGCTCTGATATTGATCGCGGCGCTGGGGCTGGTACAGCCGCAGGCCCCTGCCTCACAAACAGTCCTTCCTGGCAGCGGGGGCGGGGGCTGCTGGGCTGGCAGGGAGGGCGGGCAGCCGGGCAGGATGCTGGCAGGATGCTGGCAGGGAGCGCGCTGCAGCGCCGCGCAGCGCCGCCAGAGGGCGACAGAGCTCCGCGTTTGGCTCCGCGTCCGGGGAGGCGATGCACCTGTTGCCCTGACAAAGCCCCTGCCCCTCCCCCAGGGCAGCCGCCCGGCCCGCGGTCCAGAGCGGAGCTGTGTGTGACCTGCACCTGTTTGCTATGTAAACCACGCCAACACTCGTGGCTCAAACAGCCCTTCTATTATCTGCCGCGGTCTGTGAGTCCCGGGACTCTGGTGTGGGCCGGGCGCCGTGGTCCGAGGGCTGGCACTGGTGCGGGGCGGGCGGAGGGCAGCGGCGCTCTGACTGGGTTAGTGCCCGGGTGTGAGCGCCCGGCGGCCGTGTCCGGGAGGCGGGTGGGAGGCAGGTGGGAGTGGCCGCCCCGCCCTCCGGACTGGCCGCCCCAGGCCGCGGCTCTCGGAGGGACGCAGTGAAGCGGAGTTTACGGCCGCCTCTAAGGCACCGTGCTCGCTGTCCCTGGGCCTCAGTTTCCCCTTGTCTCATGAGCCATGCACCAAGGTAGGAGCCTCCACCTGCTTCACCACTTTAGTAGACCCCTCCAACCGCACAGGGCGCCGGGAGCGGGGCGCAGGCCGACGGCCGAGGGCGGGAGGGGAGAGGAACCCGGGGGCTCTAACTGGAAGCTCACCGTGTGCCAGGCCCTGACTTACTTCGTGTCCTCTGAGCCTTAAAATAACCCGTGAGGTTGGCAAATGGCCCCCGTTTGATGGACCAGGAAGCTGCAATCCTCAGTGACTGCAGGATTCACCCGCTGGAGAGGCGGCCCCGGGGTGCGGCGCCGAGGGAGTCTGGCTGGAAAGCCCGTGCTCGGTGCTCGCCACCGCACTGAGCTCCCGGGGTCCCCGCAGCTCGGAGGGAAGGACAGGCGGACGGCAGCAGGGAGCCGCTGGCAGGGCGACTCCAGGGAGCAAGGGAACGAGCTCACTCTATGCGCTGGCGGAGCCTGGGCTTGGGGAAGGCTCCTGGGAGTCAGGGGAGAAGCTGAAGCCAGGAGCGATTCGAGGTCCCCCCAGGCAGCAGGCAGGGGGAGCAGTGCCTCACCAGCAGAGCGAGGACACCAGGAGCAAAGGGGAGGGACTGCGGGGCGGTGGGGATGGAGCGTGGGCCCTGAGAGTCAGAAGCCATCCATCCTTTTATCCACCTGTCCCTTCCCGCAGGAATCCCTCCTCCTCCCGCACGGAGGTATTGCTGCACGGAGGTATTGCAGCTGAGTTTGTGTGAGGTGCCTGGCCCTGAGTGTATGATGAAGACGCAGCCCCTGCCTGGGGGAGCTCAGAGGACCCCAGGGCAGGCACAGCTGGCACCAGGTGATGGCGCTATTGGGTTGATACCGATACTGAAGGAGCAGCTGTGCAGATGGTGGGGGAGCCAGGGTGCCCCTGAGCCTGAGAACAGCTGTGTGGGAAGAGGGTCTGTGGCAGGGGCTCCGAGCCAGGCCTGGGCTTTCCAGCTTCCCTCCCTCCCTCCCTCCCTCCCTCCCTCCCTCCCTCCCTCCCTCCCTCCCTCCCTCCTTCCCTCCCTTCTTTCTTTCTTTCTTTCTTTTCTTTCTTTCTTTTCTTTCTTTCTTTCTTTCTTTCTTTCTTTCTTTCTTTCTTTCTTTCTTTCTTTCTTTCTTTCTTTCTCTCTCTTTTAAAAAAATGTTTTTTTATTGATTTTTAGAGAGAGCGGAAGGGAGAGGGATAGAGAAATAGAAACTCTGATGAGAGAGAAACATCGATTGAATGCCTCCTGCATACCCCCTACTGGAGATCAATCCCAACCTGGGCATGTGCTCTGACTGGGAATCGAACCAGTGACCTCTTCGTTCATGGGCTGGCACTCAACCACTGAGCCACACCAGCCGGCCTCCAGCCTTTTCTTAAATGTGTGAGCATTTGGATGGTTCCAGCCTCTGAGTGTGTGCAGTTGGAGAACGGTGACTGAGGTCAGGGCTGTGACATCCCAGAGGAAGGTGTCTCACTGCCCGCCCTCACGGCAGAACCAGACACGAGGAAGACAGCATTGACTTCGGAGCATGAGCAACCTGGGTCCATCTTAAGATAGAAGTGGGAGAAAAGGCTTTCTCCTCATGATGTAAAAGGAAGATGCCTTTGTTATATTGGGGCGTGTATAATGCAGACATAGCAGGCCGTTTTGATACTGCGATAAAACTAGTTTATTGTTGGCAATGCCTTTTATGCTAAAATTGTCCCCTGTTTGGGCAATTGAACCATGAGTATGATATTGTCTGAAGCAAGGGAGTAGGACATCGTCATAACAGAATTAGAGAAGCCCAAATGCAGTCTCAGGTCTGGGATACAAATCGGAAGAAATGTGATCAGTCAGAAACGTTTTCTCACGTCCCATTGCCAACGGGCAACCTCCGGGTCGTTCCCACGGTTCCACAGGTTCCCACGGGCAGGGGTGTCTCAGGGTCGGTAGCAGCCGACCTGCTCTTCTGTGTTTGCTCTTTGTTAAGCATTATAGGGGTTTTTGTTGTCATATAATCCTTGCATCTGGTTTGTGATGTAGATGACATTTCTTCCAGGCTATTGATGAAAAATTGAGGCTCAGAGAGGTTATGTTGGCTGCCTAAGATCCCATAGTCAGTAAACAGCAGAACTGAGGCTTAAATCCCGGTCCCGATGCCAAGGCTGACTTTTTCTGTTTCGCTGTGCTGCTTCACTTAAGAACGGAGACACCTCCATTGGTCTGGTGTTTGGAGGCAAATGGTTAGAGATCCAGACCCCAGGGCCTCTACTTTTGCTCATATGCTGGAGTTGCATGGGGCCAGGTATTGATTGATTCCCTGTGTATCTTAAGTGTTTTTGGAATACAGGGTGCTTGCTTCTTTGGTTGCAATTTAGCTCAAGAATGTGGTAGCTGTTATACTGGGACTAGGGGCCTAGTGCAGGAATTTGTGCACCTTGAAAGGAACTGTGGGCCGTGAGGCTGTGGTGGGCACAGGGGCGGGTCTCGGTCCATTCGCTGTGCCCCCGTATGGCCCCTCCTGCTGCAGCCCCTGGTCCCCTGTCTGCAGGCAGCCCCGCTCCTGCTGCTGCCGCTCCCACGCACTGACGGTGCCAGCCCCGCTCGCACCCGCTGATGGCGCGGAGCGATTGGGGCCGGCGCCAGCAGCAGGTATGAGTGGGGCTGGTGCCATCAGTGGGTGTGAGCAGATGCTGCTGCCCTGATCGCCCCTTAGGAGCAGGGGGAGGTGGAGAATCCCTCAGGGACAATCAGGGCCGGCAGCCGCCACTTGCACCCGCTGATGGCGCAGAGCCACCGGGGCCAGCACTGGGCACTGGCAGTGGGTGCGAGTGGTGGCTCTGGTGCCAGCAGTGGGTGCAAGTGGGGCCAGTGCTGGCAGCAGGTGCGAGTGCACAGTGGGAACGTGGTGCACGGGAGCAAAGAATTTTCAGTAACCACCAGAGGCTCACCCCGATGACAGTGACCAGCACCCTGCCTTGGTCTGGTGGCCCCGTTCACCTGCTCCACCATCCCGCTGCAGCAGGTGCCCTCCATGTTCCACGTGCGCCTCCTGGTGGTTAGCACACGTCATAGCAACCAGTTGTTTGGTTGTTTGGTTGTTTGGTTGTTCTACCATTCGGTATATTTGCATATTAGGGTTATATATATATATATATATAGACTAGTGGCCTGGTGCACGGAGGGGGGGTTCCCTCATCCCAGCCTACACCCTCTCCAATTGGGGCCCCCTTGGGGGATGTCTGACTGCCGGTTTAGGCCTGATTCCACAGGGATCCCTCTCACAATCTGAGACTGCTGGCTCCTAACCGCTCACCTGCCTGCCTGCCTGCCTGATCACCCCTAACTGCCTCTGCCTTCCTGCCTGACTGCCCCTAACCCCTCTGCCTGCCTGCCTGATCACCCCTAACTTGCCCTACCCTGCCAGCCTGATCTTGCTCCCAAATGCTCTCCCCTGCTGGCCTGATCTCGCCCCCAACTGCCCTCCCCTGCTGGCCTGATCTCACCCACAATGGCCCTTCCCTGATGGCCTGATCTTGCCCCTAACTGCTCTCCCCTGCCAGCCTGATTGCCCCTAACTGCCTCTGCCTGCCTGCCTGATCGCCCCTAACTGCCCTCCCCTGCCAACCTGATCTTGCCCCCAACTGCCCTCCCCTGCTGGCCTGATCTCGCCCCCAACTCCTCTCCCCTGCTGGCCTGATTGCCCCTAACTGCCTCTGCCTGCCTGATCACCCCTAACTGTCCTCCTCTGCTGGCCTGATCTTGCCCCCAACTGCCCTCCCCTGCAGGCATGATTTTGCCCCCAATGGCCCTCCCCTGCTGGCCAATTTGGTTCTGATTGGTCAGTTTCTATGCCAGTCAGCGTGAAAAGCTCCGCCTCCTAGGCAGCCATTGGCTCCTCACAGTTCACCCAGATTTGGTTCTGATTGGTCAGTTTCTATGCCAGTCAGTGTCTCCGGGCCTATCTCCAGGCCTGATCAGAGAGGTGAGGCTGATCAGCAGCCCCCGTGGAGGCCCAGAGAGAAACAGAGGTGCGGCTGCTGGCGAAGCCCGGAGAGAAAGAGAGAGGCAACAGCTGATCAACAACTACCACGGGCTGCGGATCAGACCCTGCCTCTCTCTTTGGGCCTCTCTCCGGGCCTGATCAGCAGCCCCCTTGGTAGCCAGTGCTGGATCGCCACGGCAACCCAGCACTGACTGTAGGCCTGACTTCCGGTGTTCAGTCGAGCCTTTGGTGGTTTTGGACAACCCTGGGTTTTTATATATTAGGATTCCCAGCAGGGCTCTCCCTTTCCCCCCTCCTTTGGTTAATGTACCTGTTCCTCAGGTCTCCTTCAGGTCACAGGGATAATATGGCCCATACCCGGCAAATCAGAGCATCACAGTTTCCCTGGCCTCAGTGATACGTGCAGGAATATTAACCTGTTCCACCTAACCAATGAGAGTCTTTCTCCAGGATTTTTCTCTTGATGATGGAAAGACTGTCTTTTACCTCAGGGCGTCACAATACTGGGAGAATGTGACTCTGGGCTGCCAGAAGCATCTCCCCACCTCAGGGAAGAAGACCATTGTAGGAAGAGAGGAAGCTTAAAATATAGGGATAGAAAGAGTGCTCACCAAGGACACAGCTCACATCCTGGACTCAACTGTGTCAGTTGCCAGCTCCTCCACCCCCTTGCAGTCCCTCTCAGTTATATGAGTGAGCACGCGATGGAGCCAATTAGTGCAGGGTTTTCATCACTGGCAACGAGAGTTCTGATCAAAGAGGGATCATTTGTTGCAATGAATGGAAACGTAGTCAAACTAATTCATGGATGAAGGTAATTTATTGTGAGGACTTAGGGAAACACTGGAATCGAGGAGAAGGATGTAGAACTAGATCTTGTGAGGACCAGGAAGTCATGAGGAAGCTCCTCTAACCATCTTTCCTTCTCTCACCTTCTGGGGTCCAAGGGCCTCAGCTCTGCTCCCCTCTGTGTCTCTGTTCCATCCTTCTGTTTCTCTCTGTAGACTAGTTTCCTGTGTCACTTGTTAGATCCCTCCTATACCTACGCTTACCATGGCTTTGACCAGATGTGGCGCTCACTGTGGCCTTGAACTACATGGTTTTGCATCTCAGCCAATCTGTCTGTAGGTGTGGTGTACTTACTACATGACCTTGGAGGAAAACAAAAGCTTGTGTCCATTCCTGGGTCAGTCACCTGTGGCCAGAGGCCTAAGGTCAATGGGTAGAGCCATGGTTACTTAGACCACCCCTTGAACAAGGGCTGTGGGTAGAGCAGTTTCTCTCAGTGGGATAGGGAGGCAACCATGGCATGTCTGATGGCTGACACCGGATGTCACAGTGAGAAGGAGACATTGGGTCCCTGTCCCCGCTCCCAGATTCCCCTCAGATCCAAGGGGACTCCAGTGTCCAAGTCATTGTGCTGTGCTCTTCCTGCCTTGAGGGGAATTCCCTCACACCTAGTCCCCATCCTAGCACTGTGTTCTAGCATGGGGCTCTGTGCCTACCTTCCCACAGTACCACTCCCACACTGAGCAGATCATAGCCTCCCACATGTACCAGGCCGCCTGGTCCTGCTGTCCCACTGCCCCCTCTGATCCGGGCGTGCATCTCTCCAGCCTGCTCTTCTTGGTCCCAGGAAGGCACAGCTCCTGGAAGCCTTTCCTGAGTCCAAACGACTCCCTCCAACGGAGTGTCTATCACATTGAGTTACAAGTGCAGTTTTTATTTGTCCGTCTCCCCCACAAGGCAGTAATTCAGCCTATTGTAAGTGGGAAGTCTTTGGAATAAAAAGAAGTCCCGGGTCCAAATTCTGACTCTATTACTCACTAGATGTATGCCTATGTTTGCAATGTTTTTGAGTGTTAATTCCTAATATGAAAAATGCATAAAATAATAGCACCCACCTCATGGATTGTTGTGAATATTAAGTGAGATAGCATACATACAATTAAGAGCATTGTGCCTTTCTTGAAAGCGGTGGGAATGTATAATTCATCTTCATTACCTCAGTGCCAAGCACAGGGGCTTTGATATAGGAAACTTAATGTAACTCTGTTGAACGTAAGAATATTCAATTCAGAGAATAAAACTCTAAGGGTGGACGCCCGGGCACTAAGGTAGGAAGGGGTGCTTTGAGGCTGGGTGGGCTCTTCTAGCTGACAGACAATGATGCATAAGGCAGCTTGTCTCCCGCCCTTCCCCAGACCCCATCTCACGGGGTTTCCTTTGCTGTGATTAACAGGAAGGGGTCTAGTTCCGTCACAAGGAACCTGATGGTATCAGACGTGCTATTTGTGTTATATATATTTTGCTGCATAACAATATTACCACAAACTTTTTTGCTTAAACCCACACACATTTATTATCTCATAGTTTCTGTCCGTCAGGATTCTAGGCACACCTTAGCTGAGACCTCTGAAAGGCTGCAATCAAGGTGGTGGGTGTGGCTGGGGTCTCAGTTTCTTTGCAGGCTGTTGAACCAAGTGCCCCAGTTTTGCTTTAGCTATTGGCCAGAGACCACCCCCAATTCTCTGCCACATGGCCCTTTCTATAGGCAGCTTATAACATGTAAACTCCATCATCGCTGACATTTTCTATATGGACAGAAGCAGGTTATGATCCTCCTCATACTCAAGGGGAGGGGACCACACAAGGGTGTCAATATCAAGAGGCAGATGAGTGGGGTGTGGGGAGGGCAATGGTAAGATATGTACACATATAATACCTTAATAAAAAATTGAAAAAAAAAAAAAAAAGAGGCAGAGGTCCCCGGGGGCCACACTGTCTCACAGTAAACAACTATAAAGTGAAGCAACTATTTTATATTGCATGGAGGATGACATTGGACTGTGAGCCTAGAGGCAAGTACAGGAAATGAGCTCTGCATTTGCCCTGGTTTCCTGCCTGGGGCAATTTTCCAGCCACAGTACAGGAAAATAGAGCCAAGTAGAAGGTAGCAGTCTTGTTGAACACAGGGAACACAGACTGGAATTTGAGGCTGCCATGTGGCTGCACTTTGAGGAGCAGGGCACCAGAGAGAAGGAAACTACAGAGAAGAAAATCCAAAAATCCCCTAGGAACTCGGCCTATTCCAATTTGCTCATACTTAGTAAAAGACTTAGAATCCAATAGCAGCTGCTGGGGGACTGAGGCCCATTGTGTTCTGTCAAGATGGTCACAATAATATGTCCTATCCCACATGCTCTTCCAAACTGTGACCTTGGCAAGAGATGGAGTCCGTGTCTCTCCCCTTGAGCCTGGGTATGCTGTGATTATTTCAACCAGTGAAGTGCAGGGAAAAGATGTTGTGTACATCTGAGGCTGAGCAGCAAGAGACAATTCAGGTTCAACCTCGTTCACTAGAATTCTTGTGCTTGGAGACCTGAGTGGCTGGGTGAGCATTCTGGCTACCCCAGGCCATATGGAGAGGTTACATCTAGACCTGGAATTCATGCCATCAGAAACCAGGCACCGGATCTATCAGATGGTTCCAGCCCAAGTTGTCAAGGTAGACTCAATGTCTGAATCTTTCCAGTTGAGGCCTGAGATATTTTAACATAGTCAATTGCACCCTGTCCTTTATGCATTCCTTACATACAGAATCAGAGAGCACAATGCAATGTTTTTTAAGTTGTTGAGTGTTGAGGACAATTTGTTGCATAGCAGCAGTAACCAGATGTGGAATTAGAACTGAATTGAGTTTTCTGAGTTTGTAGTCTTCTGGGGGAGAACTGGAGTTTTGGTCCAGGCAGATGAACTCACTAGACATTTAATATAACCCAGGAAGACTACATCTACGACATAAAGTCTACATCATTGGAAGGAAAGAGATTAAGAATAAACTGGAAATAGACCCTTATTGCCAGGAATTCCACTGCTTAACAGGACAAAATAAAGAACTATTTAGAGATAAATGATAGAATCCAGAATTTCCACAAAGTATCATTGAAAATGTTCAGCATACAATGAAAAATAACCAAACACACAAATAAACAGAAAAATATGACCTATAATAATGACAATAAAGTAAATAGAAGTCAACTCAAAGATGACCCAGATGTTGGAATTAGCAGACAAGGATATCAAATAACTATTATGAATACTTTAAAGAAGTTCAGAAAAGGTGAACAAAACAGATGAAAGATGGAAAGGAATTAAAAAATAAAATTTTAAAATGGAAATTTTATAACCAAAAAGTGTTTTCCTTGATATTAAAAGTCCATTGGGTTGACTTAATACTATACTGGACATAATTGAAAATAAACAGTAAATTAAATAACAAGCCAATAAAAATTACATAAATGGAAAAATAAGAAAAAAGAAAGTAAAAAACAAAGCAAAACTCCCCCCACAACAACCAATGCCAAACAGAATGATCAAAAATTGTCAAATAATCTAACATGTGACAATTAGGGTATCAGAAGTAGAGGAGAGAGAAAAAAAAATTTGAACAGATAATGGCTGAAAATGTCAAAATTGATGAAAGATATTAACTACAAATCCCAGAAGCTCATCAAATGCCAAGCAGAAAAAATCCCTATGTAAATCATAGTCAAGGAGATAAAAAACAAAGATAAAAAATCTTAACAGCAGTTGATGTGTGTGTGCACAATATTGCATTGATGGGAACAATAGAAACAAAAGCAGAAGACAGTGAAAGATCATCTTTAAAATGTTGAAATAACATAGGATACTGAAAGTGAAGAATTCTATATCCAGTGAAAATATCCTCTAAAAATGAAAGGAAAAAGGAACTTTAAAAGACAAACACAGTTTGATACAATTTGTGTCCATCAGAATTATGCTACAAAATAATTCCAAAGGAAAAGAAATTGCTATATATATAAAGAAACCCACATATAAGGTCAGATTAGCAAGAACGAAGAAAAAGTACTTGACATTGTAATATGTGGGTAAATGTAAAGGGATGTTTTAACCTTTTCTTAAAGAACTGTTGATTGTTTAAAGCCGTGGTTGGCAAACTGCGGCTCGCGAGTCACATACAGCTCTTTGGCCCCTTGAGTGTGGCTCTTCCACAAAATACCACGGCCGGGGCGAGTCTATTTAGCAGAAGTGGCATTAGAAGAAGTTTAAGTTTAAAAAATTTGGCTCTCAAAAGAAATTTCAATTTCTCTGTTGTACTGTTGATATTTGGCTCTGTTGACTAATGAGTTTGCTGACCACTGGTTTAAAGCATTACTAAAAATATGATGGGATTTGCTCTATATGTAGAACTAGAACATATCACAACAAAAGCATGGAATAGGGGGATAACTAGAGTTATCCTACCTAATAAAAGAGTAATATGCAAATTGACCGTACCTTCGCTACACCCACAAGCCACACCCACCAGCCATACCCACCAGCCAATCAGAGCGAGTATGCAAATAAACCCAACCAAGATGGCTACAGCCACAGAGAGCTTCCTCCATTTCCCAGGCAATGGAGAAAGCCAAGCTTTCCGCCTGCCCTTGCTGGCCTAAACCTCCACTCAAGCTACAAAGTTTCAATTATAGAAGGTAAACAAATCCAAACAGAAATGGCGGCAGCCATGGAGCTGGATAGAGCATGCCAGGGTTGCCCCTGGCAATGGAGAAAGCCAAGCTTTCCACCTGCCCTGGCCGGCCTAGGCCTCCACTCCAGGCTACAAAGTTTCAATTATAGAAGGTGAATTAACCCCAACAGAAATGGCTGCCGGTCACGGAGCGAGCAGGAGGCTTGGCTCCGCTCCAGGCTACAAAATTTCAATTGTAGAAGGTAAATAAATTCCAGATACCAGGGCCTCCACTTGGGTTGCCAGGGGGCATGGCTGGCCTGCAAACCACCACAGGCTCCTTGCTCAGGCCGCCCCTTGCCCCAAGGGAACCCCCATCCTGATCCGGGACACCCTTCAGGGCAAACCAGCTGTCCCCCACCCCTACACCAGGCCTCTATCCTATCTAATAAAAGAGTAATATGCAGATTGACCATCATTCCAACACACAACATGGCTGCCCCCATGTGGTCAAAGATCCTGCCCCCATGTGGACACAAGATAGCCACCACAAGATGGCCAGCAGGGGAGGGCAGTTGGGAGGCACCAGGCCTGCAAGGGAGGGCAGTTGAGAGGGACCAGGCCTGCAAGGGAGGGCAGTTGGAGGCGATCAACCCTGCAGGGGAGAGCAGTTAGGGGTGACCAGGCCGGCAGAGGAGGGAAGTTGGGGGCAAACAGGCTGGCAGGGGAGCAGTTAGGCATCAATCAGGCTGGCAGCGGAGTGGTTAGGGGGTGATCAGGCTGGCAGGCAGAAGCGGTTAGGAGCAATCAGGAAGGCAGGCAGGCGAGCAGTTGGGATCCAGTAGTCCTGGATTGTGAGAGGGATGTCCCAGATTGGAGAGGGTGCAAACTGGGCTGAGGGACACCCCCCCTCCGTGCATGAATTTTGTGCACCGGGCCTCTAGTACTGTTATAAATTATTATTATAGTTTAAATGAATGCTATAATATTAATTCATGCCCGACTACTATAAATTGAGGATGCTTATTGAAGTTCCTGGAGAAACCATTTAAAATTACAGTTATAGCTTAAAGCCAATAGAGTAAGTAAAATGAAAGATACAAAACTGCTTGATTAATCCAAAAGAAGGCATGCAGGGAAAGTGAAACATAAATGAAGTATCAAAGAACAGGTGGGACAAATAGAAAACAAAAGCAAGATGATAGAATTAAACCAACCATATTAGTAATTATATCAAGTGAAAATGAATGTCAGCGACCATGGATTATCTATTGCTGAAAAACTAATTACCCTGAAACATAAAGGCTTAGATTAACTAGCATTTATTATTATTACTATTTTTTTACAGTTTGTGTATATTAGAAATTTAGGAGAGGCTTAGCTGGGAAGTTAAGGCTCAGATTATCTCATGAATGGCGATTGGGGTGTTGGTAGGGGCTGCAGCAGTTGGATGGCTTGACTGGAGATGGAGGATCTGTCCAAGGTGGCTCACTCACATGTCAATGGACAGGAGCACTTGGCCATGGGTGGGCATCTCCATAGCCCACTTGAATGCCCTTATGACATGGCATCTGACTTCCCCCAGAAGGACCAGTTCAAGTGAGAAAGCAAAGAAGAAGCCTGAGTGTCTCCCCGCCTTTTCTAAAGAAACTAGAGGCCCAGTGCACGAATTCGTGTACGGGTCCGATCCGGTTGGTCCATCCCTATGGGGGGTGATCGGGGGTGGAGCCGGCCAGGGGGAGGGGCCATGGGCAGTTGGCTGGCTGGCCCCACCTCTGATCAGGGTGGGGGGCAATTGAGGGTGGAGATAGCCAGGGGGAGGGGCCATGGGAGGTTGGGGGGGCTGATCGGGGCCCCAATTAGGCTGGTTGGCTGCCGCAGGGTGTGTCATAGTGATGGGTCGTCCGGTCATTCTATTGTTCTGGTCGCTTGGCTTTTGTATCTATAGATTATAGTTGACATTCAATACATATTAGGTTATATGTACAGCACAGTGGTTAGACATTTATATAACTTAACCCTTTGCACTCGCTTGCTTTTTTCTTGATTCCTTTATTCTACTCGGGATTTAATTTTTTAAATACCCCAGATTTTACAAAGCGCGGCAGTAGAATAAAAAACTGGAGTTTCTTTTCATACAAATTTGTTTATTTGGATTTTTTTATATTTCAAATTATTGATACATTCAATAACCGTCACACTTGACATCCGAGTGCAAAAGGTTAAGAGTCTCGTACCTACCCGACACCATACATAGTCATTATAATATTATTGACTATGCGGTACTTTACATCCCTGTGACTATTTTGTAACTGCCAGTTTACACTTCTTAATCCTTTCACCTTTTTCACCCAGTCCTCTATCTCCCTTCAATATGGCAACCATCAGTTTGTTATTTGTATCTATACGTTTGTTTCCGTTTTGTTTGTTCATCTATTTTGTTTTTTAGATTCCACATGTAAGTGAAAGGATATGGTATTTGTCTTTCTCTACTAACTTATTTCACTTAGCATAATACCCTCTAGTTCCATCCATGTTGCCCCCAATGGCAAGATTTTATTCCTTTTTATGGATGAGTAATATTCCATTGTATATGTGTATATGTGTACCACAGCTTCTTTATCCATTTGTGTATTGACATGTGTTATGGAATTGGTGTGAAAGAAGACAGCTGAACACTTGTGAGGTTCAGGTAAGCCTTTATTCAAAGCAGTGCTGCTGGTTCAGGAGACCCTAAGATCCAGATCCTGAACAACTTAGACAACGAGATTTTCTCCTGATATATTCCTGAGCTTCTTTGTTTCCTAACTACCAAGCTTCTGTAGTGGACTCTCACAGCCCCCCTCGAAGGTCAGTTAGAATGGTTAATCTAGATTGTAGCTAATGTCCATCCTGGATGGCACCAGTGACCTCCCTCTAGCTAAGCGGTTACATCCTTGGTTTATGGCCCCTTGTAAATTGGAGGTATTTAGGTAAATAGGTCTTGCAAGACCAGATAATTAAGGAAGGGGCAGTGACTTCATTATAGGCTATCAGGAATGTGCATTAGGGACACTGATTAACTAGGTACAGAGTCCGGCTGCTAGTCTCCTACATTCTTTCACAAATGGAGTTAATTATCGGCTAGCAAGAGTGTGCCGTAGAAGTCAGGTTACTGGAACAAGTTCAGATTGCTAGCCCCCCACACCCCCCAAATGTCTTATGTTCCCCATCACATACACTTAGGTTGCTTCCATATCTTGGATATTGTAAGTAATGCTGTGATGAACATAGTAATAACACACATATTTTTGAATTAGTATTTTGCATTAAGAGAAATTAAGGAAACAATCCATTTATATTTTCATCAAAAATACCTAGGATTAATTTCACCAAGGAGGTAAAAGACTTGTATTTGGAAAACTATAAGACACCAGAGAGAGAAATGGAAGCATATAACATTCTCATGAATAGGAAGAATCAACATTGTTAACATGCCCAACCTACAGATTCAATGCAATCCCTATTAAAACACCAATGGCATTTTTTTTTCACAGAACTAGGACAAATAATCCTAAAATTTATATGGAACCACAAAAGACCTCAACTAGCCACAGCAATCTGGAGAAAGAAGAACAAAATTGGAGGTATTATGCTACTTAATAACAAACTATACTACAAGGCTATAGTTATAGACACATAGATCAATGGGGCAGAATAGAGATAAACCCAGTCTACATGGTCAATTAATTTATGACAAAGGAGGTAAGAATATACAATCATTTAATAAATAATTTTGGGAACACTGAACAGATACATGCAAAAAATGAAAACAGAGAACTTTCTTACACTATATATAAGAATAAACTCAAAATGAATAAAAGACTTAAAGGTAAGACCCAAAACCATAAAACTAGAAAAAAACATAGGTAGTAAATTCAAAGGCATTGCTCTTAGTAATATATATTTTTTGTATATGTTTCCTCAGTTAAGGGAAAATTCCATTGATATTTTGGTAGGGATTACACTGAATCTGTAGATTGCTTTAGATAGCATGGACATTTTAATATTAATTCTTTCAATCCATAAGCATAGAATATTATTTCTTTTTAAAAAAAATATATTTTATTGATTTTTTACAGAGAGGAAGGAAGAGGGATAGAGAGCTAGAAACATCGATGAGAGAGAAACATCGACCAGCTGCCTCCTGCACACCCCCCACCGGGAATGTGCCCGCAACCAAGGTATATGCCCTTGACCGGAATCGAATCTGGGACCTTTCAGTCCGCAGACCGACGCTCTATCCACTGAGCCAAGCCGGTTTTGGCTAGAATATTATTTCATTTACTTATATCTTTTTCAATTTCTTTTATTGATGTCTTATAGTATATAGCTATTTTATCTAGTCAGTTAAATTTATTCCTAGGTATTTTATTTAAAAAAATATATAATTGTAAATGGGATTGTTTCTTTAATTTCTCTTTCTGATACTTTATTGTTAGTATATAGAAACAGGACAGATTTATGTATATTGATTTTTTACCCTTAAAATTTATTGAATTTGCTTATTTATTAACTCTAACAGTCTCTTGGTGGAGTTTTTAGGGTTTTCTATATATAATATCATGTCATCTACAAATAGTGACAGTTTTACTTCTTCCTTCCCATTTTGATGCTTTTTTATTTTATTACCAAGTTGCTTTGCCAGGCCTTCTAAAAGTATGTTGAATAAAAGTGGCAAGAGTGAGAAACTCTCTTATTTCTGATTTTAGAGGAAAAAACACTTTCAGCTTTTCACCTTTGAGTCTGATGTTAGCTGTGGGCTTGTAAAATATGGCCTTTCTTATGCTGAGATATATTTTCTCTATACCCAGTTTGTTGACAGTTTTTTTAATGGATTATAAATTTTGTCAAATGTGTTTTTTGCATCTAGTGAGATGATATGATTTTTATACTTCATTTTGTTAATGTGTTTTATGACATTAATGGACTTGTGGATGTTGAATCATCTTTGCATCCCTGGCGCAAGTCCCATTTGATAATGATGTATGGTTCTTTTAATGTATTATTGAATTAGGTTTACTAATATTTTGTTGAGGACTTTTGCATCCATGTTTATTAAGGATATGGCCCTGTAATTTTCTTTCCTTGTGTCCTTGTCTGGATTTGGTATCAGGGTAATGCTGGCCTCATATAATGAGTTTGAAATAGTTGCCTCTTAGGCACACTCCCATTGGTGGGTTTGTGTATGAGTTTTATAGTCTGTCGAGTCTGTTCTATCCACTGAGCTAAGGCCTCATTGTCTTTCCATGCTGCTTCCCACTCTTTTCCTTCCATTTGAAACAACATTCCCTCTGTGTGACTTATTTTATTTATTTATTTAAAAAAATTTTTATTGTTGAGAGTATTACAGATGTCCCCTTTACTTCCCCCCATTGTCCCCTGTACCCAGTTCCTGCCCTGCCCCAGGTCTTCACCACCCTATTGTCTGTGTCCATAGGAAATGCATATATGCATATAAGTTCTTTGGTTAATCATCTCTTCCTGCCTCCTCCCCTCCCTCCTTCCCTCTGGGATTCATCAGTCTGTCCCATGTTTCCATGCCTCTGGTTCTATTTTATTCACCAGTTTATTTTGCTCATTAGATTCCTTGTTCATTTATTTTGATTTTTAGGTTCAATTGTTGATAGAAATGTATTCATTGCCATTTTATTGTTCATATTTTTTATCCCTCCTCCTCTTCCTCCTCCTCTTCTTCCTCCTCCTTCTTATTCTTCCTCCTCTTCCTCTTCTTAAAGAATACCCTTCAATTTTCTGTAATACTGGTTTGGTGTTGATGAACTCCTTTAGCTTTTTCTTGTCTGCTAAACTCTTTATCTGACCTCCAATTCTAAATGATAGCTTTGCTGGGTAGATTAATCTTGGTTGTAGGTCCTTGCTATTCATCACTTTGAATATTTCTTGCCAATCCCTTCTGGCCTGCAAAGTTTCTGTTGAGAAATCAGCTGACAGTTGTATGGGTACTCCCTTGTAGTTAGCTAACTGCTTTTCTCTTGCTGCTTTTAAGATTCTCTCTTTGTCTTTAGCCCTTAGCAAGCATTTTAATTACAATGTGTCTTGGTGTGGACCTCTTTGGGTTCCTTTTGTTTGGGGTTCTCTGTACTTCTTGGACTTGTAAGTCTATTTATTTCACCAGGTAGGGGAAGTTTTCTGTCATTATTTTGTCCAATAGGTTTTCAATATCTTGCTCTCTCTCTTCTCCTCCTGATATCCCCATGATGCAAATATTGGTAGGCTTGAAGTTGTCCCAGAGGCTTCTTAAACTATCTTCATATTTTTGGATTCTTTTTTCATTTTAATCTTCTGATTGGGTGTTTTTTCCTTCCTCATATTCCAAATCATTGATTTGATTCTTGGCATCCTCTACTCTACTGTTGAATCCTCATAAATTATTCTTTATTTCAATTAGTGTATGCTTAATTTCTGTCTGGTTCTTTTTCATGTTTTTGACATTCTCACTAAGATCCTTAAAAGTCTCACAAAGTCCCTTGAAGCTCTCATTAATATCTTTGAGCAACCTTATAACCATTGTTTTGAACTCTGTATCTAGTAGTTTGTTTCATTTAGGGTTCTTTTTCTGGAGATTTCTTCTGTTCCTTCATTTGTGACATGTTTCTTTGTCTATCATTTTTGCTGCTTTCCTGTGTTTGTTTCTATGTATTAGATAGAGCTACTATGTCTCCTGGAGTTGGTAGAGTGACCTTGTGTATTAGGTGTCCTGTAGGGCCCAGTGGCTCAGCCTACACAGTCACCTGAGCTAGGCACTCTAGGTGCACTGTGCCCCTGAGTGGGCTGTTATGCACTGTGCCCCTGAGTGGGCTGAGTTTTGTTGTAGTTGTAACTTTATTGCTGTTGGCATCACTGGGAGTTGACCTCCAGGCCAATTGACTGTGAGGATCAGCTGTGGCTACAGTGGAAGGGCTGTTGTGCAGGAGACAACCCTGTGGAGCAGGACTTGCTTCAGTGGGGCTTTGGTGTTCATTGAGTCTGCCCCTTGAGTGTGTTGCTCATGGATGTGTAGAATTGTAATATGGTATGGTCTGAAGCTTTCCACTGGGTGCACTGGCTCTGGGGCCTCCCGGGAAGTACAAAGTCAGCCACTGCCTAGGGATACTCAGCAGAAGCTACAGAACAACCTGCAGATGGCTGCTTCTTTTGTTGGGATTGGAAGTGCTCAGGCGAGACCAAGATGTGAAACAAGGCAGGCTGCTGCTAGTGCCAGGTCTTGCTGATGCCAGCTGCTGATTGTTTGAGAGATTTTATCAAAATCTGAAGTCTGAGCCAGGACAGGCCATTCATATGGAAAAGCTGCTGCAAACAGCTTGGGTGGGGCTCCAAATTCGATGGGGCAGGGTCTCAGGGAATCACCATGATGGAGTGAACAGTGTGAGCCAGGCTGATGGAAACTCAGATATGGCTGCCAGTCAGCTCTGCAATGGGGGAGGTCTTAGCATAAGAAGAATAACCCCTGCAAGCACCCTTCTCTGGGAGAAAGCCACCCCCGAGTTCTTGCTCTGATGTCAGACAATCCAATTCCTCCTCTTGGGGGTGGCTGGATTTCCCAGGCTGTTGCCCCAGCACTAGAGCTCAGAGGGAGTGAATCCAAGTAAGTTTGTGCACTGGTCCTTTACGAGGAACTGCTTGAGTCTCTAGTAGCCTCCATGTCACTGAGACACAATCCCCACTGGTTTTTACAGCCTGAAGTTATGAGGGCTTCTCTTCCCAGCTTTAGAATCCTGGGCTGGGGGTCTGGTGTGGGGCTTGGACTCCTTGCTCCTCACAGGAGGCCTCCTCAGCCAAGATATTCCTCCTGATTAAAAAAATGCCACACGTGGTTGTTGGACCAGCCTCCACCCCTCCTACCAGTCTCAATGTGCTTTCCTTTTTACTTCTCTAGTTATAGGATTTTCATTCAGCCAGATTTCAAGTGGTTCTGAATGATGGTTGTTCCATATTTTAGTTGTAATTTTGATGTGGTTGTGGGAGGTGGCAAGTACCTGTGTTTATCTATGCTGACATCTTCAAATTCCTGAGTGACCTATTTTAGATAAAGAGTCGTTTTCTAATGATGATGTTCTTTATTAGCTGCAAGTTCAGTTTGCCCCAGAATACCAAGTTCAGCTCCTAATAATCCAAGTAGTCTCCTTTTATTTCTTCCAGAGGGCAATGTTGTTGAATTCACCAGGAATGTTGTTGCCATTGGGTAGCTATGGTTTGGGAACAATTGGGGTATACTAAATGGGCCAAAAAATGTTGAATTTTTCATGGCATATTTAAATGAGTAGAGGTGACCCCAAATGAGCTAGAGTTTGAGTATTCCATATGCCTTCCCACAGGTATCAGGATGAAAGGAGGATAGGGTAGTTACAGATATATCTACCTACCAACTAATCTGATAATTTCTGAAATAGGGATTCATTGATTTTTTTTTTTCTTATTTCACCAACATCTAACCACAAGAGCATGGCTGGTGAGTCTAAGGACAATATATAATATGACAGATAGGGCAGGTTGCTGCAAGGCTTTTCCCATCATATCCAGGTATTTTTCTTAGCTTTATATTATCGATTTCTATAGCTATACAGTGTTTATTTAGATTAGATCCATATATAATTCTACCAGGGGAATTATCATGGAGCTGCTTTGGGAGGTATTTGCCCAAGATGGATCATTTTGAATAGATATAAAGGATAAAAATGTACCGAAGCTTATAGTAATAGTAAGAGAGGACCAATGTGTGGCCAACAAAGCGTTAATTTCATTGTCATAACTAATAATCAGAATATTATTGTCTAGTAGGTGGGAAAGATATGCAGGTACCCAAGTTAAATTTTTCATGGTCTGTGGAGACAGATATTGTTTACATTAGAAAGTCACAGGAGGATAATAACAATGTAAGAATCATTTTATGTGCATACAATCAGTGACAATTAGATGATATAAAAGAAAAATTTAAAAAACAAATTTAACAATTTTCAACATTAATTTGTGAGCATACAGGCCTTGAGATAGCTGTCTGCCTTTGATGTCAGCAAAATGTTTTTGATCTCTGCTGTAGACAGAAGCGAGTGAGTGTCAGAGACAGGAGTAGTTTCCATTTGCAGGTAAGTGCCTTTTTAAAAAATGAGAAATGTGGATACATGAGTTTGGCTGCACATGGGTTAGTTAGTAATACCTGTAAGGTCCCCTCCAATGAGGTTGGAGAGAGTCTTTTATTTAATGTCTTTTCCAATAAACTAAATTTCCTGGTTGTAAACCACAGTCTTTGAAATCTTCATCTCCTGGAACTGTGCTGTGAAATGAATCAGCTACTAATTTTTATTAATCTCTTTAAACTGGTAACAATCCCTAGACAATAATTTAGAAAGTCTCCTTTTAGCAAAGTCAGTTCATTTGGCCCTTCATGCAGATCATAGGGCAGCCAGTGACTATTTCATAAAGAGAAAGTCTATGTTTACCAAAAGGAATAGATCTCAGGTTGAGGGGCACTCTAAGGAGAGCTTTTGTCTAGGAGAGATGAAAGGTTTTTGAAATTTTGGCAAGTTAACTTTTTAAAAATCCTCACTTGAGGATATATTTTCATTGATTTTCAGAGAAAAAGAAAGGGAGAGAGGGAGGGAGGGAGGGAGGGAGGGAGAGAGGGAGAGAGAGAGAGAGAGAGAGAGAGAGAGAGAGAGAGAGAGAAACATTGATGTGAGAGAGAAACATTGATCAGTTGCTTCCCTTATGCACCCCAATCAGGGATTGAACCCACAATATGTGTCCGACCAGGAATCAAACCTTAACCTCTTTGATACATAGGATGATGCTCCAACCAACTGAGCCAGCCCTCTAGGGCAGGCGTCCTCAAACTACGGCCCGCGGGCCACATGCGGGTGTTTTTGCCGTTTTATTTTTTTTTACTTCAAAATAAGATATGTGCAGTGTGCATAGGAATTTGTTCATAGTTTTTTTTAAACTATAGTCCGGCCCTCCAACGGTCTGAGGGACAGTGAACTGGCCCCCTGTTTAAAAAGTTTGAGGACCCCTGCTCTAGGGCTTGGCTAGTTGAATTTTGATTGTACCGTTGATACATGCCACCAATCCAGAGGACTGGGGGTGATAAGCACAATGAAAATGCTGTAGAATAGGACAAATGTTACAGATGGATTTTATTATTTGCCCAGTAAAATTGGCCCCTTGGTCACTATGTACTCAAAGGGAACTCCCCAATTGGAATTAAAATTTTCTAATAACAATTTACTCACCATTATGGCTGTTGCTCTCCTGCAAGGGAATGTCTCAACCCAGTGAGAAAACATACAAATCATAACTAGTATATATTTGTATCTCTGAAATGATGGCATTTGGATAAAATCCAATTGCCATATCTCAAATGGACCTAAAGGAAGAGGGAAATGTCCTTGGGAATCCATGAAGTGGTTTTTCTGGGTTATTTTTGGACAGATAGAACATCAGCTGTATACTTTATGAGCTACAGTAGGAGGTTTCCAGTAATATTTTTTATGCCATGCAATCATCTTTTCAGGACCTCACTGTGTCAGCTCATGTACATGTTGAAGTATAGGGAGTTGGGCCCCTTTAGGTAAGATAGGTTTCTGATTGGGTCCATATTTGTTTATCTGTGTCAAAGGTTTTTTCTTTTTGTTGTCATCTCTCTTTACTTCCTCCACTGCTGTCTGTTGGAACTGTAAAAGATAGTCTCTTATTGAATTATAGGAAGCAAAGAACATTCTTTTTAAAAAAAATATATTTTATTGATTTTTTACAGAGAGGAAGGGAGAGGGATAGAGAGTTAGAAACATCGATCAGCTTGGGAAGGGAGAGGGATAGAGAGTTAGAAACATCGATCAGCTTGGGAAGGGAGAGGGATAGAGAGTTAGAAACATCGATCAGCTGCCTCCTGCACACCCCCCACTGGGGATGTGCCTGCAACCAAGGTACATGCCCTTGACCGGAATCAAACCTGGGACCCTTTAGTCCACAGTCCGATGCTCTATCCACTGAGCCAAACCAGTTAGGGCAGAACATTCTTGGGTCTCGATAACTTGACTGTTTAATGCTGCCTGCCTAGCTGCAGCGCTGGTGAGATGATTTCTTTTTGCTTCCATGGTGGTAGCTTTAGAGTGTCCCGGAATTTTGGTAATTGCCAATTATTTTGGTTGCTGTATGGCATCTAGTAATTCTGCAACCAGTTTTCCATTTTTTATGAGCTTTCCTGAGGAAGTTAAGAAGCCTTGTTGCTTCCATATCATTACACCAAATGCATATTGACTATCAGTATAAATATTTGTCTTTGGCCATTTGATAAGCCCAAGCTAGAGCAATTAGTTTAGCTTATTTAGCTGGGCAGATCTTATTTCAGGTAGATAAGAACTTGCAATTATGTTCATGGAAGTTTTTGCATATCCAGCAATAATGTCCCTGCTTATCTTCCAGATAATCAGCATTATCAATAGGAGTTTCCTGTAAATCATTCCTAGGAACAAGAAGATGGTCAGTAAGCAAAACACAATTGTGGATGTCTTCATTCTGTAAAGAGGGTAACAAAGTTGCTGGTTAAGATGATTATACTGAGGTAAAGTAACAGGTTCAGAGAGCAGGGGTACTTCATAAGAAGCCCATCAACTGACAGAGAAATGTTTAATGTGATGAGAGTTCAGTAAAGAGTCAACATAATGAAGAACATGGATAGTTAAAGGAGAGCCCATACTATCGCTTCTGTCTGTTTACATAACATGGCTCTCATGCAGGGAGGGAGCCCTTTTGTCACTGAGTGTAGCTGCTGACTATAATATCCTATAGGTCTATGAAGATTTTCATGTTTCTGAGTTAGAACTCCTAAAGCATTTCTTTAACTCTCATGTGTGGAAGGGAAGTTTATAATTAGGATAATCCAGAGCTTTAGATAATACTTTCTTTAGAGTTTCTACAGCTTGCTCCCGTTCAGCATTCCATTGAATTGGATTAGGCTGATCTGACAATGAAAAATTTGGAACCCAACTGCGACAATATCCAGTCAAACCCAGGAATCCTCTAAGCTGATTTCTTGTTTTCAGAAGAGAATTTAGGGTTCCTCCATAGTAATCAGTAGCCAATCTTTAGATTTGAGATGGCCAAAGTATTTTACTAGAGGTAAGCAAAATTGATGCTTATCCTTTGAGACTTTATGTCCTTTTATAGCTAACTATTGTAATAAGTAAATTGTAGGGTTTTTTTTTTTTTTGGGGGGGGATTCTAGTAATGTCCTAGGGTAGAAAAGTAAATCATCCACATATTGGATTAGACTAGAATCCCTGGGAAATTTAACATTATTTAAATCAGCTTTTAACATCTGGGAGAAATAGGTGGAACTCTCTGTATATCCCTGGGGTATTACATTCCAAGTAAATTGGTGATCTTCCCAGGTGAAGGCAAAGAGATATTGACTGTCTTTTCTACTGGAATGCTGAAAAAGGCACTGCATAAATCTATTGCTGAAAAATATGGCTGAAAATAAGGTATGTGGATCTGGAACCCCAGCATATCTAGGAATAACCATATCATTTATAGCTCTGAGATCCTGTACAAATCTCCACCCTTTCCCATTGGGTTTCTTTATGAATGGATAGGAAAATTACAGGACCGTGTACATAACGTGACAAGTCCCTCTTTTAAGTAATCTCGTATAATGGGCTTAATTCCAGCTAGTGCATCAGGTCTTAGAGGGTATTGGTAAGTATTAGGTAGAGGCAAAGTATTATCCATAGTTATTTTAGTAGAAGTGACTGACTTGATCTTGCCAATATCTGTACTAGAAAGGGCCCAAAGTTGCATTGCAACATCCTGCAAAAACGTTAAGTTTCAAGATTATTCATGTCCCTTTTGTGGAAGTTCCTTTAAAATAATTATTTTCCCCACTGGTTCAGTATTTGATTCATTTTGTTCTAAATACATTTCACCATTCTTGGAAAAGGATATGTGTGTCATGGGTTTCAAGAAAATCTCTATCAGGTGAATTGGGGCTGATTTGACTAGTAAAATATATATGTTGCTCCATGATATCCCCTAGTTTGAAGGGGGCAGGTTCTGGTTTTAAAACAGTCATTGATTGATTAGATAACCTTTACTCTGGGGAGAGGGCAACTACGTTGGGTAGGGTTATGAACACATAAAGTAGCCACAGTACCTACAAGGGCCTTATTAATTTCCCCCTTTATTGTAATTTCAATGTCTTCTAAAGCATTAGTAAGGAGAAGGGAAAATGCCCTCGTATAGTCCTCAGAGCAGCCCTATGCTTGCTTTTGTTTTTTTTTCTTTCTAAATCCCATTTTAGTTTTCTTATGTTGACTGGCTTTTTACAGTAAAAATAGACTATTCTTTCCCATTGTCTAAGAAAGCTTTGGGTGTATCTGACTTGATTGCTTAATTGTTGGAGCTGTAATTTCATAATTTTGTCAGCTTTATCTTTTTCTTTCCTTTGAATAATTTTAGATAGTTGATCAGCCAGAATACCTACTTTATCAGTATATCAGTTTAATTTATATTGCTTGATCAAAGTTCATCTAGTTCTTCCAAAAAATGCCAAATTTAGCATGGAACCATTTTGACGATCCTTAAAACTGTCTGGAGACAGACCTGAGTATTGTTTAAAAGTTGTTTTTAAAAATCTTTTAAGAAATCAAGCACCGGTTTGTCAGGCTTCCTTTTACGTTGCTGGATTTTGATCCAGTCCATTTTCTGGGGAAAATTCTCAGGTATGGCTTGGTAAAGCTGGTGAGCTAGTTCCCTGCATTTTTCCTGGACTGTCTCTCTCTGTTTTAAAAATCCCCTACAAGAGTATGCCAGAGATCCTTATTTAGCCATTCTGTTGCCTTGCTTTCAGAAACCAGTAGGTGTTTTAATTAGAATAGGTCAGAATAGCCAGGATCATATCTTATAACAGTTAAATTAAATTTCTTTGCAAACCCATTGGAATCTTGGAGAGGGTCAGGAACATCTTTAGTTAAATTTCTTAATTCTGTTCTAGTCTGAGGAAACATACAATTGCCGGTTCCCCATGCACCTGGGACAGGCTTCTATATGAAGGGAGTTGTTAGAATTCCTGGATTATTTTTGTCTACATTTCTATTTCACTTTTCTCTAGGTCAATAGGGAGCTGTAGTGGAGGAGATAGAGAGTAGACAAAAGGGGGAGGAAAAAGGAGGAAGACGGCAAGTCTGGACAAGATAGCAAAGGATATAGTGGAGGGCTGTAGAAGGGGGAAGAATGGAGTGTTGGGCATTGATTGGCTTCAGAAGTCTTCTTTTTTTTTAAAAAAAACTTTATTGTTGAAAGTATTACATATGTCCCCCTTTTTCCCCCATTGACCCCTTCTAGCCTGCTCCCGTCCCCTGCCCCAGGCCGTTATGCATATACGCACACAAGTTCTTTGGTTGATCTCTTCCCAACTACCCACCCTCCCCCACCTTCCCTCTGAGATTCGACAGTTTGTTCCATACTTCTATGTCTCTGGATCTATTTTGTTAATCAGTTTATTTTGTTCATTCAGTTCCACATGAGTGAGATCATGTGATACTTGTCTTTCTCTGACTGGCTTATTTTGCTTAGCATTATACGCTCCAGGTCCCTCCATGCTGTCTCAAAGGGTAAGAGATCCTTCTTCTTTACTGCTACATAGTATTCCATAGTATAAATGTACCACAGCTTTTTTATGCACTCATCTACTGATGGGCACTTGGGCTGTTCCAGATCTTAGCTATGGTAAATTGTGCTGCTATGAACATAGGGGTGCAAACACTCTGATTGGTGTTTTGGGTTTCTTAGGATATATTCCTAGAAGTGGGATCACTGGGTCAAATGACAGTTCCATATTTAATTTTTGAGAAAACTCTATACTGCTTTTTATAATGGCTACACCAGTCTGCATTCCCACAGCAGTGTACTAGGATTCCCTTTTCTCCACATCCTCGCCAGCACTTGTCATTTGTTGATTTGTTGATGGTAGCCATTCTGACAGGTGTGAGGTGATACCTCATTGTCGTTTTAATTTGCATCTCTCACATTTTGCATCTTCACACATTTTGCCCTCAAACAAAGCAGATATACATATCAAAGGTAAGGTTTGGTAAACAATAAAAAGATTATCAGGTTGGGGGAATTGCCTTCGGCTGTTCCAGCAGCAGGCAATAATATATGCAGATTTTCAGCCCTGCTGAAGCTGTCCATCAGCCTTCTGATGAACTTCTTGCATTTATTATGCTAACTACTGGAATTTGCTACCAGCATATCCCCCTTTTTTGATTTAATAAATTTAACAAGAATGTATGTCATTTGCAGAGCTCAGGTCCTTTTAAAAATTTTAAATTCAATGGAAAGGATAGAGTTCTATTATGTTTCTTTAAATTGCTGCCAGACATCAAAGGAATCAGTCTGCAGTAAGCTCCTTTCTGGGCCAACAGTTCTTTGAGTCTCCTTTCCAATGTCCAACAGTTTTTTATGAGTTCTCTTCCCAATCACTGTCCAACCGTTTTTCCATTGGTTCCCTGTGACATGACAGCAATGATATTCTAGTTCTGGATGGTGGACAAATGGTGAGCAATGCAGATCCGACCTTCTTTGGCTTGATCCTGGGCAACCTGCATCGATGCACAGCTGCTGACTGCTAACATGGCAATGCATCTTCACCATCCTCCATCTCTGGACTGTTTCTCCTTTGTTTCATCAGCATGTTGCCTGGGGCCACCGCCATCTGTGGCTGGAGTAGTCTGGTTAGTTCCTCTCTCTGATTCATTGTTGCAGGAATCCACATGGGCTTGGAAGAGTTTTCTGGAAATATACAAGCATATTCTCAACCAAAGGTTAATAAAGGGACCTTTCTATAAACTAGACTCGGGATCTTTTCATTTTTGCCCAAACCACTTTCCTTTGGCTTATTCTGACACCATATGTGCCTTGCCATCAGCATTACAAGTGAAAAATAATTTTAAAGTAAAAATTTTAAGTAATTAAGGCTTGATGTAATTTACTTACAGGATATTTCTCTACTACCCCCACCCCTCCTTTTTGTTTTAAATAATATTAAGAGGCTTTTGGAAATCTTGCAATGCAATCTTGATAGCTTTTAATTTAATTCTTTGCACAGAAATATGACTACTCTGGATTCATTGCATGATAAGCAGTTTTTGAACCATCAGTAAAAAATTAGTTAATGCTCCAGGAATAGCTTCTTGACCAGTACAACTAAGTTCCCTTTTATATTCACTTATTTTAATTTGCCAATTTAAATCAGTCTGAAATAAGGCTTATTTTTTTAACTTCATTTGTCCTTGGCTGTGGACAGTAAATAACACAATTGAATTTATGCTATCAGTCTTTGAGTATACCCACATAAGCTTTGTTTAGAGAGGCAAAATGCAAATTATTTACTTTTCTTTTTGAGGCTCAATATATTGATTTTTATTTTCAGTTTTTCAGACATTTAAAGGAAACCTCTCCTTATTTCCTTCCAGAATAATTTCTAGGCCACCTTTAGAGAGTTTCTTTTAAAAAATTTTCTTTTTTCTTTTTTTACATCAAGCAACCTACATGGCTGCTTTTCAGATGCAGGATGATACTGCTGCATATCTATATTTAAGTGACTCTTTTTATATTTATGGTGACTGCTATTCATTGGATTTAATGCTTGAATAATAATCTTTAGTTTACCCTGTAAATATTAGCAGAAGAGATTTAAAAAATTTCTCCTTTTTATTAAGCTTAAAATTTACTTTTAAATAGTATTCTTTTTGGCTTATTTGCATATACAGAGGGATTATGAGAGGTCTTAGTAACTTTTTCAGAGGACTTTATTAAAATTAATTGTTTAACTGAATTTATATGAGACCTTTATTATAATTTAAAAAGCTAATTTATATAAGTAATTAAAGTAGGCATTTTTATTGAAAAAGCAAAGCAAGCAAATTTATATATTTGATTCATGAGGCACAAATGCCGCCCCACCCCCAGCCCATTTAAAATGCAGGCTGCCTGAGGGCTTTAAAATTTTGTTGCTGAAAAAAATCTGGCTTTACTTAAGAAATATTTACTTAAGAAATATTTGCCTGCCCTCCTTTAGATGTTAAAACTTTATAATATTTAAAATATATGTTTATAAACAAAATATATTTATTAATTTTTATTTGATAAAGCTTTCCACATGATTTCAAGTATATTAGATCAGCATAATTCAAAAATATTTCTTTTAAGAAGTGAGAACAAACCCTTTGAATCACTCCAGGGCCCGGGAAATGTTTCAAAAGCCATCCCTCGGTTAAAGTCTTGAAATTTAACTTGGAAAGACCATCAAATATATATACTTATATAACCCAGAGATTATATTATATACTTTTTATAATTATTCTAAAAGATATCAATTAAATTTAAACTGTTTTTTATATTAAAAATTTGGTTGAGGGCACAGAGTTAATCCTCTTTTTTAATTAGACCAGTATACAATATATTTTGAACTACTCATTTTTCCAGAGATAACACAAGAACCATTCTCTCAAAAATAAACTTCTATACTTTATGCATCTTGTTATTACAACTATATGATTTCTCCTAACTTAATTTGAACTTTAAACTTTTAGAAGCCTTAAATTTTAGCTGTCAAGTTAAATACTTAGCATTTCTCAGATTAGTATCACCTTCACATTTGTAAAGACATATTTCAAATAAAATACAAGACATATTCAATTAATAGATTTAATTCTATCCTCTAGATTTTTTTTTATATGAGGCAAACTCAGATTAACATTTCAGTATTCTTTTATTTCAAAACTAGGGGCCCAGTGCACGAAATTCACCCTCTCCAATCTGGGAGCCCTCAGGGGATGTCCGACTGATGGGTTAGGCCTGCTCCCTGTGGTTCTCTGCTCTCTGCGGACCTGCCTGCTTGATGCCACCGCAGGCCCTGGTGTCTGCTCTCTGTGGGGGCCTGCTTGCCCTTTGCCGCTGGGGCCAGGGGCAAGCAGGGACCTGGTGTCTGCTCTCTGTGGAGGCCCTGCAGGGGACTGCTTGCCTCTCGCTGCCACGGCCAGGGGCAAGCAGGGCCCTACTGTCTGCTCGCTTGCTGCGGGGGACGTTTCTGCCCTGCCCCTGGCCGCTTGAGCGCACACTGGCTTGGAGTGCCTGGGTCCCGGGGATGTTCCCGCCCCGTCCCCAGCTGCTCCATGTCTGCCTGTGTAGGCCCGGAGCGGCCAGGGGTCGTTCCGGGACCCTGGCCGCTCCAGGCCTACAGGCTCAGAGCGGCCTGGCTCCCAAGGATGCCTGTGCCCGGGACGCAGGCTGCTTGGCGCTGGCATGCGCGCAAGCGGCTGCCCTGCCCCCAGCCGCTCGGTGCTTGTGTATGCAAATTAACCCACCATATTTGTCAGGTTTATTTGCATACTCACTCCTGATTGGCTGGTGGGCATTGCGAAGTGACGGTCAATTTGCATCTTTCTTTTTTATTAGTGTAGATACATAGATATTTAATATTATTATTTAATTCAGTAAACTTTCAAAGTTTTAAGTTGCAAGTGATTTTGGAGGCAAGCCTGTAGCTATTCAAATGCAAAATAGCCACATTCTTTCCTTAGAGATAACAATCTAAGGGTTGCTGCCGAGGGAAATAAGACCAGCTTTTTTCTCTGTTAAAGAGCGAAGCTAGTCTCCCCCTGGGCTACTTGGACTCCTACTGTTAACATGTTATCACTGAAAAGCTTTACTACAAATTCTTTATTTTAGTTATATCTATGTTTCAACAATTTTGAGATTCTAAAGCCAATTATTACCATTTAAGGCATTTACTTTGGAAAATTCTGTAACAGAGATAATTTACTGACTTTTTAGCAGCCCTAATGTTAACTTTGGAATATGGTTCATTATTATTTAAAAAACTGCCTTTTATTATGAAAACACTAATCTTGTTGCCCAAACTCAGCCTGTATTCTTCCTTTTCTCCCTGGGTCATTTCTGCCATTTTTCTTTTGAGAAAAAACAGCTTTGGGTTATTCTGTAGCATTTGTAAAGAGATTAAGTTTAGCTCAAAATCTTGTCCAACATCGGACAGAGTGCTCTTTTGTTTTAAGCTAGCTTTCTCTCTTTACAAGTACAGAAATCTCAGACACATTCCTAAATTCTGTAAAACTTTTAAAAGACGAACCTGGAAAAAACATGGTGGAGATGAGACTTTTCTTAGCACACTCAGGAGTGGGCGTCCATTTTATAGGATCACCACGTGTCTCCCAACCCCCACATCCTGTTTCTTTTGGGAAAATTTAGCAACTGACCTGGTTGAGTTTCTTTTCTTATTAAATTAAAAGCATGCTTAATAGATAACAATAAACACGTTAAACCAAATAAGATGACAGATCCTGGATCTTTTTCTATTCCGCTCTCAATGGCATTGACTAGCTTTTAAAGTTATTTTTGCTAAAATCTGCTTGTCCCAACGCGTCCTATGGTAATTTTTAAACAAAGCATTAGAGAGTCTCTCGGTGAGAGAGCTGAGAGCTTTAATCTCTCTAGCTGCCCAGCCTTTCAATACTAGAGGCAGATTTGGCAGCGGGGCTTTTTTTCTTATTAAAGACTTTCTTTAAAAAAAAAAAATATATATATATTATTGATTTTTTTACAGAGAGGAAGGGAGAGGGATAGAGAGTCAGAAACATCAATGAGAGAGAAACATTGATCAGCTGCCCCCTGCACACCCCCCACCGGGGATGTGCCCACAACCAAGGCTCATGCCCTTGACCGGAATCGAACCTGGGACCCCTCAGTCCGCATGGTGACACTCTATCCACTGAGCCAAACCAGTCAGGGCTTATTAAAGACTTTAGATCCCAAATATGAATTAGGCATTTTTGCAGTTTGAATAAGAACCCACATGGTTAAATATGACAATGGCACTCTTTTTCCTTAAGCCTGATTTAAAAGAGTACCTTTCGGCATTTTGACTTCTTTATCCTTTAGCATGGAAGCTAAAAATTTACAATGATATTTTTGCCTTTAAACTGAATTCTTCCCCATAATAGTCTGGCTAGGAAAAGACATTCCCACATAGTCTGGATTTGCCACTTCCAGAGCTGGTGCAGGCTTTATGCACAGTGAATCTCCCCACCGAATTTACTGGTGACCCCTCACCCATTACCAGTGATCCCCACCTTTACCAGTGGAAAACTTATTTTCTTAGCCCAGGTGAATAATCTTCTTCTCCAGATGTCCTTGTCTCAGGTGTCATTAATGCTGGGGTGTTATCTGCATCTAGAAGGATTCAGGAATCTGGAAAAGGGACTGCACATAAATGAATAAAGAGACTAGACATGAAATATAAATTTGGAAGGCATTTTGGGGGAGCCAGAGGAAGCTTAGTTCTAGTGACTAAGTTCCTCGAATCTCTGCACCCAGGGCTTTTTATTCACACATTTTGCCCTCAAGCACAGCAGATATACATATCAAAGGTAAGGTTTGGTAAACAATAAAAAGATTATCAGGTTGGGGGAACTGCCTTCAGCTGTTCCAGCAGCAGGCAATAATATATGCAGATTTTCAGCCCTGCTGAAGCTGTCCATCAGCATTCTGATGAACTTCTCGAATTTATTATGCTAACTACTGAAATTTGCTTCCAGCAGTTAGGAGTGTTTTCTGCCATTAGTTTTTCAAACACTTTCTCTATCCCTTTCTGCCTTTCTTTCTCTTCTGGTACACCTTCTATGTGAATATTGTTATATTTCATGTTGTCCCACAGCTCCCCAATAAGATTTCCTCCTCTTTTTAGTTTTTTTCTTTCTTCATTTTTGATTCTGGGATTGCATGATTTTTTTTCTACCCTATCTCCTATTTTACTGATGTGATCCCCGGCTTCCCCCAATCTGCTGTGTATTCCTTCTATTGCGTTCTTTATTAGTGCTATGTCATTTTTCACTATATCTTTTCTTATGCTGTTCAGCATCTTTACCATCATTATTCTGAACTCTATGTCTGATAAATTTCTTATCTACATTTCATTTATCTCTTCTTCTGGAGAATTCTCTTGCTCTCTCATTTGGGGGTTGTTTTTTGTCTTCTTATTTTGGCTAACTCTCTAGGTTTGTGACTATCTACTAGGTAGATCTGCTATGCTTCCCAGTCTCAGTGCAGGACAGTGTCAAATTCTGTTTCTGACTAATTAGATCATGCAAAGATTCAAAGCCTCCAGAGACTGGCCTCTGCCTTCAGAGTGATTGGATTCAGTCTTGAGTAGCTCTTAGACCAGTGATGGTGAACCTATGACACGCGTGTCAGCACTGACACGCATAGCCATTTCTGATGACATGCAACCGCATGCCGAGGATGAAACATTTGCTGCTCCTGAGGATGAAACATTTGCGACTAGAGTCTTGGAGTTAGTTTTTTCCTCAAAGTGACACACTACCCGAGTTATGCTCAGTTTTTTGGCGATGTTTGACACACCAAGCTCAAAAGGTTGCCCATCACTGTCTTAGACAATTGTCCACAGGTGTGGCAAGAAGTTTTCTAACAGGGTGGGGTAATTGCTTCTGGCTGAAGGCTTATTGTTATTCTCAATCTCTTAGTGGGCCTGAGAAACTCCAAACTGTGGAGCAAGGGGTTTTCCAATAGGATGAGTAATTGTCTTCTTCCCAGGCAAAAATAACCTGTATAGCTGCCTGAGAATGATGTCCTTTGCAGTGTGAGGGCATGACTCAACATAGGTATTCAGGGTGTCTGCCCTCTGAGCTCTAACTCCAGAGCCTTCAAACCTGGCTTCTGCTCACACAGCTCCAGTCCACTCTTCCCTCCCTCTGCTGGAGCACAAGGTGAGTGGCTGCACATAAAATTTTGTGTGTTGGCCCTTTAATAGGGTACCTGTATTTCCAGCCATCTCTCCCTGGCAGATAGCAACCTTGCTGCTTTTCACAGCCAGATGTTTTGTGGGCACATTTCTCAGTTCTGGTGCTCTCTGCTGGGGTGCCCAACTTGGGGTTTAGACCCCAGAGTTCTCAGTAGTAACCCTCCACAGCTCAGATTTCTCTCTGAAACTTCAGCTTCTGTCTGTGGGAGCCCGGCCAACCCTTTTGCACCTCTGCCCTTCCTACCAGTCTCTATGTGGTCTCCACTTTCAGCCTTGGTTATCAAGCTAGTCTTCAGTTAATTATTCAGGCTGTTTTGTTTGTTTTTTCAGGCTTTTTTTCTTTCTTTGTATTTTAGTTGTAATTCCATTTTGGTCCTGGGAGCTTATCTGTGTAGCATTCACTTACTCTGCACTATTTTTAATTTCTCCCAGAAGCCTGCTTTAGTTCAGAGACAGTCTTCAAAATTTTCTTATTAAATTCCTATAGAGAAGATAATTTATCTGCGCCTTTAATTGAAGCTTCCAATTACCAATCAAGATAAACTTCCCATTTATTCATTTTATTTTTATGTACTTATTTTTAAATATATTTTTATTGATTTCAGAGAAGAAGGAAGATAGAGAGAGAGATAGAAACATCAATGATGAGAGATAATCATTGATTGGCTGCCTCCTGCACGCCCCACACCAGGGATTGAGCCTGCAACCCAGGCATGTGCCTTGACCGGGAATTAAACCCTGACCTCCTGGTTCATAGGTCGACGCTCAACCACTGAGCCACGCCAGCCGGTCCATTTATTCATTTTAATTTTAGAGATAACTTTTTCTAATTGAACATGCAGAAAAATTAATTTATAGGGGTGAAATGTTCCCCACTGTGGCCATTTCAAACTGATATTATTTTTAGTTAAAATTTCCATTTTTGTAGATACTTGCAAGTTGAAATTTTGTACAAATTATACATATAATCTGCAGGAGTATTAACAGAAAGCTGGGATTCTTGGGTTTTATTGACCTTAGAGGCCTTATTTCCCATTTTAATCTTAGTCTTTTTTTTGGATATCTGCAGAGTCTGAACAAATTCCTACGGATATTGTGTAGTGGGTTAAAGTGTGCTGCTTATGAGTTGAGCTCCATGAGGCTCTCACCTCCCAAGTCACATCAACCCTTTTACATGCCCCTGTTTCTCTCCCTGGATGTCTAATACAGCTGTGAGGACTCAAAATGCTTGGTGACCAAACTTTATGTGCATGCCCCTGGATGAGTCAATTGTTTAACTATAGTTGAGTTGTAGTTCCCTAGAGTTTCTTCAGGTCATGCTTGATGGCCCCTGACACCTCCACAAAGATTCTTAGTCACCTAAGTATACCCAAGATCATGCTAGAGGGAGGAAGTGCCCCTTATCTTTGGAGACGAATGAGTTCAAGCTCTCATTTATGTGGTAAAAAGTTTTGTTCAGACCATCAGAAAGCAATTCCAATTGAAAAGCCAAAGTTAAAAATAAGCCACCCATTTTTCCTCCTGTTCTTAGTTATATCAAACCTTATCTACTGCCTAGATTTTCTCAACCATTAACCTTTAGCTGCACTTTGAGGATTAAAAAACAACAACCCAGCTCAAAGAAAGTTAGCCTAAATTCAACCCCAGACATAAAGGAAGGAAAAAAATGGATAGAAAAGAACGTCCTTCTAGCCTAAAGGCAAGGACCTCTCTCTCTTAATTGGAACTAGTAACTCCAAAGGGAGAACCAAGGGGAAGACCCTTGTGTAGGTTTACAGTGCTCCTGGGTCCATGGACATTGTCTTGTAGTCAGTGAGGTGCCTACTGCAAACTTCCCCAGTCCATGACCAACTTAACTTGTCACAGGAGTCTTCAGGTGGTGAATGCCACAGTGGCTCTTAGATGCTCGTCCCACGCTTGCACAGTGCGGCAATCCACACACAAGAAAGAAAACTTCATGGCCGGATGAAAAGATACAAGGAGAAAGAAAACACAGTTAGTCAGTTTCTTCAAGCCAAGGTGGCAAGGATGACCAGCTTACCAGGAATGAAGCAATCCAAGTCAGGGCACCATAATGTCGAAACGGCACCAGTTGTTACTGACACATTTGACAGTTATAGAGGCAAAAAAAGGGCTCTTGGAGCTTAGGAGAGGGAAGGTCAAGGGTAACACATCGGGCAGGGAGAGAGTGGAAAGGGGAAGGTGTAGGTATGTTCCAGGCTCACCGTCCAGGGGTCTCACCTGGAGTGCCAGAAAATGTTACCGGAAAGGGACCTGGCCCTTAGCCTGTCTGTCTAGGGCTAGCTGATAGTGTGTGGGGTCTTGATTTCATATAGGAAATATTTCAACTCAAGTCCAGGTGACTATGAGAGTGTGCTCTTTAAAGCTGAGGTCAGTGAAACAAGAAAGGACTTAGCATAGAAGAAGCAACAGGAGAGCAACTAGGTGGGGAAATGAGCTTAGGATGTGCTGCTTTGGCTCACTAAGAAATCGGAGAAAAGGGGGTCTTTGGGATAGGATCAGGGGGTTAGCCTGGGATGAGCTGCCACTGCCCATTGCTCCCTGGTCACGAGTCTCGTAATGTCCCTAAAGTTGAGGAGTTGTATGCATGTGGGGGAAGAAGATGGGGATGGGCAACCTGCAGGCATGCTCCCAGGAGAAGGGTGCCCTGGGTCCTCCATCCTTCAAGCTTTTAAGGGTGGAGATCTTAGGGGCGGTCCCAGGGGAGGATCACAATAGAATATTCATCAGCTTTTCAGGTGGGTCCTTCCAGGGTTGTGGTCGCCACTGATTGGTCGGTGCCAGAGCAGGGGCCATTAGTCAATGCAGCTGGTCCTGATGTCATTCATGGCATCACTTACATGGTTTTGCTGCTTTTCTGGGCCTGGAGCTGAAACAAACTCAGGTCTAAATGTATTTGATGCAGGCAGAACCTCATTGTCCTGGGGGCTTAATGCTTAAGGACTAGTCTCCTCTAAAGGGGTTTAATCTACATAACCAGCAATCTGCCATGGGAGGAAAGGTCAGGGGAGGGTCTGAACTGCATGACCAGCGAGATGGAAGGTCAAAGGTTTCCCTGGGGGAAGGTCTCTGTTTTCCCAGTTTTACCTGTTGCTTGCTGCCCAGGTAACATTCTGTACCTGGCCCATTGTCCCTGCTCTGGTCACGTCTGTGTAATTGCCTGCCGCCGTTCCATAAGAGGGAACTTAGGTCATTGGGACTTACTATAAAGCGTATAAACCCAGAAGGATGGGCAGATGTTTAGGGAAGCAGATGTTCGTGAAGGAAAAGGAAGATTCTCATAGAGTGGTCCGTCGGTGGGGCCCAGTGGGTTAGTTTTCAGTCACCCATGGAGCGCACCAGAGGCCGAGGGACCGCTTCATCACCAGGTGGTGGAAGGAGCCCTGCTGAACTCTGAGGTTCTTAGCCACCGGGAACTGGTTGGCCAATACTTCTGAGCTCGGTTCTTTTTGTGCTTAAATAGAAACCTACTTCCCAGAAGCCTAAAAAACTCCGGTATAACTTTTAGAAAAATGAAAGTGTTTTCTAAAGTTCCTTTGATTTCTCTTTGAAATGCTAAAATATGATGGCTTTGGAACTCACAGTTATTCAATTCCTTCCACAGGTGATAAAAGCATCTAGCCTGGAGCACAGATGTGTGAAAAGAGATTAGGCTGCGTGTGAAAGCACTTCCTTCTCATCAGCCATTTGACGGCTTTTTTGAAATGCTAATGTAAGTCCTACAGAGCTGTTACCTTGAAATTCACACCTATTCAATTCTACATCCAGGTAAATAAAGCATTCTCAGGTGAACACAGAAGTGTGAAACCAAACTGAGGCAAACTGTGAAAATCCTGACTCAATCCATCTCAAGGGAAGAAGAAAAAATACAATTCTCTTCCTTCTTCATATAGTATAATTTATTTTTGTGAAAAATTTGGACTTGAAGGGTTCCCAGGGAGATAACTAAGTACCACTAATTGAGCAATTACTACTGCTTACAACACACACACACACACACACACACACACACACACACACACACACACACACAGGCCCAAAATGGTATTCTTCATGCTAAAGCCCATGATACCAAAACTAGACTTAATACTTGATCAAATTGCAGTTTCAGCCTCTCCCCAAAACATAATCTTAATCAACCAGTATGGGATTTTCTGGTCAAATTTTCAGTGAGGTAATGTGTCACCTGGGCCCTCTTCATCCCCCATTAAAAGAAGAGGCAATCTGCATAATAATCACCATTCCTCTTCTCTACTTCCAAAGAAAAAATGTTCTGGCCCCCAAATAATCATTTCTTTTGTTTTGAAAATAGCTCCCTTGTACCACCCTTCTTTCCGCAAAGTCCTTCATTTTGTATATTCTCTCAGAAAGGCCTTCTAGTTGCTAGATGGGATGCTTTCTGATTTATGAATTATTTAATAAAGCCAATTAGATCTTCAAATGTGCTGAGTTGAATTTTATTTTTTAATACTACAAGCCAGTGGCAATGTTAGGGGATTTATATTTAAATATCCCCACAACCCTGTATTTTATGTCTTATTAGATGCACTTTGCAATATGCAAATCACAGTTAACATAGGTTAAATAATTTGCTTCAAAGGCATACAGCTTTTAATTAGTACAGCAGAGATGGTAACAAAAAAATTTGAACATTTGTTGCCCTGAGGCAGGATAGTAAGGAACTAGGAAACTCTCTTGGCAAGTAATGGGGAAACTGAGACAGATAGCTAAACATGACCAAGCAATTTATATCCAGCTAATAAATCACAAGTTCTTATCCTCCTTAACCAAGGACATTTAGGAGTAAGTGGTTTACACATTCCAGAGAGGCCAGGGCATGCCCACCTTGGTCCCAGTCCCTCTTCAGTGACGTTATTTGAAGGTGAAACTGACTGGAGAATGACCCTGACCCCTCTATATGCTCATTTTGATGGGTCAGCATATTGAAGGACATACCTGGAAAGCTGATGACTATTCTATTGAGATCCTCCCCTGAGACTTGCCCTTAAATTACTGCTTTAAGGAAACAGATAAAAAAAACAAAACTCTTAAGACAAAGGACCCCAGTGCACAGTCTTCCTAGAGCACACCTACACCTTCCCCGGTATTTCCTCAGGCACTATCTTTGATCTCTTTCTGAGCTCTAAGTGCAAGTACCAACTAGACTTGCAACCAGGGGAGCAGTGGGCGGCAGCAGCTCATCAAGGGCTAACCCCCTGAATCTGTCTCCAAGGGCCCTCCTTTTGCCTCTATAACTTGTTTCCTGAGTCCACGAAACCCAGCTGGCTCACTTCTTCTGCCTCTGTGACTTCTTCCTAAAGGGTCTGGGCAGCTCTGCCCAGGCTCACTCCCGTTTTCTGTGATCTTGCCTCTTCTTTTTTAAAGCCTTTCCTTTGTTTCACTGTCCCCAACTTTAATAAACATAGTCTCAGCCCAGCTGGTGTGTCTCAGTGATTGAGCATCAACTATGAACCAGGAGATCATGATTTGATTCCTAGTCAGGCAACATGCCTGGGTTATGGGCTCAATTCTCCAATAGGGGGTGCGCAGGATTCTCTCTCATCATTGATGTTTCTATCTCTCTCTCCCCCTCCCTTCCTCTTTGAAATCAATAAAAATAAATAAATAAATAAATAAATAAATAAATAAATAAATAAATAATAAACATACTCTCAAAATCATCTGGACTTGTGTTGTGAAATCTTTCTTGCATAAAATCAATAACCCATACATTCCAGACCATGCTGGGGCACACTCGCTTTAGTCCCAGTCCCTTTCTGGTGATAGCCCCACATCTCAGAATCCTGAGCCAGCTGGGCTTCATGGCCTCAGGAAGCTACTGTAACAAAAAACTCTTAAATCTCAATAGCTTAAGATGCAGAACAGATTAATTGCTCAATTTTGATGTGGTTGGTGGGTGGTTAAGGAATGATCTGCTTCATGCATTTTTTTCAAGGACCAACGTCAAGGTTGACAGACCTGTTGTTGCAGAAGACCAAAGAAAACCAAGGAGGCTTCAAAGAAAAGGAGGGACACTGTTTAATACGCCGGTGGACTCAGGGAACAGCCCTCCAAATCTGAGTGAAGGAACATGCATGGGGCCCTCCCTTATATCTCCCTGTGGTTCTTGTCCCACAAACATGGGTTATTCTTCCTTGCAAGAAGGCCACCAGGTGTTGGGGGTCTCCAGGCCATATCTGATGGTCTGGCCTGGCGCCAGCGTTAATAACCCTCCCTCAGGGGCAGTGCACTGTTCACAGTAACAGGTTCTGCAAGACCAGTATCTGGGAAGGAGATAGGGACTTAATTATATATAGGTTATCAGGAATGTACACTGAGCTTGCTGGCTTGGATTCAGATCACTAGCCCCAAATATCAGGGTTACATTGGAATTAACCCCTTTTTAGCCTTCTCACTGTAACCACATGCATCCAGAAAAAAAGAGAGAGGACCCAAATAAATAAATTCAGAAATGAAAGAGGAGAAGTAACAACTGACCCCAAAGAAATACAAAAGATTGTAAGAAAATACTATGAACAACTATATGCCAACAAATTGGACAATATGGAAAAAAATGGATAAATTTCTAGAAGCATACAATATTCCAAAACTGAATCAGAGACTGTGAATAGACAGGTTACAACTATTGAAATTGAAACAGTAATAAAAAAACAACAACCACAACAATCCCAACAAACAAAAGTCCTGGACCAAATGGCTTCACAAGTGAATTTTGTAAAATATTCTAAGAAAAAATAACATTTATCCTTCTTAAACTGTTTCAAAAAATTCAAGAGGGAGGAAGACTTCCAAGCTCATTTTACAAGGCCAGCATTATCCTAATTCCAAAACCAAAGACACTCCGAAAAAAAAAAAGGAAAAGAAAATTATAGGCCAAGATCCCTGATGAAAAAATATGCAAAAACTTCAACAAAACGTTAGCAAATCAGATCCAGCAATACACTAAAAAAGTCATGATCAAGTGGGATTTATTCCCTGGATGCAAGGTTGGTAAAATACCCGCAAATCAATAAATGTGACACACCACATAAACAAAATGAAGGATTAAAACCTCATGATCATATCAATAGATGTAGAAAAAGCATTTGTAAAATCCAGCACCCATTTATGATAAAAACTCTCAGCAAAGTGGGAATAGAGGGAACATATGTCAACTTAATAAAGGCCATATATGACAAACCCACAGCCAGCATCATACTCAATGAGCAGAAACTATAAGCATTTCCCTTGAGATCAGGGAAAAAGACAGAGATGTCTGCTTTTACCACTCTTATTCAACTTAGTACTTGGAAGTCCTAGACATATCAATCAGACAAGAAGAAATAAAAGGCATCCAAATTTCAAAGGAAGAAGTAAAACTGTATATAGAGAACCCTAAAGATTCCATAATAAAACTACTGAATTGATAAATGAATTCAGTAAAGTAGCAGGATACAATTTAATATCCAGAAATCAGTTGCATTTCTATACACCAAAGAACCATCAGAAAGGGAAACTAAGAAAACAATCCCATTTACAACTGCTTCAAAAAATAATATACTTTGGAATAAATTTAACCAAGGATGTAAAAGACCTGTTCTTGGGAAATTACAAGACACTCAAGAAAGAAATTGAAGAAGATACAGATAAGTGGAAGCATACACCGTGTTCATGGTGAGGAAGAGTTGACATCGTTAAAGTGTCCATACTCCTGAAAGCAATCTATAGATTCAACACAATTCCTATCAATATTACAGTGGTGTATTTAACAGAACTAGAACACATATTCCAAAAATGTATGTGAACCACAAAAGACCTGGAATAGTCACAGCAATCTTGAGAAAGAAGAACAAAGTTAGAGGAATTATGCTACCTGATTTCAAACCTTACTACAAGGCCATAGTAATCAAAACAGCATGGAACTGGCGTGAAAACAGACATATACTAGTAGATAAATGAAACTAAGTAGAGTGCCCAGAAATAAACCCACACCTTTATGGTCTATTAATACATATTTGATAAAGGAGGCAAAAACATAGTGGGCTAAAGATAGTCTATTCAATAAATGATGTTGGGAAAATTGGACAGATAGATGAAAAAAAAAAAAAAAAGAAAGAAATTAGACCACATTCTTACACCATACACAAGAATAAACTCAAATATTTTAAAGACTCAAAACTTAAGACTCCTAGAAGAAAACATAGCAGTAAAATTTGCCATTTCTCATAGCAATATTTTTTTTCTGATATATTTCCACAGGCAAAGGGAAACAAAAGAAAAAAGAAACAAATGGGACTACATCAAACTAAAATGTTTTGCACAGCAAAGAAAACCATTAACAAAGTGAAAAGACAACCCACTGAATGGGAGAACATAAGGGGTAATATCCAGAATTTATAAAGAACTTATAAAACTCAACACCCAAAACCCCCAAATAATCCAATTTAAAAATGGGCAAATAACCTGAACAGACACTTCTCCAAAGAGGACATATAGATGGCCAACAGAAATATGAAAGGGTGCTCCATGTCACTAACCATCAGAGAAATGCAAATTAAAACCACAATGAGATATCACCTCACACCTATGAGAATGGCTATCAGCAAATGACAATTGCTGGTGAAGATGTGGAGAAAAGGGAACCCCAACCCTAGTGCACTCTTGTATTGGTGGGAATGCAGATTGGTGGAAAACAGTATGGAGTTACCTCAAAACTTTTTTTAAAAAATATATTTTATTGATTTTTTTACAGAGAGGAAGGGAGAGGGACAGAGAGCCAGAAACATCGATCAGCTGCCTCCTGCACACCCCCTACTGGGGATGTGCCCACAACCAAGGTACATGCCCTTGGTCGGAATCGAACCTGGGACCTTTCAGTCCGCAGGCCGACGCTCTATCCACTGAGCCAAACGGGTTTTGGCTTACCTCAAAACTTTTAAAATAGAATTGCCTTATGATTCAGCAATTCCACTTCTGGTAATATATCCAAAGAAACCTGAAACACTAATTTGAAATAATATATGTACCCCTGCGCTAATTGCAGCATTATTTAGTAGCCAAGATTTGGAAGCAGCCCATGTGCCCATCAGTAGAAGAGTGGTTGAAAAAGCTGTGGTACATTTACACCAGGGATGGGGAACGTCAGGCCCACAAAATCATTTGGACAGGCCCTGCCAAGGTATTAGGAGTGAGTTAATTAAACGATTTACCAAATATAGCAGGCTAATTTTTAAGTCGATAATTTTGTATGGCCTGCAAATGATGTTATAAATATCCAAATGGCCCTTGGCAGAAAAAAGGTTCCCACCCCTGATTTACACAATGGAATGCTACTCGGCTGTACAAAGGAAGGAAGTCTTACCCTTTGAGACAGCATGGATGAACCTGGAGAGCATTATGCTAAGTGAAATAAGCCAGTTGGAAAAAGACATGTGCCATATGATTTCACGTGGCACTTGATTTTTTCCGACTGGCTTATTTCATATTGATTGTTTAGTGATTAGCAAGCACTATTTTAAGCATTTTGAATTGTAACATGTTATTTTAGTTGTACTACTGATTTAGGGGATTGGTAATGGGGTTGACATGTCACTCATAATTTCCCAATTAAATACCCTATTTGCTTCACAGGCTTCTTGTTATGAACTGAAATGGCACAATGAATGTTAAGCATTCAGTCCTGGGCTGATGTGTGACATTTGATAAATAGTAGTCTTAATTTCTAACAGAAACCTACAAGTCCAGAGTGGCCCTTAGGGCTGGCTAGGAGGTAGGGCTGTGGGGGTAGAGCAGGATGTGGCTGGAGGCCCATCAGTCTAGTGGAGAACACTGAGTCCAGGGCAAACCAGTGCCAGGATGCGTCTGGTAGTCAGTTCTGGGAATTGGGGCCAGTACTGAGCTAGTCAGCACCTGAGATGCCAGTCCCGGGGGACATGACGGCATGGGGCCAGCTGTGGGGCCTGGCGGCGCCCAGGGTGTGTCACTGCAGGCTGCGGGGACCTTGGCTACGCAGGTGTGAGCTCCGAGCCTGTGTGGAGCAGCTTCCCCACGGGGTGGTTTGGCTAGTCGTCCCATTTTGGTATGTTTGTTGGATGCCTGGGGTCACCAGGCGCCATTCCAGCTATTGGGAGTGAGGGGCATGCAGACGGGATGAGATGGCTTGCCCAGTTTGGAGTGTTACTTACAGAAATAACAACTCCTGAGCACTGCTGCACCCAGGTCCTGTGCGAGGGCTGGAAGTGAATCCTCCCTTTCATCTCCCTCACAGCCCCGGGAGGTGGGTGCTGTGCAGCCTCGTTCACAGCGAGGGAACCGGTGCGGCGTGCCAGCTGCTTCCCCAGCCACAGCACGGCTTTGGGGAGCCCAGGAGGTTTGACTGCAGCGTGTCCGCTTTTAAGAGCTACATTCTACTGCTTCCTTCTGTGTGTGATATATGTATGGCCACTGTAGAAAAAGAAAATGCATAACCAGAAAGAAAATTACATAAAATTCTAATACATAGAGACGGCACCAGTTAGCATTAAAACATGCGATTTTGAGTATTTTCTCATATAAATATGTGATTTAATTAAAAATGCAATTTGATGTACATAATTTTAGAAATTTTTTATTTTAATGTGGTAAAATTAACAAATCACTTCATCATTTTCTTTGCTACATAATATTCCACTGAGTTGTGTAAAAGATGTCCCCCAATGGCAAATTCTACCAAGCTACCTACTTAGCTGCTCTGAGACTGGCAGGAAGGGACATGCCCAAAGGCCTGGTGGTTGTTGGGGTGCCTCTCTGTTCCGCCCAGACCTGGGTGAGGAGCAAGGCTCCTGCAGATGTCTGTAGTTTTCTCTCCCAGAGGGAGGATGACGTGAGCTCCTGGGAACTCCAGGGGGTGTCATGAAGGGAATGAGGGAACCGGTCCCAGTGGGGACCCACCTCTTTGGTGAATTGCCTTCCGTGACTCATCCAACAGGAAGGTTCACCTCATAGCTCATTCCCCATTTTCTGGAACAAACTCACATTTTTTGTATTATGAACTAAATTGTGTCACTCCAAATTCATATGTTGATGCTGAAATCCCCTGCACCTCTGAATGTGGCTGTGTTTGGAGGAAGGCCTTTAGAGAGGTTGTTAAAATAAAATGGGGTAGTTAGGGTCGGCCCTGATCCAATCTGATGGGTGTCCTTATAAGAAGGGAGATTTGGACATACCAAGACACCAGGGGTGCACACGCACAGAGTAAAGACCATGTGATGACAGCAAGAAGATGGCCATCTGCACGCCGAGGAGAGGCCTTAGGAAGTACCAAACATGCCGACACCTTGATCTTGGACTGCCAGCCTCCAGAACTGTGAGAAATACACTCCTTTGTGTAAGCCGCTCAGTGTGTGGTATTTCGTGATGGCAGCCTGAGTAGACTAAGACCCTCTTCCTGAAGCTTGGTTGGCTCCCCTCTCAGGGCTGGTGGGTAGATGTGAAGGAGGTAAGGTCCTGCCTGATTTAAAAATATATTTTTTTATTGATTTCAGAGAGGAAGGGAGAGGGAGAGAGAGATAGAAACATCAACGATGAGAATCACTGATCAGTAGAAGAAGTTTAAGTTTAAAAAATTTGGCTCTCAAAAGAAATTTCAATCGTTGTACTGTTGATATTTGGCTCTGTTGACTAATGAGTTTGCTGACCACTGAGCTAGAGGGTTGAGGGGAGGCAGAGGGCTCATGACAGAGAGGTGGAAAGGAGGGCTTCACAGAGCAGTCACAAAGCAGGCAGGGGTGCAGCAGGTGGGATCACAATGACTCCCCACGTGTTCTGTACAATATGGTTTGGGGTGCTCTCTAGGGCCAGGCCTGGCATCGAGAGGGATATCACCTGACAGGTTCTTAGAGGAGGAACTGGGCCTCCTCCTTCTAGCATTTGCCCCTGTGGCGAGGCACAAAGCAGGTGCTCGGATGTTGTCCACGTGCCACTCTGTGCAGGGAGCTTGGATCTAAAGAGCTTGGTTACAGCTGGCATGATGTCATCTTGTGAAACGAGGAAGGAGAGGGTGTCCTCCCTCTTTGTGACTGGAAGGCATCTCCATGGCCTCCAACAATTTCCTTTGAAATAATTCCAAATCTGAGACTCTGTATGCGGTGTTAGTACCGGTGGAGGCGAGTAGGTAGGTGGTAGATTAGGGAACCAGGGCAATTTCGCCTTTTGCCCTGCTTAGCCTCTGGGACTGAGACAAACATCTAAATCAGACTTTTCCCTGCTCTGTTGAGCTAGTCTGTTTGTGGTCCTACTGTCCTGATGTCAGGAAGGATTAGAGTTGGAAGGACCCTGGCACTGCACTTGACCCCTCCTGACCTCTGTATGTTGCTCAGGCTTTGCTCTTGCCCCCCATGCAGCTCAGCATGAAGGCCCCTGTGCCAGTCAGGCTTCTCCAGGGAGTGAAACCCGAAGGATGTCTGTGTCTGTGTCCATGTGCATGCCCATCTCCATCTCTCTCTATCTCTATATCCACCTTCCTCCCCGCCCCCCCCCCCCACAACTATATCTATATCTGAATGGGCACATGCAATTGTGAAACTGCAAGTCCAAAATCCACAGGGCAGGACGGCAGGCCGGAAACTCAAGCAGGAGCTGATGTCGCAGTCTTGAGGCAGAATTTCTTTTTCAGGAAACCTCAGTTTTGCTCTTAAGGCTTTCAACTGATTGGATGAGGCTCATCCACATTACAGGGGTAATCTGTTTTACTCAAAGTCTACTAAGCAATCTACAAAACACCTTCCCAACACCTGGGTCAGTGTTTGATTACATACCCGGGCCCACAGCTCAGCCACATTGACCCAGCAAACTGGCCACCACAGCCACCACCTCTTCCAAGCCCAGCCGGGTGTGCGCCCAGCCAGAGGCAATGCTGGGTGCCTGTAAGTCAAGTCTTTCTCTTCACTCATGTCGTCGTCCCTCCAGGGCAGGCTCCCACGTTCTCTTGGAAAGCTGACACTTACGAGGCAGCTGTTGACGCCGCTCGACCAGGCCCAGCGGTCCCAGCGCTCCTCCAAAGCAGGTGAAAGAGCTTTGGAAAAGGAACCTCCACACACGCAATACAGGACGCTTCCATTCAACTCTAAACAGTACTCCTTCTCTTCTGTGTTTGGAAACTTCCGTAAAGAGGGAGGATACTTTCTGTTTTCCTAAGAGGGAGCCGAGAGAAGAGGCTGTGCTCCTTCACTTTGAGGAGGCGCATGTGTTGGGGGAAGGCCTCTGGGTGCCCGAGGTGAACTGAGGGGACCCCAGCCTTAGCAGGGCCCCCGGAAACGGCCCACTGGTCCACTCAGGTGAGGGTGGGAGAGTAAGACGACAGATTCAGGAAGGACCAAGGGAAGCACATCGATGGGAATACTCAAAAATGACTTTTTTACATGGAAGTCCCATCTCCACGCACCTCCCCCTCCCAGCCCCACCCTCCCCTCCTGCCTAAAACCTTGTTTGGGGTGTTTGTATCAGTGAGAACTAGAGAAGTCTCTGAATTCCTCGTTAGAGTTTAAGGATATGTACAGTTTCATTTATATCTTTACACTTGATTTTTTTCTTTTCACATAAAATAATTACATGTGAATTTAAATGGAAGCTGTGGAGAACTGGGTAAAGAACTGGGCTTTTGTTATCTCTAGGGCAGTGGTTCCCAGTGTTTCTCCCCATCAGCATCACCTGCCAGCTTCACCAGGCCTGAGCTGAAACTTGAAACTCCCTGGGTGAGGTCACAGTCTGTTTCCCAAGTCCTCTGGTGGAGAGTTTAAGAACCACTGGTGAAGATAAATGACTCACGTTGGCCTTTGCATGCTTGCTTTTCCCAGTTCTCACCAGCGCAGAGCGAGAGAAAGGAGTTTGCACACAGGGTGAGTGTGAGGCGACCAGCTTTGTGTGGCCCCTTTGAGAGACCAGCAGGCGAAGGCCAAGACGACTCATTCACTAGGGAGCTCGGGGCCCCTGATGGAGACAGGGAGGGGCATAGCGAGTCACAGCCACCCTCCGAGCTTCTAGAACAGGGGCAGCTGGGAGCTGAGGCCCTGGGCCAGCTCTGGGAGGAGGGACCGTAGAAAGGGCATGGAGTCCTGTTGCCGGGAGCCAGGGAAGATGCCTTTGTGTCTGAGAGGATGGCAGCTACTGTTTATAGCAGCGGCCGCTGCCTGGGGTGCGCACACAGGCTTTGGGAGACGTGGCGCACCTCCATCCCTGCACCAGGGCCACGCCAGGATCAGAATCCCCCGAGCCACAGCCAAACCTGGTTTATCAGGCATCGGAATCATGAAGAAGGGCAGTTCAAGCCGGAGGGCTGGGCCTACCCCTAGAGCTTCTCCTTCAAGTCTGGGTGTAGTGGCGCTGCTGCTCAGGGCTGCACTGGGGGACCACTGCTCAGCGTGCTTCCAGTTATAAGGAAATGGAAGCCTAAACCAAGGACAGAGCATGGAGGTAGGGCAGGTTCAAGGCTGAGTGAGCCTCCAGGTCAGCAGGGACCGGATTTCTTTTGACCTCTGTACTTTGCCCTTTTGGCCTTGGCTTCATGGTAGCAGGATGGTGCCTCTGCTTCAGACATCACACGTGGTATACGTGGCCCAGGGGGCAGAAAGTGCTGCCGCCCAGTGCTCCAGGCTCAAATCTGATTAGGTCACATGCCCTCCTCTGAACCAATGGCTGACGCCCAACGGGGCACAACGCGGAAGTTGTGTATGGGAGAGGGGGATAGCACTGGAACTCTGGGTACTGTTAAAATGGGTGACGGGAGAACAGATGCTAGTGGGGTGACCAACTCATCCCAATGCCTGGAACATCTCCAGTTTCAGCCCTGAGAGTCCTGCATCCCAGGAACCCCTGGGACAGTGATCACCTGGCTGCGGGGCAGGCAGTGGCAGGTCCACCTGGAGGAAGCATCTGAACCCAGGGCCCAGATCTTCAAGAGCGACTGCATTCTGATGGCTCTAGGGGCACCTGAGAGAGTTTGAGAACGTGCACCCTTCTTTTCCTGCTTGTGCAAATTAGCTTCTTCCTTTCTTCGCATGACATACAATGAATGCTCAAGTCCGCTTATCAGCACCAGCCAAGGGTGGACATAAATAAGCACATTTGTAGCTGAACCCTGAGTGCTTTTTCATGGAAAACTCCTCTGTGACAGTCGCTGGGGCAGAGCAGAAGGATGCGTTCCTTCACAGCAAGCCGGAAGCAGGTATACGGAGCAGGGAGGGGGCGTGTGGGGACCAGACAGACCTGCGCTGGACTCCTGGGGGGACACACTGGGGAACCCTCTTAGCCTCTGTGAGCTGATAACGCATCTGAAAAAGTGGGACGATACTCCTCGGCAGGGCAGTTTTGGGGATTTAGTGAGGTCATGGGTGGAGGCCTGGAGCATGAATTCAGGAGCCTCGTGAATCCTCACCTGCTCGGCCCATCATCCCTGGTGAGGAGTAGTCAAGATGATGCAGGGGAAGAGGATATTGCTTGGTATGAATAGTCATCTGAGTATCACTGAAGGCGACTGGGAGATGCATATGCTGTTCACACAGATGCTTTTCTTCCTTCCTCACACTAAGGCTAAAACTTCAGTCTTCCTCTGGCCGAGGGCTCCTCAGAGCAATGGCTGTTAGTGATGCCCCGCGCCCACCGGAGCAGAGTTCCAGAATGATACATGAGAACCAGGAGGTGGGGCTGTGGTGGAGGCAGGGCCAGCTGCTTGTGGGGTCACATGTGAGGGGTCTCAGAAGTATTCCTCGCTCTGAAAGTCTGTTTTCCTCCTGGGTCGATGAGGCCTGGACCTTCTCTATCCATCAGGCCACGTGGGGGACATTGGACACTTACAGTGAGCTGCTGCGGCCCGAGGAACTCACCGACAGGCTTGGAAGACAGAGATAGAAGCTAACCAACACTGTTATTTCCAAACGCTGTGCCATTTTACCTAAATTCACAGTGTTGTGACATAATTAAGTTGTGTCAGCCAGCTTTGTTCCAGGAATAGCCCAGTAACCAAAGACACCCACTCGTGAAATAAAATGCCATCTGTTATGGAAATCCTAAAAGCGAGTTGTTTCAGGGACGCTGACCAAACAACACTATTAGAGTTTCATTCCTCCGGCAGGAGATTTTTGTGTTCTGCTCGGATGCAGATGGGAGGCCTGCAGAATCCTGAGGTAATCCCTTATGGGGCACAGTATGTGTAATCCCGTGAATACGATTTCACTCCCACAACTAGATTTTGCAGTAAGGCAAAGATGAAGGAATCTCACAGATGTAATCAAACAGAAGATTATTCTGGTGGGCCTGGGTAAGCAGGGTCCAGAGGTCAGAGATGGAAGCAGCGGCAGCAGCAGCATTCTCCTGCTGGCATTGAAGAATAAACTGCCTCACGTGACAGGGAACGACAGGTGGCTCCCAGGACCCGGTGACCTCAGTCCTCTAGTAGCAAGAAGCCGAACTTCATCGTTGAGCCAGGGATTCCACCCAGAGCCTTAGAGGAGATTGCTGCCCCCAGCCAGCACCTTGATTGCAGCTTTGTGAGACCCCGAGGAGAGGCTCCACCTACCCATGCCCAACACCAGAGCCACAGACACTGTGGGGCTAATTGGTGTTGTGTTAAGCTGCCATTTGTGGGAATTGCTGTGCATCGCAGGTGATTAATATGGTGAAGAGAGGCAACTTCAGTGACCAGGACCTGACAGCTACCACTATTGGCCATCTACTCTGGGTCAGGCGCATTTACACAGCATCTCAGTTAATCTTTATGGCAGCCACAGAGTTAGATTAGCCCCTGGAGAAGTCCTCTGTACAGGGCTTAGTTCCCCGACACCATCTAATGCTTTTTGTTTCTCTTGGGGAGCAGATGGAATTCACAGTTGGTAACTCTTGCCTCCTGTTTTTAAGCTTCTAGAGATGAGAAAGGAAATAAGCTCTGGCTGAAGACATACCTGCCTTCAACTCCATCCTTGCCATTTGTCAGCTGGTTGACTTAGGTTGGATCTCATAACCTTTTCTAAACCACTTCTCATCAGATAATAAATGGGGTTTGTGCTAAGACAGTGGTCGGCAAACTCATTAGTCAACAGAGCCAAATATCAACAGTACAACGATTGAAATTTCTTTTGAGAGCCAAATTGTTTAAACTTAAACTTCTTCTAACGCCACTTCTTCAAAATAGACTCGCCCAGGCCATGGTATTTTGTGGAAGAGCCATACTCAAGGGGCCAAAGAGCCGCATGTGGCTCACGAGCTGCAGTTTGCCGACCACTGTGCTAAGAGATGCAGCCAGGCCCGCTGTGTGCCAACCCCTCTCTTAGCAGCATTCACAGAATTTCTTCACTGACTGCTGACACAGCCCTGTGAGCTGGGGTAGATACCCTGATTTTCTAGTTGAGAAAACAGGTTTCAGAGCCGTTGACTAATTTGCCCAAGGTGAACAGTTGTAAGTGACAGAGCTCAGAGAGAGACTTAGGTGTGTGGGGCTTTCACAGAAGGCTCCCTGAGCCCTCTGCATCATTCCCCCGCGTGCCAGGATTTTCCGAGTGCCCAGCCTCCTGTCTCCGTGGATTCTTCTAACTGCACCCAGCGGTCAGTGAGGGAGCTCAGCTTCCATCCTTAATCTCATTCTGAAATGCTGAGAGCAAACACAACGAAAATGATTTCACGTACCCCCCACCCTTCCCCTCATCACCGCCTCTTGTAGGAGTGAATCCTAGTGATGATGGAGCAGTGGGATAATGTCCTTCTTTGTAGCTTGTTTGTGGGCCTGAGGTTTAAAGGGGGAGCCAAGGCCAAGGACCCAGGAGGAGGTGCTGCCCAGCTCTGGTGGGTCGGGCTGTCTGCAGAGTTGGGGTGGGGGTGCCATGAGGTGTGGGGTGCTGCCAGCCTGGCAGTTTGCTCTGTTCCAGGGTCCCAGCCTGTGCTTGAACACCAGCCCCATGGCTGGTATGTTGAGCTTGGTCAAGTGACTAGCACTGTCTAGTAGAATATTAGCAGATCAAAGACGAGCAAAGGCTTGCCCTGTGCTTGTGGTGTACGGTTTGTGTTTTTGCCATCTTCCTGCCAGGAGCTTCCACTTCATAGCTGCTTCCCTTCCTGGAACAGACCCGAGTCCACAGGGAGAGGTCAAACAGCCGGAGCTGCAGCTGAGCCCAGTCCAGCCTAGATCAGCGCCTTTGCCAACGAACCAGAAGGCAGGTGAGCAATCCAAATGGCCTTTGTTCTAAGTAACTGAGTTCTGACACCTTTCTTCGGGGGACAACAGTTGGTAAACAAAGAAGTAACCCCAGGGAGCTGGCCTGTTGTCTGATTGGGTGGGGACCGCCCTCGGAGGGTCTCACAAAGCGGATGTCAGAGCGGATCATGGCCGTGGTCCTTCTCTTCTGGGTTTTCACTTGGCTCGCAAGGCAGCGTCTGAGACCCTAAAAGCGGCTCTGAGAGAATAATAAAACTGAATGATGAGGCGGTGGGTTCACATGCCTAACAGAATAATTTCCCTTAAATGAAATGGGATGAGCCTCGCTCTTTTCAACGATAGGAATAATAAACATTCTCTTCTCTTGATCAGCTTTCCTAACTACAGGCAATTGCTGTTAACTGTACAATGTGCTGTCCCCATTACAGCACCATTAAAGCTGCAATCAGACAGTTATTGCCAGTGTTAGTTTTGAACTACTGAAGGGAGATCGGATTTATTTTTTTTTAAAATTACATACACATGCAATAGATTTATTGGCCCTCAACAAATGTTCTTTTAACAAAAATTATAATTTTAAATACTCTTCAAAAAGCGGTCTCATTAAATTGTATGCCTGACAATGTACTTAAACAACATTCAAGTTGTGGGCTTATTGTCTTCTCTTTTCTTAGATAATTAATCAGGTGAAAGCTGATCTCTAAAACGGAGTTAGCCATTACCTTGAAAAACACACATTCTTTGTTGTTTTTCCACCTGTCTGCCTCTGTTTGTGTGGCTTCCCTGACTAGGCCCTTATGTGGCCACGAATGAGTTGGCTCAAATAAAACGTAGTTTTTGAAGTGGGACGTTTTACATTGTCATTGATCACATTGCAGTGTGGCTGTTCTCACCCGTGCTCGCATGGCCCGTGAACTCTTCCGGGCACGAGTCGTGTGTGTGCTCCTGGGGCCCAGGCAGCTCGGCACAGACGGTGCTCACGGATGCTGGGCCGGACTGAACCGCCGCCGCCAGTCTGGAAGGCCTTGTTGAAAGGAAGCCCCTGATGAATGACGTAATTACTTTTGTGCAAATTCAGGAAAATAGTCACCGCTTCCCAATTGTGGTAACCACGGGAGCATGGGAATGAAACACACACAGTGGGCCTTGGCACTGGGGATGCAAGCAGACCCTGGGCCCGGGAGGCGGGTATTTCCCCTGGTGGGACTGGTGAAAACATGGACCATGGACAGAAAGACCGGGTGTCAGGACTATCCCATCAGGGCTAGAATAGACGATAAAAATGTGCTTTTCCTGTGCCCTGACTCATACCACCCACTGGCCCAGTCACTTTTCCACCCGTCACCCAACTCAATCCCAGTGTCACCCCAGAGTGGTTCATGATTCCCTTAACCTCCTGGACTAGGCCTGCCCTGAATCCTTACAGAACTCAAGTCAGGTCTTGATTAAACACTGGTTTTAGTCATTTAACACTTGCTTTACATCCACACACCTTCTTCTCACTAAATTAAACTGGAGCAACTGTTTCTGGGATTTCCCCTGCATCTTCTGTCAGTTTTCTGGGGAAGTGGAGTCAGCCTGGGCCTTGGGGTGGGACAGCCACCTCGCTCTGCCACCTACCTGCATCTCCTGAAGCGGGGCCATGATGGGAAGGCCCTCAGTAGGCTGGGTGGAGGAGAATCTACAGGTCTGGGGCAGTCCAGACAAGGTGAGCTTGCCCAGTGCTAGCACTAAAGATCCTCAGGGCCTGGGTGTGCCACGCGGCCTCCTGGCATGGCTCACAGGCTAGGGCTTCTGCGCACACTAAGGCCCGAGGGCAAGATGAGGGTCCGTGAGCTGCGCCAGCCCACCTGGGAATGGGGTACTCTCTGAGCTGCCAGCCCAGCACCCACCGCATCCTTATCCCAGGGGGATCTTTGGGAGGAAACCCAAAGGTAAGGGTAGGCCTAACTCCACCTCCCTATGTTGTAGAGAGCTGGTTGGGCGGGGCCTCAGTAGCCTCCTCTAGAAGCTGGCTGTGATTGACACAACCATCCCCCTTCCCTGCCACCAATAGGGAGGAAGATGGCACTCAAGAGCTGAACTGGCCCTTCTGAGCAGGGCTCTCAGAGCCTGGCTGGGCGATGGTGCTGCCCAGAGTGGACACGAAGAGCCTCTGGCGCTATGTGCCTGCTCCTGGGGCCTGGAGGGGACACGGCGTGAAAGTGAGGGACATGGGAGAAGGCACCAAAGGAGACAACAACCTGCATGATAATTCATCGCACTAACCGCACGCTGGGCAGGGCAGCCTTTTGCATTTGGAGTTAAGAAAGTGATTTGTTCTCCTACTGCTTCAGGTTAGGAGCAAATACTCTGGGGTCTCCAGCAGCCAGGCAGGGAGTAGCAGCCAGTGGGTAATGCCTGGGAGGGCTGCCCTGGCTCCAGGGCTCGGGGTCCTTAGTCCCAGCAGCTGTTGCACCCTCAAGTGTGGCCCAGGGAGGGCCCATGTTCTATGTTTTGAATAAAAAAAGGAAATATAGACTTTAGTGTGAAATCTGAATTTTATAAGTTGACGACTACTGAAAAGATAGTTTATGTCTGTGGTCCAATCAAAACCTGTCCACCTGTGGATTTGACTTCAGGTCTGCGGTGTGCTCTGTACAGACTACGCCACCTCTGAGGGTTCATGCTTGTCCTTGGGAGGTGTGTGTGTGTGTGTGTGTGTGTGTGTGTGTGTGTGTATGTGTGTGTGTGTGTGAGAGAGAGAGAGAGAGAGAGAGAGAGAGAGAGAGAGAGAGAGAGGTTACTGCTCACACCCAGAGGCATAGAGGGGAAGAGAGGTACCCCTCCCACCTGCCCTGGTGGAGGGAGTACACAGACTGACTTGAGCACCTTGCTTGCCCTGGCCCCCTGGCAGAGTCCTCAGCTTGTGTCTGGACGTGGAGCAGGCTGCGGGGGGGGAGGCTGGGATCCATGGACAGGCGCTGCAGATTCCAAGCGTGGGTGGTGGTGGGTGATTTGCATTATAGAGTCTGGGAAGGGCCCCAGGGAAGGACTTACCTTTTAGGGTGCTTTTCTCTTAGACTATGGGAACCACTTCCCCCAACCCCCCCAGCTTCCCAAAGGGAGGCGATGCTTGGATGGAAAATCGTGTGGGAGCTTCAGATCCCCCCTCAGGGTCTTTGTGAGGAACAGTGAGATGCAGCTGAGCAGAAGCTGCACCTCAATCCTCCGCTGGGTGATGCCCCGGCTTGGGGTGGGGGCTGGGCTGAGGGGCCCTCCTGCCCGCACCCTCCTGCCCAGCCTGGAGAGGGGCTGTGCTGCTCTGAGCTCACCTTGGGGACAGAGCACACCCCTGCCAGCCTTGAGGTACAAGAGCGGTCACGCCCGCCCCCCACCCCACCCCGTGGTGCCTGATCACAAGTACCATGTGCTTTCTGCAGGGTGTGCAGCACAAACAGTGCGCTCCTGCCTCCAGGCGCGGAGGAGCGGGGCAGGGCGGGGAGCGAGCCAGGGTGGGCGCAGGTCCCGGCATGAACGAGCGGCTCAGCGTGGGGTTCGGCCTCCTCACCAGCTCTTTCAGGGCCAGAGGATTCTGAAGGCGTTTTCTTCCTTTGACTTTCACGGTCACTGACAATGTGATGAGAGTCCCAGCCTGCCACCTGCCGCCGTCTGTCCGTCCTGTACTCCCGTGGGCCACGCCAGTGCCGCATTCTAGTTTGTCCCCCTGCCCCTTCCTGAGCCACGGAGAGGGCGCGCCCGGGAGCAGAGCCAGCCACAGGGTGGGGTGAGCACGGTGGTCAGGAGGGTGGCCCCAGAGTCACATGGATCTGCTTCCTGTCCTTACAAGTTGGGGTGACATTGGACAAGGTACCAAGTCTCTCAGGGTCTCTGCCTGGCGGGGCAGTAACTCCGGCCTCACAGCTGAGGCCATGCAGGGGAAGTGCCTGCGCAGGGAACGTGCTCAGGGAGGTCAGCTGCTATTACCCCTGCATCACTGGCGCTTTCTTTCTAATCCTCACCCGCGGATAAGTTTATTGATTTTAGAGAGAGAGGGAGACAGAGACGAACATCAATGCGCGAGAGAAACATCAACCAGTTGCCTCCTGTATGCTCCCTGACCAGGGATTGAACCCACAACCTAGGTATGTGCCCTGACTGGGAATCGAACCTGCAACCTTTTGGTGTACAGGACGATGTTCCAACCAACTGTGCCACCCGGCCAGGGCTGCCATTATTGTCTTGTTGGCAATTATTGCCTCCTATGTCACCCCTGTGGGTGGCACAGTCCCCTGCCCCCTGGTCCTGCCCCGCTCCCCCTGGCACACAATTCTCCAGGAGACTGTGTGTGAGGGAGAGCGGGCCAACAGGCGGGGAGAGCAGGACTTCTTGGAGGCGGGTGGCTCTTTAGACTGGCCCGCCCAGTGCCCTGGGAGTGTGTCTGGGTCCTCACCCGGTCAGTCCGGGCTGTGCTGTCCACGAGCCTGGAGGGCCCTGGTCCATGCGGGGCACAGCAGTGAGGCTGCCAGCAGTAGGGCCCGGGGTGGGGGAAGGGCTGTGCTGCTGGGCTCAGCCTGGGGGTGGCACTCAGCTCTCCAGACAGATCTCCTCGGAGCGGACGTGGGGCAGAGGCTGGCTGGGCCCTGGAGGTGAGGTGCGGACTGTCCCTTTTTTTTTAAAAATAATTTTATTGATTTTACAGAGAGGAAGGGAGAATTAGAAACATTGATGAGAGAGAAACATCTATCAGCTGCCTCCTGCACACCCCCTACTGGGAATTGAGCTTGCAACCAAGGTTCCTGCCCTTGACCAGAACCGAACCCGGGACCCTTCAATCCGCAGGATGACGCTCTATCCACTGAGCCAAACTGATCAGGGCCCCTTTTTGATTTCAGCTACAAAGTTCCCGAACAGAGAGCATTTCCCTTTTAACTATCTCCTAAACGTTTACATCCATTTTAAATGGAGAGACGACAAGGGCCCTTGGACTGTCCTGGCCTGCGGCTGCTGCTCTGCGGGAGACATGCACTCGGGGACTGGGAGTGTCAGTCAAGGCCTGTGCAGTCTCGCTGGCCCCAGAGGGGCCCTCAAGAAAGAGACAGGACTGCTCAGGGCAGTGCGGGCATGGGGTTCCCCGCCTTCTGGCCCTGCTGCTGCCCACGCCAGGCCGCTCCCCTCCCAGCACAGGCTCCCACTGCGCGCGGACAGGGCATTTGGGGACAAGACATTTGCTCTGGCCTGACTGTTAGATTTTCGTCTACAAAGGCAAAAAGGTGGCCAAGGTAAGTTAATAGATGAGGCATTTGTGGTCACGTGAGATCTCACAGTGATTTTCGATTTTACTCTTCTTACCCTTCCATTCCCTTCACCTACTCCAGGCCTCGTTGTATTACTCAGGTTCCTCAGAGAAACAGCCAATAGGATAGACAGCGGCCCCTCGAACACTGCGAGGCTTCGGGGCACTGACACTCCATGCAGTTGAAACCCTTTATAGTCCCCGAAAGCTTACCTACTGATCGCTTACTGTGATCGGAAGCCTTGTCGACAAGAGTCGATTAACACATAGTGTAAGGCACTCGGCTAAGTGCTGAGTAGGCAGCAGCCAGTAGTTTTCATAAAACTTCCAGTCTAATCAGGGAACACAGACTTTAAACAAGCTCAAGCATAAGTAAATATATAAGTAGAAGTTGAGTTAAGTATTACCAAAGAAAAGTAAATGCACGTGAGAGAAAATTAAGGGAGAAAAGAATTTTAATTTTTAAAATTATAACAAGTGTTATAACCAACGAGTGCATAAGTGAAACAACAAATTGATGTTTCTCTCTCTTCCATCCTCTCTCTCTCTCTCTCTCTCTTCCTCTCTCTCTTTCAAATCAATAATGAAAATTAAAAAAATGGTAACAAGTATTGATGAGGAAGAAATGGGAACCGAGGCACTGAAGATGGCATGTAAAATGGTGCAGCCACTTTGGAAAACAATTTGGCAGCCCATCAAAATGCTACACAGCGTTAACATTTGACCCAGAAATTCCACCCCCTAGGTATATACCCAAGACAACGGAAACATACGTCTACGCAAAGAACTTCTAGACAAATGTTCATAGCAGCATTAGTCACCGTGGCCAAAAAGCGGAATCAGTCCAAATGTTCATCAACTGGTAAATGAATAAACAAATGTAGTAAATCCATCGCATGGACCATTCAGCCTCAGAAGGAAATGTGGAAAACACCCTTTCATGCTAAATGAAAGCAGCCGGACACAGGAGTCCACACATTGCATGATTCCATTTATGTGAAGTGTCCAGAATAGGCAAATTCATGGAGATTAAAAACATTAGTGGTTGCCCTGGGGCTGAGCTGGGAATGGGGAGTGACTGCTAATGTAGAGGTTTCTTTTGGATGTGAAATATTTTGGATGCATTAATCATAGTTATTTTAACCTTTATTTCCGGTAACTCTGATATCTGATCACTTGTAGGTTTGTTCCTATGTCTGAATTTTCTCTTGCTCCCGTTTCTGGTGTGCCTGCTAATATTTAATCCTGGTATGGGTATTGAAAACGCACATGTGGTGCCTCTACATGACATTATTGACTCTCGTCCCCAGCAGTGATATCGACTAAGAGGAGGCATTTTTAATTTTGTCAGGGGCTGCAGGGCCTTTAGGCTGAGCTCCAGACTCTGCAAGAATTGATCTGCCTCTGGTGCACCCCCTCTTTTAGGCTATTCTCCCAGCCCAAACCTGTAGCAGTTACCGAAGTGTATCTTCCTATGTGGGTCAAGAACTCCACTATTTATTTCCCTGACATACAAATCTCTGATAAATTGCATTTCAGATGCTTTGCTTGATTTCTTGGCCCGAAGCCCTGTGCTGTGAACAGCAGGCAGGCATCTCGGGATGTGGGAGGAAACAGGTGCTGTGGGTTGACTTTTCTGCACTCTGTACTTTCAGGGATTTGGACCCCTCACATTGTCGTGGCAAGCTAGTGCCCCCTGCGGCAAGCTAGTAGTCCCCCCTGCGGCAAGCTAGTCCCCCAGCCTGTCTCCTCGGAGCAGCGCAGCGGTACTGCAGAAAGCTCTGCTCCACACCGAGAGGCCCCCTCAACCACCCGCGCCCGCCCCGGCGCCTGTGGTGGACTGAGCGCTCTCCCCTGCGGGGGAGTGCTGGGGACCCCGCTCCCCACAGAGCTTGCCTTGCCCCTGCCGGGCTGTGGGACTGCCTCTCCTGGTGTCTAAAACCAACTTTTCATTTGTTTTGCTCTTTTGATTTATTTTATTTTGAGTTGCCCTTGGTGAGAGCCTTTGTCTGCTATGGGCTGCTCTGTCCTAGTCGAAAGCAGAAGTCCTCCAGAGCTTATATTTGGACGCAACATTTCTTAGTTTTTCCACTCCAGCAGAATGCCATCTAGTTTTCATAAAAATATGCCCGCAAGTAAAAGGTCTCTTGATAAGAGATACACACATACAAACATACACCCTCATACTTCATATAAGTCATACCCGGGATTTCCTATTTTTACTGCACGCATGACAAAAACTTGCTCTGCATATTTTTGAAGTAATGGTCTAAGTCCACATTTAAACACAAACAGGCAACCACCACCGCCGCCCTGCGTCCAGGTGGTAACGGCCTTGGCGACACGCAGAGAGAACCGGCCTCCTGGGCCCGGGAGCACCGCCGCTGGGCTCTGGCCCAGGCTCCGAAGGGGCTCTGAGTGTGTGCTGGTCATGTGGTCATAGCTGCGTCTGCTATGTGTGTTCTGCTCTCCCCAAACGCCTCCATTAGAACCCTTCCCCGCGCTGTGAGGCAGGAGGGAGTGTGGAGCTGGGTGGGAGGCACCTCAGCTCCCCGCACATGGAGCCATGTCCGTCCCCACCCGTCCGTCCTTCCCTCCCCACATCTGTCCTCCTTCCTGGGACTCAGGGCTGTCTCCCGCAAAACCTCCCACTGCCTCTCCTGTCCGCCTCCCTTTGGGAGGCTTGGGAGCCTCCGTGGACCCCACCTGCCACCGCCCTCTCACCTGGCCTCTCCCTGGGCCATGCCACAGTTTGGGGAGTTGCAGGATCCTCTCAATGTCACTCGTGCCTCCACGCCTCTGCAAGCCTGAGCCCTTCATAAAGCTCTCCTCTCCCTGCCTGCCCTCCGTCTCTCCCACTTGAAGACGCAGCCTCAGGGAGGCCTTCTGGGATCCCTGGCTGGGTGAGCTGGAGGTCCCCGTGGCTGGGGACCCACTGCTGCCCGTGGTCACCACGTTCCCTGCCCAGGTTGCCGGTTATGGTTTGTTCGCATCTCACTTCAGTCTCCTGGAGTCCTTCCGCCCCAGGCCCCGGAGTGGCCCTACTGTGGGATGTGCGGTGAGAGCCAGCCGCTTCCCGCTACAGGGCGGGCACTGGCAGGCCTGAGGAGGCCAGCGGCGGGGTTTAGGAGCTGAGCCCGGCTGAAGCAGGATTACAGAGGCTTGCAGTGGGGGAAGGGAATTGAATGTGGGTCAGAAGCACAGGCAAGTCGGGGATGGCAGATATGACCCCAGGGCTCCAGGGTCAGGGCGCACCCTGGGATGCGCAGCCGCCTGTGTTCTGATGGGGACACTGAGATGCAGAGGGGAACCCAGAATGTTAGCATCTGGGCTCAGATCTGCTTTCCTTCGGCCCCAGGAGCCCACCTGCTCTCAGGGCCCCGGGCCTGTGTGCGCCCAGGGCTGGAGAAGTCCTGTTTAGTCCCAGGGAGAGCCTGGCCGAGGCTGGAGGCCTGCAGCCTCAGTGGGGAGGGCGCAGGGCTGAGCGGAAGGGCCAGAGTGGAGCCCTGGGGACATGGTTCCGTTCAACCTGGAAGCCTTGGAGGCCGACAGAAAAGGACATGGAAGGAGATGGAGCAGGAGGAGGCCAAGCCTTCGGAGGGCCAGGAGGGAGGGAGCAGGAGGAGGCCAAGCCTTCGGAGGGCCAGGAGGGAGGGAGCAGGAGGAGGCCAAGCCTTCGGAGGGCCAGGAGGGTGGGAGCGGGAGGGGCCCAGCCTTCGGAGGGCCAGGAGGGTGGGAGCGGGAGGGGCCCAGCCTTCGGAGGGCCAGGAGGGAGATGGAGCAGGAGGCGGCCAAGCCTTCGGAGGGCCAGGAGGGAGATGGAGCGGGAGGCGGCCAAGCCTTCGGAGGGCCAGGAGGGAGATGGAGCGGGAGGCGGCCAAGCCTTCGGGGGGGCAGGAGGGAGAAGGAGCGGGAGGCGGCCAAGCCTTCAGAGGGCCAGGGAAACTCCGTGCCAGCAGCGCAGTGGCCCCAGGAGGACATCTTGGCCAGGCCCCGCGCAAACACCGCTGTGGTGTGATTTGGAGCCTGTTTCGTGGTGTTCTTAACCAGCCGCTGCTCTGAGTGCGCCATCAGCTGGCCTCCCTCTGCACCCCCCCCCCCCCGCCGTCCCCCTCCACCCGTAGCCACTGGGACCCCTCGGGAGACGCAGGCCAGCCCTGCGCTCATCTCTGGTGTTGGGATCAGGCGAGCTGGGTGAGCCTGTGGACCTACCACTGTGAGACCAGGGCGGTGGACGGCGCTCGTGGAGTGGGAGGGCGGTGGGCAGCGGTGGGGAGGGACCGTCCCTGCGGACTGCGTGGGAGGGTGCATTGCGCTGCGTGTGCGGGTCCCAGCAGGAAGCAGGGCGTGCAGTAGCCAGAACACCGAGGGAGTTTAATGAGGGACTTCACAAGGCAGAACCCAGAGCAGTCACCTTGCCGTGCAGGGGTCCGGGGAGGGGCTTCCTGACAGCGCGGGGACCCCTGCTCAGCTCTGGGGGACAGGCAGCCTGCTGGGTCCCTGCTGAGAGTGAAGCCGGGTTTGCACCCTCACCTCCGCGGCCCTCACCTGCCCTCACTGAGGGCCAGGCACCCCGATAGCCGGTGCTTCTCAGGGCGCGGGGGCAGCGGGGCCGGGTGGGGCTGGAGAGGGGCTATAGCAGCTGTGGGGAGAGGGCGCCCGGTGGATCAGGTGGGAGCCTGGGAGCTTTGCTGCCTCTGCGTCCTGGGCCCTGGCCCCCTGTGCGTCTGTCTGCTCACCCTGGGTGGGGGTGGGGTAGGGAAGGCTCATGGGTCCCAGCCCTGATTCCCCTATGCTCTGGGTGCCAGGCCCTGGAGGTCAGAGTTGGAGCCTCCAGCCACACTCCGCCCCAGGGCAGGCCCAGCATCCCATCCTCGGGAGCCCTTGAGCCGAGCAGGGGTGTCCTCCAGTACCTCTTCTGCCTGCTTCTTGTGCCAGAAAATGTACCATCTGGGCCAGGAGACAGGCGGAAATGGGTCAGTCCAGGAGCAGTGGGTCTGCTTTGGGGATTCGGGGCTTGGGAAGTCACTCACCCACCTCCAGCTACGACTGCCAGGGACAGAGTAATGCAGAGGCTCACAGCCCACAGGAGAGTCTGCTGGCTCCAGCCTGGGGGTGGGGGTGGGGTGACAGAGGGGCCAGCGGTTTGGGGAGCAGTCAGGGGTGTCTTGGCTCAGAGAGAAAGCCACCCTCTTTCCTTGCTTCATTCACCCGCCCAGTCAATTGTCTGCAACTACTTACTGAGCACCTACTGTGTGCCCAGCAAACTCCAAGATGAATGAGACCTGGCCCCTGCTCTCCAGGAGGGAGACAAGCAAACAACTGCATGTGGGGCCGGGAGCAGGAGGTTGAGGAGCTGACGGGCCAGCCCAGGGGGCAGGAGCTGGTCAGGGGAGGCTTCTTAGGAAGCAGGAGTCCTGGCTGACTTTGAAAGACAAGTGGGAATTCAGGCCAGGCAAAGGGCACAGGAAGTTCAAGGACAGAAATATAAAGCTGGCCAGTGTGGCTGGGAGCCCGGAGCTGGAGGTGAGCAGGGGTGGCTCACACAGGGTCTCCGAGGACGGTGGACTTTATGGGGGGAATCGGGAGCTACTGAAAGTTATCTACAGGGAGTGTCATCGGCAGATTTTCTCTTGAGAAAAAGGTCTTTGCTTGCTGAGTAAGATGTGACCGGGAGGGTGTAGTCATAATGCGGGTGAGAGGTGAGGAGGCCCGGAGAAGAGGGTGGATGTTGGAATGAAACTATGTCAACACATTCACAAATTATTTCATAAGACTTGATGGTTCCATGACTGGGGAAGGGGAGGGCGATTTCTGGCTCAGGAGGCTGAGCTCTTAGGGCGGGGCCATTTGCGAAGAGAGCCCCGAGGGAAGAGCAAATCTGGGGTGGAGACGGCTGGGCCTGTCTCAGCCTGCTGGCTTTGCGGCCGAGCGAGGCATCCGGGGACAGGCCACTCTGTGGTTCTGCAGCGGGACATGCGGACCTGCGGGATCTCGGAGGTGCCACCTTCACGGTGACAAAGGAGAGCTAGCGCAGGGCTGGACAGAAGTGGCAGGCAATGGGGGAAGGGACAACAGCGACCCGAGGCGGGGGTGGCTGGAGCCGGACGGCCGCTGGCCACTGACCTGGGCAGAGGGTGGGGTCTCTGCAGGTGAGGAGGTGTGCTCTGCAGTTGACACAGCTGATGACCTCCAGTTTGAAGGGCAGGGCTGCGAGAGGGGTGGGCAGGAGCCTTAGCGAGGGCCGGTGCCCCTCACCCCAGGCCCAGGCCCAGGCCGGGCCCCAGTACTCACCACAGGAGCTGTTGCAGGCTGCCCGAGGGTGAGATGGTGGAGAAACTGAGGTGCCAGGGAGGCAGACAGAGCCAGGAGGGGCGGGGTGTGAGCAGGAAGTGATGCTGGGAGGTGTGGACAGGCGCCCGGTAGGGGGCAGGGATGGGGGCACGACTGGTCTCCGCTCTCAGCCTCAGGGCTGGAGGCCGGGGAAGGGCCGGGCGTGGTGGGCAGCCCCTCTCACCCTGCTCCTTGAGCTCCTCAGAAGCCTTGCTCAGCCTCTCAGCAAACAGCTGCTTCTGGACGTGAATCTCGTTCAGGAGCGACGGTTTGTCTGGCGGCGTGGGAGGGAGGGGTGTAGGCTGCCTGCGTCTCAGATCAGATCAATCACACAGCTGTCTCAGGACTGGGCCCGCCAACCAGGCTCTTCAGCACGGACTCCAGAGGGACACCCCAGACAGAGGCCGCGGCCCCACCCTCAGCACACCTCCCACCCCAGGACGAGTGGGTCTTCTGGGGAGGCCTGGGCGGGCCACACCCTGTCTCCCCGAAGCGGGGGCCCTGGGACACGCGGCCTCTCACCAGCGCGAAACTTCCCGATGGCTCTGTCGATGTGATCGAATAACTCGGCTGCTTCTCGCTCCAGCTGGTCCTGCCCTGAGATGGGACATGCGAGGAAGGAGACAGGGGAGTGAGCTCTCAGCCCAGGCGCAGGGCCAGCCTGGACCCCGGTCTCCACGATGCACCTCACCCAGATACCGGGGCTCGGGCAGGACGGGAGCCTGCAGGAGCAGGGCCTGGAGGCTTCGGGAGAGCTCCCGGGGTGGCCCCGGCGGACCCCACAGGACCTGCAGGTCGTAGTCCATCAGCAGGGGCAGCTCTGGCCAGCAGCGGAGGCAGCTCTCCCCGCCGGCGCTGGCGGCAGGCAGGAGGCAGCCGAGCAGGACCAGCAGCATCTCCGGGGTCTTCCCGCTGTTCTTCGCACCGCTCGCAGTTCCACGTGGAACATGGTGCCCTGTCTCCCTGGAAACCACGTTGTCTCTGCAGAACAAAGGTACATTCTGAAGGTAGGGCGAGGGCCAGTGTGGCAAACACCAGGCTTTGGTGCCAGACGGTAGCCCTCTGAAGATGCCGCCTGGGGGTTCCCGTGCTGCTCTGAGGCTGCTCGGCTCCCCTGGTGGCGTTGGCCACGCGTGAAACAGCCTCCCAGGCTGGAACAGGAGAGGCGGAGAGAGCAGCACAGAGAGAGGGCGAGGTGGCAGGAACCTGAGTCCCTTTCCACGCCGGAGAGCTCAGCCACGGGCAGCGTGCGGCAGGCACCTTTGTCATGATGCGTGTGCACTGGCTGGCAGCAGCCTTGTGGTGGCCCGGACAGAGGGGCGTAGACAGCTCCCCCAGCACAGTGGAGGCAGCCGGACACTCAGCCAGGGCGGGAAGCGCAGTGAGCAGCCGTCTTTGGGTAGCAGTTCTGATGTGCGACATGTACTGAAGAAAAGCCAACGCCCTCCTCTTCAGTGAAGAGAGCCGGTGGGATCCTGTCACTGCCCAGCTGGCCAGCTTTGCCCTCCATCCAGGCTCCACCCACTTCCGAGCACCTCGGGCTGGACTACGGGCAGCTGAAAGCCACCAGGCGTTTGAGGAATACTGCTAATGTGAACAAGAGACAAAAACTATAGTAAAAATTGCAAACAGAAGCAAACGAAAACCACAGGAAAAGTGCAGGGTGCAAAAATACACCGTGGGAAGCAGAAGACTACTCCAAACGCCTCAACAATCAGATAAAGATAGCCTTTCCCAGACAAGAGGAGGCTGCTATGTAAAAGCAAAAGGCACGGATTAATAATATGAGTGCAGGGCCCAGCTGGGGTAGCTCAGTGGTTGAGCATCGACCTATGAACCAGGAGGTCACGGTTCGATTCCCGGTCAGGGCACATGCCCGGGTTGCAAGCTTGATCCCCAGTGTGGGGCGTGCAGGAGGCAGCCGATCAATGATTCTCTCTCATCCTTGATGTTTCTGTCTTTTTCTTTTTTCCTCTATGAAATCGCTAAAATATATATTTAAAAAGTATGATTGCAGGGATTTAAAAATTCCATAGAAGTACTGGGAGATAAAGTTTCAGAAATCCCCAGACAGAAGTATAAAAATAAAACAACACAGAGATGAGAAACAGGAAAAAGATGAAATTAGATAATCAATCCATGCGGTCCAATGTCCAGCAAACACAAGTTTCAGAAGGAAAGAACAGAGAACACAGAGGAGACGGAATTATTTATAAAGACTTGGGGTGAGAAGTATACACAGGGGTACGGTCTAGCTTATGGGAGGGGTGCAGCGGACAGGTTCACTAGTCGCATCGGAACAGAGCAGCCGTGGAGTCGGTAAATTCTGGCTGCACTGGTCAGCTGGGCTCTGAGGTGGGAGGACGGTTCTGAGTACTGAGAGCTGTTGCTTTCCCACCGGCTTTGGGTGGTTCGGGGTAAGGGGTTGGCCTGCTTTATTCTACTCGGGCAATGCTGGAAATGAAGGCCCCGACTCCCTGAACCACAGCTGGGAAAGCGGTGCTCCCTCCCATGATGCCCTGGGTAGGGTTCAGTACACAGGCATGAAGGCCTGCTGCTCACTGTATTTGCCATCGCCTCTGAGGTGGCCCCACCCACCCTGTGTGTGGGGGAGGAGAAAACAGGGAACTAACAGAAATGAAAAAGAAAGGTTTTAGAACTCAAAGGGCCTGCTGAGAAGGCATTGAGGGCTAGGAATAAGAAACACTACACTAAAGCGCAGAGGGAAAACAGACCATGTCCCAGTAATCAGAACATCTTCAGGCTTCTCAAGAGCAGGATAGGAAAGCATTAGACAATGCTTTCACATTCTGGGAAAAATGTCCCATCTTAGACTCCTCTACTCAATAAAACATCAGTCAAGGAAGAAGAAGGACAGAGGCTATTTTAGTCAGGCAAGCTTTAAATGGACTTCTGCTGCCTTTTCTCAGAAAGTGATTAAAGGATGTGCTCCAACTAAAGGAGCAAACCATGCAAGAAAGAGGATGCAATGGAAGTCAGGAAATGGAGCCTAATCCTGCAGAGGGGTGAAGAGAACTACGTGACAGTCAAGGCTCACCTCAGGAGGCGGTCCAAGCTGTTGGCTCTCCCTGGGTGCAGAAAGGTCTGGAGTGGGTGGCCTAGGTCAGCTCCCTCATGGCTTTGGGTTCCTTACTTGGGCTTTTGTTTGGGGTGAAATAATGAGAGTAGGTCTTTAGAGTGAGGTTTGAGGTAAAGCCCAAGAGTCCCCTTTCCCTCAGTTGATTGTTTTTCTTTGAGAAAATCGAGAGGAGGGCAGAATTCGGGTGTCACTTTGTGACCCAATCCCATCTCAATGCAACCCCACCTCATAGCATCACTTGGGTAATGTGGTCCTGGCTCTTCGAAATGACATTTAAACATAGAGTTACAGTAACTATGGGCTGGGGGAGATTTTAATCCAACTCAATGCCTGTGGTTGACAGTTCTTCACCTACTCATTTTCTAGTCTCCATTTGCTTGTCCTGATTTCTTCTCTTATTTCTAATGTAAGTCAATTGCATGTTGTGCACTTGGAAGTAATTAGGAATTTGGAATGAATTAGTGCCAATAATAAAGGCAGCCTTTTCTATTTTCTAGGCATTTTGTTGATATAATATGCATCAATTTGAGATCATATCCATCTTATTGTGCTTCCAGTCACTTGGGCATGTTTAATACATTTGACATAAGGCAGCCCATTCAGTTTGAAGACAGAAATCAAGCTGCTTCTGAGGCCAAACGTCATCTCTCCAACCCAAGAGTTCCTTTAGGTTCCCATCTGAGAATCTGGTTTCATGTCATGAAAAATTCTGGTTGTTCACCTCTCCTACCTTCTGATCGCTCTCCTCTCAAACCACCCCTGTCTGCCTGGCAGAACTGGTGTTGTATCCTCCTGCTTCCTCAACCGGTACAGATTTCCATGCATACTAGCTTCCTGTTGCTCCATAACTAATTATCACAAACTTAGTGGCCCGAAGCATACCCATCTGTCACCTCCTGGAGTTTGGGCTTGGCTTGCTCTCTCCTCTGGGTCTCACCAGCGAATTGTGATGTTGTATATCATAACCTGGTCACAGGAGTGAAGCTCCTCATGCTCACAGTGGGCCTCATGCTCAAGGAGAGACGAGTATACTGAGTGTGGACACCAGAGGACAGGCATGCTGGAGACTATCTCAAAATTTTTCCTACCACATCCCAAAACCAAAATGTCTATCCTTTAGACCTTTAATGGTGTCACCAGCTCCCCTCTCCACACAACTAGTCATCAATTTGGGTTAGAACATTATGGCTCCTCGGTATGCAAATAAGTTAGTTGGAGGCACAGCTGTGATGCCATGCTGACACTAACTACCAAGGGTGAGTGCATATGCATATGACTGCCTCACGTCAGACACCAGCTACAAGCTCTGGGCTCCCAGGCCACCTTCACTTCTGACCCACTGACTACACATTTGTGGGTTCTCACTGGTCCCTGAGCTTTGGTAATTCTCTAGAAAGATTCATGGAACTCAGGAGAGTATGGTACTTATGATTACAGTTTTACTGTTGAGGATGCAAATCACAAGCAGCCAAATGAAGAGACACACGGGGAAAGTCCGGAGGGTCCCAATGTGAAGCTTCTGTGCTTTTGGGATACGCCATCCTCCTGGTACATTGATGTGTATCAACAACCAGGAAGCTCTCGCAAGCCTCAGTCCCATAATTTTTATTTGTCTTCATTATATAGGTGTGACTAGGACTTGATTCATTGGCTATGTGATTGAACTCAGTCTCTATCTCCTCCTCTTCTCTGTAGGTTTGGCTGATATCACTTGGCTCAAAGTCCCAACCTCTAATCACCTGATTGGTCTTTCTAGCCTGGCCAGCCCCCATTCTGAGTCATCGCCTTAGCATAAAGCCAGCAATAAGTCCACCTTACGTAACAAAGACAATCCTACCGCTCAGAAATTGCAAAGATTTAGAAATGAAGACTGGAACCAGAGATGAAGGCCGACAGCACAGGAAGTCATTATTACTCATGAACGTTCGGGCTTGCATTCACAAGGACCCAGGCTCGGTGCTGCTTCTGGGGACTCTTGGAATCTTCTAAGAGGTTTTTAAGTTTCAGGCACAAGCTTTTGATTCAAAGGAACTGAGTTGTGGGGATATTAGGGTAGCAGCAGTGGGAGACTAGGGACAAGTAAAACATTACGAGGGCATCTGTCTTCGCAAAGTGCAGGACCAAATTTACTCGGTCGGCACACTCTCTTAGAGGTTATTGACCTGTAAATTCTCTCCCATTGTTACAAGAATCCTTGGTGGAGAGAGTGCTTGATAAATCCAAGAGGCTGGTATCTACTTAATCAATGCCTTTACAAGAGGTAAGATTTAGTTGTTTGATTTTTTAATAAAAAAATTAGAAAAAATTCATCACCAGATGACCCATCATAAATAAAATATTCATTTCATTATCTTTCTGGTTAAAACTCATGACTTGAAATGCTTTGTTGTAGCTACTTAAATGATCAATGGGGCGCCCGGGGGATTTCTCCTGCAGAATTTGTTGGTAGAGAACATTAAAATTGCATGCAGCCACTTTTGTGATTTTAATAACATTCAGGAGAGCTTTGACTGGAATTAGAAGGAGTTTACAGTGCAATGCTTCTTCTGGGAAAGGTTGAGGCCAGGATCCTTTGGTGTTCAAGGAGGCCAGGTCAAGCAGCCACAGGACACGCTCCTGTTTGCCCCGATAGCTGGGCAGAGGCATTCTCCCCACAACCAGGGGCCATGGTCGGCGGGTCTGCAAACAAGAAGCTCCTGGCCATTGCCTGCAGCTCTTGGACAGTCCTGTTGGTCTACAGACAAGCACGGCCAACAGAATGCGTGGTCCCCGCACTCCTCTCAGGGGTGAGCTGAGGCCCAGAGGGGGACCCGATGAGGGTTCCAGTTCAGACCTGTGTCTTCCAGACCAATGCTCACCACTCCACACCTCACAGCCCCGACACAGTTACTTTATTTTTTTCTCTTTCTATTTTATGGTCACTGAGCTCAGCTTCTGCGCCTATAAAACCTACACAGGTTTCTCTATCCCACAGTGATTCCCACATCCTCTGATTTCTGTGATGGCCATGTCTATGTTTTTCATTAGTTGCATGCTGATTTAGTACACATTTACTGTTGTTGATTTAAAATATCATTAAACTCCAGTGTAAGCTGTGCTTCCTTCACACTTCCCAGCCTGCTTCAGGCATAGGGTCCCAGTCACATAACATTTCTTCAGGTCTTCTCCTCTTTGCATGCCTCAGCTCTCCCTCCTGCCACCAGCACTCTGGGCAGCCCTCAGGGCATGTCCACTGTGCCTGAGCACAGCTGCTTGCAGTTGCCTCGGGCTGTCTGCTCCTCTCTGCGGTGAGCCTCTGCATCACTCCTCCCTGCAGAGCACGCTCTCAGCTTCTTGAATGAGGGGGTTTGGCTCCCTGCTGAGAGCCCAGGACTCTCCTGATTGCCCCTATGAGACCCTGGACGCCATCACTGCCCTGAGAAGAAGGGAGATGTTCCTCCCATTCAGCCACAAGTCCAGAGCAGAAAGCCTGTGGTCTAAGGCCCTGGGTGACACGGATGCCACTTGCTCTCCTCTGAGGGAGATGTGCAGTAGCCCTGGCAGCAAGCTTGCTCATCTCCCCTCTTCATCTCCGGAGGCTCCTTTCCCGAAGTCTTGAAGATAGGTCTGGACTCTATGGGAAATGTGATAGGTAGAGACGATGGCTGCCTTTGTACTGGTCAAAGGTGGTCTTGGTGGGACAAGGCAGAAGTTCCTAAATGGGTATTTGTTTTCCTGGAAGAAGCAAGAGGAAAGATAAAGGACCCCTAGGCCTGGGATGCTTCCACCCTTCCCTGGGAGGGCCTGGGTTTTTGGTGTTTGCTTGGGGCACACCAGGGCCCCTGGCTATGGCGAGGCGGAGAGCATCTTTCCCCTGAAGTGAGGAGCACATGCCGTTGCCAGGAACTCGGGGCACCTTTGAAAGACAAAGGGGCTCTCTGCCCAGACTCGCTGACATCCTTTGTCAGAATGTGTTCCCCTTGTTTGTGAAGAATCAGGCTCCAGCCTTTCAACACCCATTTCTGATGACACCACAGAGGGTTGGGGGCCTCCTGGTCCAGCTGTGCCTGCCACTCTGTCGGGCAGGCCAGGCTCTGTGTAGTGCTCCCTGGGTGGGTGAGGGTACCACAGCTGTCAGGGGCATTGTCACGGGCATGACAGTGGCTTCAGTCTCTAAATCCTATTAGTCACACTTCTTCCCTTACAGGGAATTTTTCCAAAGAAGGCAAGCAAAATAAGCCAGTCAGAGAAAGTCAAGCATCCCACTCATATGTGGAATCTAAAGAACAAAAACTGATGAACAAAATAGATCCAGGGACAGAAGCATGGAACAGACAGGAATCTCTGAGGGAAGTTGGGGGAGGTTGGTTGGGAAGAGATTAACCAAAAAACTTATATGCATGCTAGAGGCCCGGTGCACTGATTAGTGCACTGGTGGGTTCCCTTGGCCTGGCTTGCGCCCTCTTGCAATCAGGGACTCCTCGGGGGATGTCGGCTAACCAGTTTTGGCCCGATCCCCGCAGGCCCGATCCAGACAGGAGGGAACCTGATCCTGTGCATTGAGCGTCTGTCCCCTGGTGGTCAGTGCACGCCATGGTGACTGGTTGACTGGTCATTTGGTCACTTAGGCTTATATATATAGATATAGATATTCATAACCCATAGGCACAGAAAATAGTGTGATGAAGGCCTGGGGTGGGGCAGGTATGGGCTAGAAGGAGCCAATTGGGGGAAAAAAGGACATATGTAATACTTTCAACAATAAAGATAAAAAAAAAAAAAAGAAAGCAGGGCCTTATCTCCCTCCACATACTCTTGGTCAATGGGAACCGGCCACTGCCCCATGAGGGGGGCCTAATTCCCCCTCTTTGACCTGAGCTGGTCTTGGTGACTTGCTGGCCATGACTGCTGAATCTCTGTGACTTCCAGGGCTAGTTTCAGAAATGGCCATGCAGCCCTGGTTCTGTTGAGAAGCTCAGTCTCTCTCTTGAGCCACTTTTGGAAATGCAGCCTCTGTGCTGGGAGGTCCCATGCCATGTGACGAGGCCACACGTGGGCACTTCAGTGGGAAGTCTCAGGGGAGTTCACACTTACAGTGTCTCAGCCCAGATGCCAACATTTGAGTGAGAAAGTCTCCATGACTGACTGGCCACTCGAGTGTTCCCATTAAGGCTCCTGCGGCTGAGAAAGCCACCCCCTGGCCTGTGCCCTTCCATGCGGCACGAGGCGCTGGGAACACAGGTCTGCAGAGATGACAACGTGCAGACTTGATCACGAACAGGAAAGGGCTCAGCCCTGTGGCCCAGCGGTGCATGCAGTTGAGGGCTTTGGCAATTGGAATTGGAGGGCTCAGTCAGGGCAGGAAGCCAAGTGGTGGCCGCCTGCTCCTCCTGGTGAGTCCCCACTCCTGGGAACTGGAGTGAGGGGTAGCTTTGGGTCTCTGAGTGAACTCTGACTACTCAACCCCCATCAACCGCACAGAGGGTCACAGCCCTAGGCCCCCAGGTGAGTGGACGCTGCAGTGACGTCCACCCAACTCCCCCATTCAAGAAGCAATGGACACGGGGCAACCAGGCAGACTGGATTCCCTCGGACACTCCTCATGGAAGTGAGGACGTGTGAGAACAAGTGTGCATGCAGTCCTCGCTGAGCTGGCTGTGGGTTCGAGATCTTGCTCTGACATTTCTTTGCTGTGTGATCTCAGGCCAGTTTCTTCATATCTCTGAACTTCAGGGTCCCATCTTTAAAACAGGAATAGAGTTCTGTCTCCTGGGGATTTTGGGAAAATGTGTGTCAAGTTCTTATCAAGTCTTCTTAATTCCTTTCCCTTCAGTTTGGAAGGACCTGGAAGCCCCGAATCCAGTTGCTAAATAATGATTGCCAAACATTTTGAGGTGCGTACAGAGTAGGGGCACCTTCAGACAGACACAGTCAATGAGGTTCTTGCTGCTGGGGGACCAGGCTATGGCTCCTAAATGAGCCTCTTAGCCACATCAGAAAATATGGGCATCAGACACAGTGCTTTTGGGCTTCCTCCTGCTGGGAGCTGTGCTGACACCTGGGAACACACAGACATACACACACATACGTGTACACGCAGCAGGGGCTAGGGTGTGCTGCTTACCTAACAGCTGACTGCTGGTGGCATCTGCACCTGGGAAACAGTCATCTAGGCACACGAGCCAGCAGGACGCCAGAAATCAGCCCCCCTGGACCAGAGCCAATGGCCATCTGTTTAGCACTGAAGGCTGTGGATGGTGGGGCTGCTGAGGGTGGGGTGCTGGCGAGGACGTCTCTGGTGACTAAGGGGAGGCCTCATCACAGAGGGGAAGCCCAAGCTCCTGTTTGCTGGGTGGGCTTTCCCAGCCTCCTCCTGTGTCCTGTGCAAACTGGGGCCTTCTCACATGTCTATGAAACATTATTCATTGCCTGCCTGCGCCTGCCACGGGCTGTGCTAGAGCCCCGCAGAGATGATGGGTGAAGAGGCTTCCACCAGGCTTGGGAGGAGGTGGGCCATTGTTCCCTCAGGGCTTCTTACTGTGCTGGGGAGGTGAACGGCAGACAGCAGTGGATGTGGGCCCTGGAGTTCAGGCTCCAGGATCGAGTGTCTGCTCAGTGGGACCGACTGTTGGGGTTCGGTCCGCATCGTTGGCTCAGCAGGCAGTAGGACAGTCTGCAAGGGGTTTGCTGAGGGTCTGCCTCCCTCACCCAGTGCTGGGCTGTTCTGCCAGACTCCTGCCAGGCCCTGCTTCTCGCTCCCATGCTTCTGGTCATCCCCTCCCTCCTGATCTTCATCCTCCCCATCCACAGCTGCAACCAGGGATCTCATAGCCTCGAAGTTTGTTTTCTGGTGTGAGGTACCCACAAGACCTGAGTGTCTCCATGGAGGAGACAGTGAAAAAAATATGCTTCCCTCACATCTCATGATGCACGAGTGTGTGTCCTTTCTGCTTCCCTCACATCTCACATGCACGAGTGTGTGTCCTTTCTACTCTGGGTATTTGACATCCTTGCCTTGGAAGGAGGGGCCTTGTGCCCTAAATTTTAAGTTTCAAGGGGACACAGCTATCATTTCAGAACCTGCTATAAGCCATGTGACTTATGCACACGACCACATTTTAGCTTTACAGTAATTACATCAGTCCGGGTAGGCAAGGTTGGGCCCTGACCTGCCCTCCCACCCTCACCTTTCAAGTGGCCAGGAAAACAGACTTGTTTGTCCTTTATGTTACTTATTCATATGCACTGCCTGGGAGTCTGCTGATCACAGCCACTCAGAGATCTAGGCAGAGAGAACAGTCCTCCTCTTGAACCTTGTGGACTACAGGGCCAAAGGGAGGAGAGAGCTTGGGAGGGTCTGATGTGGGCACTAGTCAGCTGGCAGTAGACAACACTTCCACTCTTAAGTCATGGGCACATCTAGCCATCCGTCCTCTACCATCAATGCTGTGGTCACCTCACACAGATGTGGTCACAAAGACGTGGTCTCCTCACAAAGATGTGGCACTTCACAGAGATGTGATCACAAAGATGTGGTCATAAAGATGTGGTCACCGTACAAAGGGGTGGTCACCTTACAAATGTGTGGTCACCCTACAAAGTTGTGGTCATCTTTCAAAGCTGTCACCTTATAAAGGGTCAGGAAAGAGCACTTCTGCTAGGGCCTGGCCCCTACCATGAGGAGAGGTGGCAATGCTCGCTGTCCAGCGATGAGGTGAGTGTGTGCCCCATGGTGGCGCTTGCTGAGTCTCCTGCTGCAGATGGTGAAACAGCAGATGAAACCCAGATCTCTCTGACTCCAAGACCCCAGCCCTGAGTGAATACTTTCATCTTTCCAGGTGGTTAATCTTTATAATCAAATGTCATTTATAGAATTTTAAAAGGGTTTTTAACTAACACAATACTCCAGCTTAGCAAATTGTCACATCCTCAGGAAACATAAAGAGGAAACGTTTGAGAGCGTCAATGACATTGGTCCCTGTCCTGTCCCTGTGTCCTTCCCACATAGCTCTTTAGCCCTGGGAGGGCTGTTGGGCAGGAAACGAAGGGTCTGGTGTGCACTCTGTAATTGGAGCTCATTGCCTGGGTGAGCTCATGGGAGGGGGCGTTACTATTCTGATTTCATACATGCAAAAAGCAGGGCTCAGAGAGGGTTAGAGACTTGCTGGGGCCACACATTGAGGTGAGGCCATCTAGGTCCCATCCTGAGCCCTGCTCGGACACTGCCCCACACGGCCCTTTGAGATGCCCCAATTACTGAGCAGGTGACCCTGGCTGGAAAGATGCCAGGTCAGCAAGGTCCGAGGAGGCACTCAGTGCCCAGTGGGGACTGCCGGCCGTGTTGGGCACTTTCTGCTCTAAGTGCTGTGGGGTAAGGTCAGCTGTCCTGGGGCGTGGTGTTCCCCCTGGTCCCAAGGAGGCAGAGGCCAGGATCAGGAGGAAGACTTTAGGTTCCCTAAGGCACTGGGGGTCTCTGCCCAGAGAGGGGGGGCAGAGTGCCATGGCAGCCTGGCTCCTTTAAGTCCCTCCCCCATGGGCTGTGCAGGTGGAGCTGGGGGCTCAGAACTACAGGCCCCACCTCGGCCCAGGCAGCCATACTGGAAGGCTCCTGCAGCAAGGAGGCCGTCAACTTAACCAGACTCCAAAGAACCAAACACCTGCAGTTTAAATTTGTCTTCCTCTGTTTTCTCCCATCCCTGGCATTTTTATCTGGTTTTCAGCCCCAGGTATGCTTTGTAGGGACCAAGAGCCAACTCCTTGCACATAGCGGCTCTTGGTCTTTCTGATCACCGCTCTGGCAGCCCTTCTCTGACTTCTGTGCCTGTTTTACAGATGGAGAAACCATGGATTGGGAGATTACAGTGGCTTGACCAAGGTTGCCCTGTTAGGAAGGCAGAGCAAGGCACTGACCCCAGTCTCTGACCTTGAGGCCAGTGCTGCCTGCACACACAGCACTGAGTGGGAAGGCCCAGAGGGGTGGGCTGTGTGGACTACGGGGCAGCATCCTGCCCAGTTCCTGGATGGCCATCTTGCTGATGCAGCTGTGAGGAGAGCGAGGCCCAGCAAGGAACCAAGGCCTTCACAGGTGGGGTGGGTGATCCAGAGTCTGCCTTTTTGGGAAAGTAGGGCTAGGCCTTGGGGTGAGGTGGGAGGACCCCAAAGTGGACCTAGGGGGAGAATTGCTATAGGGGAGGAGAGGGGATGCTCCCCAGGCTTGAGGGAACATGGTTCTCTGATAGATAGATTTTGGATCACTCATCTATATATATAAAATCCTAAGTGACCATTACAACGGAATGACTGGAACGACTGGCCGCTATGACATGCACTGACCACCAGGGGGCAGACACTCAATGCAGGAGCTGCCCCTGGCCTGCAGGCCCTGGCCCGATTGGGGCCTGCTGGCCAACTTACCAGTCCCTCCCCCCAGCTGGCAGGCCCCAATCACCTGGTCAGGGCCGGGCCCCGGGCTGGGCTGGGGAACCGGAGGTGGGTGGCGGTGGATGCGGGCAGCAAGGGAAGGAGATGGGGGGGGGGGCGGGTAGAGGATGGGGGGAGGCAGGGAGGTGGGGAACCTGATCGGCCCTGATCACCGGCCAGGCCTATGGACCCCACCCGGGCATAAATTTCATGCACCAGGCCTCTAGTATTTTATAAGAAACAACTTTCTTTTTCTTCTTAATTTATTTTTTCCCATCACCATTTATCCCCCCATACCCTCTTCCATCTCCACCCCCGCTCTCTCCCGCAATCACCACATTGTTGTTCATGCCCATGAGTCCTTTCTCTTTTTTTCTTTTTTGCTTAACCGTCCTCCCCGCCCCCGCCCCCCGCAAAAACCCACACCAGAGCTGTCTGCCTACTCCCTAACTATGAATCTGTCTCTGTTTTGCTTGTTAGTTCAGTTTGCAAGGAACAACTTCCTGACCCTGGAGTCCCCTGCTCTGTGCAGACTCCAGGGCCAGAGAAATGCAGGCAGAGACTCAGCACAGTTCCTGACCAGCCATGTGACCCATGTCGGCTACCCTCTAGGGATAGTAATAATGCCAATCTCATAGTGTTGTAGTGGGAATTATTTAAAATGCTAATTTAAACAGACTGGCACATCGTAAGCTCTTCAAATAATAGTCATAGTAATAATGTCAGCTGCCGGCATTATCATCATCTCAGTGAAATGGGGCTCAGTGAACTGCTTGCTCCCCCGCCCCCCTCCGAGCTGAGACTGCGCGGGTGCCCGGGTGCTAGAGGAGAGGGCTCTGCCGTGCAGCGAGACTGCACCTCTGCTTGCAGGTCCCTTCGTCTGACGGAGCCTGTTTGTGATGTGATCTTGGACAGGATCCATGACCTCTTGGGGCATTATTATTATTATTATTGTTATTGTTTTTTTTGTATGCTATGCTCTCTTACCATGGCAGCAGGATGACATCTTAATCCAAAAAAGAGTTGTGTGGGTGATGGAGCACTGAGCTTCTTCTGCAGAGTAAGGGGTCAGGACCACGTTGGGGGACAGGCGGCTCTGCAGAGGCTCCCCTGGGCTTGGCCTACGGCCCCTCTGCTGGCCTCAGTCCAGGGCAGTGGCTGAGGACTGTGTTCCACACCTTTCTCTAATGGGCCTGGTCCCCCTGAAGCCCCCTGCACACAGAGCAGAGTAAATGCCTGCACTGTGGTGGACGTGGGCCCTGCAGGGCTATTAGAGCCATCCATCTTAATTACACTGAGGATCACAACGCACTTTACATAATAAAGCTGCATCACTTTGCTAGCCCAGCAGGGCTTTCCACTCTCACTCCACATTTCCTTGTTGTCCTGCCCTGGGTGGGATGACGCTGGGTGCTTGTCTAACCCCTTTCCTATGGGCTATGGGCTATGGGCTATGGGCTCAGAGCCCCCTGGTGCCTTGCACTGCCTAGATCCCTCACACTAGCATCTTATTTAACCCTTAGCATGACCCTGCGAGGTCTCTTTGCTTGTCACCATTTACAGATGAGAAAACAGAGACTCAGAGAGGCCAAGCAATTGCCCAGCTGACACTTGGTGGCTCCAAGAAGAAAGGCCCTTCTGCTTTCCCCTGGGGTGTCTGCAGATGCTCCCTCTGCCCGCAACCCCACAGTCCCAGTGTCAGTTCTGTGGTTTCCAGGCAGCAGTAATGAGAAGAAAGCACGTCCTCATTTAAGGCAGCCCTTTTCATGAAAAACAGTGTGCATGCGTGTATGCACATATGTCACACCCATATACACACATGCACACACATGTATACACACCACACACACCATGTGCACATGTGTGCATGCACACACATTACACACACCACCACTACCACACACACACACACACACACACTGTGTACATGTGCACAAACACCAAACCCTTATGCACACACCACACATGCACAAGCACATGCATACACACACCACATACACACATACGCACAGTCACACACTGTCTCCCACTCCAAGCCCCTCCCCGTCTAGTACAGACCAGGTCTCTTCGCTAGAGTGTCATTACGCAGGGTGAGGCTGGTTCCCCATGCCTGTGCACACGGGAAGGTAACAGTTAGACTGTGAGTTGCTTGGGAAGGAATCGTGCTTTGGCGTCAGTCTGACTGGTCTGTGAGACAGAAACTGAAGGAGGTCCCTGGACGGCTCACGTGTGGGCGTGAGGTCTGGAGCCTAGTGCATGGCTACTGGGCCTGAGGGGGCTCCTCCTGCAGATGTTTAGATGACTGGGAACTTAAAGTAGAAGCCGAGGGCAAACTACTGGAAGTCATAAAACAACAGACTTAGTGTCTGCCACCCATGGCACAGCCTTGTGCCCTCTGCCCAAGGGGAGCTGAGCCATGCCTCTGAGCAGGGAGGACCCAGGAAGGAAAAGCCAGGGTGTGGATGGAGGAGGAGGTTCAGAGAAGGAGGAATGGTCTGTCTGCAGAAATCAGCTGGGCATTGGGGTTCTTCGGGTAAGGGGCGAAGTGGAGGAGGTGAGAAAGGGAGGTTGGCAGGGGTCATATATTGAAGCTCAGGCACCATTTGCTGCTGGTGACGGGAGGCTCCCCAAAAGGAGAGCTCAGGGGAGAGACATGGGCAAGGCCCAGTCCCTCTATGACAGGGCCAGCAGGAGACTCCTGGACCCTGTGGTCTAGGTGAGGGCAGATGAGCGGAATTGAAGCCCAGCTGGGCAGGGGAGCTATGTGGATGAATCCAGGTCACCACCACTGGGGTGAGGGGTTGGGAGGGGGTAGGAAGGCCTCTGGGTGATGAACCTGGCAGGCCTTCCTACCCCCTCCCAACCCCTCACCCCACCGTCTCCCACAGTGGACCTGGGCCGGGGAGGGCGGGTGACTTGTGGCGGGACCAGTCCTGTGGAACCTGGCTATGCCCAGCCACACCTGGGCGCAGGCCCTTGGCTGGTGCTCGCTCACTAGAGCTGGGCCGGGGGCAGGGCAGTCTGGGTTCTCAGCGAGGCCAGGCCAGGCTACTCTGGGGTATAGACATCACTCAGTCTCTCTGGCCGTGGCCTTGCTCCTCAGTTCAATGCATGGATTGCAAGACCCGGGAAGCACTTTCCAGCATAGACACATCGAGCCGGGAGGAGCAGTTTAGGGGCCCCACAGAGCCCCCCGCCCACGGAGCCATCCTTGGAACAGCATCAGGAACAGTGGGCTGAAGAATGAGCTTCCACTCGGAGCCCGGCAGCGCCTTCCTGCTGACTCAGCACAGGAGGAGCCGCCCCTGCTGAAAGGTTTCTGAGTAGAAAAATCATGTGAGGCCCACGGCCCAGTCTGATGGTGAGGGATATGGGGAAGGAGCCAAGCTTAGAAGGGGCCCTGAACCCGCCACCGACCCTCAGCATCAGGGGTGGGGATGCTTGAGAGCCCGGGAGGGGCCTGGAGCTCACAGTCGCCCCTGGAAGGCACCGTGCCCTCCCCAGGAGCAGGCAGCAGCCGCGGCCCAGAACTCAGCCGCGGGCCAGCGTGTGCTTCAGAGACTGAGCCATTGTTTGCTGAGGGCCCTCAGGCCCCTGGCACTTGGTCATGCCAACTCGAGATTTATGTTCCCAGTTCCCACGTGAGGATCTGGGAACCACAGACACCCATGCCATCCATCGGAGGAGGCAGGAGGGACCGCCCGGTGTCTTGCCAGAACATACTGCTTCCTCAGCCCTTTCTCACCTCCTCACTCTAGGCTCTCCCCAAATTGGAGGCTGGGGGTGCATGGTCAGAGGGCTTCTGAGAGCGAGCGCGTGCTAGGGTTCTCTAGAGAAACAGAACCGACAGGCTATGCATTTACTACCAGGAACTGGCTCACATGATGGTGAGGCTGACATGTCCAGAATCAGGAGACTGATGCCCTAGCCGAGCCGGAGGACCTAAGCTGCTGCAGAAGCACGAAGAGCCGAGCCGTGTGACAGCTGGAAGATCTTGCAGCAGGAGAATCCTCTTTCCCTCGGGGACCTCAGCCTGTTTTCTACTCAGGCCTGTAACTGATCGGGTAGGGCCTAAGGAAGGTGGGCCACCTCCTACTGTTTACAGATTTAAATGTTAATCTCCTCCAGAAGTACCTTCACAGAAACACCCAGAACAGCGTCTGACCAAATGTCGGGCACCGGTGGCCCAGCCACGGTGACACATACAATGGACCATCACAGGAGAGAGTGTGTGAGAGGAGGCAGTGTGGCCACTGCAGGCGCCTGGGCTTGAGCCTCTGTGTCTCTGAGCCTCGGTTTCCTAATCAGTAAAGGGCATGTGGTGAGCATAAGAGAAGTTAATGGCTCGATAACACCTATGACCCCTTGACATGCTCAGCCCAGGGTATCTCCTTGTCAGACTCACATGGGTCAGTCTCGACCATCACTCCCGGAAGGCCCCACACGGGCAGTGAAGCACTTACCTTCTCCTGGGTCATGACCACTGCAACACCCCCTCCCGCCCCCAGTGGTGTCTGCAGGACTGAAGATGTGCACTGAGCTGGTCAGGGAGGAGGTTACCATGGGATCCTCTGTCCTGCTGTTTTCCTAAAACCAAGTCAAGTGAGAGGACACCAGGCCTCTTCTTAATTATGTATCAAAATTTAAAGTGATTTAAAAAGCAAATCCATGAAGTTGTCAGAGGGGAATAGATGTCAAATTATCAAAAGAAATCGGGAGCAGATTTCATTTGTGTCTCTTACTCACACTCACCTGCACCATCAAGAGGAATGACACGGGGAGTCAGAGTCCCAGGGCCCAGTGATTGTGCGGACACTACCACCCTGGGTGGAGGCTCCAGGTCCACACAGCCTTTTTCAGTCTGCAGTGTCTCCCATCAGGTGGGGCACAAGCGTATCAAAGCCACAGTCCTTCCCCAAGCGTCCTCTTTGGAAGTCCAGGCATGCGCACAGGAGGTAATTCTAGACAAGGCCATGTGCACAGAGAATTCCCACCACAGGCAGCCAGAGGCCAGCTTCCTGAGTGGCTCTGAAGCCCAGCCACCAGGGCCATCCTGTGCTCTATTTTCTTACCTCCAATATAGTCCCCGTCACACCTGTTGACCTTGTTTTCTCTCTGGACCTCCAGCAACCAGCACAGGGCCTGGCATAGGGTAGATGAGAAAGAACATTTGTTAGTGAATGCATGGATGGGTGGGTGGGTGGGTGGGTGGATGGGTGGATGGATAAATGGATGGATGGATAAATGGATGAGTAGATGGATAAATGGATGGATGGATGGATGGATGGATGGATGGATGGATGGATGGATAAATGGATGGATGCATAGACAGGTGGGTGAATGGACATATGGATGAGTGAATAGATGTGTGGATAGGCGGGTGACTGAGTGGTGGGTGGATGGATGGGGGCGTGGAGGGGAGCCTTGTCAGTATGAGTGGAGGGGCTCTGCAGAGTGGAGGCTTTCCCTTCTCTAGAGCTTGTTAGGCACTGGGATCACTTTGCTCTCTGCCTTTAAAGGTTGAGGTCAGAAGGTCCCTGATTATGTGGGGAGTGCGATACTGAGAAATCCCTTCCATGCTGTGGTGCTTAATTTACCTACGATAAAATGCAAGCCCCACACCCTGCCTTTAGGTGCCAGGGCAGGGCCAGGGCAGCACGGAGCATGGGGTCTGAGGGTCCCAGTGAGTGTAGAGTTGTACCAGGGAAAGATCTTCAAAGTCAGTGGCGGAAGCGGGAGACACAGGGGAATACACTCAAGGAGGCGATGTATTTGTAGTCTGGGTTTCAGGCTAGGGAGGGCTTCCTGAATCTGCAGGAGACCAGAAGATGGAAGCCTGCTCAGGTTTGGGGCTCCCCAGGTCTGCCTTCCCTCCAGCTCCAGCCTTCCAGGCTCTCAACCTTTTGTGTCCAGGGGGGCCTCCCTGGGAACTGAGAGCCTCTGTGGGCTCCCCTCTTTGGAGGGTTTGAGGTGGCGCAGGTGACCCTGGATGAGGAGCTCTGTTTCTCAGATTTAGGCACCTACACACCCCTCTGTCATCCTAAGTGTCTGTTCATTAGTCAGAGCCCTCTGCAGTGGCCTGTGTTTCTACACAGCGTGCCTGCCTCACACTTCCCCAGATGACTTGAGCACCCAAGGGGTACCTTGAGTCCAGGAGGCCAGGATCAAACAGAGGAGAAAGTAATTCAATCTTTCAGGGCTCAGTGGGGGCTTTCTGTGTTTAGGTACTGAGCTGACTACAATCAATCAAGCAACCAATCAATCATGCAGTATGTTTGGTCCCCCCTCCCCCCCACCCCACACACACACTGTCAAAGGCCAAGTGACTCAGCCATCTAGGGTCACTCATTCTGGTGATGTGAAGGGCACAAGGCTGAATTGGGTGGATTTTGTGAACAGCTGCACGAGGAGGGCACCATCCACTCCAGCAATGGCCAGATGTGGAGTCTTGGGGCACATGGGAAAGAATAGAGGCTTTGTGGTCAGACACACCTGGCTTATAACCCACCTCTACCAATGCCTGAGTGTGATCTCGGGCATATCACTTAACCTCTCAGGGCCTCAGTTTTCTGATCTGTAAAATGGAAATGGCAACATATTAGTATATCTAGGAGATTTCTACTAAGGACTGATGACATATTTTACAGGAAACAACTCTAGCACAGGGTGGATTGCCAGGAAGAGCTATTTACTACCATTTTCTCAATGCAAGTCATTTCTGGTGAGTTAGACCTCTGTTTCCCAAGCGTTTCCATGTTACTGGACACACAGATCATGGCACTGTTTGCATGGCAGGTAGGGGGAAGTGGAGGCAGGAGGGTCGGGATGGGGGGTCTGCTGGGGCATTCCTCTTTCTGGAGCTGCTGCCGGCAGACCCAGGCTCCTTCTGGGGCAACTCTGAGCTGGATTCCAGACAGTGCCCTTGAGGATGAGGCAGGGATCCTTTCTTCCTGCTGTGACCTCAGTACCCCGCACACACTAGGGGCATGAAGGAGGCAATTCGTTGTACTAATTGTTAGTAAATACCTCCTCTGCGCCATGCAATGTGTAGGGCCATTTATGCATATTATCATTAGGAATTTCCAAAGGAGAGGGCCCCTGCAATTAAAATGAGGGACTGGAGAGATTAAATGAATCCCCCAAATCCATATAGCTAGGAAGTAGCAGATTTAGATTTTTTAAAAAATTAGATTTAAAAAATTGTGGTAAAATACAGTTAACATAAAATTTGTCATCTTAACCATTTTCAAGTGTAGAGTTAAGTGACATCAAGCACATCATATTTTCATGCAACCATCACCACCATCCATCTCCAGAACTTTTTCACCTTCACAAACTGGAACTCCCATTAAATTTCAACTCCTGCCCCCTCCCCCCCAGCTCCTGGCAGCCACAATTCTGCTTTCCAACTATAAGGATGTGACTACTCTAGGTGCTTCATGTAAGTGGAATAGTCCAGTGTTTGTTCTTTTGTAACTGACTTATTTCGCATAGTGTAATGTTCTCCAAGTTCACCCATGTTGGTCATGTGTCAGAATTTCCTTCGTTGCTATGGCTGAATGATATTCCGTTGTGTGCATGTATCACATTTTGTTTGTCTGCACACCTGTCCCTTTGGCTATTGTGAATAATGCTGCTGTGAACGTGGGTGTGTGAGTATCTCTTCAAGTCTCTGCTTTCAATTATTTGGCTATATACCCAGAAAATGGAATTGCTGAATGATATAGTAATTCTATTTTTCAATTTTTTGAGGAACTTCCATACTGTTTTCCACTGTAGCTGCACCATTTTACATTTCCACTAATAGTGCACAAGGATTCCAATTTCTCCACATCCTTACCTACACGTTATTCTCTGGTGTGTGTGGGTGTGACATAGAAGCCATCCTACTAGCGTAATGGGTGTGAGGTGGTATTGATACCGTTGTAACTTAACGTAGTTATGCATAAAGGGAAAGGAGCAGAGGGAAGGCCAAATATTACGGGCATGCCCAGTAAAGTCTGGATGAGATAGGGAAGGTACTTGTGTGTCAGTCACATCTGGGAACAGGCCACGGGCCAGGGTAGCTGTGGCCACTGCAAGCGCGGGAAGATTTAAATAAAGGAGATCACTCTCTTGTGTCCTTGACTTTTGTGTACTCATGCTCCTGACCTGCGGGACCCTCACACGCCTGCTCTCCTGCACTCACCCACGTGGCCCACAGCCATGAGGGCCCCACACAATGCACTGAAGGACTGCAACTAGGCTGATGCTACACTGGACCCAGCTCCCCCATGGGACGGGAACTGTGGACACTGGCTCTGCTTCTAGCTCTGCTGAACCCCAGCTGCACCCCTCTCAGGACTGGGTTAAGGGAGATGGAACTTTGCAAACCCAGGGATGCAATTCCACGCAAATAAAAACCACTCATCCTCCCATGTGAGTCTCAGAAAATTCTTTTTCTCAAGATATTGTAAGAACGCCACTCCCACAAGCAACAGAGAATGACCATGCCAGCTATTCTTGAACTAGAGGCCCAGTGCATGAAATTCATGCACGTGTGTGTGTGTGTGTGTGTGTGTGTGTGTGTGTGTGTGTCCCTCAGCCCAGCCTGCACTCTTTCCAATCTGGGATCCCTCTCAAAATCCAGGACTGCTGGCTCCCAACTGCTCATCTGCCTGCCTTCCTGATTGCCCCTAACTGCTTCTGCCTGCCAGCCTGATCACCCCCTAACCATTCCCCTGCCAGACTGATTGATGCCTAACTGCTCCCCTGCCAGCCTGATTGCCCCTAACTGCCCTCCCCTGAAGGCCTGGTCACCCCTAACTGCCCTCCCCTGAAGGCCTGGTCACCCCTAACTGCCCTTCCCTGCAGGCCTGGTCCCCCCCCCAACTGCCCTCCCCTGCAGGCCTGGTCCCCCCCAACTGCTCTCCCCTGCAGGCCTGGGTCCCCCTCAACTGCCCTTCCCTGCAGGCCCAGTTGCCCCTAACTTCCCTCCTCTGCTGTCCTGGTCACCCCTAATGGCCACCCCTGCAGGCTTGATCGCCCCCATCTTCCCTCCCTTGCAGGCCTGGTCCCTCCCAACTGCCCTCCCCTGCTGGCCTGATCGCCCACAACTGCCCTCCCTTGCAGGCCTGGTCCCTCCCAACTGCCCTCCCCTGCTGGCCATCTTGTGTCCACATGGGGGCAGCCATCTTTGACCACATGGGGGCAGCCATCTTGTGTGTTGGAGTGATGGTCAATTTGCATATTACTCTTTTATTAGATAGGATAGCAGTATCTCATTGTGGCTTTGATTCCCTAGTGATGCACACTGGGAGCATGAATGCAAGCTTAGATGCCTGTGTTTCTTTGGAAGCTTCCATGTTTGCTGTACATGCAGGAGCCGTGGGTGGGACGCGGAGGATCTGAGCTGGGGTGGTGTGGCGTGTAGCACCGGGGTGCTGAGACAGAGCCGGTCATGAAGTGGATCTTCTTGTTAATCTACCTGTTTGGCTTCTGGGTGCTCAGTCACCTCCGTAACGTGCACTGCACGGAAGAGTAATGCTATCACCCTGCTCCCCTGGCAGCCAGCTGGGCGCACTGTGGGCTGCAGGCTCCTCCCACTTTGCTGCCCTCTGGGATGTGCCCCGAGACCACTTTGGGCCCAGGTTGCTGAGTCACAAAACAGGGTTAGAAAAAATATTGGTCTCATTCCAAGGATGAGGGAGGTCAGAGAGGAAGTACTTCGAAAGCAGAGCAGTGAGGAGGTCACCCTCCTATGTGCTCTCTGAAATGGCAGGTGCGTCTTGCCCACCTCCTGCCCCACTGCACTGGCCCCGCCCCTCCATGACTGGGACTTTTACCCACGCCCTGGGTTCTTGCAACCTCCCAGAATAGAAACCAAAAGAGATGACCACAAAGTGATACAGGCAAGAAGATTCATTTAGCTTGTGCACAAGGAAGCCAGCATCGCAAAGGGAAAGATATGCGCTGCGTCCGGAACAGAGGCTGGGGAGACTTTTAAGGAGGCTTAGGCGAGAAAAGTGATGGTTAAGTATGTAGCAGCAGAGGTTTCTTGGAACCTGTGCAGCGTTACGACTTGCTTCTTCATGTGTCTCATTAGCATATTTGAGGGGGAGGAGGGATTAAGAAAAAAAAGAGCCATGGGCAGCAGTGTGTGATTGCTGGGGAGGTGGGGCTGAGGGAGGTGGAGGAGGGTAAGGGGGCGATAAATTGTGATGGATGAAGACTTGATTTGGGGTGGTGAACACACAATACCGTGTACAGATGACGTGTTGTAAAATTATGCACCTGAAACCTGTATCATGTTTTTAACCAGTATCATCCCAATAAATTCAATAAAAGAGAAAACAAATGGAAAAATAACCTCTGGACTGAGGCTAAAGTAACATTGTGTCTAAAACAACTGCTTGCAAAGCAGACATTATGATTAATGGACCGATGGCCATAGGACTGAAAATTAAAAACATTCTTTAGAATTAGTGTCCCTGTGTTAGCTTGTCTGTGCCAACAGGAACGCCTTCCTTCTGTTGACGCCATTGTCCCCCTTCCCCTTCTCACGTGAACCCCTTGCCTTTGTGTGCTAATCAGACACTGGGCTTCTGCTTGAATCATTGCTTCCAAAAAGCTAGGTTTTCCCCCTGAATAAATACTGTTGCCTCTCCCTTGGCCTTTTACTTTTAGGGTATCGGTGCTCCGTGAAGGGTGAAGGAGGTTCAGAGAGAGCAGAGTGGCTCAGGCGGCCTGCTCCCCACTTTCCTTTCGACTCAGGTGTGCGTGGCCCCTGGGGGTGCTCCCTGGTGACGGGGTGACTGAGTACAGTGTGGTCACCCGGTCTTTGCCGCGCAAACGGCATGTCTGGTCGGCCTCACCTCTGGTTCCGATGTGCTCCCCCGCCACCACCTGCTCTCCACCGCTGATTAATCTGCGGTGAGCCATGGAGTGCTGCAGCTGCGTGAAGGGTGAGAAATAGAGTTGGTTTGTGGCGGGTGAGCGGCAGGCCCTCCATCACTCTGAGGGGAAATTGCTCTTTTAAGGAGAAGGTGTGAATTGTTTCTGGCCTGGGCGTAAGTCAGGCAGGCGCCTGGAGCAGTGACAGAGCTCGCAGCCCTGGGCTGGGTCCCTGATCCGTCATTTGTTGCTGCTGAAAGTGTCACACGTTGCAGGTTCGCTACAGACAGGCCATTTGACGAGCGGGAAAAAGCCGTCACAGTTCCTCATCTCAGCTCCAAACAAAGATGTTCCGGGGCTCTGCCTGCCAGCCGAGTCTCATCTGGATGGGCTCAGTGTCACACTGGGCCCAGGTCTCCTTTGTGGCCACCACTCGCTGTCCAGTTCATTAGCTGTTCTTTCCACATCCCTGGGTTCATGGCACAACGGCCGCTGGGTGGCTCTGCTCTCCAGGACACTCGGGCGATGTCTGCAGACGGTTTGGCTGTCACACGGGAAGGTGCTGCCGGCATCTGATGCGCACAGACTGGCACCCTCCGGTGCGCAGGACGGCCTCTGCAACGGAGGGTCAGTGGTGTCGAGGGTCAGAAACCCTGCCTTCATTCACTGAAGCTTCACTGAGCATTTACAGAGCCCAGTGATGGGTCAGGAGCCCCGGCCCTGCAGACAGCTGGGTCCAGCTGGAGAGTTTGGGGAACCCTTCACCCTCCGTGCTCCTGTAGCTACTCAGACCCAGTAGTTCTCATTCCAGCACTGGCACCTTGGTCCAACGGGAGGACACGTGCCTTCCAGAACCCTTCCCTGGCTGCTCTCTACCCTAATCAAGGCGGGTTGTCCATCAAGCCTAAATCTGGAGGCAGATGCTGGCGAATCCGGCAGGTGGTGACCAGGCACAGGTGGTGTCAGGCAGTGTGAGGCCTGGAGGCTGACCACGGAGTAGCCCCGTGGAGGGCCAGACTGTGGCGGGGGCGGGGGGGAGTGTGGTGTGGAGGCTGAAAGCAGGAGTCTGTGTTTTTGCCTGGCCCTGTGCTCCTGGGAATGTGACTTCACTCTCAGGGCCTTGGTTTTTCCCACCCGTGACAGGGGGACATGGAAAGCACCCAAGGCCTGGGCCCCACTGATCTGCGTGGAGATGCTGTCCCGTGTCCCGAAGAAGGTACCTCCTCCGAGCACCAGCTGAGGACTGAGGCTCTGGCACAGCCCGTGAACGGGGAATAGAGTACGCTGAAGCGTGGGTGACAAAAGGTGAGACCCTCACCGAGGACTGAGCCAGACTGCTGCTGGGAAGTTGCTTCACAGAACATAGACCACGTGGGAAAGGCCCAGCAGCCTCCACTCCTTCCTCTCTCCTTAAAGAGCAACAGGCCTTATTCTTGTGCTTCCTTCTTCAAAAATGTGGCCTTTGGGCTCTGCCATGTCCCCCTGGCACTGTGATATGGCAGGTGGGGAGAAGTCCAGGGGAACTCTTGAAAACATTAGGCATTTTACCTTTTCAGTAACATTTTGTAGAACTACTTGTCCATGTATTTGAGGCGCTCAGAGCCAAAAGCCTGGGACTCTTTATTAAGGGCTTCCCCCCTCCTCTCTCTCTCTCTCTCTCAGATTTTCCTTACAGTTCTCATAGCCTCTGCACTGATTCTATCAGTCTTTCCTCCTCCCTGCCTTTGCTGGGAGGTAGCAGACAGTCCTGGCTGAGAGACTCCTGCACTGGCAAGGTGGCTGCCACAGAATGTTGTTGCTAATCCACCAGTTTTTTGTCCTTCTGGGGAGGTCAAGGCCAGGCCCCCACTTGGCTTGAAGGAACCTTTTCAGATTTTTCTTTCTGTCACTTGGGGTGTTTGCCTCTGATATTTCCCTAATAAATTCCTCAACTTTAAAAAAGAAAAGAAAAGAAAATCACTGATCTAGCATAAGGTTTTTAAGGTTCATATATGTTGTAGCATGTATTGTTCCTTTATTATTGCCAAATACTATCCCAATGTATATTACTTCTTTTTATTAATCCTCATCAGAGGATATTTTTCCATTGATTTTGAGAGAGAGAGAGAGAGAGAGAGAGAGAGAGAGAGAGAGAGAGAGAAAGAAACATAAATGTGAGAGAGACACATCTATTGATTGCCTCCCCCCTGTCCCCATCCAGGGTCCAGGATCAAACCTGCAGCTCAGGTACGTGCCCTTGACCGGGAATCAAGCCCACAACCCCTTGGCTCGAGGGCCCACACTGTAACACTGAAACACCGGCCAGGGCAGATATATCACATTTTAAAAATCCACTCAGCAGTCGATGTGCATTTGAGTTGTTTCCACTTTGGTTGTTATGGACGTTTATGTCAAAGTTTCTGTGTGGTGTGTGCTTTCTTTTCTTTTCTTCTTTTTTTTTTTTTACTGATTTAAAATTTTTTTTTATTTTATTGTTTAAAGTATTACAAATAGTAGTACATATGTCTCCTTTTTTCCCCCATTGACCTTCCCCCAGCCTCCCCTACCCCCCGGCACATGCCCTCCCCCCACTCCTCCCCAGTGTCTGGTGTCCATTGGTTATGCTTATATGCATGCATACAAGTCCTTCGGTTGATCTATTACCTCCCCCCCCAACCCTCCCCAGGCCTCTTGCTGTAATTTGATAGTCTGTTCGATGCTTCTCTGCCTCTGTATCTATCTTTTTGTTCATCAGGTTATAATATTCTTTATTATCCATAAATGTATGAGATCATGTGGTATTTTTCTTTCACTGACTAGCTTATTTCACTTAACATAATGCTCTCCAGGTCCATCCATGCTGCTGCAAATGGTAAGAATTCCTTCTTTTTTATAGCAGAGTAGTATTCCATTGTGTAGATGTACCATAGTTTTCTAATCCACTCATCTGCTGATGGGCATTTAGGCTGTTTCCAAATCTTAGCTATTGTAAATTGTGCTGCTATGAACATAGGGGTGCATATATCCTTTCTGATTGGTGTTTCAGTTTTCTTGGGATATATTCCTAGAAGTGGGATTACTGGGTCAAATGGCAGTTCCATTTTTAAATTTTTGAGGAAATGCCATACTGTTCTCCACAGTGGCTGCACCAGTCTGCATTCCCACCAGCAGTGCACGAGGGTTCCTTTTTCTCTGCATCCTCGCCGGCACTTGTCATTTGTTGATTTGTTGATGATAGCCATTCTGACAGGTGTTAGGTGGTACTTCATTATTGTTTTGATTTGCATCTCTCAGATGATTAGTGACTCTGAGCATGTTTTCATATGTCTCTAGGTTTTCTGAATATCCTCTTTTGAAAAGTGTCTATTTAGGTCCTTTGCCCATTTTTTGATTGGTTTGTTTATCTTCCTTTTGTTAAGTTGTATGAGTTCCCTGTAAACGTTGGCGATTAAACCCTTATCAGAGATAACATTGGCAAATATGTTCTCCCATGCAGTGGGCTTTCTTGTTGTTTTGTTGATGGTTTCTTTTGCTGTGCAGAAGCTTTTTATTTTGATGTAGTCCCATTTGTTTATTTTCTCCATAGTCTCTCTTGCCCTAGGATCTGTGTCTGTAAAGATATTGCTACGACATATGTCTGCAATTTTTCTGCCTATGGAGTCTTCTAGGATTTTTATGGTTTTCCATCTTACATTCCAGTCCTTTAGCCATTTTGAGTTTGTTTTTGTGTATGGTGTAAGTTGGTGTCTAGTTTCATTTGTTTTTGTGCATGTATCTGACCAAATTTCCCATCACCATTTATTAAAGAGACTGTTTTTACTCCATTGTATGCTCTTGCCTCCTTTGTCAAATATTACTGAGTATAATGGCTTGGGACAATTTCTGGGTCCTCTATTCTATTCCATTGGTCTATATGTCTGTTCTTGTGCCAGTACCAGGCAGTGTTGAGAACTGTGGCTTGGCAATATAGCTTGATATCTGGTATTGTGATCCCTCAAATTTTGATTCTTCTTTCTCAGGATAGCTATGGCTATTCGGGTTCTTTTTTTCATTCCAGATGAATTTTTGGAGAGTTTGTTCTAGATCTTTGAAATATGCCATTGGTATTTTAATAGGTATTGCATTGAATCTATAGATTGCTTTAGGTAGTATAAACATTTTAATGATGTTGATTCTAACAATCCATGAACATGGTATGTTCTTCCATTTGTTTATGTCTTCCTCTATCTCTTTTTTCAATGTCCTATAGTTTTCTGAGCACAGGTCTTTTACCTCCTTAGTTAAGTTTATTCCTAGGTATCTTAATTTTTTTTGGTGCAATGGTAAATGGGATTGTTTTTTTTTTTTGGATTTCTCTTTCTGTGAGTTCATTATTGGTGTATAAAAAGGCCATAGATTTCTGGGTGTTAATCTTGTATCCTGCTACATTGTCAAATTCATTTACTAGGTCTAGTATTTTTTTTATAGAGTCTTAAGGGTTTTCTATGTACAGTATCATGTCATCTGTGAATAAGGACAGTTTTACTTCTTTTCCAATTTGGATGCCTTTTATTTCTTCTTCTTGTCTGATTGCTATGGCTAGTACTTCTAGTACTATGTCGAACAGGAGTGGTAAAAGTGGGCATCCTTGTCTTGTTCCTGTTCTTAGGGGAAATGAGTTTAGTTTTTGCCCATTGAGTATGATGTTTGGCTGTGGGTTTGTCATATAGGGCTTTTATTATGTTGAGGTATGATCCCTCTATTCCCACTTTGCTGAGAGTTTTTATCAAGAAAGGGTGTTGAATTTTGTCAAATGCTTTTTCTGCATCAATTGATATAATTATGTGATTTCTGTGTCTCACTTTGTTTATGTGATGTATCACATTTATTGATTTGCAGATATTGTACCATCCTTGCATCCCCGGAATAAATCCCACTTGGTCATGGTGTATGATCTTTCTAATGTATTGCTGAATCCGATTTGCTAGAATTTTGTTGAGGATTTTAGCATCTATGTTCATCAAGGATATTGGCCTGTAGTTGTCTTTTTGTGTGGTGTCTTTATCTGGTTGGGATTAGGGTAATGCTGGCTTCATAGAAAGAGCTTGGAAGTGTGCCTTCCTCTTGAATTTTTTGGAATAGTCTGAGGAGGATAGGTTTTAGTTCTTCTTTGAATGCTTGGTAGAACTCCCCTGTAAAGCCACTTGGACCAGGGCTTTTGTTTGCTGGAAGATTTTTGATCGCTGTTTCAATTTCTTCGGTAGTTATCAGCCTAATCAGATTTTTTGATTCTTCTTGGTTGAGTTTTGGGAGTTTGTATTTTTCTAAGAATATGTCCATTTCCTCTAGGTTGTCCATTTTATTGGAATACAGTTGTTCATAGTATTTTTTTCATAATCGTTTATATTTATGTGGGATTGGTTGTTACTTCACTTCTTTCATTTCTGATTTTGTTTATTTGGGTCCTCTCTCTTTGCTTCTTGGTGAGCCTGGCTAGTGGTTCATCAATCTTTCTTTCTTTTTTTCCCCAATCTTTAATTTATTTATTGATTAAGGTATTACATATGTGTTCTCATCCCCCCATTAACCTCCCAACCCCCCCCCCCCACACACACACACTCATGCCCTTACTCCCCTGTTGTCTGTGTCCATTGTATGGGCTTATATACATGCATACAAGTCCTTTGGTTGATCTCTCCCCTCTCCCCTCCCCTCCCCTACCTTCCCTCTGAGGTTTGACAGTCTGATTGCTGCTTCTCTGTCTCTGGATCTGTTTTTGTTCATCAGTTTATGTTGTTCATTATATTCCATAAATGAGTGAGATCATGTGGTATTTATCTTTCTTTGACTGGCATATTTCACTTAGCATAATGCTCTCCAGTTCCATCCATGCTGTTGCAAATGGTAAGAATTCTTTCTTTTTTACAGCAGCGTAGTATTCCATTGTGTAGATGTACTACAGTTTTTTAATCCACTCATCTGCTGATGGACACTTAGGCTGTTTCCAAATCTTAGCTATGGTGAATTGTGCTGCTATGAACATAGGGGTGCATATATCCTTTCTGATTGGTATTTCTAGCTTCTTGGGATATATTCCTAGAAGTGGGATCACTGGGTCAAATGGGAGTTCCATTTTTAGTTTTTTTTGAGGAAACTCAATACTATTCTCCACAGTGGCTGCACCAGTCTGCATTCCCACCAGCAGTGCAAAAGGGTTCCTTTTTCTCTGCATCCTCGCCAGTACTTGTCGTTTGTTGATTTGTTGATGATAAGCATTCTGACAGGTGTGAGATGATAGCACATTGTCATTTTGATTTGCATTTCTGGTATAATTAGTGACTTTGAGCATGTTTTCATATGTCTCCTGGCCTTCCTTCTGTCTTCTTTCGAAAAGTATCTATTTAGGTTCGTTGCCCATTTTATGATTGGATTGTTTATCTTCCTTTTGTTAAGTTGTATGAATTCCCTGTAAATGTTGGAGATTAAACCCTTATCGGTGATAACATTGGCAAATAAGTTCTCCTATGCAGTGGGCTTTCTTGTTGTTTTGTTGATGGTTTCTTTTGTTGTGAAAAAGCTTTTTAATTTGATGTAGTCCCATTTGTTTATTTTCTCTTTAGTTTTCATCACCCTAGGAGCAGTATCAGTGAAGAAATTGCTTCAGCATATGTCTGAGATTTCACAGCCTGTGGATTCCTCTAGTATTTTTATGGTTTCCCATCTTATGTGTAAGTCCTTTATCCATTTTGAGTTTATTTTTGTGTATGGTGTAAGTTGGTGGACTAGTTTCATCTTTTTGCATGTATCTGTCCAATTTTCCCAACGCCATTTATTAAAGAGACTGTCTTGACTCCATTGTATGCTCTTGCCTCCTTTGTTGAATATTAATTGGGCATAGTGGTTTGGGTTGATTTCTGGGTTCTCTATTCTATTTCATTGATCTATATGTCTGTTCTTGTGCCAGTACCAGGCTGTTTTAAGAACAGTGGCTTTGTAATACAGCTTGATATCTGGTATTGAGATCCCACCTACTTTGTTATTCTTCCTCAGGATTGCTGCAGCTATTCAGGGTCTTTTTTTATTCTAGATGAATTTTTGGAGCATTCGTTCTAGGTCTGTGAAATATGCTGTTGGTATTTTAATGGGAATTCCATTGAATCTATACATTGCTTTGGGCAGTATGGACATTTTGATGCTGTTGATTCTACCAATCCATGAACATGGTATGTTCTTCCATCTGTTTATGTCTTCGTCTATCTCTTTTTTCAGTGTCCTGTAGTTTTTCGCATATAGGTCTTTTACCTCCTTAGTTAAGTTTATGCCTAGGTATCTTATATTTTTGGTGTGATGGCAAATGGGATTGCTTTTTTAGTCTCTCTTTCTGTAAGTTCACTATTGGTGTAAAGAAAGGCTATAGATTTCTTGGCATTAATTTTGTATCCTGCTACATTGCTGAATTCATTTATTAAATCTAATAATTTTTTGATGGAGTCTTTAGGGTTTTCTATGTATAGTATCATGTCATCTGCGAATAAGGACAGTTTTACTTCTTCTTATCCGATTTGGATGCCTTTTATTTCTTCTTCTTGTCTGATTACAATGGCTAGTACTTCCAGCACTGTGTCGAACAGGAGTGGTAAAAGTGGGCATCCCAGTCTTATTCCTGTTCTTAGGGGAAATGGTTTTAGTTTTTGTCCATTGAGTATGATGTTGGCTGTGGGTTTGTCATATATGGCTTTTATTATGTTGAGGTATGTTCCTTCTATTCCTACCTTGCTGAGAGTTTTTATCAAGAAAGGGTGTTGAATTTTGTCAAATGCTTTTTCTGAGTCAATTGATATGACTATGTGATTTTTATCTCTCAATTTGTTTATGTGATGTATCACATTTATTGATTTGTGGATATTGTACCATCCTTGCATCCCTGGGTTAAATCCTACTTGGTCATGGTGTATGACCTTTCTGATGTACTGCTGGATCCGATTTGCTAGAATTTTGTTGAGGATTTTGGCATCTATGTTCTTGAGGGATATTGGCCTGTAATTCTCTTTCATTGTGTTATCTTTATCTGGCTTTGGTATTAGGGTAATGCTGGCTTCATAGAATGAGCTTGGAAGTGTTCCTTCCTCTTGAAATTTTTGGGATAGTCTGAGGAGGATAGGTTTTAGTTCTTCCTTGAATGTTTGGTATAACTCTCCTGTGAAGCCATCTGGCCCCGGGCTTTTGTTTGCTGGGAGCTTTTTGATGACTGCTTCAATTTCTTCCATAGTTATTGGCCTATTGAGATTTTTAGAATCTTCCTGATTGAGTTTTGGAAGGTTGTATTTTTCTAGGAATATGTCCATTTCCTCCAGGTTCTCTAGTTTGTTGGAGTAGAGTTGTTCATAGTATTTTTAACAATCCTTTGTATTTCTGTGGGGTCTGTTGTTATTTTGCCTCTTTCATTTCTGATTTTGTTTATTTGGGTCCTCTCTCTTTGCTTCTTGGTGAGCGTGGCTAGAGGTTCATCCAATCTTGTTTATCCTTTCAAAGAACCAGCTCTTGGTTTCATTGATCTTTTGTATTTTTTTTTTGTCTCTATGTCATTTATTTCTGCTCTGATCTTTATTATCCCCTTCCTTCTGGTCACTCTGGGCTTTTCTTGTTGCTCTCTTTCTAATTTTTTGAATTGTAGAGTTAGATGATTTACTACTATTTTTTCTTTTCTTTCTTTTTCTTTTTCTTTTTTTTTTTTTTGAGGTAGGCCTGTAAATCTTTAAACTTCCCTCTCAGGACTGCTTTCATTGTGTCCCATAGATTTTGGGTTGTTGTGTTTTTATTGTCATTAGTTTCCAGGATGTTTTTAATTTCTTCTTTTATCTCATTGGTAACCCATTCATTATTTAATAGCATGCTATTTAGCTTCCAAGTGTTTGAGTTTTTTTGAATTGTTTTTATTGTAGTTTATATCTAATATTATGCCATTGTGGTCTGAGAAGATGCTTTGTATGATTTCAATCTTCTCGTATTTGGGAAGACTTTGCTGTGACCCAATATGTGGTCTATTTTTGAAAATGTCCCATGTGCACTTGAGAAGAACATATATTCCATGGCTTTGGGTGAAATGTCCTGAAGATGTTAATTAAGTCCATCTGATCTCTTGAGTCATTTAGGATTGCTGTTTCTTTGCTGATTTTTTGTCTAGAGGATTTATCCAGTGATGTCAGTGGTGTATTAAAGTCCCCTACTATGATTGTATTGTTGTCTATCTCTTCCTTGATATCTCCCAGGAGTTTTTTTTTAATGTATTTGGGTGCTCCTGCATTGGGTGTATATATGTTTATCAGGGTTATATCCTCTTGTTGAATCAATCCCTTTAGTATTATGAAGTGGCCTTCCTTATCTCTTTTTATGGCCTTCACTTTGAGGTCTATTTTGTCAGATATAAGTATTGCTATCCCAGCTTTTTTTTTTTTTTTTTTTTTTTCATTTCCATTTGCCTGAAAGACATTTTTCCATCCATTCACTTTCAGTATGTGTGAGTCCCTTGTTCTGAGGTGGGTCTCTTGTAGACAACATATATATGGGTCATGTTTTTTTTTTTTTTTTTTTATCCATTCAGCCACTCGATGTCTTTTGATTGGAGCATTTAGTCCATTTACGTTTAAAGTTATTATTGAAAGGTACTTGTTTGTAGTCATTTCTATTTTTGTGCCTGTGTTCTTTTTTACCTTTTTATTTCTTCTTTTTACAGCATTCCCTTTAGCATTTCTTGCATTGCTGGCTTGGTAGTGATAAACTCCCTTAGCCTTTTTTTGTCTGTGAAGCTCCTGATTTCCCCTTCAATTTTGATTGATAGTCTTGCTGGATAGAGTATTCTTGGATTCAGTCCTTTGCTTTGCAACACTTTGTATACCTCCTTCCATTCCCTTCTAGCTTAATGTGTTTTTGTTGAAAAATCATTTGATAATCTGATGGGGAATCCTTTGTAGGTAACTCTCTGTCTCTCTATTGCAGCCTTTAAGATTCTCTCTTTGTCGTGAACATTTGCCATTGTAATTATGATGTGTCTTGGTGTGGGTCTTTTGGGATTCATCTTGCTTGGGATTCTCTGTACTTGTGTAACTTTTTTCTTCCCCATATCTGGGAAGTTTATTGTCATTATTTCTTCAAATAGATTTTCTAATCCTTGCTGCTCTTCTTGTCCTTCTGGCAGCCCTATTATACGTATGTTACTTCGTTTCATGTTGTCCCAAAGCTCCCTTAGGCTCTCCTCCTGCTTTTTAATTTTTTTCTCCAGTTGCTGTTCAGATTGAGCTTTTTTCTCTACCTTATCTTCTAACTCACTAATTCGGTCCTCTGCTTCTTCTAGTCTACTGTTGAAACATTCCATGGTGTTTTTGATTGTAGCTATATCACTTTTCATTTCTTCCTGATTCTTGCATAGGTTGTTGATTTTCTTATCCGTCTGGTGAATGAATTGTACAACCATTACTCTGAATTCTTTTTCTGTCATGTTGCATGCTTCAATTTCACTAATTTCCTTTCTTGGCCACTCCTCATTTTCTTTCCTCTGGGGATTGTGTCATCTCCCCATTCTGACTATAACCAGAAGGTTCAAACATTGAGTTGCATGGGCCTGGGCTGTGTGCAGTGGGAGCTTCGCACCACCCAAGTGTCACTGAAGAGCTCCAACACTGAGATGTGTGGCTGCTGTGGGTTGGTGGGAACCAGACTCACCCAGAGTCAGTGTTACCAGTGCTCAGTTTGGCCTTGTGTGTGCACCTAGAATCAGGGACCCCGTCTGCACTGTGCTGAAACAGAGACCCCGCTGGCATGTGCCAAAAATCAGACCCCCCTAGCGCATGCCAGGAGTCAGAGTTCCCCTGTGCCTGCACCAAGAATCGAGTATCAGAGTCTCTGTTGCTTCATGCAGCCTTGGGCTGAGAATCAGGGTCCCTGTGTGTGCATGCACCAAGAATTGGAGTCACTGGCTCTTAGTATGAATGCACTGGGAGTCTGGGATCCCAGGTGCACACGATAAGAAACAGAGAAAGTCACTGGTGCTTAGTGCTGCCTCCCACCCGGTGAATCTGGGTCCTGGTCAGCTTGGGGGACTGGGTTGCATAGTAGCACTGTGTCGGCAGGAGGTATGCTCCTGTGCTGCAGAAAACAGACTTCTGTGTGCGCTTGCCCAGAAGCGAAGTCAGGTGGCATTGCCGCCCTGCGTGGGCTTTGGGTTTGGTCCCCCGATTGCGTTGCAGGGAACAGATTCCCAGTGTCCACACGCTCCCAGGCTCAAATTCCTGTAGCAGAGCTGCGTCCCGTGTGAGGGGCAGGTCTATAAGTTACTATGGCACTGCCCGTGAGCCTGTGGGGAGGGGGATAGGCTCTGTGAGTCACAGAAATCTGCGGCTGGGATGTCTGGATTCTTGGTGTCTGTGGGTCTGCAGCTGTGGTTGCAGGTCTCTGTCCCCAGTGGCTGCAAGGTCCTGGTTTGCATCTGAAACCAGACTGGGTGGTGCTGAGGCCAGGATCCTAGTCTCAAGCAGCTCTGTTTCTCAAGATGGCATGGTCTCTGTGCCCGTGCTGGCCACCCTGGAGTGTCCACTTTGGGAGCGGGGCTCTGCGGTCTAAGACTGCCCGGTTTGGCAGCCCCTTGGAAGACCTGCAGAATCTAACTGTCTCTAGCTCATACACACACACACCTCACACGTCCACACACGCCTCTGTCGCTCCCTTATTTGTGTCTTTAAATCTAAAGTGTGTCTCCTCTAGAGAGCATATAGTTGGAACTTTAAAAAAATGTATTTTTATTGATTTCAGAGAAGAAGGGAGACGGAGAGAGAGATAGAGGAGAGAGAATAACTGATTGGCTGCCTCCTGCACGCCTCACACTGGGGATTGAGCCCACAATCTGGGCATGTGCCCTGTCAGGGAATCGAACCATGACCTCCTGGTTCATAGGTTGGTGCTCAACCACTCAGCCATGCTGACCAGGCTGAAGTATTATTTTTTTAAAATAAATATAATAATAGCTGCTTTTTTATGGACTGAATTATGCCTCCCTTATATTCATATGTTGAAGCCCTGGTCTCCAATATGACTGTATTAGAGATGGGCCTTTAGGGAGCTAATTAAGGCTAAATAATCCCATATGGCTGAGGCCCTAATCTAATAGCATTGGTGTCCTCATAAAAGGAGTAAGAGATACCAGATCTCTCCCTCCTTCCATTCCTCCCTCCCTCCCTCCAGAGAAGAGGCCATGTGAGAGCACAGCAAGAAGGCAGCCATCTCCAAGCCAGGAAGGGAATTCTCACTAAACTACATTAAATTTGATAGGACCTTGATCATGGACTTTCAACCTCCAGAATATTTATGAGAAAATAAATGTTTAAGCCATACAGTCTGTGGTATTTTGCTATGGTAGCTCTAGCAAACTGTCTTTTAATTGGATTATTTAAGTAATATACATGTAAATTATGTTTTTTTTTTGTTTTTTTGTTAATCCTCACCAAAAGGTTTTTTTTTTTCCCCATTGATTTTTAGAGAGAGTGGAAGGGAGGGAGGGAGAAAGGGAGAGAGAGAGAGAAAGAGAGAGAGATCAATGTGAGAGAGACACATTGATTTATTGCCTTTTGTTGGGGTGCATGACAAGGTTGGGACCCAGACTCCTCTCTTTCTGTTCTGATATCGCCAGCATACAGCTTTCATTACACAGTCTAAGATGACCAGTCCAGCCCTTTCCCCAGGTCCATATCTTGGCCAGGGGGACAAGGGAAAGGAGGAGAAGAGGGCATAGTCTTCCTTTTAAGACATAATCTGAAGTTGCATTGTTACATTGACCAGAACTTGGTTACAAGGGAACCAGGTCCAGGTGAAATTCAGGGGCTCTGCTAGGAAAGAAGAGGGGAGCTGTGCATATTGCCACACCCAACCGGCGCCAGGCACTGTGCAGCTGCTGGGGACACTCGACTGAGCAAAGCCAGAGAAGCCCTTTTGTGGGGAACCCCCTGGAACCTTCCATTTTAGAAATTACCCCAAGAACTGCATGTCCCCGTGTAGGCTTGGTCAGGTCTGCAGCAGACATTCACAAGGCCACAGTGCTGGAAGGGCTGCAATCTCCATCACCATCACGTGTGCCACAGCAAGTGTGAGAAGACATGCCCAAGCCCACAGCGCTCCTCTGTGTTTGATTTAGAGAAACGGGAGAAAGAGTAAACTTTTGTTGAGTATCTACTCTGTACCAGGCTCCAGGCTACTTTCTTTTTTATCCCACTCCTACCCCGCTCCTCGCACACACAGAGCTACTATTGTTCTTATTGCACCTGCGCCAACAAACAGCTGGAGGCTCAGAGAGGTTGAGCCACGTGTGCAGAGGTGCAGCAGGAATGCAATGCGGACAGTCTGATGGCCTGGGCCGCGGAGCTCCTGTGGCCTCACTGTCTGGGGGTGGTCTGGAGAGGACGCAGGCGAGGGGTCCGCGATGCGGGGTGAGGAAGCTGGTGTGTGCACTGCTGGGCGGGGAGGGTTAGCAATCGGCTTCGCATGAGCGCTCGTTGTCAGCTTTCCTAATGACTTGGAAATAGCATGCTAATTAAATTCAGAGAGAATATTACATTGGGAGAGCATATAAAAACCAGAGAGAATAAAGTGAAGAAGTCAGTGAATTCTCAGAGGTTATGAAAATAGGCTGAAAACAATAAAGGGAAATTCAAGCTTGAAAACAAATTAAATGGGAGATTTATAAGGTGCCAGGGGTGATGGGAGAGGAAAAATTTCCACCTAAGTCTTGATTTGTGCCCATAGAAGCCTGCCGGGCATAATTGTGGACCGGCATTGTGGACAAAGGACAGACATCACTCCAGCCCCAGGTGTGCTTTGTGGCACGGTGCTGCTCAGGGATGGCCCCTGGAGACCCCAAGCCATGACCGTGAGCCTCGGAAGAAGAAAGAGGCAGGGAGAGAAGGAGGGAGAAGTGTTTCTACTTAGTCCAGGAATTAAAAGATGCTTGTGGAGAAGTGCTTGTCTAAGGAAATAGAAATGTATTCAGGTCCCAGAAAACCCCAACAATTGTTCTTTTCACGGGGTGCAGTGGGAACTGCTGTGGCTGACCGCTGACTCATGGGGCCACTTCATTGTTCTGTGCTTCGGCTTCCTCATCGGTCCCCCAGAGGCTGGAAGGCAGGAGGAGGGGAGTGTGGCCGCCAGAGGAAGCTCTCGTCGAAGCTGAAGGAGACGGGAGGAAGAGGCTGAGACTGTCCGGGCTGGAGCAGGAGGGCAACTTGCCTTAGTTTGGTTCCGCAGGAGCAGGTCCTAGATGAAGATGGTTTTCTTTAGGGGTGAACCCAAGTGACACTGTAGGAAGTGGGAGAGTAAGACCCGGAAGGAAAGGAAGCCTTGTTTACCAAGCAAGCTAGCTCTGTGAGGTCACCAAGCTCTCCCAGGACTGGGTCTCTATGACTCTGTCTTTTCAGTGCTATCTCGAGAGGGGCCCCATCCAGCCTCTCATCGAGCCTCTAGCCAGGCAGGAGGTGCCAGGCTCTCTCTCTAGGGAGTGTCCCTAGTCTGTGTTACCTTGCTTTGCTGGGGAGGCGACAGTAGCTGTGATCTCAATGTCCCGCCATGACATCTGTTCTTGATTATGACAATGACACTTTATTTCCTTCTTCTTTTCCTCCGGTCACCTCCTTACACAGACTGGGGTGGGTATCTGTTAGCTGTGGACTGGCCCCTCCACAAAAGTGACTCATGGCTGTTGAGTGACCTAGCTTTTCATTCAACCAGGACAGGGGACAGGAGTGGCCCAAAGGCCAGGGACCTGAGGAGACAGACCAGTGCAACCAATTGTTTTAATAAAATCATGGAAGAAAAAAAATCATGGAAGAAGAGAAACTCTCCCTATTAAAACATCCCCATTTTGTGGGAGGGGTTGAGGAGAAGTAGGTCAAACATTGGTCCCTGAACAGCAGGAAGCCACCTTTCATGAAAATTACTTTCCTTGAAAACTGGGTCACACTTGCACAGCTGGGACCTGGGGGTCCCCAAGCTTATCTACTTGGCCTGCCCCCTCCCCTCAGAAGCAGTCATGGTGTCCAAGGCTGGACTAATTTTGGCCACCCTGTAAGGTGGTTATGTGCTGAGCAGGAGTCAGGGGTGGGCAATGCCGAGTGTCCTTGCGCTGCAGTGACCTGACCTGACCCTCTTCAGGCCCCAGGGCAAGTCACAGAGGCCCCAAGCCTTGGAGAGATGGTGGACATAGCATCCCCGTGTAAACTGAGCCCCAGAGTCAGTCTTCTGAAGCACTGACCAATTGCCCACTCCCCAGATACCAAATCATCATTTTTCTTGCCGAAAACCTTCAGAAGCTGCAGTTCTGCCCTGGTCGATGACGCTCCACATGACTTGGGTGTATGGCATTCTCACCTCCACATGCTCCCATGCGGTGTCCAGAGCTTCCCAAACTTGCCAGGCTGTCCCCTGGGTGCTCACTGGACTGCCTTTCCCTCCCATGTCTGCTTGTCACATGCGTATTCCTACTTCAAAACTGCATTCAGACACCCTATTCCCTGAATATTTCGCTATGATCTGAGCATCACACATTGAAAGAATTTGTTTAAATGCCAGTCAAACAGTTGGCTGAGGCCTTTCACATCAGACCTTAGTAGGTATTCAAGCATGTGAGTTGGCCAGAAGCATATGGTGCTCATCTCCAGAGCGAATGCAATCATTCCCAGGTGTTGGAATGAGAGGCTCTTGGAAAATACGCACTTTCCTTCAAGTGGAAGAGCTTCCCTTCGCTGCAGTCAGCCTCTGCTTCCAGCTGAGTTCCTGGTCCGCAGCTCCGTGAAGGGAAGGGTGGGGGTGCAGCCTTAGTGGAGGGGGTTTGAGGGATTTCAGGGCTGATTAAGGAAAAGAAATGACCACGAGGTGGCAGTAGCACATGCAAGCTTGCTTTGGGATAAACTTAGATTTGCATTCCAGGAGGTCTCACAGCATATAAAGCCAGAGGCCCTGGGGGGATGGCTACCTCCCAGGAGAGGAAATGGCCAGGACTCTGGGAGGGCAGAGGGGCAAGGGGCTATTCGTCTAGGCGTCTAGGCGATGTCACTCCCCAGTGGGGTAGGTCAGAGCGCTCCAAAGGGCAGCAGTGGCTTGAGCTCTTACAGCTCTGGGGTGTATCTTATCTGTGGCTAGCGTTGAGTGCAGTTTTATAGAGTGTGCCAAGCAGGCAGGCTCTAAATGGCTAAACATCTGCTTACTTGGACTACGTTTAAAACAATTGGATCTATCAATCAAAATTTGAGTTTGGCTCTGGAGGCTCTTCAGCAGATGAGTCTCGTCCCTATGTGAAGACATAAAAGGCATAGGGTCAAGGCACAGAAACCATCTCAGCGGGGCCAGCATTATGTGTGCCTGTCCTGTGTATGCCTCAGACTTCTCTACTATGGCTCAGGGAACCCCTACATATTTTAACACCTGTTGGATTTCAGGTCACTTCAACACGCATTGACTGAGTTCCTACTATGAGCCTGGCATGAAGAAATGCTCATAACTATATCTGGTGAGAGTAATAAGCCGTAAGTAGCTAATTACAACTCCCTGTGATGCAGGACGTCCGAAGGAGGGAGGGAGTGAGCCCTGCTTGGGCAACAGGGGCTGTGAGACGGAGGGCTGTGCAGGGGCAGGATCATTTCTGAATTTAGAATTTAGAGCTGATGTGCTCGGATACAGCGGGATCAGCCCAGAGGGGTCAGCTAAGCCTGCTGGGTCTCAGTACATGATCCATATTCCCAGTGCCAACCTCCCAACATCTCACAATCCAGGGGCAGGGCCCAAACGTGGAGCCTGCTCATGAGTGGGGGTGGCTTCCCAGCTATGCAGCCTCCTGCAAACAACTTCTCAGTGAGCCCCGTGTCCCCGTCTGTAGAGTTAATATAAAAGCCTATGCCTCTTCCAAATGACCTCTAAACGCAGGTGCAACCCAGGGCTCATTCCCTGCCTTTTCCTGACTATGGGCTCCTCCAAGGTGAAATCTGGTCTCACAGCTCTAATCATACCACCTAAGTGCTGATGGTCCCCAAGCTTGTATTTTCAGACCTTTGAGCTCTAGACTTATAATATTTCCACCTACATTCAGGCTTACATGCCTCACCTTAAACTTGGTACCAAGTGTGTTTTGGAATCCAGAATTTTATGTTTTTCCTTATTTTTTCTTTGTTTTATTTTCCCCCATCACCATTTATCACCCCTATACATTCTTCCATCTCCATACCCCCCCCCCCCGCCCACAAATGACTACTCTGTTGTCCCTGTCCATGAGTACTTTATCTTTCTTTCTTTTTTGCTCAATCCCTTCACTTCCCCAGCCCCTCCGCACTTCCTACCCCTACCAAGAACTGTCTATGAGTCTGTCTCTATTTTGCTTATTAGTTCAACTGGTTCATTAGATTCCACATATGAGTGAAGTAATATGGTACTTGTCTTTCTCTGACTGGCTTATTTCACTAACAAAATGCTCTCCCGTCCATCCATGCTATTGCAAAGGGTAAAATTTTCTTTTTTTATGGCCAAATAGTATCTATATATATAAAAGCCTAAGCGACTGAACAGGCTGCGTGGGGTGACCAGGCCGGCAGGGGGGTTAGTGAGGGGCAACCAAATGACCAAACAGCAGGCTGCGTGGGGCAACCAGGCCCACAGGGGGGTAGTTGGGGGCAACCAGGCTGGCGGGGGGGGGGGGGAGTGAGGGGCGACCAGGCTGGCAGGGGGGGCAGTTGGGGGTGACCAGGCCAGCAGGAGGTGGGGCAGTTAGGAGCGATCAGGCAGGCAGGCAGGTGAGCAGTTAGGAGCCAGTGGTCCTGGATTGTGAGAGGGATGTCCGACTGCTGGTTTAGGCTCCGATCCCCAGGATCGGGCCTAAACGGTAGTTGGACATCCCCCAAGGGGTCCCAGATTGGAGAGGGTGCAGGCTGGGCTGAGGAGACCCCCCCACACACCATTGCGTGAATTTTGTGCACCGGGCCTCTAGTTAGGTATAAATGTACCAGGATTGTTTTATCCACTCATCTACTGATGGACACTCGGGTTGCTGCCAAATCTTGGCTATTGTAAGTAATGCTGCAATTAACATAGAGGTGCATATATTCTTTCATATTAGTGTTTCAGGTTTCTTTGGATACAGTCCCAGAAGTAGAGTTGCTGGGTCATAGGCAGTTCCATTTTTATTTTTTTAAGGTAATTCCATACTGCTTTCCATAGTGGCTGCACCAGTCTGCTTTCCTACCAACATTGCACAAGGGTTCCTTTTTCTCCACATCCTAGCCTGCACTTGTCATTTGTTGATTTGTTGATGATAGCCATTCTGACAGGTGTGGAAGCGCCTGGAGGCACTTTGCTTATATTGGGTAGAAGGACAAAATTTAAGTAGAGAAGTAGACAAAAAGGTATGACAAATGGGCAGTTAACGGGTAATGCAGGTTGGAGCTTTGCAAAGGCCTGCAGGTATGCAAAGGGCTGGGGGTCCTCAAAGGACTGGTGGCTCTGGTTTCTGCAACAAGGTTGTTAATCTTTCCATGATAATAGGCAGCTCCCAATGCGGAGGATGGGCCACATGTCCAGGTGAGCTTCCAGGTCCTGAGTGCAGCTGCCAGCCAGGTTAGAACGTGCCTTCTTTAATCAGAACAAAACAAAACAATCACAGTTAACAGAGCAAGATTAATATTTCTTACAATTATAGCTGGTCCTCAACATTCTATTTCTGCCCCTATCATTTCCCCGCTGTTATTTTTATCATCTCATATCCATGAGATTAGTTTTAGATGAAAAATCTCATCCTGCTGTACTGCACTTGCTTCTGCCTTGAAAGCAGTTCGTGGGGATGGAATATAGCGAATGTAGGATCTAAAAAGAGGAAGACATTGAATACAGCAGCAAGCTATCACAGTGCCCAAAATAAACGAGAAAAATTAAAAAGAATTCCTGCAACCCAGACATGTTGGGTAGCTGGAAGTGAGGTTGGATAAGTTAAATCCAAAAACCCTTCTTGTTGTTTTACCTTGGAGATCATTTCCCTAATTTATTGAATGTTGTTTTCTATCAATTGAGATTTGTCAGAAAGATAAAAAACAGCATATTCCTTTAAATTCCTCTTGACATTGGTTATGCTGCAACAGCAAATAATCTATTGCTGCCTGATTCTCTAGAACTGCCTCCCTGACCTGGCTAAAAGCTCTTGATTTATCCCCTGTATAGCCCTGGAAGTGGCATTCAGGGCTTTTACCAGGCCACAAGCCAGCCGGGTCACTTCTACACTAAGGGAGCCTACCATTACCAGCATAACAAAATGGTCACAGCAGTGCATTCAGCAGGGCTCCCCAGGTGGAGATCATTGCTGCAGTCTGGTGCCACAGCTGTGAGATGGTCTTTTTGGTTTGGACCTTCTGATGTTACTGAGGCATAAAGACTATCAGTTGTCCTAAGGAACAAGCCCCCTCCCAACTCCTCACCAGTGCTTTTGGCAGGGATATATGAACAAACAGTTATCCCACATATCAGCTATTACTATAAGGGAGGGTGAAGCTATCAGAACAATTCATATTGTAGTTATTAGATATTTAAAGACAATAACTAGACAATAACCCGGTAAAAGTCAGACATTCACCACGGGAAGCCTCTGCAGCAACTCTCAGAGAAAACATCCCTGCATCCTTTCCCTAGACAGTGGGTCCCAATGTATAGTAAAGGTCGCCATCTATGACTCTCTTCCCAAAACGAATAGAATATTTCTATATATAAGCAATAGGTGTCCCAATTCCTACTAGGCAACATGTGAAGGTCCATTCTGCATAGGTTCTTCCATTGCCAGCTTCAGAGCAGTTGGAGTGGTGAGATGCATGTCTCAGGGCCCCGTCCATTTCTCCTCCGGTTGGCCCATTGTCCTTGTTCTGCTCATGCCTCTCTGTCTGTCTACCACATCGCCCCTCAAGGATCTTGGCTCTGAATTCTTTCATGGAAAAGGGGCATAGGGTCTCTTCTGAAACTACTTCATGCTGAGGAGGGACGGAGTTTTCTCTCAGAGTCAAGAGATCCTTGCTCTCTGTCAGAGGGACGATGAGGCCTAGGCACGGAAGGAGGTGGCAATGGTGTCTAGAGGTGGTATTCCCTAAGTGTGAGTAGGGCTTTGTAACCTGGTAGAGACAAACTGTGTTATAAAATTTAGTATTATTGGCCAAAAGTTAGAACAGCAAGAATTATGACAAATGGCCTGGTGGAAGAAAAAAACATTTCAGTCCTATTGAAACACTATTTTCCCCCCTAAAATCACCCTTATTTTTATTAAAGAGACAAATTAAGACCAATTTATTTATTGTATTAAGTCTAATTACAGTTTGGCCTGATAGTTTGCATGAACACAATAAGAATAACAATTGGTCATATAGATTTAAAAAAAATGCTTTGCTAGAATCTCATGATCAAGCTTTAATTAGCCACACGCAAAGAAGCTGAGCCACATAGCTGCCATCAGGTTTGCCTGTAACACTGTAGACTTGGGTGAATTCCTCAAGTTGAGGTCCCCAATGATGTCTTAAGGTTCCTTCCTTGCCATCTCTCAGGAAAGTTACCCTTGTTCCTTTCCTGGAAAGACAGCCATGAGCCACGTGACCAAGCAAGGTACCAGGCTTTCTCCAGGGGGCTGTTATTGGCTTCATTCCTTAAAGCTTTCTGGTGACATCTAGAGTCCAGGCATGTCTCTTTCAGACATGACACCCCAGTCAAAGTCTTGGTTAACAAAAACATCATTGGTGTAGAGGGCCGCCTGGGAGGCACCTGGGCATTTCCTTAATTATTCATCAGCTGAACTCAGGGTGTAGGCAGAACCACGCCCTAGGAACATGCTTCCCCAATAAGACTGGACATGTTAATCAGTTCTGACTTCATAGCAGCCCAGGTGTCAGCAGGGGCGGGTCTAGATATGTAAATCCAGTAATGCTAGGTCCTAGTCAAGAATGCAAATAAGCTCCTTTGATCCTAAGTTTTGGTGTTACTTCCTGGATTTTTGGGATATAAGATAAACCTGCTGCATGGCTCAGGGTCGTCATCATGCTACCTCTCCATCAGAGAGGAAAGATGGCGTCCCACCCAGCCCCAGCTTCATGAATCTATTTCTGCGTCTTGTTTTCTTTATTTCTATTATTTCTCAATCCCTGGCCACCTCCATTTAGGACCGGTTTGTTCATCTCTCTTTCCACACAGGATGCGGAAAAGGGAGATACCCGCCATGTTTGGCCCCCGCCACATCAGGCCCCCGCATCATTAGAAACTGTTCTTATTGAATTCATGCAAAAAAATGTATTGCCATGACTCACTCATTAAGAATTTTGGAGGGATCAGGTAGGGAGAAAATATGTAATTTACCAAATTGCTTTTAAAATACTTTCTTATATTTGAAAAATAAAAAAGCTAAGAATCAGCATTACTTTTTACAAAAGTTACAAAAGCTGTATAATTATTTTCAGTTCATTCAGTCCCATAATCAATTTTTGTTTCTTCTTATTTTTCCTGCCAGTACTTCTACAAATCCATAGAGTTCTAATAATTTTCATCCAGTTTGAAGGGGGTGATTTGAAAATGTCAGAGTCCTTTCCATGGATCCATCAGAAGATGTAACATTTTTCCAAATGCATTATAACAAAACAGTGGCTGTCTCTTAATGACAAGAAGAAATTTAAAATAACACGGTTATGGATTTGATTATAATGCAAATAACATATAATCTTGTCCCTTCTGCGAAACACAATATTCCAGAATAACAATTAGAGTCATAAATGAAAGCATATCAGAATCTATTTAATATGCATATGTAAATAAAATATAGTTATTTTTTTTTATTTGACAAAGCTTCCCATGTACCTTAAGCAGAAATTTTTCCTTTATAAAGAGAGAAAACAAATCCTTGAGGCATCCTAGGACCTATTGGAATGACCTAAAGCCACTTCTATGTAAAAAAAAGCTTCTTAAAATTCAAACTCTGGGAAGATTGTCAAACTTATTTTACCAAAAGATTATATCATTGTTATTATTAAACAGTATTATTCAAGATGACAAAAGGCCATTAAACACAAACATAGGCTAGCAAAACTTCAGTTCCCACAATTAAGAGCACTGTATGCTCCCTGGACTTGGACTCCCAGGCTCCAGAGCCACGTTCTGTTGAGCTGAGGACCTCTGCCAGCCTGTGCCCTGAAACCACCTGGCAGCATCAGTGTGTGCGGTGCCTCGGGTGTGGTGGGGAGAGGGAGACGGGGCCAGGAGTACTAGCAGGAAGCCCACAAAGCCCCAGGAATTTGCATTCCATTTCATTTAACCTTGATGACAACCCTTTCCACATTTTACAGACAAAATGAAGCACAGAGAAGCTGAAAGAACTTGGTGTTTGGAACCCAACAGGCCTGGTGGAACCCCAAGTTTGTAATTTCCTAGCTAGGAAGCAAGAAAAGTAACCACTCCAAGCCTCAGTTTCCCTTTCCCTGACTATTAGACAGCGTCACAGCGAGCTCTCACAGATTGTTGGAAGATGGAATAAAGTGCCTGGTGTGCTGGGACCTGGAACAGGGTAGAGAGGTGCTCATTCTGTCAGTCATTTAAAAAAATATTTTTAAAATCTTTATTGTTGAGAGTATTACAGATGTCTCCCTTTCCCCTCCTGATGCTCCCCCTCCCAACCTGGTTCCTGCCCTACCCACCCCAGGCCTTCACCACCCTACTGTTAGTCTCTATAGGTAAGATCTTTGGTTAAGTCTTCCTGTCTCCTCTCTGCCCTTCCCTCTGAGATTCGTCAGTCTGTTCCATGTTCCTATGTCTCTGATTCTATTTTATTTACTAGTTTATTTATTTTGATTTTTAGATGCAATTGTTGATAGATATGTATTTGTTGCAATTTTATTGTTCATATTTTTGATCTTCCTCTTCTTAAAGGAACATTTCATGTAATATTGGTTTGGTGGTGATAAACTCCTTTAGCTTTTTCTTGTCTGGGACGCTCTTTATCTGATCTTCAATTCTAAATGATAGCTTTGCTGGGTAGAGTAATCTTGCTTGTAGGTCCTTGCTATTCATCACTTTAAATATTTCTTGCCACTCCCTTCTGGCCTGCATAGTTTCTGTTGAGAAATCAACTGACAGTCATATGGGTGCCCCTTTGTAGGTAACTAACTGTTTTTCTCTTGCTGCTTTAAAGATCCTCTTTTTGTCTTTAGCCCTTAGCATTTTAATTATGATGTGTCTTGGTGTGGTCCTCTTTGGGTTGCTCTTGTTTGGGACTCTCTGCACTTCCTGGATGTGTTAATCTATTTCTTTCACCAGGTAGGGGGAGTTTTCTGTCATTATTTCTTCAAATAGGTTTTCAATATCTTTCTCTCTCTTTTTCTCCTTCTGATATCCACCATGATGCAAATTGGTATGTTTGAAGTTGTCGCAGAGTCTCCTTACACTATCTTTATATTTTTTTATTATTTTTTCTTTTTGCTCTTCTGATTGGGTGTTTTTGCTTCCTCATATTACAAATCGTTGATTTGATTCTTGGAATCCTTTCCTCTGCTATTGAATCCTTGTAAATTATTCTTTATTTCAGTCAGTGTATGCTTAATTTCTGACTGGTCCTTATTTATGCTTTTGGCATTCTCACTAAGATCCTTAAAGGATCCTTAAGATCCTTGAGTAATCTTATAATCATTGTTTTGAACTCTGTATCCAGTAGTTTGCTTGCTTCTATTTTTTTCATTTGTGACATGTTTCTTTGCCTCTCATTTTGGCTGCTTCCCTGGGTTTGTTTCTATGTATTAAGTAGAGCTGTTATGTTTCCTGGAATCAGTAGTGTGGCCTTGTATATTAGGTGTCCCATAGGGCCCAGGGCTCAGCCTCCCCAATTACCTCAGCTGGGCACTCTAGGTGCACTGAGTTCCTGTGTGGGCTGTGTGCACAGTCTTGTTGTAGTTGAGCCTTGATTGCTGTTGGCCTCACTGGGAGGAGTTGATCTCCAGGCCAATTGGCTGTAAGAAACAACTGCAACTACAGTGGAAGAGCTGTTGTGCAGGAGACACTCCTATGGAGCTGGAATTGCTTCAGTGGGGCTTTGATGCTCACTGAGTCTGCCCCTTGAGTATGTCACTTGTGGTTGTGTAGAGTTGTAATCTGAAGTTGGTCTGAAGCTGTCCACTGGGTGCACTGGCTCTGGGGCCTCCCAGGAGGTGCAAAGCCAGCAACTGTCTAGGGCTACCTAGAAGGATCTACAGAGAGATCTACAGATGGCTATTATTTGTATTGGGTTAGGAACTGCTCAGGCAAGGCCCAGCTCTGGCAGGCTGGTGCTAAGTGCAGGGTTTTGAGCCTTTTATTTATAAGTTTGGGGCATGCTGATGCCAGCTTCAGCTTGTTTGAGAGATTTTAGCAAAGTCTGCAGACTGAGCCAGGACAAGCCATTCATGTGGAAAAGCTGCTGCAAACAGCTTGGGTAGGGCTGCAAATTGGATAGGGTGGGGTCTCAGGGAATCAATAGGGCTGAGGGAACAGTGTAGGCCATGATGATGGAAAATAAGATATGGTTGTCAGTCAACTCTGTGATGGGGGAGATCCCAGCACAGGAATAATGACCTCTGTGAACATCCTTGTCTGGGAAAAAAGCCACCCCTGAATTCTTGCTCCAATGTCAGAGAATCCAGTTCTTCCCCACGTGTCCCTGGATTCTCCCAAAGCTGCTACCTGGCACTGGAGCTCAGAGGAAGTGAGACCATGTAAATTTGTGTGCAGACCCTTTAAGAGGAATACCTGGGACTCCAGCAGACTTTGTGTCACTCAGCCACAATCCCCATTGGTTTTTACAGCTAGAAGTTCTGGGGACTTCTCTTCTCAGCTTTGGAACCCTGGACTTAAGTCTGGTATATAGGTGGGACCCCCTGCTTCTCACAGGGGGCTTCTATAGAGACGACCTCCCTCCTGATTAAAAAATAAGGCACATGTGGTTGTCAGACCAGCCCGTTCTTCCACTTGGCCCCTCCTACCAGTCTCGATGTGCTTTATTCTTTACTTCCCTAGTTGTAGAATTTCCATTCAACCAGCTTTCAGGTGGTTCTGAATGATGGTTGTTCTGTATTTTAGTTGTAATTTTGATGTGGTTGTGTTAGGTGGTGTATCGGTGTTTACTTATGCTGCCAACTTGGTTCCCACTTCTCATTCTCTCAGTCTTTCTCATGCATCCTCTTAATGTCAGTTCTGGAGGTCCATTGCAGGAAAAGCAATAAAAAGGTAACACAAAGCTAAGTACAACCCTTGCCTGATGCTGCGTCTCTTCAGAGATTTTTCTCATAAAAGCCCGATATGTTCCCATTTTACAGATGAGAAAACTGGAGTCCAGGAGCCACACTTAGGTCTCAGAATAGGTTCTCTGACTTCGATTCTGTTTTCACAGAACTGGCACTTAACAGGTACCTGGGTTGCTGGTTGAAAAACTAGGAGAATCCAGGGCAGTGATTCTTGAAGTGTGGACAACAGCCTTGTCATGCCCTGGGAACCTGTTAAAAATGCATCCCAGACTTCTTATGGGTGGGACTCAGCAATCTGACGTTTTAAAAGCCCTTCAAGTGACTCTGATGTATGCCCAGAGCCTCTCTGACCTGGTGCTCATGTCACAGCCCCACCCAGATTTGCTTTCTTTTTTTTTTTTTAATATATTTTATTGATTTTTTTTTACAGAGAGGAAGGGACAGGGATAGAGAGTTAGAAACATCCATGAGAGAGAAACATCCATCAGCTGCCTCCTGCACACCCCCTACTGAGGATGTGCCCGCAACCAAGGTACATGCCCTTGACTGGAATCGAACCTGGGACCCTTCGGTCCGCAGGCCGACGCTCTATCCACTGAGCCAAAACTGGTTAGGGCTGATTTGCTTCCCACAGGCATGCTGCAGTCTCCAGAGCTACCATGTGGACTAGCTAAAACAAAGATGGTTTCTTGCTTTTAAAAAATTATTTATTGATGTGTGTGTGTGTGTGTGTGTGTGTGTGTGTGTGTGAGAGAGAGAGAGAGAGAGAGAGAGAGAGAGAGAGAGAGAGAGAAACATCAATTTGTTGTTCCACCTATTTATACATTCATTGGTTGCTTCTTGTATGTGCCCTGACTGGGGATTGAGCCAGCAACCTTGTCGTATAGGGTCAATGTTCTAACCAACTGAGCTACCCTGCCAGGACAAAGACAGTTTCTTTCTTGTCCTCTCCCACCACTTCCAAATTGTCCCATCTGTTTTCCTTCCTTACCAAAGTGCTGGTTTCTGGTCAGAGCTCCTCTGCTCCTCTCTCATATGCATGTGACATTAGATTCTCCCTCATTTCTTCAGAACTTGTGTTGTCATTCCCACCTTGGGAATTTAGAGCTGTGAAGAGATCACCCAGAGACACTCCTGCAGATGCAGCCCAGTCAGCACCTGGAGGACAGCTGGCAAGACTGAAGCCCAGAGAGGGCAAGGGTGTTGTCAGCAGTTGCGCAGTGACAAGTAGTGATTGATCCCTGCTCTTCTAGCTTTCTCTCCAGAGTGCTTTCTATGGCTGAAGAACTTAACCCAGATGCTGTAGTACTAGTAAGCATACTACAATGAAATCAAGGCAGGGACTGCAAAGATCAGGTATGTATGTTTCTGGAATATTCTCTGCACTTAAAAATTTATTTTAATAAATGATTTATTTAAGAATCTGTGCCTATTACAGGCCTCTAGTGCCTGTGGCTCTGATTTCAAAACTCTGTGCAAGCTCTGTGAGGTGACGGTGAGGGCTGGACTTAACTAGTAGTGTGTAAGTCTCTCGCTGGGGAGCTTGAGCCATGGAGGATACACACTTTGGTATCTCTGGACACACTGCAAACTCAGGGCCTGGTAACCAACACAGAGAGTCTGTCCTTGAACTTGGACTCAAACCTAGTTCTGTTGTCTCTTAGGGACACACAGTGGTGCTGTGTCCAGCCCCTTGGTCCCCAAACTACTGCTTCTCGTTGGCCTTTTTATTCAAAATGTTGGACTGGATGGACTCATTTCTGGATCCGAGGCTTACCCACTGGCTGGCTCTCTACCCTGGAGTCAAGGGGAGGGGGAGCGGGAGGTTGTAGGAGGCTGCAAGTGGCGCAGGGACCTGGAAGTCAGCCTTATCCCAGTTCTCGGGCTTCTCCTCGGCTCAGCCAGCCTTGTCACCAGATCTTTTCTATCTCCTTCTACCTTTGGTGTTTTTGACATTGGCTTAAGGGTGGAGGGTTCAGCTTTTGCAAACCTGCCAGGCATATGATTACCTGAGTCTCAGTCTTTGGGGATCATTGTGAGCATATATTTTGTGTTCTTAAGTATACTATGCTAGTTGTTTTAGAGTCAGCCTGCTAAAGCTATCATTGGGGTCATTTAGGGATTATTTTTTTTCTGTTATTTTTCTTGATTATGGCTTAAGTTTTTTTTTAATGTTTTCTTATGTGTTTAGTAATTTTGAATGCATTCTTCCCCAGTCAAAGAGTGTACAGTGATGTCGATTAGTCCACGGTATTATTCTAAAGGGATGTAGGAATAGGGAATTAGGAGTAAAAATAATATGCTTAGGCAGGGCTTTTTATGCATTGATATTTAACCTAAGACCTAAAGTATGAGAAAGAATATCATGCAAACAATAGAAAATAAAATCTTTGTGAAGTAAGAGTATAAGAGATTGATGCCCACAATAATCATTTTTGGTAGCTGCCCTCTGAATTGTAATTAGCTTATATCTAGCTACTTTACTGAGTGGAAAAACTTATTTAATTATTTATGGTACATTCTGCAACTAATTTGTTCCTTGAAATTCATTAAAAAGTGGTGCTGCTCAAATTCACACATTTGGTGAGTTTACTTGAAATGTTACCAAAGCTTGAATGGATGATTTTAACATTTACTTCAAAGAAGTTTGAGGTCAATATCATTAGAACTTTACTCTTCAGCAATGTTTTACAAACTGTGGTTCATAAACAGTGGGCAGTAAAATCAATTTAGTGGACTGTGACCAACATATAAAAAGGTGATATACAATAGGATATAATAGAAAGCAACAAAAAATACTATATGCATTGCATGCTCTAAGGATAAATATTGTTTTGTGATACTTTTATTTTGTTTTTTCCGTGTGTGTGTGTGTGTGTGTGTGTGTGCGCGCGCGCGCGCACTTTGGACTATGACTTAAAAAGTATTTTTTAGGTCGACTGATAAAAGTCTGAAAAACACAACACCATGTTGTAGAACTAGGAGGCTTTCCAGGTCATGGAATGATCAGGAGCAAACTAAGATGAGAGGGGACTAAAGTTTACTCATATTGTAATCCAGGGGAGAACAGATGGGAGGATTGTAGAAAGGATGGGCATGAGCAAGCTATTTATGCATTTCCTCATTCATCCATCTATTGATCTATTTGATAAGCATTCATTGAACTCTATCATTGTTCAATCACAGTGTTGCCTTTAAGGGTACAAAAAAAGAATAAAATGGCTCCTTCTGTCAGGAAATTCAGAGTTCAGATGCAGATAGCCAAGTAGACAGATATTAGCATCACAGTGTGATGAATTCTATGGTAGTCACATTGTAGTCGCAATTCAGAAGTGCAAACCAATCCTGGATGGGAGTCTTGGAAGACTTCTAGGAAGAGGTGATACCTACACCACGTCTTGAAAAACGTCTTAGTCACTTTGGGTTGCTATAAGAAGATAGGAGAGACCAAATAGCTGAAACAACAGAAATGAATGTCTCACAGTTCTGGAGTCTGGGAAGTCTGAGGTCAGGATGCCAGCATATTTGATGTCTGGTGAGGGCTTTTTTTCTTTTTTTCAGACAGCCATCTTCTTGATGTGTTCTCACATGTCAGAGATGGTGAGATCTATTCTTATAAGGGCATGCATCCCATCATAGGGGCTCTACCCTCAAGACTTCATCTAAACCTAATATCATCCACTGGGAATTAGTGTTTCAACACATGAATTTTTAGTAAGCTATGTTGCATGAACATTCAGTCCATAAAAAGGTATAATGTATAATTAGGTAAAAAAGATGGGGAAAGTATGTTCTGCAAAGATAGAGTGGCACATGCATCACACAGAAGCAAGAGGAGAGAGGAGTTTGATGGCTGTGCACCAATGTGAATGGAGAATGCAGGGACATTTGAGACTAAGAAGTGGGCTGAGAAACGAACCTTTATAATCAGATCATGGCTTAAAATTTACTGTGGACACAATAGAAGGAATTGGTGGGACATTTGGAAGTAGGGAGAGTAGTGAGCAGGATCTGGAGGGACTCTGGTCCTGGACTGGAGGGAAAATAAAGCATTTGAGGAAATACGAGCAAGTGTAATTTAAGGATCAGATGACTGACAGGTGAGGTTAAGGCATGTGAGAACAAGATGTCTCAGGCGAGTCCTGGGCCTCTGTGGTTGTTAGTACCAAGAATGGAGGTCCAGCAGGAATAAGAGTGATGTTGAACTGGATGCAGAAGCCCAGACAGTTTAGGGATCCCAGGAGGGCAGATGGATTCATGGGCTGGATTTCAGAGATAAGAATTTTATAACTTACATCACACAGTTAGAGTTTGGGATGTCAATATGGCCAGCCCTGTCTTGAATCTAGGATTCAGTCATCTGGAGAAAATGAGGAATCTCATAACTCATCACAAGGTAAGAGTATGATTTTTCAGGTCCTTACTTGTAACGGCTTTAGTGTGCTACATTTCCAAGGAAATATATGTTCTTGTCACCCAACTTCAAGAGAAGTAAATGAGCTTGCATCACATGAGTAGGTTTAAATGCCAGCCTGAAATTTAGTAAGCTACTTTGCATGTTTTTGTCCTCATCTTTTTCTTCTTCATTAAAAGTGTGCCATTTTTCTTTTGAACTCGGTATCCAGTAGTTTTCTTGCTTCCATTTCTTTCATTTGTAACATGTTGCTTTGTCTCTGTATTTTGGTTGTTTTTGCATGTTTGTTTCTATGTATTAGGTAGAGTTGATATGTTTCCTGGAATTGGTAGAGTGACCTTGTGTATTAGGTGTCCTGTAGGGCCCAGGGGCTCAGTCTCCCAAGTCACCTGAGCTGGACACTTTAGGTGCGCTGATCCCTTGTGTGGGTTGTGTGCACAGTCTTGTTGTAGTTGAGCCTTGATTGCTGTTGACCTCACTGGGCCAAATGGCTGTAAGGACCAGCTGCAACTACAGTGGAAGAGCTGTTGTGCAGGAGACACTCCTGTGGAGCAGGACTTGTTTTAGTGATGTTTTGGCCCATTGAGTCTGCCCCGTGAGTGTGTCACTTATATATATGTAGAGCTGTAATCTGGTATGGTCTAAAGCTGTCCACCACCAGGTGTACTGGCTCTAGGGTCTCCTGGGAGGTGCAAAGCCAACCATTGCCTGGGGCTACCTGACAGGAACTACAGAGCAAGCTGCAGATGGCTGCTACTTGTATTGGGCTAAGAAGTGCTCAGGTGAGGCCAGGCTGTGAAGCAAGGCAGGCTGGTGCTAAGTGCAGGGTCTTGGACCTTTTGTTGATAGGTTTGGGTCATGCTGATGCTAGCTGCAGCTTATTTGAGAGATTTTAGCAAGGTCTTAAGTCTGAGCCAGGACTGGCCATTCATATGAAAAAGCTGCTGCAAACAGCTTGGGTGGGGCTGCAAATTGGATGGGGTGGGGTCTCAGGGAATCACCAAGACTGAGTAAACAGTGAGGGCCATGCTGATGGAAACTCAGATATGGTTTCCAGTCAGCTCTGCAATGGGGGAGGTCCTAGCACAGGAACAATGATCCCTGCAAGCACCCCTATCTGGGAGAAAGCTATCCCTGAGTTCCTGCCCTGATGTCAGACAGTCCAGTTCCTCCCAGTATGTCTCTGGATTCCCCCAAAGCTGCTACCCAGTGCTGGAGCTCAGAGGAAGTAGGACCATGTATGTGTGTGCTTGGGCCCTTTAAGAGGAATACCTGGGACTCTAGCAGCCTCCGTGTCACTAAGCCATTGGTTTTTATAGCCTGAAGTTATGGGGACTTCTCTTCCAAGCTCTGGAACCTTGGGCTGAGGGTCTAGTGTGGGGTTGGGATCCTCTGCTTCTCACCGGTTGCCTCCACACAAATGATCTACCTCCTGATTAAAAAAATGGCACATATAGTTGTCGGACTAGACTGTTCTATGCCTCTGTATCTCCTAGCAGTCTCAATTTGCTTTCTTCTTTACTTCTCTAGTTGTAGGACTACCATTTATCCAGATTTTAGGCAGTTCTGAATGATTGTTCTGTATTTTAGTAATTTTGATGTGGTTGTGGGAGGCAGCGAGTACCAGCGTCTACTTATGCCACCATCTTGGTGAGACTTTCAAAGATCTTAATGATAATGTCAAAGACATGAGAAAGGAGCAGTAAGAAATTAAGCATACACTAACTGAAATAAAGAATAATTTCTTTATTATTCAACAGTAGAGTAGAGGATTCCAAGAATCAAATCAATGATTTGGAAATGAGGAAGCAAAAACCACCCAATCAGAATAGCAAAAAGAAAAAATAATCCAAAAATATGAAGATAGTGTAAGGAGCCTCTGGGACAACTTTGAGTGTACCAATATTTGCCAGAAAGAGAGGAGAGAGAGAGAAAGATAATGAAAATGTATTTGAAGAAATAATGACAGAAAACTTCCCCTACCTGATGGAAGAAACAGACTTACAAATCCAGGAAGCACAGAGAATTCCATACAAGAGGAACCCAAAGAGGCCCACCCCAAGACACATCATAACTAAAATGCCAAGGACTAAAGACAAAGAGAGAATCTTAAAAGCAGCAAGAGAAAAGAAGCAAGTTAATTACCTACAAGGGAGCACCCATATGAGTGTGAGCTGATTTCTCAATAGAAACTTTGCAGGCCAGAAGCGAGTAGCAGAAAATATTCAAAGTGATGAATAGCAAGGACCTACATCCAAGATTACTCTACCCAGCAAAGCTATCATTCAGAATTGAAGATCAGATAAAGAGCTTCCCATACAAGAAAAAGCTAAAGGAGTTCATCACCACCAAACCAGTATTACATGAAATGTTGAAGGGTATTCTTTAAGAAGAGGAGGAGGAAAAAGGAGGAGGAGAAGGTGGAGGAGGAGAAGAAGGCAACAAATACATATCTATCAACAATTGAATCTAAAAATCAAAATAAATGAATAAGAAATCTAATGAATAAAATAAACTGATGAGAAAATAGAATTAGAGGCATGGAAACATGGAACAGACTGACGAATCTCAGAGAGAAGGGGGTTGGGGGAGCCAGGAAGAGATTAACCAAAGATTTTATATATATACTAGAGGCCCGGTGTACAAAATTTGTGCACTCGGTGGGGTCCCTCAGCCTGGCCTGCACCCTCTTGCAGTCCAGGAGCTCTTGGGGGATGTCCGACTGATGGCTTAGGCCCGCTCCCTGTGGGGAGGGAGCCTAAGCCATCAGTCAGACACCCTTAGCACTGCTATGGACACGGGAGAGGCTCTCGTCACTGCCACTGCGCTCAACATCCATAAGACCGGCTTCTAGCTGAGTGGCACTCCCCCTGTGGGAGTGCACTGACCACCAGGGGGCAGCTCCTGCATTGAGTGTCTGCCCATGGTGGTCAGTGCACATCATAGAGACTGGTCGACCAGTCGACTGTCTGCCCCATGGTGGTCAGTGCACATCATAGCGAGTGGTTGAGCGGCCTTAGCATATCATTATCATATTATGTTTTGATTGGTTGAACGGATGACCAGATGACTGGACACTTAGCATATTAGGCTTTTATTATATACTAGAGGCCCGGTGCACGAAATTCGTGCACAGAGGGGGGGTGCCCCTCAGCCCAGCCTGCACCCTCTCCAATCTGGGACCCCTAGAGGGATGTCCGACTGCCTGTTTAGGCCTGGGATCGGGCCCAAACAGGCAGTTGGACATCCCTCTCACAATCCAGGACTGCTGGCTCCCAACTGCTCGCCTGCCTGCCTTCCTGATTGCCCCTAACCCCTTCTGCCTGCCAGCCTGATCACCCCCTAACCACTCCCCTTCCAGCCTGATTGATGCCTAACTTCTCCTCTGCCAGCCTGTTTGCCCCTAACTGCCCTCCCCTGCAGGCCTGGTCACCCCTTACTGCCCTCCCCTGCAGGCCTGGTCCCCTCCCCCAACTGCCCTCCCCTTCAGGCCTGGTCCCCCCACAACTGCTCTTCCCTACAGGCCTGGGTCCCCCTCAACTGTCCTTCCCTGCAGGCCCAGTCATCACCAACTTCCCTCCTCTGCCGGTCTGGTCACCCCTAACTGCCCTCCCCTGCAGGCTTGATCGCCCCCAACTGCCCTTCCTTGCAGGCCTGGTCCCTCCCAACTGCCTACCCTGCTGGCCATCTTGTGGTGGCCATCTTGTGTCCACATGGGGGAGTCATCTTTGACCACATGGGGGCAGCCATCTTGTGTGTTGGAGTGATGGTCAATCTGCACATTACTCTTTTATTAGATAGGATAGAGGCCTGGTGCAAGGGTGGGGGGCAGCTGGTTTGCCCTGAAGGGTGTCCTGGATCAGGGTGGGGGTTCCCTTGGGGTGTGGAGCAGCCTGGGCGAGGGGCCTGTGGTGGTTTGCAGGCCCGCCACGCCCCCCGGCAACCCAAGTATAGGCTGGAAGCAGGTATCTGGGATTTATGTATCTTCTAAATAATTGAAACTTTGTAGCCTGGAGTGGAGCCAAGCCTCCTGCTTCCCCCGTGGCGGCAGCCATTTCTGTTGGGATTTATGTATCTTCTATAATTGAAACTCTGTAGCCTTAAGTGGAGCCCTGGGCCGGCCAGGATGTGTGGTAAGCTTGGCTTCCTCCATCGCTGGGGGCAACCCAAGCCTCCTGCTCTTTCCAGCTCCGTGGTTGCCGCCATTTCTGTTGGGATTTATGTATCTTCTATAATTGAAACTTTGTAGCCTTGAGTGGAGGCCTAGGCCGGCAAGGGCAGGCGGAAAGTTTGGCTTCCTCCATTGCCAGGGAAACCCAAGCCTCCCTCCCGCTCTCTGTGGCCGCAGCCATCTTGGTTGGGTTTATTTGCATATTCGCTCCTGATCGGCTTGTGGGTGTAGCGGAGGTACGGTCAATTTGCATATTACTCTTTTATTAGATAGGACTAGAGGCCCAATGCATAAAATTAGTGCAAGGGGCTTGGCCCCTGCCACCACGACGGCTGTCTCAGCCCCTGCAGAGGTCAGGGACCCCTGCCACGGTGGCTGCCTCTGCTTCGGCCCCCACCACTGTGGCTTTGTCAGGAAGGTTGTCTGGAAGGATGTTTGGTCTAATTAGTATATTGTGCTTTTATTATTATAGAGAATATGCATTACCTATGAACACAGACAATAGTGTGGTAAAGGCCTAGTGTGGGGCTGAAACTGGGTGGAGGGTGGTAATGGGGGGGAAAACAGGTGCATCTGTAATACTCTCAACAGTAAAGATTAAAAAAAAAAGTGTGCCATTTTTACTCTGTCTTTGGATGTAGATTAAAATAAGGCTGGTTGTGTATGAATAAAAGAGACCCAGTCAAGGAAACAAGAAGTTCATGCTATGAAGTCAGGGAGCTTTTTAGTGAGCCTTGCTAAACAGCTTCCTGCTGGAGACCTTGGGCTGGTGTGCCGGATCTCCACCCATTCCCAGGCCACCCTGACCTGGGGTTGCAGGGTTTTAGGGACTGCACGTGGTGCGCTACCGGGGTCTGTAAGCTGCCTTGGGGCAGGTCCTTGTCTTTCTTGTTTCCACTGTGTTCCCAGGTCTGAATGCTGTGCCTGACATGCAGCAGGCTCTCAAAGAAATGAGGAGTGAACAAATAAGTGAATGAACGCAACACAGAACCAAAGTAACGGTGTAAGTCCTGACCGCGGGGTCCTTATCTTTAACGCGAGGGGAGTAGTAATAGCTACCTTACAGAGCTGCTGTGTGTGAGGGTTAAATGAGATAAAATATAATGGAGTGCTTGGAAGATGGTAACGCTTCAGGATTTCAAACTGTTGCTCTTTTGTTATGTTTCCTGTTATCATCTATTCCTCATAGTCACCATGTTCCAACTATAGTCACCATAGTCACTATTCCAACATGTTGGTTGGTTGAAAGAAGGAACTCTCCACACTTTAGCTTCTTCTTTTACAAAATGGAGAATCAATCATGGCTTGCCTCCCTCTCTGGTTGTTACAATAATGAGGAGATGATGCGTGAAGGGATGTTAATGTTGGATCTCATTATCTTCTTCTTGAGAGAACTGTGATTCGAGAGTGCAAGTGACTCAGGGCAAGTGGCAGAGCCACGTAGGATCTGACTGTGAGAATGTTCTGGAAGGTTGGAATTGTTAAGCAGATTACAATAGTGACTGTGACACAGCGTGCTCACCGCTTCGTGGGGCTGAGAGGGCCCAGGCTTTGGAGTCACGCTGACCTCAATTCCGGTCCCAGGCTTGTGCATGTTTCCAGGCCTGGCATGAAGTGGGGCCGAGTCACAGGTGTCTGTGCAGATGTAAGAGCAAAGGGTTGTGTGTAAAGCCCTCAGAGCAGCCCCTCACACCCCTCACTGCAGGGGTTGACCCATGACAGTAGCTGTTGTGTGACATGACATAGTGAACAAGGGCTCACACTAGGATAGCAACGGAGGTCTGCTGGCAGCAATTTTAAGTCTCCCTGAGGTTTTAGGAGGAATTCTTTAGCAGCTGGGAGGTCACTGGCCGGGCTGTGGCTGAGGGGCAGGGATGTGGGGGCGTGGCAATAGTTATTGTGCCCCCAGCAGAGAGGTGTCCACATAAAGTTTTTGAGCTGAGGGGCTAACCGCAGCCACCAGGCAGGCAGGGGCCTCAAAGACATTTGTCTTGGGTGTCCCCATAGCCCACCCTCCATAGCTGACGCATCACAACTCCGCTCCCCGGGCAGTTCCGCAGTGCTCTCAGCTAGCCAGTTGTCAGCCAAAGTGGGAAGAGTGTTGTGGCCCAGACTTGAGAGTGCACTTAGCCATTCCACCGGAGTTCAAATCCCAACTCGGCCACTTCATAGCTGAGTGATACTGGGTGAGTTACTTTATGTCTCTGTGCTCAGTTTCCTCATGTGTAATGTGGGCTCAACAATACCTCCTTCATGGGTAAGGCATGTAAAACACAGGCCACATGGGAAGCAGTAACTGGCGCTCAGTGTCATTATTGCTATGGCGGGAGGTTTCTAGAACAGCATTCCTGGCCCTGGGAGCGTTAAGGAGTCTTTCAGGCCACCATTTTGCATTAGGGCCTGACGCCTAGGTGCCTGCACGTCAGTGTGGGCATCAGAAGGTCACAGAGTACTCCGTGGCCAAGGCGACTGGCTAAGTGATAAGCCAGGGCTGGCCCGCAGGTCTGCAGCCGCTGTCCTCCCTCCAGGCTAGCCTGAGTCTCACCAACACGCTCCCGTTCCCAGTGCTGCTGCTGCCCCATCCTGGCACACAGGCAAGCTCGGGGCAGGGCAGGGCAATGCCCAGCTCAGGCAGCTCCGTGGCTGAGCTGGGCCCCCGGCAGCTCTGGTGGCAGGAGGTCTCTGTAGCTCTGCGCTGCCATCAGCCCCGGAGTCTTTGGATTGTTCCTCCATCTGTCACCCGTCTGGGCTGCCTGCTCTCCAGCCCCAGGCTCTTTCCTTCTGGCATCGCATGGTACTTGTCGCCTACTGTTTGGACGCTCAGTTGGCTCATGACATCTCTGAGCAGCCAGAGCCAGCAGGATTGCTGCCGCCAGCTACTGTCTCTGCGGACAGAGCCCAGAGCAGTGCCCCATCTTGTCCTCACTCTGCAGGCCTCTGCTGAGCTCTACTCGCAGAGAATGGCCACGGTGGCCACGCTCACACAGGCCACCCCCTCACCAAACTTCCAAGGTTAACAGCAGCAGCTGGGTTGCCAACTTCTCACTGCGGAACTGAGCTCACGTGGGCATGGGAGGGGTCTTTGTGAGCAGCCACTGGGTAGGGAGGGTCTGAATCCAGCGCAGACCGAACATCAGGGTTCAGTAAGTCTTTGCTGGATGCGGGGATGTGGGGTGTGACTTGCCAGTAGTGCGTCTGGCTGTGGGGTGTGATCTGCTCCACCCGCCCACCACCCCCCCACCACATCCCCCCCCACACACACCAGGACAGACCTGGCAGGCTGGCGAGAGGACATGTGCCGTGTGCCTGGCACCAGGCCTCTCCTGGAGGTAGACCAGGCATCTCCCTCTCACACTCCTGTTCACAGGCGCCTTCAGGACCCTGGTGCCTCTGCCAGGCCTGACTGACAGCTCACTTTACCACCGTAACCTCCCCTCCAGGGCTGGCAGCCTGGGGGACAAGGTAGCTGTCTGAGGTTCTCCTTTCCCCACAGAACGAGGCCCTGCATGTGCAGTGGGGGCCTGTGCCACCCGCTGTGGCGACGACCTTGTTGGTTAGGAGCTCACCACCCTCACTTTTCTTGGTGAACCAGAGCCCCCAGACCAAAGAAGAAGTTCTGTGACGGGGCCCAGAATCAGCACCCATCTGCCAGCAGGGTGCCCACTGCAGGGGGCGGGGGGAGCCACTGGGCTGCAGGCGGGAACCCAGAGGCAGCAGAATCGGGAGGCATTTAATAGCAGCATGACAAGGAATGAAAGAACTATTAATAAGGTACTTAGCTGACTTGATTCTAGTTCCATTAAACGTTTTCTTTACCTTATTTCACACTCCATTTCCAAAGGGCCCCCTTCCCCCCTTTATGGCTCTGGCAAAGCTAGGCCCTAATGAAGTCTGGCAGCATACATGTAAGGCAGTGTCTGGCTGAGGTGAATAGAAGCTCCCATCTATAGGAGAATCCTCTGAGTGGCTCAAGACATAAGTCTGGCCTCCAGCCTGTCCCATGGGTTCTGCAGGCAGGCTGCGGGGAGCCCAGGGCCACCGGCCGCGACAGCCCCCCTCCATCTTGCAGACAAAGAAGCCGAGTGAGGCTTATTGGGCTTTGGTGGCTTGCCTGAGCTCACACAGCGAATTCCTGGGGGAGCCAGTGAAGGAATAAGGAACTGGTTCCATCCTTTCCAAGCTCATCTGTATTTTCCTGGCCAACCTCCTCCTGGCGCGGCACCATTAGTTCAGTGGGTTGTCTTTAGCTGCTATTAGAGGCACTTACTGTCCCTTGGGGCTCACCTTCCAGTCCATCCGCAGGCACTTCCCAGCTCTGTGTGGGGCTGCACTTCCCCTGTCTCACTGGGATCAGTGTTGAATCAAGGCTGGGTCTCCCCAGGTCCGCGGCAGAGCCATGTGGCTAGAACCTGGCTCTCTGAGTCTCCATCTGAGACTCTGTGTGACACAAGACAGGTGTGGATCCCCACCAACCCAACTTGGTTTCCAACTGGCTGGGCTAAGCCAGGCCCGGGTGGTGGGCTCAGGCCTGGGAGGGCAGACAGGGAAGGGGGCTAGGAGAGCAAGAAGAGGGTCGCGTTGGTGAAAGTGGGTGGAGGAGAAAGTAAGCTCAGGGCTCCCTGCATGCCGCTCCAGGGCTGCCTGGGACCTCTCCTGTCTGGGAGGTACATTCTGAGCCTGACCTCCGCGAGGGCTTGGACTAACATTGAACACTCCTGACGTTGGGCATCAGTTCACGCCTGGGGTTTTAGCACCATCCTCCTCTCTATGTCTTGATTACCCATTCTCCTCTTACTTTGCAATTTTATCTTAGGCTCCTTTATCCCCCCTTTTTAAAAAGCGGTACTGCTGTTTGAGGCAAGCCTTGGTCTTTTTGATGATAATAATAATATTCATGCTGGTTTTTTTGTGTTATTGTTGGTAGTGGCAGTGAAAAGGGTAGCCGCGTCTGGTGTTGATGTTGGTGCAGGTGTTGGTGGTTTTAGGGTCAGTTGTGTGTATGTTGGCTTAGTGTTGCTGGTGATGGTGGCGGTAATAGTGGTGACATTTTTATTAGTAGAGATCATGACAGTAGTGGTGGCATTGGTGGTAATGGTGGTGATAGTGATATTGTCAGTGGCATTATTACTGTCGGTGGTTGTGGTGGGGATAGTTATGATGGTGGTGGTGGTGACAGTAATGGTGGTGATGGTGGTGGTGGTGGTGAGGGTGATGGTTATGCTGGTGGTGGTATTACTGTTGGTGATTATGAGTGTTGCTGGTAATGGTGGTGATATTGCTGCTGCTGTTATTGGCGGTGATGACTATGACAGTGGCAGTCAGGCAGTGATAGGTGTTGGGCTTCTGAAATAGGAGAATATAGTCGAAAGAGCAGGAGCTCTGAGTTACAGAGGCCTGTGATCTGATACTGGTTCCAGTGAATTACTTAGTGCCTCTGAACCTGCTCTGCTTTGTAAAATGGAGAGAATAATCACATGATGTCACAAGGATGAGCTGGGTGTGTCCCACCCACACTCCCCCCAAAGTCCCAGGGCTCTTTTCCTCCTTCCTGAGTGTGGGAGCCTGGGCAGTGACAGTGGCCTCCAGGTGAGAGGTGACACCATCACTGACAGGAGGCCCTTGGCCCTGAGGCCAGGTGTTTGGCAATCATAGTCTAGGGACCTCGGCTACTCTCACTCCCATAAGAGACCATCTCAGGATGTGACTACATGTCTATTGGAGGCCAGGGTCCAATTTTTTTACCTCCCATGTTTCTCTACCTGGGAGGAGAATATGGTATAAAGCTTGTCCTACCCCGATGTCAGCTGGGCTCTCTCCATCTTGAGATCAAGTAGGATTGCCTCAACGCCCCGCCCCATGACCTGGGGTGACTCCCCAGGCCTTCTGTAATTAAGCTGGCTTTTGCTCTCTCCCGCTACCCCTGACTCGGGCCCTGGTTTTTGTATGCTGCCTCTGCATGGCACTGCCGTGGCCAGATAAGAAAGGCTGCCCTTTTCTGAGTCCCACAGAAGGATGCACTGCCACCATGGCATTTTGGAGCAAAGCAGACTTCATGGGAGGTTGGCATAGAGGACGCAGGAGAGCACTTTTGTCTCAGCCCTCAGTGAATTACCTAAACCTCCTTTCTGGTCATCCCTGCTTCTCAGCACTCTTTTGATTGTCCAGTGCATCTCCCAGCATGAGGGCATCTCCCAGGGGCACTTTTCCTGGCAGAAGATGGCCTCACTCTCTCCCTCCTGCTCTTCTCATCCCATCCGGCTCACAGGCCCTCCCTCTATCACACAGAGCCACCAGCTCCCTGGCTTCCCACATCCTCAACTCACCATGGCCCATCCATGGAGCACTCCCTACAGAAGGAAGCCAGGGTTATAAATAGCAGAAGATATTTCCCCTATTGGTTATACCCAGAGTGGGAGTTGAACTGGGACCTCTCTCTAAGAGGAAAGAATTCTTCCCCTGGCTTGTTTCTGGCCCCCTTCCCTGGTGCTGCCACCACCTCTCAGGCCTCCCTGAGCCATCTAGCTCCTAGGACCACCTCTGTCAGACCTGTTTCCCTCAGGAATTGTGTCCGTAGGGAGAGAGTCAGAAGGGGTAGAGGCCATTAGTTACATGGGCCTGGTATGGTGGGTTGGCCCCAGCACCCTCTCCACCAGGACCCCGCTGGAGTGTTCAATTTCACTGCTGTGGCCCATTTTCAGTTCATTCATTAAGACATACATGAGAAGGGCGAGCACTGCTCCTCCCATGAGCCTGTGTGCCCGAGCAGGGCTGCTCCAGCAAGCACAGAATTGCATCCACCCTCATTCCCTTCCTGCTGAGTCAGCCCTGCAGGGTGGCTGTTTCCGGAGCCAAGAGGCAAAGGGCTGCCAGTTCTCATTTACTTGGCCTCCATAGAGATCCCAGACATTTCTTCTTGCGTCGCCGAAGGCTGGTGTGCCTCTTTGCAAAAGATGTGATGATGACGCTAATTATGATGCTGCTGCCATTTAACTGTCACCTGCTCATCCTAGCAGTTGATTTCATTTAATCCTCACAACAGCTTTGCAGGAGAGGCCCTCGTAATCAGTACTTTTCAGGTGGGAAAACTGAAGCGCAGAGAGGTGCAGGGAATTGTTTTAGTCTCAGAGTTAAACAGTGGGAGAGCCAGGCATCCAAAACAGCTGTATCCGAGTCAGGAGCTCTACTGGCTTTCACTCCCACAGACACACAGCCTGACCTTGCACGGGGAACCAGGATCGAGATTGCTTAAAGCAATCAGAGTTTTAGTGATCCTCCCTCCCCCTAGGATTTCCTGGATTTAAAACAAAATTAAAATACCACATGGAACATTTTGCTTCTTTCTAAATTATACAACCCAACCTGGAAGTGTTGGGAGATTTTGTCTGCGTGGTTAAGAAAGGGGCCTAACTTTTATTGAGAACCCACATTGTGTCTGGCCCTTTAACGTGCACCAGGACAGGCCATCCTTAGGTTGGGCCTCCCGGGTCAGTTGGTCTTTTTGTCCCTATCTTACCAATGAGCAAAGCAAGGTTCAGAGGTAGGAAGTAGTCGAGCAGGCTTTCACACCCATGCCATGGGTGTCATCCCCTGTGCTGCACTGCTGGCTGCTCTGCAGCAGGAGCCCACCCCCAAAGTGGGGAAGGAGTCCGCACCTCTGGGGCAGTGAGGGGCGTGGCTCTGTCAGTGCCTGTGCTGAGCAGGGGAGCTCAGCAATGGCAGCCTCCATTGCTGTCTGGAGGAGGGCACCTGCTCAGAGAATCGCGCATTTGCTCAAGGCCACCCAGCATGCTCGGTCTCCAAGTTCATCAGTGTCCTTTCCTCTCTCTGTTTTTATTTCTTTGAGGTTTTCCTTGTCTCTCAGTCTCTTGGCAAGCAGGCAAATGACAGACCTGCTGAATTCTCACGTGGGGGTCAGGACTGTGTCAGCAGCCAGGTGGGCACCTTGCTCTTGCCCTACTTCTTGACCCTGACTCCTTCTCCCCTGGCCCGGCCACCTGGTCATAGGGCGGAGCCAGGCAGGAAACAAGGGTGACTGTGCACACAACCCACTGCCCATGGACCATCTCTAAGTCATGTGCTTGGAGAACATTATTTGTTCCAATGATCTATTGTTGCCATAGAAACTGCCCCAACTTAGTGGCTTAAAGTTGTACTAGTTTTATTATGCTCATGACCTGAGGGTCAGAAATCTGGACAGGGCTTGGCCGGGAGATTCTTCTGCTCCAGGTGGCAATGGCTGGTGGTATTCAATCGGCAGCTGGAGGTTCTAGAAGAAGAAGGCTTCACTTCACACCGGGTGCCCTAGTGGGGTGCACGGTGAGGGACAGGCTGGGCTTAGCTGGGCTCTCCACTCCTCTCCTTCCTCCTCTCTGTGGGAGGGCCTGTCCAGGTGGCCCTCCTATCCAGGCAGCAGGATTTCTTCCCTGGCAGTCCAGGGCTCCAAAAGTGACTATTCTCTGACACTAGATGTTGAGGTTGCCAATCTCAAACCTGAGCCTGGACACTGGCACCACATCACTCCTGACACATTCTATTGAAAGCAGACAAAGAACCTATCCAATTCCAGGGGGCAAACAAACACTGCCTCTCCCCACAGAAGGAGTTTCAAAGAATTTGTGGCCATCTTCGGATCTCCATCCTCTCTGGGTCTTGCTTCTCCTGTTTGCCCTTGGTTCATGACAGAAGCTACTCTTGTCCTTGCACCTGTGTGAGAGCGTGTTCTTTATTAAGAGTGAGGAATAAGATAATCAAAACTGCTTTCTCATGTGAACCCACAGAAATCTGCTTTTAGTTAGTGGGGAGTGGGGAGAATCCTATATAATAAAAGCCTAATATGTGAAGTGTCTGGTTGTCCGGTCGGCCATTCAACCAATCAAAGCATAATATGCTAATGATATGTTAAGGCCACTCAACTGCTTGTTATGATGTGAAATGACCACCAGGGGGCAGATGCTCCGATTAGTAGGTTAGCTTGCTGCTGGGGTCTGGCCGATTGGGACTGAGCAAGATGGGCCGGACATGTCCTGGAGCCCTCCTGCAGTCCCTCCCTGGCTGGCCAACCTCCCGTGTCCCTCCCCAGCCCCGATGGTGCACCAGTAGGGTCCCTTGGCCTGGCCTGTGCCCTCTTGTAATCCAGGTTGAGGAATGCGCCCCCCCCCCCCCCCCCCGCAACTGCACAAATTTTGTGTACCAGGCCTCTAGTGTATAAATAAAGTTCTCATGGTTGTTAAGAAGTTGTAATTGATATTTTGGAGTCACCTACAAAAATGTAAGGATGATTTGATTTCAATCAAATCAATATGACAGTTACTTCTTAATAATCTCTTTTGAGTCAATCACTCCTGTAAGTATTTGAGTCTTTTGAGATTTCTATTATTGCCATTCCATCTTTTTTGACACTTTCATAAGCAAGACCTAAGTTATCATTTCATTGAATCCAAATCACCTCATTCCACCCATGCTATTCCATACAGCCCAGATTAACACACTCCCTTCCATCCATTTCACACCATCCATCTCGAACTTCTAATCTCACCGATCTCATTCCACATCAGGACATTCTTTGATTTGTTACAAACTACCCAACCTCTCATACTGTTCATTGGATCCAGTGCATCATTGCAGTACCCCTTTGAGGACCTGCAAGATGGTGAACGCCGCGGAAATACAAGAGAAGCCCATCATGCGCTGTCAAGGGAGAGCCACCCTGGGGTGACCAGCCCATGTGGCCACTGGGCCTTATAGAGACTGGAGCCAATTGTGGGGGCTCCGGCTGTATGGGCCAGTGTTCCCAGGGGAGATGAGAGCCCCCAGGGTGTCCTCAGCTGCACAGGACAATCATTAACATATTTTGTTGTTCTTTCACTCACTATTTCTGCATTTTAAAATTGAATTTAATCTGTTATTATGGAAAATTTGAAACATGCTGAGAATAGAGAGAACACTTATCCTCATGTACTCATTACATGTGATAAATCTCATTTTATCCATCCTCTCCTAGAGTATTTTAATACAAATTCTATATGTCATATTATTTCAAGAATAACTGCTTCCATATGTGTTTATAGCCTATATTTTAAGCATAGCCTCAATACAAAAGGGAACCTATCAAAAAATATTTATTCTTAATATCAGAGAGCGTTTGAATTTCCCTGATTGACTCAAACACGCCTTTTTGTCTCTGACAAATTTGAATCAGAATCCAAACAGGGTCCATCTGCTGCATGTGTTGGGTTTATCTCTTATGTGTCTTCTGGTCTCCCTGCTCTTTCTTTATTCCCTCCTTTTTGTTTAAGAAATCCAGTGATATGTCTTGCAGGATGTCCATGCTCAAGATTGGGCTCATTGCTGCATCCTGAGATGCTATCCCCTCTCCCGTGTTTCGTATAAACTCGCAGTCAGGTCTAGAGGTTTGAGTGGGCTCAGGCTTGCTCTCTTTGCAGGTGTAAGGGGTGCTTGGGGGCCTTATTGTGCCACATCAGGCGGCACGGGGTGTCCTGTGATCCTGCCTTTCCTGGTGCGCAGGTCGTGTTTTCAGTCTGCACCATCTTTTAATCCACCTTACTAACTCTTCACCTATCACTTCAGCACCCATCCTCAGTCATTACCTAGATCCCTGATTTCATAAGGAGTTGAAAAATGGTGCTTTTTATATCCTCTAACTCATTTTGCATTTAATAGATGGAGTTCTTTAATAAAGAGAGATTTACCTTAGTTACTCTAAACTGCAGTTTATGCAGGAAGAACAAAGAAATACTTGATTTTTGCTCTTTATAAATTTTTAGAAAAAATGTGTTGATTCCCTAGCAACCACCTACAGGGATCAATGAGGTGTTGTATGTTCGTTTGTTTTTGTTTTATAAATGTCATTATAAACTCAGATTTAATGACACCAGAATGTACTGATTCTCAGGGGAGGCTACAAGGAGCCAGGGGATGCAGACTGGGCATTACAGCATCCGTCTCCCCCAGGGATCTGAGTTATAAATGCAGCTTAAAACAAAGGGTGTTACTCTGCTGGGACGCGTTTGAGAGTAACAGGCGAGAGCTAATGATGCGTGCAGTTCAAGTTAGTGCAAAGGGAGCCACTTAGATTTGGGCTTCTTAGTGTTTGTGCCTCATTATTCACTTAGGTTGAGAGCCTGTATGACCACATCTCACTCTTCAGCCGCTGTACCCCTTAAAGCCATAGCCCCAGGTTTATGTGTAATAAGCTATCTAGACAGATCAAATATATTGGCCCCAACATTCTTATCTAGGACTTCCTCCCACCTCTGCCGGGGATCCTGTTCAAGTGTGTGCAGGAGACTTAGAGAAAGTCAGGGTGCCCTCATGTTCCTGAGGAGGGACAAGCTAGGGCGCTGCTGTCAACACCGTCCTTCCCACAGCGTCCATGGAAGCTGTCCATCAAATTCACTCAGTTCAAATTCAAGCTTCACCACTTGTTAGAGGGGTGACATTGGCCAAGTCACAAGATCCCTGACAGTCTTTGGGACACATCTGTGGAGAGGGAGAGGGATGCTGATTAAATAAGATGGTCTTGTAAGTTGACTTACTGCAATGCCTTCAATGGATGCATACATACACAGCCCTAGCCATGAAAAGGCACATTTGGTAATAGATAGCCATTTTGGCTCAGGGACAAATACCACAATTTTACTGATAAAACAGAAGGTTAGTTTGTCTGTTTTCTTTTCACAGATCAGGCCCAAACCGGCTTTCTGACATCCCCTGAGGGGTCCCAGATTGCGAGAGGGCACAGGCCAGGCTGAGGGACCCCACTGGTGTACACGAATCCGTGCACCAGGCCTCTAGTAGTTTTAAATTTTGCTATATATGTATCCATTCATTTTTCTTTTTTTATTGTAATAAACATACATAAGGTAAAATTTACAACTTTAACCATTGTAAAGTGTACAATTCAGTGACATTTAGTACATTCACAAGACTGTGATGCCATCACTACCGTTTAGCTCCAGAATATTTCCATTATCCTCATGGAAACTGCTGTCATCAAGCAGTCAGCCCCCTGCCCTGGCTGCCAGTCCGGGCAGCCCCTGCCTGTTCTCTGACTGTGATTGGCCTATTCTGGACTTGTCATATGCATAGAACCATACAGTCCCTAGCCTTTCATGTCTGAGTTTTAAAATGAACTTTTAATTATACAATAGTCTCAGATTTACAGAAAAGTAAAGATAGGACAGGGTTCCCATAAATCCCACATTCAGGCATGGGTATTTTAAACTCCTGGATTTTACATATAAGTGTATTTTAGTTAGTTATAGAATTTTTCCTTTTTTGATGCTTTAATTGCCCTGTCTTTGGCTAGTGTGAGCCCCTAAAGTTATCTTCCATTTCCTTTTTGATGAGCATATTTATGAGCTTAAAGAAGACAGATCTTTTCAGAATAACACCTAGAAGCCAGCTATGAATCAGCAAATGTGCTTGCTGGTCTGGGTGGAAAAGCAGAGTTGAGGGGGAGGCAGGGTAGTAGTAAGAAGAAAAAATAAGATGCTAATGCAATTTCCAGGGAAAAGGAAATTTTGTACAATATGCTCCAGAGCTGGTCTCTGCCAGCTTGGCTCCTGCTGGGTTTGAGATTCTGTCCTTTTTAACAAATTCAGGCAGCCTCCTCCCTGGGCTGGGGCTGTGGGGAGCCGGGCCTGCTGGGCTCGCTCTGCCCATGATCATTGACTAGGCTCCCTGCAGCCTCCCCCAGGCTCCTCAGATTGGAAAGGGCTGCAGGGCACCACATGTGTAACCTTCCTAGGGAGAGTGTTGCAGGCAGAGGTGAGGCCTGGGATCGCCACAGCCACACTGCTTCAAAGGACCTTGGGGGTAGAGTTGACCCAGAGTACCCAGATAATCACAGAAAAGAGTAGCTATATTCCTGATCAACCTGCTCAAATGACCTCTTCAGATACATGAGCCGTAAATTCCTTTCAGTAGACCCATTTGAGTTTTCCGTTATTTATAACCAAAAACCTCCTAGTCAATATAAGTGCTTTGACCAAGATCACACAACACACTGTTGGAAGAACTGGGCCACCAACCTGACACTCTCTGGATCCCATTAACAACCATCTGGCTTGACCCCTCATCAGTTGGCCATGACCTTCCCCAGGTTTGCTGACAGCTCAGCCTGCCACACTTCCTGGGTAAAAAGTTCCTATGAACTCACTTTTGATGGGCAAATAATGCTTTAAAAACCAGGTTCCTAGGTGGCTTTTCTCATACATTCCAAGCGAGATAGGTGAAAAACCAGCATTCTTTGGAGCATTGTTTCAATGCATTGAGATTCCGCTCTGGGCGATTGTCCACAGTTTGGCTCAAATAAACTCACAAAAATTCTTTACAGGTTTGAATGTTTCTTACGTTAACACGCCTTAGGTTGGATTTCCTGGAAACAGACTGAGATGGAGAGCTGCAGTAGGTGTTACTACGCAGGGTTCTCAGGAAGAACGCGTGCAGAGGAGAGCATGGCTGGACGCAAGGGCCTGTTCCACTGAACTCAGTGCCAACAGAGGCCTCAGCTGCTCCCATGGGCTGCTGGGAGGCTGGAAGGCCCTTCGGAGTTGCCCCAGATTGGAAAAGGGGGTTGGGCCTATGTATCCCAAGCCACCGGATGTTGTGCTGAGGGCTTCTCCAGGAAGGGAATGACCTCAGGTGAGGCAGCCCCTTCAGCAATACCTCAAGAGGGTCTCAGCTATGAGCTCCCCAAGGGAAAACACCCCGCAGCACCTAGGCCCCTAGGGGAACCTGGGGATTACCTCTGCACCTGCTATGGTGACATTGGAGGCCTGCACTGAAGGTGACAGTCTGTCCATCGCCCTGAGTGGCTGTGTCTCCTCAACTCCCATGGGAGATGGGGTAGAATTGGAGGCATGAGGGAAGGCACACACCACTCCGATTTCCACTGAGGACTTCCCTTTAACTTTGTAAATATCCAGTGAAAAGGTAAGTCTGTCATAAAGAAAAGTAACTGCAATGAATATTCTGGAAAGCTGGCCAAGGAGGAAGCTGCTGGCCAAGGAGGAAGCTGCTGAAAGAAAACCTACTAGTGTCCAAGGCTTGCCACCTTGTGGCATCCCCTGAATGGCCGGGCTTGATGGCGCATGCATGAACATCCATGGGCCTCTTTACCTCTGGTATTCACAAGTTAGACATTAGCCTGTGCTTGGCAGACTGAGCTCCTGAGTTTCTCCTGATGTTACTCTCCATATATAAATATAAATACAAATACATATATATGTATATATGTGTATATTAATTTAAATTTTTTATTGTTTAAAGTAATACATATGTCTCCTTTTTCCCCCATTGGCCTCTTCCCAGCCATTTCCACCCCCGAGGGCAAACCCCCACGGCTCCAGTGTCTGTGCCCATTGGATATGCTAATATGCATGGATACAAGTCCTTTGGTTGATCTCTAACCCGCCCTCCCCTGCCCTCTCCCCAAGGTTGGATGGTCTGCTCAGTGCCACCTTGTCTCTGGATCCATTTTTGTTCATCAGACTGTGTTGATCATTATATCCCACATATGAGTGAGATCATGTGATATTTATCTTTCTCCAACTAGCTTATTTCACTTAGCATAATGCTCTCCAGGTCCATCCATGCTGTTGCAAATGGTAAAAGCTCCTTTTTTTAAATAGCGGCATAGTATTCCATTGTGTAGATGTACCAGTGTTTTAATCCACTCATCTGCTGATGGGCACTAAGGCTGTTTCCAAATCTTAGCTATGGTAAATGGTGCTGCTATGAACATAGGGTGCATATATCCTTTCTGATTGGTGTTTCTGATTTCTTGGGATATATTCCTAGAAGTGGGATTACTGGGTCAAATGAAAGTTCCATTTTTAACTTTTTGAGGAATCTCCATACTGTTTTCTATAGTGGCTGCACCACTCTGCATTCCAACCAGCAGTGCATGAGGGTTCCTTTCTCTCCACATCCTTGCCAGCACTTGTTTGTTGATTTGTTGATGATAGGCATTCTGACAGGTGTGAGATGATAGCTCATTGTCATTTTGATTTGCATTTCTCGGATGATTAGTGATTTTGAATATATTTTCATTTGGCCTTCTGTATGTCCTCTTTCAAAAAGTGTCTATTTAGGTCCTTTGCCCATTTTTTTTTTTATTGGATTGCTTATCTTCCAGTCTCTATATTTTTAAAAATAATATGCTTTAGCCAGCCTTCTTCATTTACTGTTATCTAATATCTATTTATTTCCCACTATGAGAAGATAAACTTCTACTACTCAAACATTAGGCACTGCATCCAATATTAAATGTTTTTTTGTTTTTGTTTTTCCCATTTTTATAAGGTCACACAGCTAGTTAGTAGCAGAGCTAAGACTCAAGTTTCTTTTCTTTTCTTTCTGTCTTTAAAAATACCTTTATTGTTGAGAGTATTACAGATGTTCCCCTTTCCCCCCATTGCTCTCGTACCCCCAGTTCCCAACCTGCCCCAGGCCTTCACCACCCTACTGTCTGTGTCCTTAGATAAGAACTTTGGTTGACAGCTTCCCGCCTTCCTCCCCGCTTTTTTCTGAGATTCATCAGTCTGTTCCACACTTACATGCCTCTGATTCTATTTTATTCACCAGTTTATTTTGTTAATTATATTTCTTTTTAAAAATTTAATAAATCTTTATTGTTCAGATTATTACAATTGTTCCTCTTTTTTTCCCCCATAGCTCCCCTCCACCTGGTTCCCACCCCACCCTCTGCCCTTACCTCCCCGCCCCCCGCCACTGTCCTCATCCATAGGTGTACACTTTTTGTCCAGTCTCTTCCCGCACCCCCCACACCCTCTTCCCCCTGAGAATTTTCAGTCTACTCCCTTTCTATGCCCCTGATTCTATTATATTCACCAGTTTATTCTGTTCATAAGATTTTTAATTCACTTGATTTTTAGATTCACTTGTTGATAGATATGTATTTGTTGTTCATAATTTTTATCTTTACCTTTTTCTTCTTCTTCCTCTTCTTAAAGAATACCTTTCAGCATTTTATGTAATACTGGTTTGGTGGTGATGAACTCCTTTAGCTTTTTCTTCTCTGGGAAGCTCTTCATCTTACCTTTAATTCTAAAAGAGAGCTTTGCTGAGTAGAGTAATCTTGGTTTTAGGTCCTTGTTATTCATCACTTTGAATATTTCTTGCCACTCCCATCTGGCCTGCATAGTTTCTGTTGAGAAATCAGCTGACAGTCTTATGGGTGCTCCCTTGTAGGTAACTAACTGCTTTTCTCTTGCTGCTTTTAAGATTCTTTGTCTTTAGTCCTTGGCATTTTAATTATGATGTGTCTTGGTGTGGGTCTCTTTGGGTTCTTCTTGTTTGGGACTCTCTGTGCTTCCTGGACTTGTAAGTCTATTTCTTCTACCAGGTAGGGGAAGTTTTCAGTCATTATTTCTTCAAAAAAGTTTTCAATATGCTCTCTCTCATCTCCTTCTGGCACCCCTACAATGTGAATGTTGGTATGCTTGAAATTGTCTCAGAGGCTCCTTACACTATCTTCCTATTTTTTATTCTTTTTTCTTTTTGCTCTTCTAATTGGGTGTTTTTTTTTTGTTTTTTGCTTCATTAGATTCCATATCATTGATTTGATCCTCAGGATCCTCTATTCTGCTGTTGAAGCCTTGTCAATTATTCTTTATTTCAGTTAGTGTATGTTTAATTTCTGGTCTTTTTTCATGTCTTTGACTTTCTCACCAAGATCCTTGAATGTCTCATGAAGTTCCTTCAGTAACCTTATAACCATGTTTTTGAACTCTGTAACCAAAAGTTTGCTTGCTTCCTTTTCTTTTATATGTGACATGTTTCTTTGTCTCCTGATTTTGGCTGTTTCTTGTGTTTGTTTCTATATATTAGGTAGAGCTGCTATGTCTCCTGGAACTGGTAGAGTGGCTTTGTGTAGTAGGTGTCCTGTAGGGCCCAGTCTCCCCAGTCTCCTGAGCTGGGCCCTTTAAATGCATCCATGTGTGGGCTATGTGCATAGACTTGTAATTGAGCCTTGACTGCTGTTGGCGTCACTGGGAGGAATTGACCTCCAGGTCAATTGGCTGTGAGGACCAGCTGTGACTACAGTGTGCTGCTGTGCAGGAAGCTACCCTATGGAGCAGGGCTTGCTTTAGTGGGGCTTTGGTGCTCACTGAGTCTGCCTCTTGAGTATGTCACTTGTGGATGTGTAGAGTTGTAATCTGCTGTGGTCTGAAGTTGTCCACTGGGTTTGCTGGCTCTAGGACCTCCAGGGAGGTGCAAAGTCAGCCACTGCCTGGGGCCATCCAGCAGGAGCTATTTGTATTGGGCTTGGAGGTCCCCAGGCACAGCCCAGCTGTGAAGCAAGACAAGCTCATGCTAGTGCTGGGTCTTGGTTGTTAGGTTTTGGGCACACTGACTGAGCTGCAGCTTGTTTGAGAGAATTTAGCAAAGTCTGAAGCTTAAGCAAGGACAGGAGATTCATATGCAAAAGCTGCTGTAAACAGGTTGGGTGGGGCTGCAAATTGGATGGGATGGAGTATCAGGAATCACCAGCGTGGAGCAAACAGATATGGTGGCCAGTCAGTCCTGTGACTGGGGAGGTCCCAGCACAAGAACAATGATCCCCATGAGCACTTTGGTCTGGGAGAAAGCCACCCCTGAGTTCCTGCCTTGATGCCAGACAATCCAGTTCCTCCTCCTATGTGTCTGGGTCCACCAGAGCCTTGCCCTGGCACTGAAGCTCAGAGGAATTAGGACATTGTAAGTTCAGTTCATGCATTGGCCCTTTAAAAGGAAGAGCCGGGTCTCTAGCAGCCTCTGTGTCACTAAGCCCCAATCTCCACTGGTTTTTATAGCCTGTAGTTATGCAGACTTCTCTTCCAAGCTCTGAAACCCTGGGCTGGGAGTCTGGTGTGGGGCTAGAACCCCTTGCTCCTCACAGGCAGCCTCTGCAGAGACAATCTCCCTCCCAATTAAAAAAACAGCACACGTGGTGTCTGACCAGCCAGTTCCACACCTCCTCCCCTTCTATCAGTTTCAATGTGCTTTCTTCTTTACTTGTCTATTTGTAGGACTTCCATTCAGTCAGCTTTCAAGCAGTTCTGGATTATGGGTGTTCTGTATTTTAGTTGTAATTTTGATGTTGCTGTGAGAGGTGGCAAGTACAGGCATTTACCTATGCTGCCATCTTGGTTCTTCCCAATATTCAATGTTTACATTGTATTTTTTATGTAAATATCTTTGTAGCTAATTCTACTTATGCTCTATGATTATATTTCATTTCTGTGCAATATTTAAGTTTTCTAAGAGTTAATTATTGATTTTCAAAAACTATTAGAGCTAATAAAGTAATTCAGCTACTTTGCAGGTACAAATTTAACACAAAAATAGTTGTATTTTTGTATACCAGCAGTGAAAAATTCACAAAGGAAATTATAATCCTATCTAATAAAAGAGCAATATGCAAACTGACCATCACTCCAACACACAAGATAGCCGCCCCCATGTGGTCAAAGATGGCTGCTCCATGTGAACACAAGATGGCCGCCAAAGATGGCCGGCAGGGGAGGGCAGTTGTGGGCAATCAGGCCAGCACGGGAAGGCAGTTGGGAGGGACCAGGTCTGTAGGGGAGGGCAGTTGGGGGAACCAGCTTATAGGGGAGGGCAGTTGGGGGAGACCAGGCCTGCAGGGGAGGGCAGTTGGGGGCAACCTGGCCTGAAGGGGAGGGCAGTTGGGGGAAACCAATCCAGCAGGGGAGAGCAGTTAGGGGCAACCAGGCCTGAAGGGCAGTAAGGAGTGATTGGGCTGGCAGAGGAGCAGTTAGGCATTGATCAGGCTGGCATGGGAGTGGTTAGGGGGTGATCAGGCTGGCAGGTAGAAGTGGTTAGGGGCAATCAGTCAGGCAGGTAGGCCAGCAGTTGGGAGCCAGCAGTCCTGGATTATGAGAGGGATGTCCCAGATTGGAGAGGGTGCAGGCTGGCCTGAGGGACACCCCCCCCCCCAGTGCACAAATTTCATGCACCAGGCCTCTAGTTTCATATAAAAGAGTATTTAAAGGAATAAAATGTGTAGGAATATAAATTAAACCAACAAAGTTTGAAAATACTTTCTTGCCCAAATTTTCTTGACAAAGTTAGAATTATCGCTCTTCTAAATTTCAAAACTTACTATAAAGACCCTATAGTATTTAAAATAATGTAAGACTAGTATAAAGCTATATATGGACAAGTGGATTGAGAGTTCAGAAATAAACCCATACATCTATAGGCAATTCAGTTTGGACAAGAGTGGTAAGTTCATTCAATAGGAAAAAATCATTTCTTTAACAAATAAATTTGAGATATCTTTATTTCAAATGCAAAATTTCTAAAATGAAGTTGGACTCCTCCCTTACACTTTTATACAACTATTAAATAAAAATAGATCAGTGTCCTAAATTTAAGAACTAAATTTTCATTCTTAGGAATGACACCTAAATTATGAAAAATAGAAATATATAGATAATAAACTTTTGTGCATCAAAGGATATTATCAAGAAAGTGAAACAAACAAACAAACAAAAAACACTATAGAGTGGGAAAAATATTTTCAAATCTTCTATCTGGTAAGGGTTTACTATCCATACTTCATAAAGAACTTCAACTACTCAGCAACAAGGCAAACAACCTTAGTTGTTTGGAAAAGCAATTGGCAAAAATGGGTGAAGGACTTGGATAAATATTCTCCAAAGAAGATATACAAATGATCAGTAAATACATGAAAAGGTGCTGAACACCATTAGTCACTAGGGGAATGTCAATGAAAACCACAATAAAGTACCACTTTACACTCACGCAGATGATTATGATTTTTTAAAAGGGAAAGTAACAAGTGTTGGTGAAGTTGTGGAGAAATTGGAACCCCTGTTCATTGTTGGAGGGAATGCAAGAAGTCACCTTTGTGGAAAATATTGTGGCAGTTCCCCAAGAAGCTAAACATGGAAGTACTAGAGGCCCGATGCACAAAATTCGTGCAAGAGTAGGCCTTCCTTCCCCTGGCTGCCGGCATCGGCTTCCCTCTGGAACCCGGGACTCGGGCTTCCCTCTGGCTGCCGGCAAGCACCCAGGACCCGGGCTTTCCTCACAGCCCCGGCTTCGTCCAGAAGGTCGTCCGGAAGGATGTCTGGTCTAATTAGCATATTATACTTTTATTATTATAGATTGGTACTCTATGACTAAACAATTCTACTCCCAGGTATATACCCCCAGAGAATTGAAAACAGGGACTCAGAGATATTTGCATGTCAATATTCATTGCAGCATTATTCACATTATCGAAAATGTGGAAACAACCCAAGTGTTCATCAACAAGTGAATGGATAAGCTAAATGTGATATATACATACAGTGCAATATTTTTCAGCCATAAAAAAGAATGTTTTTTAAAAAAATTCTTTATTGTTGAAAGTTTTACATATGTTTCCTTTTCCCCCCATGGACCTCTCCCCACCTGCTCCCGCCCTCCAGCACATGCCCCCCTATTGTCTGTGTCCATTGGCTGTGCTCATATGCATGGATACAAATCCCTTGGTTGATCTCCGCCACCCCCCCCCCCCCTTAAAAAGAATGTTTTAATTCATGCTATAATATGGATGAAACTTGAAAACATTATGCTAAGTGAAATAAGCCAGACACAAAAGGGCAAATATTGTATGATTCCACTCACATAAAATATCTTGAATAAAGAAATTAATGGAGCCAGAATGAGAGGTTACCAGGAGCTGGGGACAAAGGTGGGATGGCTGCACAACATTGTTATTGTGAATGCAATTAATAGCAGTGAATTGCACACTTAAAATGACAAATTTTATGCTATATATTTTTTTTTACCACGATTAAAAAATAATTTGTCACAAACATTAACAGTTGTTTTCCCAGCATATGTGCATCACTCCTTTTTTTCCAGTACATGCCCAGTTTGATTCAGGTATGTAATCCTCCTGGACCTACCCATGTAACTAGCATCCAATGGTCTGTCCCCCTTGCTCATGATCGGCTTAGAAAGTCGGGTTCAAGCCAATCAGTGCAGGAGATTCCTTGAGGACTATTTCCGGTTTCTCAGGAGTGGTCACTGTACCTAAATGGCCCAATAAGCCTGAGGGAAGAATAGTCCTTCCAGTGCGAAAGGTTACTTTCTCTCGCCTCTCCTTCTGTGGAACACTGGAGGGGTATGTTTCCTAGCTGAATGCTTCCTAATGGAGACAATGTGGGGTGGGGTGGGGGGTGGTCTTTGGAGAGTGAAGAGTCTTTCCTGTTCATTCCTCCACACCGCACTGTGAATGCTCTGAGAACAATCCCGGTCCTTCATGTTTGGGTTTTCATCATGCAGGTTTCACTGTTCTATCGGCCCAAGCCGGGGGAAGTAGAACCGAGGCTTGCTTGGATCAGGGAGCCCCTGAGATGGAACCTGTCATTTCTCTGCTCCGAGGAAGGCTAGTCCCCCATCTCTGGAGCCTTGGGGGTTCACTCCAACATCGTTGCAAAGTAAGTCACAGGTACTTTCTGACTTGGGGATTGGCTGCTCATTTGTTATGACATTGCAGAATAAAACACAGAGGGAGAAAACAGAGGGACAAGGCTCTGCTGTTCTAACAGCCTCAGATCCTAAGTACCACAATGTGTGCTGGGGTTGAGCTCCCTGCTGTGTGATTGACACCCTGGCTACTTCCCCAGGGCCTCCCTTCCATCAGAGCCAGGGCGCAGGGCTCTGTGTGGGCATGCTTACCTGGATTTTTGTTCTTTTGTTCTATCTTCACAGTGGAAGAAGAGGCAGGGGGCTCACATCTTCACTGTCTATCCCAGTGCCTCCTAATCCATTGATGTTCCCAGTAAACAACGAAGCCGCCACTCTCAGCTCCCTCTCTGACATCAGTCAGCTTCCCTGAGGAAAAGATGTATTATTGAATAAGTGATGTGGGGACAACTGGGTAGCCATGTGGGAAAATAAGCTAAAACCACAATCTCACTTTAACTCAAAATAAATTCCAGATGGGAAAGAGTTTCAAACATAAAATAAAATTACAAGAAACTATGCTAATGCACTTAAACACCCTAAAAAAATTGACACATTTTTTGAAATTTATAAAATGCTATAATTGAGGGGGGGGGGGATGAAAAACTCCAACTTCAGTAGACACTCAATAAATAGAAAGAATAGTTACACTCTCTCCTCCAATAAAAATCTAAATTCAGAAAACTTGTAGATTCTACTAAACTATCAATGGAGAGATGTTCTTTATATTATTTCAGTTATAACCAAGAAGCATAAGAGGATATCACATTGCCCAGCTCATGGTTTAACTGCAATTCCAAAACTGAATTAGAACAGAACAAGAAAATTGTAGACTCATTTCCCTATTTAGAATAGACAGAAATCTCTACCAAATTCAGCATATATGAACACGTTCACTCAACATGCTAAAGCAAGGTTTACTCAAGAGTGTAAAGATGGTTCAACATTAAAAAATATCTCTTAATGTACTTATATCAATATATGCGAGATGATTTAATAAAGTTCAATCCCTCATTATTTTCTAATTAAAATGTATTAATGAATAGTATAGTTACAGAAATGCATACAAATAATCCTATCTAATAAAAGAGTAATATACAGATTGATCATCACTGCAACACACAATATAGCTGCCCCCATGTGGTCAAAGATCCTGCCCCCATGTGGACACAAGATGGCCACTACAAGATGGCCAGCAGGAGAGGGCAGTTGGGAGGCACCCGGCCTGCAAGGGAGGGCAGTTGTGAGGGACCAGGCCTGCAAGGGAGGGCAGTTGTGAGGGACCAGGCTTGAAGGGAGGGCAGTTGGAGGTGATCAACCCTGCAGGAGAGGGCAGTTAGGGGTGACCAGGCTGGCAGAAGAGGGAAGTTGGGGGCAAACAGGCTGGCAGGGGAGCAGTTAAGCATCAACCAGGCTGGCAGCGGAGTGGTTAGGGGGTGATCAGGCTGGCAGGCAGAAGCGGTTAGGGGCAATCAGGAAGGCAGGCAGGCAAGCAGTTGGGAGCCAGCAGTCCTGGATTGTGAGAGGGATGTCCGACTGCCCGTTTAGGCCCGATCCCACTGGGATCGGGCCTAAACGGGCAGTCGGACATCCCTCCAGGAGTCCCAGATTGGAGAGGGTACAGGCTGGGCTGAGGGACAACCCCCCGCCGTGCACGAATTTCGTGCACCGGGCTTCTAGTAAGTGTATAAATCAATTAATTTTCATGGACTAAATCATCCATGCTACCAGTACCCACAGCCCTAAATGTCATCCCTGTACTCCTTTCTAGTCAGTGACTCACCCCTGAGAAGGGCAACCACTACCCTGACTTCACATCAGCAAAGGTAGCATTAGTAATGGTGCTGGGACAGCTGAGTAGCTGTGTGAAAACATAAAGTTGGATTCATACATTAGTTTGGTCTGGCTGCGCTTTAAACAAGTGAAGTCATACTGTGGAGCCCCCTCTGTGTCTGGCTTCTTCCTCAGCCTGGGGTGCGTCAGATTCACCTGTGTTGTTCGATGCAGTCATAATTTGTTCATTCTTACTGCTGTGCATATTCCCTTATGTGATTATAAGGTGCTCTGTTTACCTGAATGGGTAATTTGATGAACATATGCATTGTTTTCAGCTTTGGGATGTTAATAATAATACTGGGGCTATGGTTATTTTTTAAAAATATATACTTTATTGATTTTATACAGAGAGGAATGGAGAGGGATAGAGAGTTAGAAACATCGATGTGAGAGATACATCAATCAGCTGCCTCCTGCATACCCGGTACTGGGGATGTGCCCACAACCAAGGTACATGCCCATGACCGGCATCGAACCTGGGACCCTTGAGTCCGCAGGCCGACGCTCTATCCACTGAGCCAAACCGGTTAGGGCTATGGCTATTTTTATACCTAGTTTTTGGTAATCATTCTGTGTATTTCTGCTGTCCACACCTAGGAGTAGAATTGTGATTGCAGAGAATGAGTGTATTCATCATAAGATACCGCTGAACAGTTTTCTAAAGTGATGGTCCAGGTTAGAAGTGGGGGTCAGAAGCAGACCCAGGGTGAGTAGTTATGTGCATGTGACTTTTAAGGGTGTGCTCTCGGGAGAAATAGGTAAGGCAGTGGGGGGAGCAGGGCAGAAATGAGGAGAACCCCAGCAAGGTGTGACTTAAGGCCAAGCAAGTCCTGTGAGCAGAGCCTCACTGACCCCAGGAGAGACCTGAGCAAGGTTGCTGGGCTTCCATGTTTTCCCGCATCAGTCACTGACCTAAGCTGCCCTAGGGGACACTTCTTGCTCTCTGGCAATGCTGGCAAAGCGGTCCCCATAGCATAGGGCCCATCCTCTGAAGAAGAGTGGCAGGTATGGGAAATTGGAGGCAAAACCAGTGAAGCTGGGGGAGGGGTGCACGATAGGGAGCCGAGGGGTCTAGGTGGAGGCTGACAGTGTCTGCTGCAGTGGCTGTGCCCACTCCACTCCCAGGAGCAGCGGACCACATCCTTGTCAACACTGGATGTATCTGTCTTTTTCCATTTGGCCGTTCTGGTAAGCTGACAACCATTTAACAATGCAAAATATTTTTAGTAAAGCAGCACTAGAAAGGTACTTCTTTGTTTGATAGAGTTTATAAACCATAAACCTATAGCAAGCATCATGCTAACTGCAGAAATTTTAGATACATTCCCTTTAAAATCAAGAAAAATTTAAGAATGACCTATCTTACTGCCAGATGTTACTTGGTATTGAAGGTCCTGGAAAATGCTGTCAGATACGAAGAGGAGCAAAAGTTATAAGAACTGGAAGGAAGGGATAAAATATATATTTACAGATGATTCCATACACAGGAAACAACAGAATCAGTAGAAAATAATTAAATCTAACACAAACAGTCATAGGGGTTGCTAGATAAAAAGTCAATTTACAAAAATAAATAGCACTTATCTTCAACATCAGTAACCATTAAAAATACAACATAAAATAAGACAGTCACACTAGTTAATAAAGACTGGTAATTATCTACAACTTGACAGAGATTACATAAAATATCAAGAGAAAAATGTAAAATTTAAAGGATATAAGAAACCTGAATAAACCTGATTGAATAAGTTAATTTCATAAAGGTGTTAATATTCTCTCCATTAATCTGTCAATTCAATATAATCTTAACAAAAATTCTAGCTTGATATTCTGAGTACTTTAACAAAATTATTCTTAAATTTTTAGAGAAGAATAAATATTCGTACACAAGATGATTTTGGAAAAGAAGAGCAAGAGGGGAACTTACCCTACTATTTATGAAAAGATATTGCAATAATAAAAGCAGCATATTAATGGTGTAAAAACAGGCAAACAGACCAATGGGACAGCGTAGAGATGGCTCAGGGACAAACCCATGCATGCATAATAACTGATGGAAGATGCACATAAACCAGCAAGTAGAGAGCATTGAGGAAACTGGCTACCAACCTTCCCATTGGCAATACGGGAGTCCAGTTTCATTAAAGACCTAGTAAAACTATAAAACTAATGGAAGAAATAATAGGAAAACAAATGTGACAAACCAGGTTTTTCTTAAAAGTTTGCTTTTGCAGAAAATAAAATACAAATGACTTTAAAACACACAAAAAGAGTTTCAACTTCACTTAAGAGAAGAATAAATTAGATTCCAACATGGCAGCCAGCAGGACTGGAGTGAGGGAGAGAGTGTGAGTGAGTGAGGGAGTGAGAGGGCGAGTGTGTAGATGTGCACATATGTGTGTGTGTCTGTGTGTGAGGGACAGTCTGATCATGCAGGAGTCTCGGAGGTGGGTGGTTCGGGCTCTCCTGGCCAAAAAGCCTCTGCTATCACCACAGGCACTCTGCGGCTTGGCTCAAGATCAGACACCATGCCATCTTAAAGAATTTGCAGGTCCGCCTTGGGAGGAGGTGGTGGGGAGCTGCAGCAGCTAGGCACCCAACCTTGACACCACCCAGGCTAGCCATGGCCCGGGCTTGAACCCACAGCCACCTGCCCCAGACCCTGTGTGCCTATGCACCCCAAAGACACAACCCAGACACCTTGTGCACCCACCACAGACACCACCTGGACCATGAACACCAGCAGAATCCCTAGTGCCTGCAGCTGACACCTGTGGGACCAGCTTTGTGGTGGAAGGGAGTAAACAGGGACTATCAAAGTGTGAGACTCAAGGCAGACCCAACCTCTGGGCAAAGGAGTACCTGCCCACTGGACTACCATGGACTTCAACCTCTTGGACCTCAATCAGGTTGCCCAGGGCCAGAAAGGGACAGTGACTCACATTCACCTGCACCAGAGAAGCTCCCAGGAGGCCCAGGATAGACACACCAAAGGACCAGATTCAACATCAGAGCAAAATCCAGCAAGCTCTACAAATAGCGGACCCAAAGATTTTTGAGTGTGTGAATATGTGTGGTTTTGTTTTTTGCTGTGTGTATATGTGAGTGAATTTTTTGTTGTTGTTGTTGTTGTTGTTTGTTTGTTTCCTCCACCCCTTCTTTTCTTTCCTTGCTTTTTCTTGCATATCTCTAATTTCTCTCTTTCCTTTGATTCTATTCTACTTTTGTCCACTTTTATTGTTATTCTAGAGGCCTGGTGCACGAAATTTGTGCACGGGGCGGGGACTTCCCTTGGCCCAGCCTGCACCATCTCCAATCTGGGACCACTGGCTCCTATACTGTTCACCTGCCTGCTTGCCTGATCACCCCTAACTGCCCCCCCCCCCCGCCAGCCTGATCACCCCTAACCGCTTCTGCCTGCCAGCCTGGTTGCCCCTAACTGTCCCCCCCTGCTGGCTTGGTCACCCCTAACTGCCCCCTCCCACTGGCCTGGTCACCCCTAACTGCCCCCCGCCCCCCGCTGGCCTGGTCGCCCCCAACTGCCCCTCCACTGGCCTGGTCACCCCTTACTGCCCCCCCCTGCTGTCCTCGTTGCCCTCACTGCCCCCCTCTGACAGCCTGGTTGCCCTTCTCTGTAGCACCCCCCGCCCCCCCGCTGGCCTGGTCGCCCCACGCAGCCTGCTGTTTAGTTGTTTGGTCGTCCCTCACTAACCCCACTGCCGACCTTGTCGCCCCATGCAGCCTCTTGTTCGGTTGTTACTGTGAGGGCTTCCTGACCAATTTTCACATTACCCTTTTATTAGTATAGATTAATTTTCCATACTTTATTTTGCTTTTCTCTTTTTTTCTCATTTTTCCTATGTATATCTTAATATCCCCATTATTACTATGTTTTAAATTCATTATTATTACTTCATTCATTTTATGTTTCCATTTCTTTTTTTTAAATTAATTTTTATTGTTGAGGTTATTACATTTGTCCCTCTTTTTTTCTATAGATCCCCTCCACCCAGTTCCCACCCCACCCCAGGCCCTCACCACCCTATTGTCTGTGTCCATAGGTAATGCATACATGCATATAAGATCTTTGTCTAATCTCTTCCCGCATGCCCCCTACACTCCTTTCCCTCTGAGAATTGTCAGTCTGTTCCATTTCTATGCCCTGATTCTATTCCATTCACCAGTTTATTCTACTCATCAGATTTTTTATTCATTTGATTTTTAGATTCACTTGTTGATAGATATGTATTTGTTGTCATTTTGTTGTTCATATTTTTTATCTTTACCTTTTTCTTTTTCCTCCTCCTCTTAAAGAATACCTTTCAGCATTTCATATAATACTGGTTTGGTGGTGATGAACTCCTTTAGTTTTTTCTTGTCTGTGAAGCTCTTTATTTGACTTTCAATTCTAAATGATAGCTTTGCTGGGTAGAGCATTCTTGGTTGTAGGTTCTTGCTATTCATCACTTTGATTATTTCTTGCCACTCCCTTCTGGCCTGCATAGTTTCTGTTGAGAAATCAGCTGACAGTCATATGGACACTCCCTTGTAGGTAACTAACTGTTTTTCTCTTGCTGCTTTTAAGATTCTCTCTTGGTCTTTAGTCCTTGGCATTTTAATTATGATGTGTCTTGGTGTGGTCCTCTTTGGATTCCTCTTGTTTGGGGTTCTTTGCATGTCCTGGACTTGTAAGTCTATTTCTTTCACCAGGTAGGGGAAGTTTTTGTCATTATTTATTCAAATAGGTTTTCAGTGTCTTGCTCTCTCTCTTCTTCTTCTGGCCTCCCCATAATTTGGATGTTGGTACACTTGAAGTTGTCCCAGGGGCTCCTTACCCTATCTTCATATTTTTGTATTCTTTTTTCTTTTTGCTCTTTTGATTGTTTTTTTTTTGCTTCCTTGTATATCAAATCATTGATTTGATTCTCAGGATCCTAATCTACTGTTGAATCCCTGTATATTACTCTTTATTTCAGTCAGGTGGGTCCGGCAGCTCTGCGCACCTGCCTCCAGAGTCCCCCAGTCTTCTCAGTCCCCCAGCAGCCCAGGGCTGGCCCAAGGCTCAGGCAAGCCTCAGATGGCAGCTGCCCAGCCACCCAGTACTGCCCGAGGCTTAGGTAACCAGGGCCAGCTGAGGCTTGCGCTGTCGGCAGTGGCAGCAGTAGAGGTGTGATGGGGGCATCTCCTTCCCCTGATCACCAGGTTGCCTCCCGCCCCTGAGGGCTCCTGGACTGTGAGAGGGGCCAGGCTGGGCTGAGGGACCCCCCACTCCAATGCATGAATTTTCATGCATCAGGCCTCTAGTGGTAGAAATAAATACCCAATTAGAGCAGCAAATAGAAAAAAGAATTAAAAAACAGAAAGATAGTTCTGGGACAACATGAAACAGAACAACTTCTGCATTATAGGAATACCAGAAGGGGAAGAGGGTGAGCAAGGAACAAAGAACCTGTTTAAATAAATATTAACAGAAAACTTCCCCAACCTGAAGGAAAATATCAGGTAAGTTCAGGAGGCACAGACAGTTCCAATCAAGATGAACCCAAAGAGACCCACACCTAGACACATCATAATTAAAAAGGCAAACATTAAAGACAAAGAAAGAATCTTAAAGGCAGCAAGAGAGAGACAGAAAATTACCTACAAAGGAGTTCCCATTAGAATGTCAGCTGACTTCTCAATAGAAACACTTCAGACAAGAAAGGAATGGCATGAAGTATTCAAAGTAATGAAAAGAAAGGGCCTAAATTCAAGACTGCTGTAGCCAGCAAGGCTATCATTTAAAATTGAAGGATAAATAAAAAGCTTTCCAGGAAAAAAAAAAAAGGCTAAAGAAGTACATTACCACCAAACCAGCAATGCAAGAAATGTTATAGGGACTCCTTTAAGAAGAAAATGAGAGATTGAGGATCATAGGCATAAAGAAAATCAAAATGGCAATAAATAAATACCTATCAGTAATAATCTTAAATGTAAATGGTTAAATGCTCCAGTTAAAAGACATAGGGTGACTGAATGAATAAGAAAACATGACGCATATACACTGAGTGGCCAGATTATTATGATCTCTGAACGCATAATAATCTGGCCACTCAGTGTATATCCTATATAATAAAGGGCTAATATGCAAATTGTCCCCTCGACCAGGAGTTCGACCAGCAGGCAGGCCGGCCAACCGCCCATGTCCCCTCCCGCTGGCTACAAAGCCATTATAATCAAAACAGCCTGGTACTGGCACAAAAACAGGCATATAGACCAATGGATCAGAACAGAGACCCTCAAAATTGACCCACACCATTATGGTCAATTAATATTTGACAAAGGAGGCAAGAACATACAATGAAGTAAAGACAGTCTCTTCAACAAATGGTGCTGGGAAAACTGGACAGACACATGCAAAAAGATGAAATTAGACCACCAACTTACACCATACATAAGAATAAACTCAAGATGGATATAAGACTTAAATATAAGTCATGAAACCATAAAAATCTTAAGGAGAAAATAGGCAGTAAAATTTAGACTTCTCAGGTAGCAATATGTTTATGGATACATCTCCTAGGGCAGTGGTAGGCAAACTGCGGCTTGCGGGCCACATGCGGCTCTTTGGCCCCTTGAGTGTGGCTCTCCCACAAAATACCATGTGCGGGTGTGCAAGTACAGTGCGATTAAAACTTCGTGGCCCATGCACAGAACTCGGTTTTCGGCCTGGGTGAGTCTATTTTGAAGAATGGCGTTAGAACACTCAAGGGGCCAAAGAGCTTCACGTGGCTCGCGAGCCGCAGTTTGCCGACCACTCTCCTAGGGCAAAGGAAACTCAGGAGAAAATAAACAAATGAGACTACATCAAAATAAAAAGCTTCTACACAGCAAAGAAAACCATCAACAAAACAAAAAAGGAGCCCACTGTATTGGAGAACATATTTGGCAATGATACATCTGATAAAGGGTTAATATCCAAAATATATAAAGTACTTATACAACTCAACAAAAGGAAGATAAACAATCCAATGAAAAAATTGGAAGAAGACCTGAATAGACACTTTTTCAAAGAGGACATACAAATGGCCAAGAGACATATGAAAAAATGCTCAAAGTCATTAATCATCAGAGAAATGCAAATTAAAACCACAGTATCACCTCACACCTGTCAGGATGGCTATCATAAAAAAAATCAACAAACAACAAGTGTTGGCAAGAATATGGAAAAAAGGCACCCCTATGTTCATAGCACCTCTATGTTCATAAGCAGCGTTATTTACAATAGCTAAGATTTGGAAATAGCCCAAGTGCCCATCCATAGGTGAATGGATAAAAAAGCTGTGGGACATTTACACTATGGAATATTATGCAGCTGTATAAAAGAGGGATCGCTTACCCTTTGGGACAGCATGAATGGACGTGGAGACTATTGTGCTAAGTGAAATAAGCCAATCTGAGAAAGAGCAAATATCACATGATCTCACTTATTTGTGGAATCTAATGAACAAAATGAATTAACCAACAAAATAAGACTCAAAGCATGGAGGCATGGAACAGACTGACATACCTTGATGTGGGGTTGGCAGGGCGGGGGGAGGGAGGATGAGAAGTGATAAACCAAAGAACTTATATACTTACTAGTGGCCTGGTGCACAAAATTCATGCACATTAAAAGGGAATCAATTAGAGGAAATATTTTAATATTGCTATTTGCCCTTTCTCTATAATAGAAGTGTCAGAGATGAAAGAAAATTACTAAAATGTATATGAAAATATCCCTCCTGTCAGAGTCTAGGGCATGCTGCGGGACCTAGAGTCAAGTCCCCGCCCACCACCCACAGGAGACCCAGACCCGGTCGGCCCCACCCCCATTGGGTGAGACCCAGACCCACATGGCCCCACTCCTGTCAAGCCCCTCTGGATGTGGGGGGGCACAGCCTTAGGTCCTCCAGCCCGGTGCCGGGTGGGGGGCGCAGTCTCAGGTCCCCCGTCAAGCCCCACCAGGCAGGGGGCACAGCCTCAGGTCCCCTGGCCTGGCACTGGGTCGGGGGGGGGCAGCCTCAGGTACCCTGTCAAGCCCTGCCAGGCAGGGGGCACAACCTGAGGTCCCCCGGCCAGCACTGGGGTGGGGGGAGCATGGCCTGAGGTCCCCCGGTCCTGCGCTAGGGCGTGGGGCGTGGCCTGAGGTCCCCCATCAAGCCCTACCGGGCAAGGAGCGTGGCCTGAGGTCCCCGTCAAGCCCCGAGGGGCGGTGGGGGCGCGGCCTGAGGTCCCTTGCCCCGGCCAGGTGCCATGCAGCCTCAGGTCCCTGATGTTCGGTCGTGATGTTATGGCATCCCGGCTAATTTGCATATTCCTCTATTATATAGATAGATACACATAGCCTGTGGACATGGGCAATAGGGTGGTGAAGACCTACGGGGGGTGGGGTGGGAAGGGGCTGGGAGGAAGGCAGTAAAGGGAGGGGGATGGGAGACACCTGTAATACTATCAACAATAAAAAATAAAAAATAATAATGAGAAAAAGAGAAGATTCAATTAAAGTTATAATGAATATTCTTCTTTTCACTTATCAGATTGATGAAGATACCAAAGGGGTTAACTTTCAGACAACAGAATCCACCTAGCTGGGTTAAGCAGAAATGGTTTTCATACAAGGAATTAGATGCTACAAAATAGTTCAGAGATCTGTAGGAGAGGAATCAAAGTCAGTTTCCCAGGAAAATTCCCAGCCCCAGAATCCCTCTGCAGGGTGGGTAGTGCTGCGGAACCACGTGGAAACTCACCCCTGTCGCTGCAGAAGTTGCCGAATGAGGAAGCCACTATGACTGAAGCCGCTGCCGGTACAGCTGCTGGCTCTAGAACCCCAGCCAAACGGGTGCCTCGTGCTTTGCCTCTACTCACAGGTCCAGGCTCAGACCACAGTCTGCGGCAGCACGTGGCTCTGGACGCCAGCTGCTGGCTGCCTGGGAGGAGGAGGTGTGCTCCCAGCCGAGGGGCGGGAAGGAGGCGGGGGGCCAGCGGGGGTCCACCACTGGCTGCTCAGGCAGCACTGGAGGAGGCTGCGTTTGCAGGAGACCGTGGCCCTGGGCGTGGGCCTTTGAAGGGGCGGGGTGTCCTCTGGTGACTGTCACAAACGCAGAGCTCCACTCTTCTCTGACGTCAGTGCCGCTTGTGGAAATCTTCCCAAGTGCATTTCCTTTGCCGCAGACGTGGAGCCTGCCACTGAGCCTGGGGGGAGGCGGGTGAAACGGCAGTGGCAGAAACAGGGAAGGCGGCCCCATTGCCAGAACACGTGCTCCCACATCTTCTATTCCAAAGGTGGAAGGGTGGGCCGGGAGTCCTGGGCTCTGGTGCTTGTTGTATTTCCCGGGGGCAGGGAATTGCCATTCCGGGGGGCCTGGGTGAGGCGGGAGGCAGGGCTGGTGTTTCCCCTGGGTGCCAAAGCCGCGGTCCTGGTGCCGGCCCGCGGGGCTGTGGGAAACGGCAGAGAAGCAGAATGGCTCTGGCTGCGTGGGGAGCCCGGGGTGCGGCGGCCCGCCGCGGCTCCTCTCAGCTCCTGCGGGGTCTGCGGACGATCAGGGCGCCGTTGGAGAGCCCGGGGCTGCCACTGCCCAGGCGGCTTTCAGACCCAGCTTCTAGTTCTCGCCTGCGGCCAGGTTCCCAGGCCAGTTTCGCAGGCACCGGCCAGAGACACACCCGCGTGTCCGGCCCAGGCCCGGGGCACAGAGGCCCTGGCCAGACTTTCAGGTAGGAAGCCCGTCTTTTTATTTCACTTTTCTAAACGGAACGGAACCAGGCTGTGGAGACGAGTGCCCTCGGTCATGCCCGGAGCGCCCTGCCCCTGGCTGGCTCCGGCACCACAGCCGGACGGGGCACCGGTCTCAGCCGCCTCCACAGGGCGCTCTGCTCTCCCGTTCCAGCTCGCAGACCCCATGTCAGGGTGGGCCTTGCGGTCACTGCCGTCCACCCCTGGCTGCGGCGGCATCTCTCAGAGTCCGGCTCTCCGGAATACGGCAGCAGGATGGAGCGTGGGCCTGTGCTCCGAGGAAGCCCCTGAGTCCTGGGGAAAGCTGACTCGATGCTCCTCCTCAGTCACAGTGAGAGGATCAGGTTGAAGAGGCCTCACCCACAGCCACCGTGGAAAGGTGTCAAGGAAGGAAGAAAGAGAGAGTCTTAAGAAAAGTCAAAATGAACAAAGGACTGAAAGGTGTTGGATCACCCCTGCGCTGTTACTTACGCAAAGAGCCCGTTCCCCTGGCGCCCCTGGGTCTGAGGGGGCTCCCAGGTGCCAGTGCTGTCTGCCTGGGATTGCGGGAGGCAGTTTCTCGCTGGACAAGTCCCGGCTTCCCGCCCAGAACGTGCATCAGCCGAGTGTCTCGTGGAAGCCTGCAGGCCCACAGCACGCCTCTGTCCCAAAAATGCATCTTCCCTCAGTATTTGTGTGACTTTTCCAGATGGCCACCCTTGACCCACGGATTGCACTTTTAGTCCAGAAGCTTGTACTGGGGCACGGTCCCTTCCAGTCCTCCGAGTCCCATGAAGTAGCCTCTGTCAGCAACAGGCAGTGGGAGTGGCAGCCTCATTTTTCTTCTCGACGTTATGGTGCTTGCAGGTCACCTTTGATCAACCAGGGCCAGGACTGAACCCCAGCAGTCCTGGGGTCACGGTCCGTTCTCTGAACATGGTCTGAATGCCCAGATTTAAAATGGACTTTGGAAAAAAATGCACAATAAATAACTCAACCTGGGACTCAGGCATCAAATGCATTTACCCGAGCCATGCAATATTTAAATGCCATCTTCTTAAGCTGCCGGTGTGCATGGATGACATACTTATTCATATCTATAAAGAAATGAAACCTACACCAACCACTTTACGATGATTGTTTACCTGAGCCTAGAAGAGGGGAGATGGCTGAGGAAGCCTCTGTGAGCTTCCGGACGTGCCCCTGTAGGTGTAGGAAGGTGACAGCAAAGGAAGGCTGTCTTCACAGAGCCCCCCTGCCGGGCGAAGGGAGAGCGGGTGAGGACATTCCCCCTCTGTTTCAGAAGCAATCAAGTGGCTCAGCTCATTACTGCTGGAGCTGTGATGGGTTCAGAGTTAGCTTTAATTATTGGCTTCTTTAATATTTCAGTGTCGGTACTAAAAGTAGCATGGTGAATTCAACTCACAGTTATGCAGTCAGAGCTTGTTAACTTGAAAAGGACTTAGGTCATCTTGGGGACCATAGTTTACAAGCTTTGGCCCCCTCCGGAACGCCTCAGGGCCACCACAGTTTCCCTGAAGGCAGTGGTTCTTGCGGTTGAAGGGTGGGGGTAAGCTATGGAGAAGGGTTGCATAAGAGTAACAGAATACTCAGTTGTTCCCTCCCACGGTCCAGCCTCTGAGGCGACAGACACGCCTCCCAGCAAGGCCCTCACCCCAATGGATGTCTGTAGAGCCACCTGGGGTGACACATTCTCAGCGGTTCCTAGGGCGTTCTCAGGTGTTTGGGAGCATGTCTATGACCATGAGACCAACGCCATTCACTCAGCAGTGAGCATGCACCAAGCCTGCGGGGCCAGGCCCTCTGCCGGCCCTGAGGACACGGGGAGGAGCCGGACCACCTCCCGAGGGAGCCCAGAGGAGGCAGTCCTGATGCCCTCTGCCCTTCAGGGTCCTCTTCAGAGCCTGGAGACCTAGGCTGGAGGCCATGGGATGTAGCTTGGGGCCAGTAACCCCAAAACACAAAGGGTCAGAACTGTACCTGTCCCCGGGGCTATAGCAACACCCCCGGTTATAGATGCGCTGGGCCAGATGTCCCGGGCATTGATGACAGCCGGGGCTCAGGGCCCACTTCCCCCAGACCAGGCCTTTCATGCCCCACAGCCCTCTGTCCCTGGGATCTGCTCTGTGTCCAGCACCTCGCTCACAATCCTCCCACACCCTTGTCGTGTACAGACGGCAAAGTGAGGGTGAGAGGGGCCCGCTCAGCTGGAGGAGGGGAACTCAGAGCCATGGCTCAGCCCCGCGCTACTGATTTGGGGGTTTCCTGAGAAGGAGGACTCGCTGGAGCCGACATCCATTGGGCAAGTCCCACAGGATGAAACAGCTGGGGTACCGGGCAGGGAGATGAGTCCAGGGAGATGAGGCTGTGGCTCCAGGGCCCGGGTGGCGCTGACACAACTCTCCATCCGCCAGCTTCCTGTGGGATCTGGCCACCAGAATGCTCCCAGGACAATCGCCATCGGCCTCACAGAGTCTCCCAGGACTTTTCAAACACTTCCTACCTGACTGGGAGGCCTGTGGCTTCGGGCCATCAGCTCGGATTTCTTCCCTGACCTGTGTTTATGCGGGCTGGTAGCCCGGGCTCAGACAGTGCTTCTCACAGCTGCTGCCAGGACCAAGTGAGAAGGGCGTGCGGTGGTTCAGCCGCGGGCTGCGGCAGCTGTCTGAGCGAGAGCCGGTAACCGGTGTGGCCTCTGTCACTGAGCTTAACCCAGAAAGGACAGCGCCTCCAACACATCAAAACAACTTCTGTGCAGAGAGCCTGCTGAGTCCCCTGAGGAGGGGGGGAGGGTCACCCCGTGGGAGTCATCATGGTGTGTACGGGAGTCACCGGGGGTGTGGGCCAGTGTGACTTACCTGGTGTGAGTCACCGTGTGGGAATCACCTAGTATGCACCCCTTGCCCTGAGTCCTCCCATGGGACAGGCGGCTTCCACACACAAGTCAGAAAGGGGGTCCCTAAGGAGCATCAGCCCTCAGCCCCTTCCTCCCCTGCCAGCCACAGGCCGTGACTGGGAAGCCATCCTGTCCCTGGCGGAGCGGTACTGGGGCCTTTGGAAGACTCTGGTCTTGCCGAGAAGAAAAGGTTTGAGCCCGACAGCTGTGCTGGACCAAAGACAGTGGTGAACTGCCCATGATGACTCCTGGGCTGCCTCCTCTGGACGATGCAAACTGGCACCCGCCCACCACACCTCCCTCGCCCCCGGCATCTCCGTCTCTGCGTTTGTTCACCCACATTGCTCTGCTGATGGGAGTTCTCCTGGGAGCCCTGCCATGGCGCACCAACCCCCTCAGTCATCTTCGTGTTTCCAGGGCCTTGGAGAAGGCATCGATAAGTCCAATCATTAATTCACTGGGCCCTTCACTAATTTATTCAAGGGCCATGTATAGGCCACATGCTTCAAATATCGAAGAGACCACCCAGGAGCCCCTTCAGGGAGGAGTGTGAGGCTCAAGCACAGGCTTCTCAGGGGCCTCCACACCAGGTGATCCTGCAGAGCCATCAGCGCATTGAGTCCAGGTGTAGCTGCTCTTGGTCTGAGATCCTTGAACTCCAAACAAAAGCTGTCTTCCCTCCCCACTGTGCACACAGTAGAGGAGGAGGAAACGGGAGAATGGATTCACACAGCCACACTGGTCCCCTGGGATTCGGAGAGCGTGCTGGGTATACTAAGGGGAACCCAGGAAGGGGACTGGTCCTTAATTAGGTCTTAATTCTGTCCCAGAGGTGGGTCTTCACAGATGCGCTTCCAGGGGCCCTTGGCTCTGCCCTTTGGGGACCACCCACATTTGTTGTTGTTCTCACTGGTCACATCTAAAGAGGGCCTTAGAGGATGTGACCTTTTTCCAGGGTTGGGGATCTCATTCTAACTCCTTCCTGTAGAAGCTTGGAAGACCAAGGACCATTTTAAGTCTGAGTTGCAAACCATTTGGTTCAGAATTTGGGTTTCTTTGGCAGTAGCTCTCTCTCAAAAACCTAAAAACATAGTTTCTTACCAATTTAATTCTAATAAACTCCATGTGCCATTGTCACATCATACATACCAGACACCAGAGACAGAGAAACAGTTAAATTCCTCTCTCTCTCTCTCTCTCTCTCTCTCTCTCTCTCTCTCTCTCTCCTCCTCCTCCTCCTCCTCCCTCTCCCTCTCTCCCACTCCCTCTCTCTCCTTAATTTCAGGTTTCTAGATAGTCTCTTTTCCATGTTTTACCCAACAAAAAAATTTACTGGGTTATCATCTTAACCTATTCAAATGTTTTAAACAATGGGTGTGATAAGCAAACCCTTGTTTTTGTTCTTGCTACAAGTCTGAGTTTTAGCTGCCTTTTTCCTCAAGCATAAAAGCCTCAATGTTGACTTTTACTATTTAATATTGAGAAGTAGTTGCTTCATCCAACTGTACAAATTCCCAGATTTCTTGACTCTCTTCTCTTTTATTTTCAGCTAACAGAAATCAACTTAAACTATTAACATCCTGCTTTACAGGTTCTTCCCTTTAAACTTGGAGTGTTTAATACTTGGGTAATTATCACAGCAGATGCTGTTACCAAATATTTCACCAGCACATGGCCTGGATCACCATCTTCCATTCTCTAAAGCAGACTGTGTATCCTTCCCTGCAGTGGTGAGCCAGATGAATGAGTGAAGAGAACAAATCAAAAGTCTGGTTTCATCCAAAATAATTTTTTATTTTTTCAACTAGAGGCCTGGTGCATGAAATTTGTGCACGGGTGTGTGTGTGGGGTGACCCTCAGCCCAGCCTGCACCCTCTCCAATCTGGGACATCCCTCTCACAATCCAGGACTGCTGGCTCCCAACCGCTCACCTGCCTGCCTGCTTGATTGCCCCTAACTGCTTCTGCCTGCCATCCTGATCACCCCCTAACCACTCCCCTGCCAGCCTGATAGATGCCTAATTGCTTCCCTGCCAGCCTGATAGCCCCCAACTGCCCTCCCCTGCAGGCCTGGTCACCCCCAACTCCCCTCCCCTGCAGGCCTGGTCCCCCCAACTACCCTCCCCTGCAGGCCTGGTTCCTCCCAACTGCCCTCCCTTGCCAGCCTGATAGCCCCTAACTGCCCACCCCTGTCAGGCTGGTCACCCCCAACTGCCCTCCCCTGCAGGCCTGGTTGCCCCCAACTGCCCTCCTTTGCAGGCCTGGTCACCCCCAACTGCCCTCCCCTGCTGGCCATCTTGTGGCAGCCATCTTGTGACCACATGGGGGCGGCCATCTTGTGTGAGGACGTGATGGTCAATTTGCATTTTACCTCTTTATTATATAGGATTACAGTTGATATGTAATAGTATATTGGTTTTAAGTATACAACCAGTGATTAGACATTGACATAATTTATGAGATTTTCACCCCAATAAATATAGTACCCATCTGACGTAGTTATTACAATATTTTCATTATATTCCCTATGCAGTACTTTACATCCTTGTGACTATTTTGTAATTACCAATTTGTACTTCTTCTTCTTTTTTAAAAAAATAAAATTTTATTGATTTTTTACAGAGAGGAAGGGAAAGAGATAGAGAGCTAGAAACATCAATGAGAAAGAAACATCAATCAGCTGCCTTCTGCACACTCCCTACTGGGTATGTGCCCGAAACTGGACTCAAACCTGGGACCCTTCAGTCTGAAGGCCGATGCTCTACCCACTGAGCCAAACCGTTAGGACCAATTTGTACTTCTCAATCCCTTTACCTTTTTCACCCATTCCTCCAGGCCCCCCTTATCTGGCAACCTTCAACTTTTTTGTATGAATGGTCTGCTTGTTCATTTACTTTAGCTTACAGATTCCACGTAGCAGTGGAGTCATTTGGCATTTGTCTTTGTCTGACTTATTTCACTCAGTGCCCTTTAGGTCCATCACATTATTGCAGGGGACCAGGTTTCATGTTTTTTTATGGCTGAGTCATATTCCATTGTGTATATGCACCACTTCTTACTTATCCATTCAGCGAAACTTGGGTTGCTTCCATGTTTTGGCCGTTGCAAATAATGCTGCAATGGACATAGGGGTGCCTATCTTTTCAATTAGTGTTTTGGGTTTCTTTGGATAAACACCCAGAAGTGGAGTTGCTGGGTCTTTTGTTGTGTCTAGTTGTAGTTTTGGTTTTAAAGTCTGTTTTGTTTGGTGTAATACTGCGATCCCAGCTATTTTTTTGTTTCCATTTTCATGAAATATCTTTTTTCATCCCTTTGCTTTCAGTTTGTGTGTGTTTTTGGGTCTGAAATGAGTCTTTTGTAGGAAAGGGTCTTGTTTTGTTACCCATTCAGCATCAATATGTCTTTTGATTGGACCATTGATACCATTTGCATGTAAAATAATTATTTATAGATATGTATTTATTAGCATTTTATTATTAATATTATCAATCTGTTTCTTCTTCTTCTTCTTAAAAAGACCATTTAAAATTTCTTATAGTTTGGTGGTGGTAAACTACTTTAGTTTTTTCTTGTCTGTGAAGCTCTTCATCTTTCCTTTGATTCTAAATAATAGCTTTGCTGATAAGAATAATCTTGGTTGTAGGTCCTTGCTTTTCATCACTTTGAATCTTTCTTGCCACTCCCTTCTGGCCTGCAAAGTTTCTGTTGAGAAATCAGCTGACAGTGGTATGGGCACTGCCTTGTAGGTAACTAACTGCCTCTCTTGCTGTTTTTAAGATTATTTCTTTGTGTTTAATCTTTGGCATTTTAGTTATGATGTGTCCTGGCGTGGGCCTCTTTGGGTGCCTCTTGTTTGGCACCCTCTGAGCTTCCTGAGCTTGTAAGTCCATTTCCTTCACCAGGTGAGGGAAGGAGAGGATCTGCACACAGGCATCCTGGATGGCCGGCAGCTGAGCTTGACTCACAGATTTCGGAAGTAGCCAGGGGCTGGTGAGGGAGGAAGAGAAGCGGTGAGGAGGAGCCATTTGACAGGAATGGAGTCGCACCAGAACATGGAGCTGCTGAGTGTGGGTGCATCTGTGTGTGCATGTGTGTACATGGATGAGGTGAGTCTGTGGGTATGCATGTGCATGTGTGTATGTGTGAAAGTGGGGTCTTGGGGTGGGAGCAGGAGAAACTGGCAAGGGTGCAGTCTCCAGCACTGGGCAGGGTCCGGGGCTGGTGGACAGGGCCGCATCTGTCTTGTTTTTGGACAGGTCCTCTGTGCCCAGAAGATCAACAATGTCTGTTGGATAAATAAGTGGGAGGCCTGGCGTTTTCCAGACTCGAAGTGAGGCTGTGGTGGGGCGTGAGTCAGACCCCACTCTTAGGAGCCACTCTGCCTCAGCCCTGGCCCTGCTCACCCACAAGCCCTCCCAGGAGCACAGGCCCCACCTGGGGGCGGGGCCCTGGCTTTCCTCAAGGGCCCACGTTCCTGCCAGGCCCCAGCTGTTCCCTGGAGAGAGAGGGCAGTGGCAGTCCAGAATTCCGGAGGGGAGACAGTGAGGGCTCAGGCAACTGTCTGTCCACGGCCGACCTTTTAATCTGAAATGGACAGAAACCCACTCAAGTGGTCCTCACAGCAAGGAATGTACTGGATCCTAAAGGTGGCAGGCCAGGGCAAGGTGGCTTAGGCGTGGCCAGGGCGGAGGCTCAGAGATGTCACAGGCGGCTGGCTCTCAGAGGTGTCACCCTTGGTGGCTTCGCCTTGCTCTGTGTACACTGTCCTCAGGCAGGTGGCACAGATGGGCCCACAGCCCCACTCGCATGGGTTCTTAGCACCTGGGCCTTCTCGCCCTATCATCCACAGAGACCCTCTCAGAATATTCTTATTGGCCACATGTCAGCCCTGCCCCAAGGCAGTCACTCTGGCCAGCCTGGGTTGTGTCTGCTGCGCAGCACCGGGGAAGGCGGTAGGGAAGGAGCAGTGCTCAGAGGCCAGGAGAGGAAGTGCTGTCAGGAAAACAAATGGCAAGTGGGCCCCGCACTGTGAAACCCCATCACCACAGCCCTGTTCCAGAGAGAAGGGGACAAGTGACGTGGGGACATTCCCATAAGTTCAAGACCTGAGAAACATGCAAAGGACACGGAAAAGCTCGGCCCGTAGAGGTGTCCTTACCGAGCAGCACCGGAGGGGAGGGACCGAGAGCTGGAGATAGGCGAGGAAGAAACTGAGCTGAGAGACAGCAAATGCAGTTTTCTAAAAACACCCAGAAGTGAGCTCCGAGTAAAACCAGCCCCTGCCAGCCTGAGATTTCCCAGAATGCAGCAGGCCCGAGCCGCAGTTAAACCCTGCGCTCTGACCTGCAGGTGCCAGGCCTTCACGCGAGGGCCGCGCGTGCACTTCGCAGACCACGTCCTCCACCACGTCGCTCTCCCCCGGTGACACAGGAGCTGGGCTCTTGCGGGGCTTTCCTCCCATCTTCCTAAAATAACGCATTTCCACGGAGCCCGCGCTGCCCTCTGGGATTAATTAGCGACTGCAGGAGTCACGCGAGGTTTAGGTGGCCAGTACATCTTGACAGATGGCAGCTGAAAAGAAATGGGAAATGACTGCAGAGACGGTAATTATGATTTTCTGGATGTGAGGAGTTTATGAAATACCTCCAGGGTAGGAACTCCCACATAGTTCGTGGAGCCTCTGAGCCCCGTGGCTGGGCAGTAGCCAGTTACTCTGCTGAACTCGGGTTGGAAATGGCATTTCTTACTACATGAAAGGCAAAAAAAAAAAAAAAGAAAAAAAGAAAAAGAAGAGAAAGTTGATTTATATGCAAGACTTCTGCTCCATAATTATGGTCTAGAATTAATTGAATACCCTGTAGCTCTTTGTACTGCATATGGTAATGATGACCAAAAATGGGTTCTCATCTATATTTCTTTATTAACTTATCTAAAAGTGACATATTGTGAATAACAGCCTCCTGTACTGCTGGACTAGGCAACTTTATAATTTGCAAGTCAAGCTGTTTATTCTATTCAATTTGTTTAGGTAATTTATTTTTCTAGGAAGGAGGAAAAAGAGACCTAAATTATAGTAACTAATAGTTCCTATTGCTGGCAAGTGCCGGGGACTTGGAATGAATGAATATGAAGTGAGGTGATCACAGCCTTGTGTGGGAGCTCGATGAGTGGCCATACTAGTCTAATTCATGGGCTCTATTGAATTAATATGATTATGGAATATCTCTGCTCGGCCTGGCAATTAGCCCTGCGGAGCTGTTCCCGAGGGCCAGCTCCCGCGACAGGCAGGGCTGTGCAGACGCCCACACGGACACCCTGCAGAGGTGGACGCTGACCTGAGGTGGCCGCTCTCAGAGGAGGCCCCAGATGACAGTTTGGGGGTTCTCATCTTTTCCTCTCACTGCTCCTACCCTTCTCTTCCCCAGCAGACAGATGAGTGGTCAGGCAGAGGGAGGCCAATATAGGATCATATTTCCTCCCATATTACAATTACTTGTGATCTTTGTTACATACTCTAATCATCAGTTTTCAGCTATGAAAAAGACTTAACTTTTGTGTCCATATCAGGAGGCATCTCAGCACTTGGCCTCCTAATCAGATGGTACCTGCCTGACCCACAGCTGCCCTCCCCCATGGGATCCCGCCTTGCTAAGAGCAGGAAAGAAAAGGCTTTCTTCGCTGGCTTCCGCCACACCCCACCCCCCAGGCCCCAAAGTCTTCCAGTAGGGCAAGTCTCTGGCCAGCAAACTCTCCCCCTGTTACTGTTACCAGACTATAGGGGTCCATTTGCCCATGTGCACCAAAGCCCAATCAAATGAAAACAGAGTCTGAGCCAAAAAAGGGTTTATTAGTTGAGAGAAGGGCACAGGTGAGTTAGTGCTCAAAGACCTGGCTGGCCGATGGCTCCCAGAAGATGGGTTATAAGGGGGAAGATCATTAATTGTAAAAACATGGCTAAAGGAGTTGGGTTGTGAGCTCTACTGATTGGTTGGGATCAGGGTAGGGAGTAGTGATCATTGTGTCAGATCTTGGTGTCAGCCTTGGCGTTGTTCTGTCCCATCTCGCGAGGCTGTGGTCCGTAGGGTCATCCCACTCTCAGTCAAGACGTTATCTTTAGCTTGACCAAAACTCTGTTTCTGTGGTCGACAGACCTAGGGCTTTGTTTGATGCTGACCAGAATCTGATGTCCTAAGGGCTTAATGATTAAGGAAGGAAGTGGATGGACAGAAAGGAGAAAGGGTCATGTTCCATAAATTGAATTTCTGTGCAATTACATTACCATGGTGATGTAATTTAATATCTTCTGTAGTCATACACCTCTCAGTTCTTCATGCTACTCCCCTCATCTCAGCTGCTGAAGTAATTGGAAGACTTTATCAGACGGAATTTCCTGCTCTTCCCCGGCAAGTTAACAAATTGACCTGTATCCTGCTTTGGTCCCTACCCTTCCCATCTCCCTCCCTCCCTTCCTCCTTTGTCCCTCAGTAGGGACCACCTATTATCGCTCAGGCCAATCCCTCCAGCTTGTTCTAAATCCCAGCCCTCCTGCCTCCTGGGGGATTTGACTCCATTGACTCCATACCTTCTCCTGTGTTCTCTGACCTCTTTGTGTTGGTCCCTTCTCAACCACATTTAAATCCACTAAATATTAAGAAAACTCCACTCTGACTCAACTTTTGTCAGCTAACGCCCTGTTTCTGGTCTCCATTTCACAGCTGTGGGGTTTCTCTTCTCCCATCATTTCCTACAGACATTGCAGGTGACACCTGACATCTCCCACTAAAACATTTCTGCCACGGGCCCCAGTGGCCTCCCGCTTGTGGAACAGGCCACTCTCATCCCTCCACCTACGCTGCCTTAGCCTTTGTCCCTCTTAGAGGGGAGTATAGCATAGTGGTTACGAGCTGGGGTCACAACCTCTCTGTGCCTCAGTCTTTTCATCTGTAAAAAGGGGGTAGTAACAGTGTAGATGAAAGTGCTTACCATGCTACCTGGCATTTCGTAAGCACTCATTAAGTGCTGTTTATTATGATCATTGACTGCTCCCTCCTAAACTTCATATTTAACCATGCAATTATCTACTGGACATAACTGGATTCTGATCTTAACCCATCACCACTGAGCTCATCCTCTTCCCTCACACGTCCTTCTTCAGCGTTTTCTCTCTGTCAATGGATCCATGGGATACCAGGCTCCCAAAGCCAGAGCCTGGGTCTGGCACGTGGCCCCACCTTCTCCTTTAGCCCCCAGGGCTGATCAATAAACAACCCATCTTCTAGCACTTTCTTAGTATTTGTCAACTCTCTCTACTTTTCTTCATCCTCACCGCCAGTACCAGCAAGCACACTGCCATTGTGTCCTTACCTGCCACTTGATTTCGAATCCCCTTTCTGGAGCGTCTACAACCAGACACGTGTGTGTGTGTGTGTGTGTGTGTGTGTGTGTGTGTGTGTGTGTGTGTCAGTGTGCTGCCTGGACTCCACCGTGGCACCGCCGCCCTGAGAGGACGTAACAGCATCTGGGGGCCGGGCCAGCTCCCTGGGACTGCCCCTCACTGCTCCTCCAGCCGCTCCGTTTGTCCCTCAGCCATTGAAATATTTGCAGTTGCTTGGATATGTCTGTTATTGGGGAAGCGACTCAAACCCAAAGTGAAAGTACAGCAGACTCTGTGGAGAACAACCAAACAAAGTAGGTTCAGAGATGGCACCTGCATTGGCGCCTTAAGGAGGCGTCCTGGAGTCCCACACACTATCCTGCTCACCGTGGGGCTCACGGACAGGCTCTCTCTTAGCAGCAAGGGAAGCGAGGGGACTGACCTTGTGCAGCTAAAAGTCCGTCTTTAGGCAGGTTGAAGGGGAGTGTGACTACAGCCCCTGCCCGGCTTGCTCGTACAGTGGAGGGGGGCACTCTCGGGGTGGCCAGGAGTCCTGTCCAAGTGGCTATTTGGGGGCTTGTACCCTGTGCATCAAGCAGCAGGACTGGGGACCCCTTACTGCCATTCCTGTACTGATGTTCCTTGACCCGCTTCCTGTGTCCACTGAGCACGGCTCCTGCCTTCAGCTGGTCTCTGGGCTCTCTGGGTAGACAGCTTCCTGGAGGCCCTGCTCTGGCTCCCCACCCAGGACCCCAATTGGCCCACAGCGAAGGCCTCAGGTCTTTAGGTATTTGTGTTGGATGGGAGTCATGTCTGGCCCTCTGTCCCCTGAGGGGACACATACTAAGCTCTCTAAGGGGTTCTCATGGAGCCCCTTTCACTTGGCTTAAGATGAAGGTAGAAAAAAATGTAATAGCATTTCAAAAAGTTTTTCTTTAGAGAAATCTCCCAAATCTCCCATCTCTCTCACCCTATCCCCTAGGCTTCCCTTATGTGCCTGCCTAGAGGTGAGCGCTGGGCTGTGTACTTTTAGTTACCTCCTCCTGGAGAAGTGATGCTCAGAATGATGGCGCTATAAGCCTGCCGGACGGCCTGTCGCATCCGGAAACCGCCCCCCCACCCCCCCGCCCGGGTCCTAGGGCACAGTGCTCTGGTGTCTCCCTTCACCAGCAGCCAGCGGCCTCACAGGAGAGAGGGGCCGCCCTGGACTTTGGGGAGGTGCCCTTGTTAGTGGGGGGACCTGGCTGTGGGCTCATCCAGGGTCAGGCCCTGCTGCCTGTGTCAAGGAATTCCGTGTTCCCAGTGGAAATGGAATGCCAGCCACACTTGTAAGGAAAAGTCTCTCAGAGCCATGTTACAAAAATAAGAAGAGCAGGTGAAATCCTTGTAATAACATGTTTTGTTAAACCCAACATATCAAAAATATTATTTTAACTTGTAATAAATATAAAATATACTGGGATAATGTATATAGATAAATAGATAGATAAGTAACTTGCATTTCTAAGTATCAATAGCTATTTACATATGTATTTTTATTTTAAAATATATATTTTTATTGATTTCAGAGAGGAAGGGAGAGGGATAGATATAGAGACATCGATGAAAGAGAATCATCGATCAGTTGCCTCCTACAAGCCTTCAACTGCAACCTAGGCATGTGCCCTGACTGGGAATTGAACTGTGACCTCCTGGTTCATAGGTTGATGCTCAAACAGTGAGTTACATTGAGTAATTCTTTGGTAGCTGATAATTTTTAGCTCCTTGCTGTATTACCTCATTATTATTATTATCTTACCTTATAATAGAGAAACATGCAAATTGACCGCACCTCCGCTATGCCCACGATTGGGCCAGCAGGAGGCTGGGGGCGGGACTCCGGGTGGCATATCCGCCGTTGAGAAGATCAAGATGGCGGTGCCCAGTGGCCGGGCCCATGCCGCCGCTCCCGGGGGTGCCTGGGGCGATCGGCACCCCGGGGGGCCTGGCCAGGCCCATGCGGCCGCTCCCGGGGGTGCCTGGGGCGATCGGCACCCCGGGGGGGCGTTGCCGGGCCCATGCCGCCACTCCCCGGGGTGCCTGGGGCGATCGGCCACCTAGGGGGGCGTATCCGGGCCCCTCCCGCCCCTCCCGGGGGTCCCAGGGTTGATCGGCCACCTGGGGGGGCCCCTCCCGCTCCTCCCGCCCCTCCCGGGGGTCCCGGAGGCGATCGGCCACCAGGGGGGGCATGGCCCGGCCCCTCCCCCCCTCCCGGGGGTCCGGGGGTCGATCGGACACCTGGGGGGCATGGCCCGGCCCCTCCCGCCCCTCCCGGGGGTTCCGGGGGTCGATCGGCCACCTGGGGGGGGCGTGGCCCGGCCCCTCCCGCTGCTCCCGGGGGTCCCAGGGGCCGAGGCTTTCTGGGCCTTGGGCACCAGCGGGGAGCCTGCACCGATTGCAGGAAACCACTGGGGGTCGGCTCCTGTGATCGGTAGCAGGGACGCTGGGTGCGGGGAGCCCAAGGCCAGGAAAGCCTGGGGCGGAGGCTTTCCCGGCCTTGGGCACCAGTGGGCAGCCTGCACGGATAGCAGGAAACCACTGGGGGTCGGCTCCTGCGATCCTTAGCAAGGATGTTGGGTGCCGCTGAGCCCAAGGCCACCGCCCGGGGCCGAGGCCTGACCCTGAAAAAGGCAGAAGGCGGTGGCCACAGCCAAGGCCTGGGTCCCTGGTGCCGGCAGAAAACTGGTGCAGGCAGCCAGGTGAATGAAGGTCTATTGCACGAATCTTCGTGCAAACGGGCTACTAGTCATTTTATAGATGTGCACATTAAGACACAGAGAGGTTCACCAACTTGCCTGAGGTCACACAGCACTTCAGTGGAGGAGCTGAAATTTGAAAATTGGCAATCTGGCTTCCCATATACACCTTCAATAAAAATAAAAGTTTTTATTTTAGTAAAAGCAATCCTCTTTCTGAATAAAGTGCTTGGGTTGTACAACTGCCTGGCATTTTGAAGGAGGTAAGATTTGTGCAGCTCCTGGCTTTTAGATTTCTAAAAAGAGTTCCAAGAGGTAACAGCCTAAGGGTGGAGAAGGTGGAAAGGTGGGAAGAACGCAGAATGGCATAAAGGTCCTTTCTCAGTACAAAGGTGAAAGGTGGTAAGCTGAAAACTCAGGAGAGTAGGGTGGATAGGATCCTGATAAGCTTGGGGCACCCCAGAGCAGGGGGTGTGCACCTGGCCGCGGTCATCGGAAGCAGGTGTGGATGAGCGTTAGCAGGAGGTGGGAGGTCTGGGCAGGGGGCCTGAGGCAGCCCCACTAACCTGTGCTCACCCCCAGGGAAGGGCAGGCTGCAGACCCCACCCACAAGGGCAATGGCATCTGCTGATGGCAGGTGGGGGCCAGGCCCGGGGGGTCCACAGAACATGGGTTAGAGAAAGGCCCTGGTGACCGGGGATCATCTCAGGGACAGCCAGGAAGGGCAGCAGCAGATGGCCAAAGGCTGCTCCTGGTTCTTGAGAGGCACGGAGAGAGCCCAGAGACCCACCCACCGTGCCGAGGCCGGCCTGTGGCCAGGAGACCCAGGGTCCCTGCGAGCTGAGGCTACACCTGTGTTCAGCCATTGCCACTCAGTGGAGACAGGTTTTGGCTCTGCAGAAGCAAGCAGGTGGGCTCAGGGCGGCTGGATGCACATCCTGTGAACACGGGGACATGCTGATCCAAGAAGCTCCAGGCACTAAGGGGTGTTAGACCCAGCCCCCCACTTGGGTGGGCCAGCTCCTGTGCTGCTACAACAGAGAGGTCCCTGTGCCTGGGCTGTCTGGCTGCCCCACCTCCATCCCCAGCCGAAGACTCTCCAAAGAGGGAAGAAGGGAGAGAAGACAAGAGAAAACCAGGAGAATGAAATGAATCTTTCTTCCCTTAAAGAGGCAATCACTTGGGCCAGGCGAGGGCAGGAGTGGAGGAAAATGTTTCTGATGCGCATTCATCCTGAAACACTGGGTCAGGCCGCTGGCTCTGTGCATGCAGCGGGATTCATCTCGGAGACCGAGGACATTCCAGCGAGTGGGGCCCTGGGGAGTGTGCACGCACAGGCCAGGGCTCCGAAGCGTGCGCTTGCACGTGTGTGCACGGGGCGTGCCTGCGAGTCCCGCCAGCAGCCACAGCCCTGGCTCGGGCCCTGCCCTCCCCACACCCAGACAGACCGCCCTTGCCCTGCACCCCCGGCCTCCGACCCCTCCGCCACCTTAGGAGCTGGCCTGGGGTCCCCACTTGTGAGAGGAAGAGGCGCAGGCAGAGGAAAAAGCACTCTCCAGGGCGGCGTCTATGTGGTGGGCAGCCCGGCCTCGAGCCCAGAGCTTCCTGTGCGGCTGGTGTGTTTCCTCCTCCGTCTGTCTGTCTGTGTGGCCCCTACCGGAGCCCTCTGTCTGTCTGTCTGTCTGTGTGGCCCCCACCGGAGCCCTCCGTCTGTCTGTCTGTCTGTGTGGCCCCCACCGGAGCCCTCTGTCTGTCTGTCTGTCTGTGTGGCCCCCACCGGAGCCCTCCGTCTGTCTGTGTGGCCCGCACCGGAGCCCTCCGTCTGTCTGTCTGTCTGTGTGGCCCCCACCGGAGCCCTCCGTCTGTCTGTGTGGCCCGCACCGGAGCCCTCCGTCTGTCTGTCTGTCTGTGTGGCCCCCACCGGAGCCCTCCGTCTGTCTGTCTGTATGTGTGGCCCCCACCGGAGCCCTCCGTCTGTCTGTCTGTCTGTGTGGCCCCCACCGGAGCCCTCCGTCTGTCTGTCTGTCTGTGTGGCCCCCACCGGAGCCCTCTGTCTGTCTGTCTGTCTGTGTGGCCCCCACCGGAGCCCTCCGTCTGTCTGTGTGGCCCGCACCGGAGCCCTCCGTCTGTCTGTCTGTCTGTGTGGCCCCCACCGGAGCCCTCCGTCTGTCTGTGTGGCCCGCACCGGAGCCCTCCGTCTGTCTGTCTGTCTGTGTGGCCCGCACCGGAGCCCTCCGTCTGTCTGTCTGTCTGTGTGGCCCGCACCGGAGCCCTCCGTCTGTCTGTCTGTCTGTGTGGCCCGCACCGGAGCCCTCCGTCTGTCTGTCTGTCTGTGTGGCCCCCACCAGAGCCCTCCGTCTGTCTGTCTGTGTGGCCCCTACCGGAGCCCTCCGTCTGTCTGTCTGTGTGGCCCCCACCGGAGCCCTCCGTCTGTCTGTGTGGCCCGCACCGGAGCCCTCCGTCTGTCTGTCTGTCTGTGTGGCCCGCACCGGAGCCCTCCGTCTGTCTGTCTGTCTGTGTGGCCCCCACCAGAGCCCTCCGTCTGTCTGTCTGTGTGGCCCCTACCGGAGCCCTCCGTCTGTCTGTCTGTGTGGCCCCCACCGGAGCCCTCCCAGGTGGAGCGCGGGTCCCTGGTGAGGTGCGCGCTGCGCAGGTTGGTTCCTCGCCCCCTGGCCGACCAGGGCCGCGGCTCCCCGGGTGCCGGGCTGTGTCCTGCCCACAGCGTGGCTGCCAAAGAAGACTGCGTTTTAAATCATCGGCTGGCAGAGGGCGGGCTGGACTGGGGAGCGGCCCCCGAGGCCACGGGGCGCCGAGGCGGTGCCCGCCCTCCCAGGCTGCTGGCGTAGGGAGCATGCAGGGCCAATTTCATGGCTGATAAACTCTCTGTTCACAAGACTTCACAGACAAATGAGAGCCGGCTCTTCTCCTCTTTGCTGCGACATTTATTTCCTCCTCGTTGAGAGAGGCCGGGGTCCCAGCGCCGCAGTCCTGCCCTGCAGCCGGGGCGTGGGCTCTTGGTGATGAAAGTGCGAGCACCGGGTGCAGGGTTAGCCCAGGGCCCGCCGCGTGCTGGGCAGAGCGGCTGCGCTCCGCTGGGAGCAGCGGGCTGGGTGGGGGGCTGGGGCGAGGTTCTGGGGCTCTGCGGGAGGCTCCCTGCTATTTGGAAAGGGCGCGCCTCCCTGGGTCTGAAACAGTGGGACTTGGTTTGATGCAGAAATAATCTCGTGGGCATTTCTCCTCATGGGCATGCCCTGCTCTCACTGGGTTCCCCGGCCCAGCTCCCTCCTGCCCGTCCCCGAGGCCTTCCCGGTGCCCCAGCTCACAGCCACCTCCTGCGGCCAGAAGGGAGTCCAGGCCCATTCCCAGCGCTGCTCCTCATTGGAGCCCCCGGTTCGCCCACAGCAGACACCGGCCACTCGGTCCTGTCCGTGGGCGGGACCCCGCCGGAAGTGATGACGCGGAGGAGCCCGTGGCCTGAATGGTCCAAGTGGGCGCCTGTCCCAGCTGAGTCACAGGACCTCACTCGTAAAGGCCTCACTCTGCCAGCATGCCTCGGCCGGCTTGGCTTCTCTCCCTCATCACTCTGGAAGGTTCTTGAGAGTAGGTACCATGTATTTTCTCCTGTGCCCTCCCCAAGTATGAAACACGGGCATACACAGACACAAAAGACAACACGCGTGCACACACACACAGACACACACAGACACACCCAGAGACACAGAAGACAGAACACGCATACACACACACGCACACACACAGACACAGAAGACAGAACACACACACACAGACACACACCACACACACAAAGACACACACACACACAGACACACGCACACACACAAATACACACGCACACACACAGACACACACACACACACACTCACACTTCAGAAGCACAAAGAGCCGCCACCAGATATACACACACAAGACACACACAATACACATGAGGACGCAACACGGTGCTGCATGTGCATGTTGGATCCACAGGCCAGGCTCTGGGCGCTTGCTGTCTGCTGGGCACACACAAACATGCTCACTCCCATCCACTCCCGGGCACACAGGAGTGAGAGGGAGAGCGTGTACAAGGGATTTGGGCAGAAAGCAGGACTAGTGACATTCGCCCTCCCGACACCTCGGGTCTGGAAGCCCAGTTCAGGCGGCGAACAGGGGCCGGAAGAGCTCCCAGCCGCTTCCCTCCTGCGAAGTGTGGTCAGCGGCCTTGCTTGGGGTCATTGTGAGGGTCAGAGAGAGAAAAGATGCCACAGTGTTTGGTTCATGGAAAACAGACTGTTAATTTCCCTGAACAACGAGCCTCAGCTGTTCAGAAAAGGGGTCAGTTGGCAAAGAAAGATGCCTTTGTTGGTCCCCGGCTGGAAAAGGTTGGCAGGAAAGGAACTCAGAGTCTCACAAATGGGCATTTTAAACATTAAAATTGTACCATTCATTAACATTCTTCTACTTTATAGGAAGACTAGAGGCCCTTTGCATGAAGATTCGTGCAATAGACCTTCCTTCACCTGGCTACTGGCACCAGTTTTCCTCCAGCACCGGGGACCCAGGCCTTGGCTCTGGCCACGGCCTTCCGCCTTCTTTCAGGGTGGGTGGCTTGGACCCCAGCGGCGGCGGCAGTGTGGGGCGGGAGCTGCCGGGCCCCACGCCGCCATCTGCGATTGGGGCGCCGCCGCCGCCCAGGTCCCTCAGTGATAGGAGGGACCCAGGCGCCGCCGCTCCGACCATGATCGCTGAGGGGCGGGACCGGGCGCCGCCGCTGTTCCCACCGCGACTCTCGCTGGCCAATCGGCCACCCCGAGTCCTGCCGCCCGCGCCTCCCGCCGGCCCCATCGGTCCCTCCTCAGCGGCGGCCGATCGGGCCGTTGAGAGGCGTGGGGGGTGGGACTCGCGAGTCCCGCCACCCGCGTCTCTCAACAGCTGGATAGGCCACCCCGAGTCCCACCCCCCAGCTTCCTGCCAGCCCAATCATGGGCGTAGCGGAGTGATGGTTAATTTGCACATTACCCTTTTATTAGGTAGGATACAATCTACTTTAAACATTTTGTAAAATACAGAAAAATACTAAGAAGAGTATTTTTAAAAAGCACCCAGGGTCCCACCGCCAGCCCCTTCACCCACGGACTCCCTGCCCACGCCTCTCCCAGCCCGGCCGTGTGCAGCCCGTCTGGCCTGCAGGCAGCAGGCGGGAGGCAGGGAAGTGTCTGCCGTCTCAGGCGGGTTTTGGGAGCAGAGAGGGTTGGTTTTGCAGTGGTAGTGCAGTGGGAGTGTGCGTCAGGAAGCCTGAGGGTTGGTTTTACGTGTCACCTTGTCGGGCAGGAGTGCCAGAATTAAGCGTCATTCTGAGTGCCTGTGAGCGTGTTTCTGAATGAGACTAGACTAACCTTTGAGTCACAGGCTGAGTAGAGTAGACCGCCCTCCCTGGCGTGGGGCAGTCGGAAGGCTTGAACCAGAGGCTGAGAGTGGGACCAGCACCTCTGCGTGTCCTCAAGCTGCGGCCTTGGGCTCAGAGGAGGACTCACTGTCTGCTCTCCTGGTCTCAGGCCTCCCGGCTGCAGAACTTGGGGCTTCTCAGCCTCCATAATCCTGTGAGTGAATTCTTATAGGAAATCCTCCATCTATCGGCTATCTATCATCCATCCATCTATCTATCCATCTATCAGTTATCTATCTATTTAATATATCATACATCTGTCTTCCAACTATCATCTCTCTATCATCTCTATCTACTAATATCTATCATCTCTATCTATCATCTATCATCATATCCAACTATGTATCTATCATCTATCATATCTATCTATCTATATCATCTATCTATCTATATCATATATCTATCATCTATCTATCATCTATATCTATCATACTACCATCTATGATCTGTCTATCTATCAGATCTATCTATCATCTATCCACCCACCACTGTGCTGGGTGCTAGGAAGAGTGCATATATAAGGCAGTCACCTTTAACACACTGTTTACCATCTGGGCCCCGTCTTGGTGTCTGACTGTGCTTGACTAGACTAATGATGCTGTCAGGTGTGAGAGGTACTAACAATAAGGTAGACTTCTTATTCTCCTACTCCACACTCGGCAGTCCGCCCTGGGCTCCCGGGTCCAGGAGGAAAGGGAGTGAGTAGGGAGAAGATATCAGCAACCACCTCCCACCAGGGGCCTGAGCGCCAGAGCCTCCTCCCAACAGCTTGGGCGCCACCAGCCATGCTGCCGCATGGGACACACCACCTGCCTCGACCGCCTTTTTAGGACCCTCGGTGCTCACTGGACTCTTTCTTCCCGGTAAGCTTGTCTCCTAGGCCTCGTCACTGGCAGCGCCAGGCACTTGCTCTGCACTCTGTGCGCCTGGCTCTGCACACACTCCCTGTGCGGAGGGCTGACCCTCCTGGCACATGGCAAGGCCTTAGAACCAGCCTTTGCGGACAGTCCCTGAGGGAGCCCTGCCTGCCCCCCACTCCTCAGAGTGCTCCTTGTCCCCACGCTGCAGGGCCAGCCCGCACATGCTCCACCGGCGGAGGAGGAGCAGCACACAGAGCCTGCTCCCAGGTTTGTCTAATCGAGTTCCCGCCCCTCCCCCAGCTCCCGGCCACAGCCCTGAAGCAGGACTGCAGGCGCTCCAGCAGGCGAGGGGCTTGTGACCGGGCCTGAGCAAACAGGATCCAGCCCTGGCGTGAACATACAATGGAGCCACGACAGTCTCTTCAATAAATGGTGTTGGGAAAATTGGACAGACACATGCAAAAAAATGAAACTAGACCACCAACTTACACCATACACAAAAATAAACTCAAAATGGATCAAAGACTTAAACATATGACGGGAAACCATAAAAATACTAGAGGAATCCATAGGTAGAAAAATCTCTGACATATGCCAAAGCAATTTCTTCACTGATACTGCTCCTAGGGCAATGGAAACTAAAGAGAAAATAAACAAATGGGACTACATCAAAATAAAAAGCTTTTGCACAGCAAAGGGAACCATCAATAAAACAACAAGAAAGCCCACTGCATGGGAGACCATATTTGTCAATGATATCAACGATAAGGGTTTAATCTCCAACATTTACAGGGAACTCATGCAGCTTAATAAAAAGAAGATAAACAACCCAATCAAAAAATGGGCAACTGATCTAAATAGACACTTTTCGAAAGAAGACAGAAGGAAGGCCAAGAGACATATAAAAACCTGCTCAAAGTCACTAATCATCAGAGAGATGCAAATCAAAACAACAATGTGGTACCATCTCACACCTGTCAGAATGGCTATTATCAACAAGTCAACAAATGACAAGTGCTGGCGAGGATGAGGAGAAAAAGGAATCCTCGTGCACTGCTGGTGGGAATGCAGACTGGTGTAGCCACTGTGGAGAACAGTATGGAGTTTCCTCAAAAAACTAAAAACAACAACAACAACAACAAAACAAAACTAAAAAACTAAAAATGGAACTCACATTTGACCCAGTGATCCCACTTCTAGGAATATATCCCAAGAAACTAGAAACACGAATCAGAAAGGATATATGCACCCCTATGTTCATAGCAGCACAATTCACCATAGTGAAGATTTGGAAACAGCCTAAATGCCCATCAGCAGATGAGGGGATTAAAAAACAGTAGTACATCTACACAATGGAATACTATGCTGCGGTAAAAAAGAAGGAGTTCTTACCATTTGCAACAACATGGATGGAGATGGAGAGCATTATGCTAAGTGAAATAAGCCAGGCAGAGAAAGATAAATATCACATGATCTCACTCATTTGTGGAATGTAATGAACAACATAAACTGATGAACAAAAATAGATCCAGAGACAGAGAAACATCAATCAGAATGTCAAACCTCAGGGAAGGTAGGGGACAGTGGGGGTAAGGGGGAGAGATCAACCAAAGGACTTATATGCATGCATATAAGCCTAATCAATGGACACAGACAACAGGGTGGTGGAGGCATGAATGGGAGGTGGGGGGTAATGGGGAATAAGGACACATGTAATACCAAATCAATAAAGAAATGAAAAAAAAAAAAAGGATCCAGCCCTGGCGTGGGCCCTGCCTGCAGCATGTGCCAGCTGCATGGCTTCGTGAGGGTATTCACCTTCCTCTGGCCTTGGGTTTTTCCACCTTGAAAACGGACACCATCAGACCCTCCTCCCAGAGCAGCGAGGTGCCGGGGAGTCCTGGCGGAGTGGGGTCCAGCACCCTAATGCGTGGCAGCCACTGTCACTAGGAAAGGCGTGCCTCTGTCTAGGTTTCTCCGGCAGGTCCAGCAGCCCCTGTGGTCACCCACACCTGCCTGCCTGGCTGTCCCCACATCCTGCACCGGCTCTTGGGTTTCTATGTTCTCCTTGGGTGGGAAGGACAAGGCCGACTTAAGTGTGGAGCCTGTCAGTGGACCGGAAGCGGGAAATCGGGGTGGAAACCATGGCAAATTAAGACCTGTCACTTCGCCAGCATCTCCCCATGCAGCTCCGCCCCCGAGGGCTCCGTGTGGGTCAGTGTGAGGTTTCGGGTGAGCTCTCCTGGCATTTGTTCGTCGTTTATTCAGTGAGTATTTGCGGGAGGACAAGCCTATGTCGTACATCATTCCAGGGCCGGAGGTAGAGCCACAGAAGGCAGAGCTCAGGGGGCCCCACAGGTGTTAGCAGACACTGAGGAGACAGGGCGGGTGCTGTCCTCCTGGGGATCCCAGTGGGGCTGGTGACCGGCTGGGGAGGACTGGTGTGGCAGGGAGGGTCCGGGAGCTGGGGAGGACTGCTGGGTGGACGGGGGGAGGGGGGCAGGTTTAGAGGGGGGAGGACTGCTGGGCGGACGGGGAGCAGGTTTATGGGGGGGAGGACTGCTGGATAGACGGGGGAACAGGTTTATGGGGGGGAGGACTGCTGGATGGATGGGGGGCAAGTTTATGGGGGGGAGGACTGCTGGACAGACAGGGGGCAGGTTTATGGGGGGAGGACTGCTGGAGGACAGGGGGGAGCAGGGTTATCAGGGGGAGCACCCGGAGGGAAAGAACAGAGTGGGCCTGGGCAGGGGCCCCCAGACCATGGTGAGATCTGACCAGAGGGGAGCTTTGCTGGTAAAAAAAAAAAAAAAAAAAAAAGGTAGGGGTCCCTCCCCCTCTGCCCCCTGCCCTCTGCCCTCTGCCCCCTCCCCTCTGCCCCTTCCCCTCTGCCCCCTCCCCTCTGCCCCCTCCCCGGGCCCCAGAGGTTCTGAAGACGATGGGCGTGTGGGGAGGGGAGGCTGCAGAAGCTCACGCCTGAAGCCTCGCTGCCCAGAGGCCTCCGCGGTGGGGTTGCTGCTGCGGAGGACAGTGATGGGGAAGGAGACCCGGCCTCCAGCCCCAGGCCTGCAGAGGGCGCTGCCGTGGGGCTGGGCGGGAAGGCAGGCAGCCCAGAGCTCCCTGGGGGCCGGGGAAGACGAGGTCCCTGGGAGCTCCCAGGTTGGGACGCTTTTGCCTGGTATAGGTGTTGCTGTGGAGAGAGATGCCACCTGTGCTTGTTCCGTGGAACCAATGACCTCGAGGGTTGATGTAACCCGTGTGCTGACCAGTCGAGGGGCTCAGACCCAAAGCCAGCTTGTGAGAAGGAAGCTGCCCCCTGGAGGCGGGGGTAGCCTGGATGGTGTAGCCCAGGAGCAGCTGTGGAGTTACCCTGCCACAGGCCACAACTGTAAGCTCTGGACACAGCATTGAACCACCTGTGGGGGGGGGCAGGTTTATGGGGGGAGGGCTGCTGGACGGACAAGCGGGAAAGGGCACCAGAGTGCCCACAGGGAGGGGCTGAAGCAGGAGGACTCTGGGCGGGTCCCTGTACCAGCTGGAGTCGGGCAGCAAGTGGGGACAGAAACCCAGAGTCCCACCCGCTTGGAGAACGAGAAGGTAGGCTTGGGGCCCCCACAGATGGGGGAAAGTGAGGGGAGACATCTCAGAGGAGAGAGGCTGAGAGAGTTCAAATGTTGTGGGTGAACTGCCCACATCCCCGCTGACCCCAGACCAGGCGCCGAGTCCAGCGAAGCTCAAGGGGCAGGACAGAAGTTCACGGTCACCCCCCACAGGGAGTTGGCCTTCTCAGCACGTGCCACCCACGCGGCATGCCTGCTGGGAAAGTCAGTGTCCCCGGAGAAAGTGGGTGCAGAGGAGGGGAAACTTCACCGAGGAGCCAGGAGGGACCTGGGCATGCGGGGCGGGGGCGGGGGGGGGGGGGAGATGAGTGGCCGCCACTGCGCTCAGGTCAGCGTGGGCACCGGGAGCACAGGCGTGTGGCCTCAGGGGCACACGGGCTCTGAGCTGATCTGTAGCAGACGGTTCTCGGCTCCACATAAGCATTTGTCCATTAAGCCACCATGGGAAACCACTGCCTCCCCACCCCCACCCGTGCCCCGGAGGGATTCCGGTGACCTTTTAGGGGGGCTCTTGTAGGCAGTGTGGGGGCAGGAGCACATGGAGATGCTAGGGTCCGGTGGGCCCAGTCCAGTCGCAGATGCCTCGTGCTTAAAAAGGAGAACCCCGATGTCCCAGGCCTGGGGCGAGCGAGGAGCGCAGTGAGGATGGTGGAGGGGCGGCTGCGGTGCGAGGGAGCAATCCGCTGGGCCTGCTCGTGCTGCTGCTGGCCCCTGTCTCCCCTGTGGGCACTCTGCGGCCCACCTTGACGGTGGGAATCCACTCTTGGGGCCTCCCTGGGATTGGTGGGTCCCATTCTGAGCGCCTGACCTGGGGGACCCCAGGCCTCCCACCTGCCAGCCAGCCTGTGTGCTTCACCCTCGGACCATGGTTCTGGGGGCCGCCCCAGGCGCCGCCCCCCCCCCCCCCCCTTGGTGAAAGGAGCCGAGCAGGCGCAGCCTGCCCTTTCCCGCTTGTTGGCAAATTCAGGAAGAGCGAGTTAACGGGGAAGTTAGGGCGGGCCGCAGGGCTGCCGCTCAGCGGGGATGAAGCGGTCGACGGCACAGGCGGGAAAAGAAAAGGAGCTTCCGGCCTCCTCGCCCGCTTGGTCAGCAGAGACGCTCCAGAGCTCGCAGGGAAGGACTCTTCCGGAATCAGACATGGCTCCTGGCTGTGGGAGCCCCTTTAATTGGCTGCACGGAAACCTGCAGGCTCCCCGGAATCAATAGGCTGTGGGCTGGGAGGCAGCAGGTGGTGCTGCCGCCGCTGGAGGCTGACGAAGCCACCCTGTGCGGCTGCTTGCTGATTAGCATCGGAGTCCGTGCACACAGCCCGGAACAGCTGTGGCTCAGGAGAGGCCAGCCTGGAGGCGCGAGGCCGGCAGGAGGGGTGGCTGGTGTTCGTGGCCCACTGCCTCCCCGCGCTCCCCTCCCCAGCTCCCAGGACGGAGGTGGGCAAAGCTGGCAGCTCAGGAGCCCCAGGCTGGACTGGCAGGCTTGGATCCAGGCCCCGGCTCCCCCCACTCCCCCCTCCTCCTCCTGTCAGCTCCAGGCCAAGTGGGTGAGGCTAGAGGGGCCTCGCATCTGGGCGCTTCTGTGTGAGTCAGGTCCCCAGCAAGCTGCCCTCTTCCTTCGTTTGTCCTGAGCACCTACGGTGCGTGGGGCACTCTGCAGACGCTGGGACATGCCTGCCCGCAGGCTTGTCTGGTGGTCACTGCGTAAGGCCTGGAAGGAGAGGCAGACACCAGTAGTGAGATCCAGGGAGAACTGAAGCAGCTGGACCCCCAAGGATGAGGGGTGCAGCCCGGGAGAGCTCCAGGCGAAGTTCCCGCAGAGGAACAGGCAGACGCAGAAATGTTGAGAAGGAGGAGGACGGGGGCGATGGAGACAGAGAAGGTGAGGGTGAGCGTGGGCAGGACGGCATGCGCTGCACAGGCCTTGTGGACAGGAGGATCAGCCTGATATTTATTCTAAATGACATGTTTGAAAATAGTCACCAAAGGCCATTAATTGACTCAGTTTCACTGCTCATTTACCCACTTCGTGCATGCATTCATTTTACTGTCCGTCCATTCAATTGTCCACTCGCTCACCATCACTCACCTATTATTTATGCCTCCTGAGGTTGATCGATCCCATTCCCTCTCTGTTGCCTTTTATTAACCAGTTCACACAAAGGGCTGGGCTTCGCCCCGAGAACGGCGCAGCGGCGGGACTGGACACCAGAGGGCGCGCGCGGCTCGCGCATCCGTGGCGCTCCGGCTCTGGGGGCCGGGCTGGAGAGAAAACCCGGCGGGTCCAGATTTTAGTTCTTCCCCTCATGCTGCACGGGTGGGGAAACTGAGGCCTGGAGAATGGGCTGGCTTGCTCAGGGTCACCTAGCGAAGGAGGAAGGAGGTGGGGCCCGCGCCCAGCGCCGGGGCCGTGGGGTGAGGGGACGTCACCTCAGGATGAGGACCACCGGAGCGGGTGTGGCCGGGTGTCCTGGGAGCCCAGGGCGCCAGCGAGCCAGACCCGAGTCCGCGTGGCTGCTCCAGCGGAGCCTCTGGGAAGCGTCAGGAGTCAGGGTCTCTCTTGGCCCGGGCCCCCCCTCCTCGCAGACCCTGGGTCTGGCGGCGGCGCCCTGGGTGCGGTGATGGCCTCGCCTGGCACTCCCACCGGCGTGGCACAGAGCGGAGAGCCAGGGCGCTTCCTCCCTGGAGGGGCCGAGAACCAGAGAAGTCGGCGATTCTCCCGAGGCCACACAGCAAGGAAGCAGCAAGTGGCCTGACCTACGGGGCCACGTGGGCAGAACTGGGAGGGGAGGCTGCAGAGGGGCCTGCGTCCTGAAGGGGCACCGCCCCAGGTCACCGCTCCCCTGGGCTGGGCACCGTTCCAACCACGGCTCCCTGGGCCTGGGCCCGGGCAGGGCTGCCTGCTTGGGGGACGGCCTGTGGCTTGTGGGGTGGGGCTGGCAGAGGCTTTGGCGGGGCTGGGAGGGCCCCCTTCCCCTGCTGGCACGCAGGACAGACGCTGCCCTTGCTAGTCCTGCTGGCTCTGTCCAGATCCGGTGAAACAGGGGTGACTAGACTTGGGGTGAGGCGCTGCGCACCACTGCACTTGTCTCTGGGCGACTCAAATCGGGGTTGGGATGCCGCTGGGCTCTGAGTCGGGTCCGGTGCTCCTGGGGGTGCTCTTGAGTTCAAGGGGGGCTGGACCCAGCCACCATCTCTCTTCCCCTCCCCGGCCTTCTCTGGGCTTCACCTTTGTGAGACGTGTGCCGGCCTCTGCCCCTCGGTCTCTTCTCCACCCGCACTCTGCCCGGCTCCTGCCTCCGTGGACATCTGTGATTTGTCCTCATCAAGGCCGGCCCCTCACACCTGCCGCCGGTGTGGGTAAACTCCAGGTCAGGGAAAGTGCGTCCTTCCACTCCTGCCGGCAGGACCAGGTGTTTACAAAGAGCGTCTCCTTCAGGCCTGGGACACCCGAGGGGTGGGGGTCACTGACAGCCCCTCCCCTGCCATTGGACCCAGTGGTCCTGGATGTAGAGCTCTTGGTTCTGCCTGGACCACCAGGCTCTGAGCACAGAAGCCTGTGCCGCATTTTGCTGTTAACCAGTTTGTCTTGTTTTGAGCTCAAGGATCTTACCATTTTTATTGCCTGGCAGAGCCAGACCCCACATTACTGGTTCGCCTTTGCCTCCCCGCCCAGGCACCCTCTGGCTCCTTCTTCCCACGGGATCAGCTCCCCCGGTGCCTCAGATATTAACGTCCAGCCTGCCCACCCCGGCCAGTGCCCCCGTGTTCACTAAGGGTTGTTTGGTTCCAGCTCGAAGCCATTGCTCATCAGAAGGAAACCTGGACTCTGACTGCTGGCCATGGTGCCCTCCTGTCTGAGCTCGGCCCCCGAGGGCCTGCCCACCACCACTGCCCTCCAGTTGCCCAGTCACGGCTGCTTCTGGACACCTGAGGCCTGCACCTGCCTCCAGGTCTACCCTCCATGTTTGTGGTGTCGCCTTTCACGCTGATGACCTGCCTGGTCCGTGCCGGCCTGGGGCCTCTCCTCCTCTCTGGGGACGTGTCTGGAGGCCAGGTCAGCCATGCCTTCGTCTCCCACCCAGAACCTGGCCATTCCCGAGAACCTTCCTCCTCACAGCCCCACCCTCAGCTCTGCCCACTCGCTGTCCGCCGCCACTTTGAGACATCCAGTTCCTCTCAGGTCCTCCGGGCAGCAGCCTTTCTGCCTTCTCTCCTTCCTGACCCAGCTCCAAGTCCGCGGTGTGTCCTTCAGTGCTCGCTTCCCCGTCTGGGAGCTCCCGCACCTTTGCAAGGTAAAGCCCGCTCCTGGGTGAGCCCTCCCTTCTCCCTGCCTTCTCCTCACGGCCCTGCACAGCACGCACTGCTGGAAAGAGGCACAGGTCATTCACAGCCCAAGGCCTCAGGGGGCCCATGCCAGGCCCGCGAGGATGGCTGGCAGTGCTGGTTCCCACCCAGCCACCACGGCCGGCCGGCACGCCGGCAGTACCTCCATCAGGGGACACAGTCTCAATCTGCATTCTCCCTCCCTGATGCAGGACAGGCAAAACAGAAGACGGCAGCAGAAGGTGACAGATTTGTCACAGATTTGCTGGGAAATCATCCATTCAACCGGCTCTGTTTGCCAGGAAGACTCCATGGTCCCAGGGTGATAAGAGGAAGAAAACCAGAGCTAGAGGCATTCATGAGGGCACAGACAGACGAGGCACAGCCTGCTGGGCCAGCAGTTAGAGGCACCCAGAGGCGCAGGGACCGAGATTCCCGGCCGCCGCTCTAGGAGGGCCCTGGAAGAGAAGAGAGCTAGGAAGGCGTGTGGATGAGATTGTTAGGAAAGGACGGTGAGAGGTAGGTCCACAACCCCCCAGCTGAAGCAGAGAGGTGCCCAGAGCATGAGGGTGTCTGGCAGTTCACACCCCGTAACCACAGATGAAAGCCACGTTCCCAGCAAGTGGAGAGGGAGCTGCACAGATGTCATTACATAGCGTTTCTGAGGAAGCGTTTGCTTCTCCCTCTCCCTGCTCGCTCCTGCCCTCTGCAACGTGGATATGAGGTCTGAACTCCGGCAAGCATCATAGCCATTTGGCTACCGGAGGAGCCATGTGCCAAGGAGAACAGGGCAGAAAGGTAGACGGACCACCAGGCAGCTTCGGGCAGCCCCTCTGGGACCTTACTCTGCGAGAGCGCTGGTCCCCTGTGCTGTCAGAGCCACGGGAGTGGGTGATTTTAGTAGCAACGGAGGGCACGGCTCGGGGCAGTGAGAAGACCCCAGGCCCGTGTAGCACGTGGTCATTAAGAGGCCGTGGGACCTTGTGAGAGGGGAGGGGTGTGAGGGGCAGACTGCAGCAGTCTGAGGGGGAACAGGAGGTGAGGACGTGGTGGGGAGCCCGTAAGGGTTGGCCATGTTTCATGGAGCAGGACTCAGAGGGCAGGAGGGAGGTGAAGCGTGATGGGGAAGGTGTGCGCCTCCTTGTTGCCCACACAAGCATAGCGCACACGGGCCGACGTGTTGGCGCAGGCAGGGGCCCTGCTGCGCAGGTGTGGGAAGGTGCTCAGCAGCGGGCCAGGGCGAGGGCCCTAGGAGAGCTGCCCCAGGGCCCCTGCTAGACAGCCCCTGCTCCATCTTGTACCTTCTCCCAGGCCCTGGGGTGGGGTCACTCGAGCACCTCCTACTTTGTCACCTAACGAGGCTGTATCTCGGTCTCCTGGAACGTGACGGGGTGTGCCTTCCCCCCACAGGCAGGTACATGAGGCAGTTCCAGGTGATGTTGATGAAACACTCCTCTCCCTGCCCGGGCCTCCTCCTTCCCTGACCAGATCTCAGGAGAATGTGTCTCATGCATGTGACAGGACTTCTGGGGATGGGGGCACCCCCAGCGCTCAGTGGCTGTGGGACAGGCTTCCCCGCCTCCGGCCGCGCTTCTGCTTGGTCTCCCAGGGACCTTGGGCACGTTCCTTTGATCTCTGGCCCCAGTTCTCCACCTGTAAGACAGGGCTGCCATCTTAAACATGTGAGCAGCATTAAGTGAAGTGAAATGAGCCCTGTCACTCCCTGAGCATCCTGCCCTGGGAGCCTCCGGGTCCTGGGGTGGGGCAGCAGGCCCTCCAGGCGGGTGCTCAGCCCTGAGCCCCTCCCCCACCTCCAGACACGCTTCCCTTCTCTGCTGTGGCAGGCCAGAGACCCCAGCTCCGGAATGGCTGTTGAGGAATTTTTCAAGAAAATGTGTTTAATTCTCTGAATTTATCTGGGCTCTCAACATAGAATAAGGCTTGACCCAGAAATAATCATGCTTCTCAACCCTACCTCCCACCCCTTTCGAGGTCTAAGGTGCAGAGGGCGGGGCTGAGCCGGACTTTCCTGGCCGAGAAGGCCTGGAGGGAATGAAGGGGCTGGAATGAGACACCCAGAGGGTCAAGGTGACCACATGCCACGTCTTGGGTGCCGAGCTGGGGGTGGGTGTCAAAAGAGACCCCAGTCAGGTGCTCCGTGCCCTTCGCAGAACGAGAGGTCTGGGTGAGAGAAGGGAAGGCCCAAGGGCCCATGTCAGCTGTGGCCGAGGGGACTGTGCCGCTCCGCCCTTTGACCCTGGGCTCCTTCCAGGACGGGAAGGTCAATGTAGGCAGGGCTTCGCCAAGCACAGCTCCCCGTGGAGACAGCCAGTCACTGGCGGGCCATGTGGGGCACCAAGCCTTTGCACTTCCCCTCTGATGCTGGGGCCTCCAGGAGCCACGGCCGGGGAGGGGCTCTGCTTCCAGACAGCAGCCCCGCAGCCACAGGCTTGCGCCCTGGTTGGAAGGGGAAGGCACTGCAGTGAGATCCGATGGGGAGAGAGATGCCGGACTGACCACCGCTGAGCGGGGAAATGTCTTCATTTGGTTTTGCATAGAGCAGTCAGAAGCCACACAGCGATGATGCCAGGAAAGGTGGGCAACCACTCAAACAGGCACCCAGGCCGGCGGTGTGATTTCAGGGCGCACTGCCCCTTCATATTACATGTCCTACACAAAGGCCTTTTGACTCAAATGCGATGTTAGTCTTCAGGGTCCAGCTGACTCCATCTGTGTGGAAGGTCCTGCTCCCAAGGCCTGCTCATCACACAGCCGCCTCAGGTCCTCCCTGAGGCATGCTGACCTGGTGCCTCCCCCCAGGTCCTCCCTGCGGCATGCTGACCTGGTGCCTCCTCCCCTCAGGTCCTCCCTGAGGCATGCTGACCTGGTGTCTCCTCCCCTCAGACCCTCCCTGAGGCATGCTGACCTGGTGCCTCCTCCCCTCAGGTCCTCCCTGTGGCATGCTGACCTGGTGCCTCCTCCCCCCAGGTCCTCCCTGCGGCATGCTGACCTGGTGCCTCCTCCCCTCAGGTCCTCCCTGAGGCATGCTCACCTGGTGCCTCCTCCCCTCAGGTCCTCCCTGAGGCATGCTGACCTGGTGCCTCCTCCCCTCAGGTCCTCCCTGAGGCATGCTGACCTGGTGCCTCCTCCCCTCAGGTCCTCCCTGAGGCATGCTGACCTGGTGCCTCCTCCCCTCAGGTCCTCCCTGAGGCATGCTGACCTGGTGCCTCCCTCAGACCCTCCCTGAGGCATGCTGACCTGGTGCCTCCTCCCCTCAGGTCCTCCCTGAGGCATGCTGACCTGGTGCCTCCTCCCCTCAGGTCCTCCCTGCGGCATGCTCACCTGGTGCCTCCTCCCCTCAGGTCCTCCCTGAGGCATGCTCACCTGGTGCCTCCTCCCCTCAGGTCCTCCCTGAGGCATGCTGACCTGGTGCCTCCTCACCCCAGGTCCTCCCTGCGGCATGCTGACCTGGTGCCTCCTCCCCTCAGACCCTCCCTGCGGCATGCTGACCTGGTGCCTCCTCCCCTCAGACCCTCCCTGCGGCATGCTGACCTGGTGCCTCCTCCCCTCAGACCCTCCCTGAGGCATGCTGACCTGGTGTCTCCTCCCCTCAGGTCCTCCCTGAGGCATGCTGACCTGGTGCCTCCTCCCCTCAGGTCCTCCCTGAGGCATGCTGACCTGGTGCCTCCTCCCCTCAGGTCCTCCCTGAGGCATGCTGACCTGGTGCCTCCTCCCCTCAGGTCCTCCCTGAGGCATGCTGACCTGGTGTCTCCTCCCCTCAGGTCCTCCCTGAGGCATGCTAACCTGGTGCCTCCTCCCCTCAGGTCCTCCCTGAGGCATGCTGACCTGGTGCCTCCTCACCCCAGGTCCTCCCTGCGGCATGCTGACCTGGTGCCTCCTCCCCTCAGACCCTCCCTGCGGCATGCTCACCTGGTGCCTCCTCCCCTCAGGTCCTCCCTGCGGCATGCTGACCTGGTGCCTCCTCCCCTCAGACCCTCCCTGAGGCATGCTGACCTGGTGCCTCCCCCTCAGGTCCTCCCTGAAGCATGCTGACCTGGTGCCTCCTCCCCTCAGACCCTGAGGCATGCTGACCTGGTGCCTCCTCCCCTCAGGTCCTCCCTGAGGCATGCTGACCTGGTGTCTCCTCCCCTCAGGTCCTCCCTGAGGCATGCTGACCTGGTGTCTCCTCCCCTCAGGTCCTCCCTGAGGCATGCTCACCTGGTGCCTCCTCCCCTCAGACCCTCCCTGCGGCATGCTGACCTGGTGCCTCCTCCCCTCAGGTCCTCCCTGCGGCATGCTGACCTGGTGCCTCCTCCCCTCAGGTCCTCCCTGCGGCATGCTGACCTGGTGCCTCCTCCCCTCAGGTCCTCCCTGAGGCATGCTGACCTGGTGCCTCCTCCCCTCAGACCCTCCCTGAGGCATGCTCACCTGGTGCCTCCTCCCCTCAGGTCCTCCCTGCGGCATGCTCACCTGGTGCCTCCTCCCCTCAGGTCCTCCCTGCGGCATGCTGACCTGGTGCCTCCTCCCCTCAGGTCCTCCCTGCGGCATGCTCACCTGGTGCCTCCTCCCCTCAGGTCCTCCCTGAGGCATGCTCACCTGGTGCCTCCTCCCCTCAGACCCTGAGGCATGCTGACCTGGTGCCTCCTCCCCTCAGACCCTGAGGCATGCTGACCTGGTGCCTCCTCCCCTCAGGTCCTCCCTGAGGCATGCTGACCTGGTGCCTCCTCCCCTCAGGTCCTCCCTGTGGCATGCTGACCTGGTGCTTCATCCCCTCAGACCCTCCCTGAGGCATGCTCACCTGGTGCCTCCTCCCCTCAGACCCTCCCTGCGGCATGCTGACCTGGTGCCTCCTCCCCTCAGACCCTCCCTGCGGCATGCTCACCTGGAGCCTCCTCCCCTCAGACCCTCCCTGCGGCATGCTCACCTGGTGCCTCCTCCCCTCAGGTCCTCCCTGTGGCATGCTGACCTGGTGCTTCATCCCCTCAGACCCTCCCTGAGGCATGCTCACCTGGTGCCTCCTCCCCTCAGACCCTCCCTGAGGCATGCTGACCTGGTGCCTCCTCCCCTCAGGTCCTCCCTGAGGCATGCTGACCTGGTGCCTCCTCCCCTCAGGTCCTCCCTGCGGCATGCTGACCTGGTGCCTCCTCCCCTCAGGTCCTCCCTGCGGCATGCTGACCTGGTGTCTCCCCCCAGGTCCTCCCTGCGGCATGCTGACCTGGTGCCTCCTCCCCTCAGGTCCTCCCTGAGGCATGCTCACCTGGTGCCTCCTCCCCTCAGGTCCTCCCTGAGGCATGCTCACCTGGAGCCTCCTCCCCTCAGACCCTCCCTGCGGCATGCTGACCTGGTGCCTCCTCCCCTCAGGTCCTCCCTGCGGCATGCTCACCTGGTGCCTCCTCCCCTCAGACCCTCCCTGCGGCATGCTGACCTGGTGCCTCCTCCCCTCAGGTCCTCCCTGAGGCATGCTGACCTGGTGCCTCCCCTCAGGTCCTCCCTGAGGCATGCTGACCTGGTGTCTCCTTCCCTCAGGTCCTCCCTGCGGCATGCTCACCTGGAGCCTCCTCCCCTCAGACCCTCCCTGCGGCATGCTGACCTGGTGCCTCCTCCCCTCAGGTCCTCCCTGCGGCATGCTCACCTGGTGCCTCCTCCCCTCAGGTCCTCCCTGCGGCATGCTCACCTGGTGCCTCCTCCCCTCACGTCCTCCCTGCGGCATGCTGACCTGGTGCCTCCTCCCCTCAGACCCTCCCTGAGGCATGCTGACCCGGTGTCTCCTCCCCTCAGACCCTGAGGCAAGCTCACCTGGTGCCTCCCCTCAGGTCCTCCCTGAGGCATGCTGACCCGGTGTCTCCTCCCCTCAGACCCTGAGGCATGCTGACCCAGTGCTCTGGGAGAGATTACTGCGGTAGCAGAGGCTGCCTGGCTATGTGAGTTTGGTCTGCCAGCCCCTGAAGGTCCTGCAAGATCTAGCTGTCCCTCACTCAGACACACACACACATGCCATGTCCACACACTCTCCTTTCGCTCCCTCACTCACTCACTCACTCACACTCTCTTCCTCACTGCCATTCTCCCGGCTGCCATCTTGGAATCTCTTTGTCTCTAGTTATGGCCTTTGTTTTGAAGTCTATTTTGTCTGATATGAGTATTGCTATCCAGATTTTTTCCCCTTTTCATTTGCATTGAATATATTTTTCCATCCCTTGTGCTCTCAATATGTGTTTATCTTTTGTTCTGAGGTGGGTCTCTTGTAGACAGCATATATATGGGTCATGTTTTATCACCCATTCAGTCACTCTATGTCTTTTGACTGGAGCATTTAATCCATTTACATGTAAGGTTATTATTGATAGGTATTTATTTATTGCCATTTTGATTTTCTTTATGCCTATGATCTTCAATCTCTCCTTTTCTTCTTCTCAAAGCAGTCCCTTTAACATTTCTTGCATTGCTGGTGTGGTAGTAATGTACTCCTTTAACCTTTTTTTTTTTGCCTGAAAAGCTTTTTATTTCTCCTTCAATTTTAAATGATAGACTTGCTGGCTATAGTAGTCTTGGATTTAGACCCTGGCTTTTCATTATTTTGAGTACTTCATGCCACTCCCTTTTGGCCTGTAGTGTTTCTATTGAGAAGTCAGCTGACATTCTAATGGGAACTCCTTTGTAGGTAATTTTCTGTCTCTTTCTTGCTGCCTTTTAGATTCTTCCTTTTTCTTTAATGTTTACATTTTTAATTATGATGTGTTTAGGTGTAGGTTCATCTTGATTGGGACTCTGTGCCTCCTGAACTTGTGTGACATTTTCCTTCACCAGGCTAGGAAAATCGTCTGTCATTATTTCTTTAAACAGGTTCATTGTTTTTTGCTCACCCTCTTCCCTTCTGGTATTCCTATAATGCAGATGTTGTTCTGTTTGATGTTGTCCCAGAGCTCCCTTAAACTATCTTCCTGCATTTTAATTCTTGTTTTCTATTTGCTGCTCTAATTGGGTATTTACTTCTACCTTGTCTTCCAATTCACTCATTCAATCCTCTGCTTCATCCAGTCTACTTTTAATACCTTCCAGTGTGTTCTTGATTTCAGATATATCATTTTTCATTTCTGCCTGGTTCTTGTTCATGACCTTTATTTTCCTTTTCATGCTGTTGTAATTTGTACTAAGCTCCTTAAGTACCTTTATAACCAATGCTTTGAACTCTATGTCTGATAGGTTGCTTGCCTTCATTTCATTTAGTTCTTTTTCTGGAGATTCTTTTTCTGGAGATTCCTTTTCTCTCATTTGGGGGTTGTTTCTTTGTCTCCCCATTTTAGCTGTCTCTTTGTATTTGCATTTATATATCAGAACTGCTATGCCTTCCAGTCTTTGTGGGGTGGCCTTATGTAGAAAGTGTCTTGAGGGGTCCAGTAGTGCAGTCTCTTTGCTCACCTGAGCTGGATGCTCTAGGAATGCCCCTTGTGTGCATTATTTGGGTTCTCCTATTGTAATTGGAACTTGATTGTTGATGTCCCATTTGTGGGAGGGATCTCCCCTCCAACTTTCTGCCAGTGAGGTTCAATCCCAATGTCGTTCTGCTGGCTGCTATACATGTGTTTTGGGTTTGCTATTTGTGGAGCTCGCTGGATTTTGCTTTGATGTTGTTGAGTCTGGTCCCTTGGTATGTCTATCCTAGGCCTCTTGGGAGCTTCTCTAGTGCAGGTGAATGTGAGTCACTGTCACTTTCTGGCCTTGGGCAACCTGATTGAGGTCTGAGAGGTTGAAGCCCATAGTAGTTCAGTGTTCGAGGACTTCTTATCCCAGAGGCTGTGTCTGCCTTGTGTCTCATGCCTTGATTGTACCTGTTCTGAGCTTTACTCCCTCCCCGAACTGAGCTGGTCATGTAGGTGTCAGCTGCTTGGGGTCCAGATGGCTTTTGCCTTACTGTATGGTCAGGGGTGGTGTCTGCAGCAGGGAGCCAAACACTGTTTCTGACTAACTTTGTCAGGCAAAGACTCAAAGCCTCCAGAGCCCTACCTCTGCCTGCAGGCTGATTGGATTCAGTCTTGAGCAGCCTCAGGCAATTGTCCACAGATGGGGTGAGATGTTTTCCAACAGGGTGGGGCAATTTCTTCTGTCTGGAGGCTAATTGTTATTCTCAGTCTCTTAATGAACCTCAGAAACTCCACAGGGTGGGGCAAGGGGTTTTCTAATAGGGTGGGTCAACTGTCTTTCCCCCAAGCAAAAACCACCTGGATAGCAAAGGTCTGCCAGCCTCTATGCAGTTTCCACTTTCTGTCCTTGGTTATCAGGGCTCTTTCCAGCTAGTCTACAGTTGATTATTCAGGATTTTTTTTTTTTTTTGTATTTTAGTTGTAATTACAGTTTGGTCCTGGGAATGTGTCTGTGTAGCATCCACTTACTCCATCGCCATTTTTAACCTTCCATGTTCACATTTTTTATTTTTAAGATTTCTCTCTAAATTGTCTAGATTTAAAAAATTGAGGAGATTTTTATGATTTTGGTAATCTTTGAGTTTTTTTCATTTGGACAAGTTTACCTATTGCCTATGTGATTTTAAAAGCTATCTGGGCTATTCCACTTATGATATATTTTGGCTGGTTACTCTAATTTGTTCTCTAAGGAGTTGTAGATATTATGTTGTCTTTTATTTTTTTAAATTTTTAAGTAAATGTTGACACACATTTCAGGAGTACAACCCAGAGACTAGACATTATATAACTTACTAAGTGATCACCCCACTAAATCTAGTACTCATGTGACACCATATCTAGCTATTACAGTATTATTGACTATATTCCCTATGCTGTACGTTACTACCGATTTATGCTTCTTAATCCCTTCACCCTTTTCACTCATTCCCTTAATCCCCCTCTCATCTGGCAACTGTCAAAATGTTCTCTGTATCTTTGAGCCCATTTCTGTTCTTCCTGTTCATTTATTTATTTATTTTAGGTTTCACACATAAGTGAAATTATATGGCATTTGTCTTTCTCTGTCTGACTTATTTCACTCAGCACAATACCCTCTAGGTCTATCCATATTTTTGCAGATGACAAAATCTCATTCTTTTGTATGGCTGAATCATATTTCATTATATATATGCACCACTTCTTCTTTATCCATTCATCTATTAATAGACACTTAGGTTACTTCCAGATCTTTGCTATTGTAAATAATGCTGCAATAAACATATGGCTGTTTACTGTTACTTTTTGATTTACTGTCTGGATTTCTTTGGATAAATACACAGAAGTGGAGTTGCTAGACACTCCTTTGACTCTTGTTATATACCCTTTGTTTTAAAGTCTATTTTGTTGTTATTAATATTGCTCCCCCAGCTATTGTTTGTTTGTTTGTTTGTTTGTTTCCATTGTCATGAAATATCTTTTTCCATCCCTTTACTTTGTGTGTTTCTTTCTATCTGAAGTGAGTCTCTTGTAGACAGCATATGTTAGGGTGTTGTTTTGTTATCTATTGTCTTGATTGGAACATTTAATCCATTTGCATTTAAAGTAATTGTTTACAGTTATGTATTTATTGCCATTTTATTATTCATATTTATATATTTTTCTTCTTCTTAAAGAAGACCCTTTTACATTTCTTGTAACACTGAAATGTGATGAACTCCTTTAGCTTTTTTTCTTGTCTGGGAAGCTTTTGATCTGTTCTTTAATTGTAAATGACTAGAAGCCCGATTTACGAAGATTCGTGCAAGAATGGGCCTTCCTTCCCCTGGCTGCCGGCACCACCTTCACTCTGTCCAGAGCCGCCTTTTCACTCTGGCCTGGAGCTGCCTTTCCGCTTCGGCCTGGAGCCGCCTTTCCACCTTCTCATGCTGCCCAGAGGCCCGGAGCGGCTGGGGTGGTACAGAATGCCTGTGTTGTCGTCATGGCTGCTCCTCGCCTGCATATGCAAATTAACCCGCCATCTTGGTTGAGTTAATTTGCATACTCCTGATTGGCTGGTGGGCATCAGGAAGGTACAGTCAATTAGCATGTTACTCTTTTATTAGTGTAGATTGCCTTATTGGGTAAAGCAGTCTTGGTTGTACATCCTTGCTTTTCATCACTTTGAATATTCTTGCCAATCCCTCTGGTCTGCAAAGTTTCTGTTGATAAATCAGCTGATAGTCTATGGGAGTTCCCTTGTAGGTAACTAACTGCTTTTAAGATTCTCTCTTTGTCTTTCACCTTTGGCATTTTAATTATGATGTGTCTTGGTGTGGGCCTCTTTGGGTTCATCTTTTTTTAAAAAATTTCTTTATTGATTAAGGTGTCACATATTTGTCCTCATCCCCCATTCCCATCCCTCACCCCTCCCCACGGATGCCCCCACCCCCCTGTTGTCCTTAACCATTGGTTAGGCTCGTATGCATGCACACAAGTCCCTTGGTTGATCTCTCCCCCCTACCCCCACCCTCTCCTACCCTCCCTCTGAGGCCCGACAGTCCGATCGATGCCTCCTTGTTTCTGGGTCTGTTCTTGTTCATCAGTCTATGTTGTTCATCATTTCCCCTAGTTGAGTGAGATCATGTGTTACTAGAAATATACTTATAAGAACCGAATGTGAGACGAGCAATAATAGTTATGGTGACAGGCAAATGAATCAGTCTGTAGTAAGTTTCTTTCTGGACCAACAGTTCTTTTGAGACCCAATTTCAATGTCCACCAGTTCCTTATGTGTACATGTCGGCACTGACTTTTCAGCTCTGGATGGTGGACAAATGGTGGTAATGCAGGTCCGACTCCCTCTGGTTTGGTCTTGCCCGGATGCAGGGGCGCAGCTTCTCCTGGACTTAGGGACGCGCGGCTTCACCCGGACCCGGAACCCAGCATCACCCAGGCCCCGGGGCGCGTGGCCTCACCCGGACCCAGGTGTGTGCAGCCTCACCCAGACCCAGGAGCGCGTGGCCTCACCCGGACCCAGGGGCGCGGCCTCACCCGGACCCGGGACCCAGACTCACCCAGATCCAGGGACGCATGGCCTCACCCAGACCTGGGACCCAGCCTCACCCAGATCCAGGGGCGCAGGGCCTCACCCGGACCCGGGATCCAGCTTCACCCGGACCCAGGGGCGCGTGGCCTCTCCCGGACCCAGGTGTGTGCGGCCTCACCCGGTCTCAGGATGCAGCCTCACCCGGATCCAGGGGCGCAGGGCCTCACCCGGACCCAGGATCCAGCTTCACCCGGATCCAGGGGTGCACGGCCTCTCCCGGACCCAGGGGCGCACGGCCTCACCTGGACCCGGGACCCAGCCTCACCCGGATCCAGGGGTGCACGGCCTCACCCGGACCCAGGATCCAGCTTCCCCGGACCCAGGACCCAGCCTCACCCGGATCCAGGGGCGCACGGCCTCACCCGGACCCAGGGGCGCGGCCTCACCCGGACCCGGGACCCAGACTCACCCAGATCCAGGGGCGCACGGCCTCACCCAGACCCGGGACCCAGCCTCACCCAGATCCAGGGGCGCAGGGCCTCACCCGGACCCGGGATCCAGCCTCACCCGGACCCAGGGGCGCACGGCCTCACCCAGACCCAGGACCCAGCCTCACCCAGATCCAGGGGCGCAGGGCCTCACCCGGACCTGGGATCCAGCTTCACCCGGACCCAGGGGCGCACGGCCTCACCCGGACCCGGGACCCAGCCTCACCCGGATCCAGGGGTGCACGGCCTCACCTGGACCCAGGATCCAGCTTCCCCGGACCCAGGACCCAGCCTCACCCGGATCCAGGGGCGCACGGCCTCACCCGGAACCAGGGGCGCGGCCTCACCCAGACCCGGGACCCAGCCTCACCCGGATCCAGGGGCGCACAGCCTCACCCGGACCCGGGACCCAGCCTCACCCGGATCCAGGGGCACAGGGCCTCACCCAGACCCGGGATCCAGCTTCACCCGGACCCGGGACCCAGCCTCACCCAGATCCAGGGGCGCAGGGCCTCACCCGGACCCGGGATCCAGCTTCACCCGGACCCAGGGGTGCGTGGCCTCAACCGGACCCAGGTGTGTGCGGCCTCACCCGGTCCCAGGAACCAGCCTCACCCGGACCCAGGACCCAGCCTCACCCAGATCCAGGGGCGCAGGGCCTCACCCGGACCTGGGATCCAGCTTCACCCGGACCCAGGGGCACGCAGCCTCACCCGGACCCGGGACCCAGGCTCACCCGGATCCAGGGGCGCAGGGCCTCACCCGGACCCGGGATCCAGCTTCACCCGGACCCAGGGGCATGTGGCCTCACCCGGACCCAGGGGCGCGCGGCCTCGCCCGGACCCAGGGGCGCGCAGCCTCACCCGGACCCGGGACCCAGCCTCACCCGGATCCAGGGGCGCACGGCCTCACCTGGATCCGGGACCCAGGTACACCCGAACCCAGGGGCACGTGGCCTTACCCGGACCCAGGGACGTGTGGCCTCACCCGGACCCAGGGGCGCAGCCTCACCCAGACCCGGGACGGGTTCATCTTATTTGGAACTCTTTGTGCTATCTATTTCCTTTACCAGGTTAAGAAAGCTTCCCATCATTATTTTTTTTCACATAAGTTTTCAATTCCCTTGCACTCTCTCTTCTCCTTATGGTACCCCCATGATGCAAATGTTGCTATGCTTGAAATTGTCCCAGAGGTTCCTTATAGTATCCTCATTTTTTGGAAAAAAAAATTTTTTTCTGTTCTGATTGCGTGTTTTCTGCTTCCTTATCTTCCAAATCTCTGATTTGATCCTCTGCTTCATCTATTTGACTGTTGATTCCTTGTAATGTATTCTTTATTTCAGTTATTATATTCTTCATTTCTCACAGAGTCTTTTTTGTTTTATAACTCCATTTTTATGTTTTATATCTCTTTGTTGACATTCTCACTAAGTTCATTGAACATCCTTATAATGAGTGTTTTGAACTCTTCATTTAGTAGCTTGCTTGTCTCTATTTGGTTTAGTTCTTTTTCTGGAGTTTTGTTCTGTTCTTTCATTTGGGACATGATTCTTTGTATCCTCATTTTGGCCACCTCCCTGTGTTTGTTTCCATGTATTAGGTAGAGCTGCTATATCTCCAGGGTTGGTAGAGTGCCCTTACGTAGTAGGAGTCCTGCACAGCCCATTGGCACAGCCTCTCTGATCACCTGAGTGGGGCACTCCAGGTGTGGCCTCCCTTTTGTGGGATGTGTACACCTTCTTGAAGTTGACTCTTGATTGCTGTTGGTACCTCAATGGGAGAGATCTACCCTTCTCATTGGCTGTGTGGACTGGCTGTGACCACCATGGAGAATGAGCTGTGCAGGGGCCTACCTCACAGAGCAGGACTTACTTCAGTGGGGCTCTGGGACCTGCTGAGTCTGGCTTTTGAGTGTATCCCCTGTGGAGGAGGTTGGGTGGTGCTCCAATGTGGTCTGAAGCTGTCCACTAGGTGCACTGTCTCTGAGGCCTTTCTGGAGTTGCAGGTTAAGATCAGCTGCCACCTGTCCCCTGCCTGGGACTACCCAGCATAAGCCATAAAGTGATCTGCAGATTGCTGCTGCTTGTGCTGGGCTTGGAGCTGCCCAGAAGAGGCCAAGCTACAAACCAAGGCCATCTGCCTCTAGTGCCAGGCCTGGGGCCGCTTATCAAGAGGTATGGAGCATGATAAGGCCAGATGCTGCTTGTTTGAGAGATTTTAGGAAAGTCTGAAGCATGAGCCAAGACCTACAGTTTGTCTGGAAAAGACTTGGATTGGGCCAGCAAGTTGGGTGGGGTGTGGTCTCAGGGCATCATCAGGAAGGTATGAAATTGTTTGTCAGAGTGATGGAGACTCAGATATGATGCATGCCTGCCAGCTCTGTGGCGGGGGGGAGGGTTTGGAAAAGGAACAATGGCCTCTGCCAGCACTTCTGTCTGGGAGAAAGCACCCCCCCCACTCTTTTCTTGAGGCCAGACTGCTCAGTTCCTCCTGTATGTTTCTGCTGTTCCTGTGCTGGAGCTCAGAGAACGAGGCTGGGTAAGTCTGTATGTGTGCCCTGTAAGAAGAACTGCCTGGGACTCCAGAAGTGTCTGTGCTACTCATTCATTCTCCCCACTGGTTTCCATAGCCAGAAATATGGGGACTTCTCTTCCTGGCACTGGAACCCAGGGCTGGGGGCCTGGTGTGGGGCTAGGACCCCTTGCTTCTCAGGGGAAACTTAGCAGTGGAGAATATCTCTCTGGATTTTTATCTGGCACATGTAGGTGTGGGACCAGCCCATCCTGTGTCTCTCTGCCCCTCCTACTAGTCTCAATGTGGCTTTTTCTGTAAATCCTTACTTATAGGATTTCAGAACCACCTGAAGTCTGTTCACCTAGACTTCAGGTGGTTCTGAATGATGGCTGTTTTGTAGTTTAGTTGTAATTTTGATGTGGTTGTGGGAGGATTGGAGTTCCACATTTACTTATGCCATCATCTTGACATCCCTGCTCTGTTGTGTTTTGACATTGCTGATGCTGTGGAGAAATTTGAAGCCAGATATAAATATCTATAATAATAAAAGCATAATATGCTAATTAGACCTGATGTTCTTACGGACAACTTTCCAGAAGACCTTCTGGATGAAGCCAGGGCTTCGAGGGAAGTCTGGGTCCCAAGTGTCAGAGGAAAGCTGGTGCCAGCAGCCAGGGGAAGAAAGGCCTATTCTTGCATGAATTTCGTGCATCGGGCCTCTAGTACAGATATATAGATTTTTTTTTTTTTACCTTTCTAGGTTATTGATTATCAGGATTTCTGAAGAATTTCTTCTTCATCTTTTAACTGTAATAATTAACCAGAAAATAAAATATTTTAACATTATCAGTTTTATATAAAGATTTCTTTAACTAAAATATGCTTTTTAAAATCTATAGATATCTTTCCTCAGTTTCAGAGATGTTTTCAGTTATTATCTGTTCCACATTTTAATTGCGTTTTGCATTTTCCCTCACTATTTCTTCTTCTGTCTTTTTCTTTTTCACCTGTATTCACTATCTAGTCACTTAACCTAGTTTCCTCACAATAAAGTCAGGATGACATGCCTATCTCACAGGGCAGTGTCCAGGGTTAACAGAGTTAATATATGTAAAGCTCTTAAAACACTACCCAACTGCCCTTGCCAGTTTGGCTCAGTGCATAGAGCATCAGCCTGTGGACAGAAGGGTCCCCAGTTCAATTCCAATCAAGTACCACATGCCTGGATTTTGGGCTCGATCCCCAGTAGGGGGCATGCAGGATGCAGCCAATCAATGATTCTCTTTCATTATTGATGTTCCTATCTCTCTCTCCCTCTCTCTTCCTCTCTGAAATCAATAAAAATATATTTATATTTTAAAAAACACACAACAGTATTCAACCCAGAGCAGCCATAAACATATGGGTAGTAGTGATTATTATTTTTATGGATTTTTATTGTTATTATTAGTTATAGTGAATTGGTTAATTTCAAGAATTCTAGATCCAGACTGCCACATATTAGCTGAGTAGGCTGGGTAAGATACGTAACCTCTCTGACTCATTTTCCTCCTTTGTAAGATGGAGATAATGATTCCAACCTCCTAAGATTATGATGAGGATTAATAGCTGGCATTAGTAAAGTGCTCAGAACAGTGCTGGCACATAGTAACTGCTGTACATGTTGTTAAAGAAATACCTTCTCAAGTCTTTCCTGCAGATAAGCAATTGTTCTCAGTGGTTTTTACTCTGTTTCTTGCTGTTTCCAGTGTTATTAGTTCTGTAATATTGTTGTTTTGTTATTCATTTGCTTCCAAATGCCTCTAATCTCTTTTCCATTTTCTTGGTTTTATCATTCAGTCTGAGTTCTCTTGTTATACACTTTAGGCCCTTTTAGGCTGCTCTTTAATTTAAAGCAGTTGTGGGGCACTTACTGTCACTGCCTGAGTTATGCTTTCTTTCGGCTGGGCTCATGCCTGTTCTCATGTGCATGAGCCTTTCCCTGTGAAGTGTGTGTGTGTGTGTGTGTGTGTGTGTGTGTGTGTGTGTAAGTAATGCACATGTCTGCTGTGTGCTTGTGTGATGGAATCGTTTCACCTTGGCTTCTGCCGAGCAGTGTGTCCAGGGCCCCCTCCTGCTCTGGTCAGCATTGTGCTGCCCTTTCTTCATTATTCCCGGCCCTGTGCTGCCCCTCGGAGCTTCTCGGTATTAGGAGTTTTATTGGTTTTTTGTAGCCTGGGGCATGATGGGAGAGTGCAGCCTCTCCGAGGACACCTGGCCAGGGCTCTGCTCAGACTGCTGGTGTTTGCTATGGAGCGAGTGCACATCCCTCTGAGATGGCTCCCGATCTTCCTCCCCTCCCGGCAGGTGTCTGCTTCCCACAGGGAGTGTCCACCCCACTTCACCCGTTTCTCCTCAGCATCAGCAACCTCCTCCACTTCTCCTCAGCCCCTCCTGCTTCACTCTGGGTGGGAGGGTGTAGGGGAGAAGCCTCAGGGCCCCGCAGCCTCACTGGTGTGTTCTCAGTGTGGGACAAGGGGGCTCCCCTCTTCTGCTGCTGGCCTCGGTTTCCCATTTGGGGCAGGCAGTGCAGTAGGTTATGCCCCACTCCTCCTTTGGTTGCTGTTGAATTGATGCTTTCATTAGGTTTTGCGTCTGTGGGTAGGTCCCGGGCAGGGCAGTTCTGTGATGCAGTCTCTCTATCAGCCAGATCAACTGGAAACTCAACTGCCTTTTGATTAATCTTTCCCCTTTTTGTCACAGCCTCCCAGCATCTTTAAAAGACCATTACATTACCAAACCTATGGAGCAAGCCAGAAAAGTGCCTCTGAACTTGAATAAGGGCTTTACAATGTGGCTAATACATGCTCTCCTGTTCTTCCCCCACCCCCACCCCAACGGAACGAAGCAGAGCGGTGGCCCGACGCTGGGCTGATTCCAAAGCACTCCTGTGATCGCAGAGAAACATAAATCCTCCAACTGTCTCGCAGGCTTGAGGACAGCAGGGTCAGGCTGGCTAATTTTAACTGTATTCGGTTAGCATGTCTTGAAGCCCATAAATCTAAATGCCAATAAATTAATATATCATGCTGAGGGCCGCCAGCCACAGCATTAATCCACTTTGTGGGGAGTGCACGCAGAACTCGGCAAACCCCTGGAACTCAGTCATTTCAGCTTCACTGTATTAATCTGGCATTAAAGGGGCCCTCACATCCAAGGGTACTTTGCTGAGAATAAATCCAGCCCCTGTGCCCTTGGCTTCTGCACAGCTATCCTCTCCTCAAAGCCTGAGAGATGGGTGCTAAATCTTCCGAGTCCGGAGCCCGGTCTGGGTTCAGGGAGGGGCGGTTGCCTGGGGCAGGAATGGCACAGTCGGGCTGCACTGATATGCCTGTGGCCGTGGCCATTGATGGCAGGAAGCATTTTAAAAATTGATCTTTTACGTTCAGGCTGGGCAAGGCTTGGGTTTGATCGGGGCTGGGCCAGGGTAAGCCAGGGAAGGTTCCCAACCACTTCCATTTGATAATGGAATTCTGCTGTGCACACCCAGCCTAGCGGGTTGGCGGGTCAGACAACACCTGGTTCATGATGTGTGGCTAAGGCTGCGTGGTAGCGTGGCAGCCCCTGGGTAAGCATTCCATTTCCACGAAGACCCAGTAGCAAGCCAAACAGTATCTCAAAAGCAGGGTAGTTATCTGTAGATGACAGCAGGCTTTGCTTCAAAATCTTAAGGGTCTGTGCTGGGAATTCACCTATTGGACCCTGCCGAAGGCTCCACACAGCGTCCCCGTCTGTCACTGACACTCCAGGCACCATTGGTCCTGCTGGGTGATGAGGCCCAAGTGGCACAGCAGCTGGCACAGCAGCCTGGGCTTGTGGCAGAGCCTTCTTTGTTCAGAGACCCACTGAAAATGAGCAGTTTTGGGGTCACTCAGTACATGAACTGGATTAACTCACCCAGATGAGGAGTATGTTGTCTCCAAAATGCAAGGTGGCCCCATGAGGCATGATGCCTCCTCTCTGGTAGTAGGAGTAGCAGAGCAGCAATGTGTCCCTCACGTTAGTAGGGTTGGCTCACCACGCCCTAGGTCACTGGGTCCCTCCAACTCTTACTGAAGTAGAAGGACTCTGAATTTGTGTGGGACTTCTCACTCCCTAACACATACTTGTTTTACCAATGTGTCTAGAGCCATTGCTACTTCGTGATCACTGGGTCCATGTCACTAATGTAATGGGCCAGCGTGATGTCCCATGGAACAGGAAGGTGATCAAGATCTCTGTGGACTGCACTAGAGCATAGGATTGGGGAGCTGGCATACCCCTGAGATAGGACAGTGACGTTGCCTTGTTGGACTAGCCAGCTGAAAGCAAACTGCCTCTGGTGGTCTTTGTTAAAAGGGATGGAGTAAAGGACTGGGCCAGATCAATAGCTGCACACCAGGCACCATGGGGCGTGTTAATTTGCTCAATAAATGAAACCCCATCTGGTACAGAGACTACAATTATCTCTTGGTTAGCTTGTGACAATCTGCTGCCGTTCTCCAAGACCCATCTGTCCTCTGCACAGGCTGCATGGGAGAGCTAAACGGGGGGACGGTGAGAGTCACTGTGCCTGCACCCTTCAAGTCAGCGGTGGCCCTAACCTCTACAATACCACAGGAATGCAGCATTTTCCTAGGTAAAGTCACGTCTAGTGACTTCCATTTTGCCTTTTCCACCATAATAACTCTCGCTCCACAGGTCAGAGCAGCAGTGTGGGGACGCTGTCACTTCCGGAATGTGCTTATTCCAAGTATGCATTGTGGAGCTGGGGAGATGACGAGGGGACCACTGTGAGACGGGCCTGAGCTAAAACTCCATGAGTCACCTGATCCCCGTAAGCCCCAACTCTGACACGTGAGACACAGTGACATTTTGGGCCTCTGGGAATTAGTGCCAGGTCAGGGCCAGTATCCAGTAATCCCCGCAAAGTCTGATTATTTCACTCTCCCCAGTTCACAGTTACCCTGGAAAATGGCCATAGGTTTCTTTGAGGGAGGCACGGAGGAAAAGTAATAGCATAAATTTGGGGAAGTAAAGTGAAGTCCTTCCTCAAGGGGACCCGGCCTCCCCTTCATTCGAGGGGTTCTGGCTCTATCACTTGGCTTGTCTGAGAATTGGTCGATTGTGTTGCTGGTGAAAATGGGCTCTCGTGGTGTTGTGAGAAAGGAATTTCCCAGGGCACATGCGTGGGAGAGGTTTAAGCACAGCGGCCAGCGTTGTTGGGTGGAAAGGAGTAATATGCTCTCTGGCTGTAGAGTGGGCAGGTTCTAGCAGCAACTGCTCTGAGATCCCTGGCAATCCTTCAGATATTTTCTAGGTTTTCTGGAAGGAGCAGGCTTTCTTTCAAAGTATCAACCGACGGGCTGGCTTTTCCCGGGCTTGTGCTGGGCCCACCTCCCATCCAATCCCTTTCTTGGACCTTCAGGGGATCCGTGCCCTTATCGAATCTGGTTGTTTGTCCAGATTCTCCCCGGCTAGACGCCACCCCTTTATGTCACTATTTTGGCTCCTGCTGCACAAGCCGCCAAGTGTTGCCTCCTCATCTGGCTTCTACTGTGCATGCGCCTGGCAAGGGAATTTCCACACCTTTTTATTGCTCCTTCCTATGATTCTGCTGCTGGCTCGTGTACCTGGGGAGACTGGAAAGCCCGTCCTTCCTGTCCGCTCAGGGGCTGCTGGTGACCAAGTCCCTCAGGCGGAGGACAGCAGTCCCTGGGGAGCCTGCGAATGCTGCCCCTTCCGAGTGGTCAGGCTTACTGTCCGGCTCAGCTCCCTAGGTGTACGAGGCCTAATGCCTGGTTCCCCTGGCTCCCTCCTGTTACTAATAACTCGCTGGCCATGCTGACATGGTGAGCACTCGTTCCCTGGAAGTGTGACTTTGACCTCTGGCGCTGAAAGTGTCTGAAAGGCGCGGTGCCGCCTCTCGGACTGGCCCGTCCAGTTGAGCGGTGTGGACATCCCAGTGCGCCACAGGGGTTCATGCTGAGATGTAAGAGGCACATTCCCTAAACCCACCAACCCCTCTCTGTTCTGCCGATGCAGTCAGCGATGCTGGAGCATGGCGCACCCTGTATGACTCTTGTTGTTTTTGACAGCCTTTGCTATCCGTCAGCACGATTCCCCATCAATTGTTCTAGTTTATAAGGCATTTCACACTACAGGAGGCTGGCAGGAGCACGGGACTGAGGGGAGGCCAGCGCAGAGGCTCACAAGCTGTTTGTGTTCATGTGGAATTGGGGAGGGGCCGCTCTCCTGGCTGGGGCGTGGGGTCAGCACTGGGCAGGAACTTGGATAAACACAAAAAGTTGGTACTTCTGGGTTTTACCACTTGCCCCAGCTCCCAGCTCTGCTCTGCACGCCTGGAAATGCCTGCATGGAGCAGTGGATTGTCCAACAGGACAAGGCAGGTAGACAGAGGTGGCAGCGTCCACCTTTTCCCAGTATGCGGAGGGAGCAGAGACGCCACAGTGGCAAGCAGCACACTAGTAAACTTAGCGCAGAAACAAGAATATTTACAATGCAAATGATTTTTTTATCCTCACCTGAGGATATTTTTTCCATTGCCTTTTTTTAGAGAGCATGAAAGGGAGGGAGGAAAAGAGGAGAGAGAGAGAGAGAGAGAGAGAGAGAGAGAGAGAGAGAGAGAGAGAGAAAGAGAGAGAGAGAGAGGAAGGAGAGGGAGAGGAAGAGGGAGAAAAATTAATGTGAGACACATTGATTGGTTGACTCCCCACATAAGCCCTGTCCAGGGCAGGAAATCAAACCTACAATCCAGGTATGTGCCCTTGAGCGGGACTCAAACCCTCAACTCTTCAGTGCACGGGGCTGACTCTCTAACCATTGAGCACACTGGCCAGGGCCATACTAATTATTTTTAACCAGCCATATCTAACCAGAAGCAAAGAATCGGGGTATGTTTTTCTTACTGCTTTTGTTAGCTTACTGATTTATTTACCTATCTGTTTTTATTAGGGGCAGGTAATGTTGTACACATTTATGTTTTTTAAAGATTTAGTGATTTATTATTATTTTTAAGATTATATGTTGGATGTCACTTCACAAAATGTGATTTTATGTTGTGTTTGCCCAGAATTTAAACTTATTTTTAATAAAGTTATTAATATTTATTTAAAAAGTTATGTCAAAGTTGCAGGCATCATATTTGGGGGCATTGTAATAGTCTTATTTCTGAGTTTAAAAAAGGCAGAGAACTTGTTGCTGGGATTATTTCAGTAAAGAGACATATTAGAATATTGAGGGTGGGGTCTGTTTTGAAACCCTGCCTTCTCCCCTCACCCTCTCCCCTGCCCTTGGCCACATCCCCCTGGAGACTCAGGGCAGAAGTGGTGATGCGACTGAGACAGCAGACAAGGAGAGTGTAAGTGGGGCGGTGGCCCGAGGGACCGCTTTGGCTGTCTGAATCCTTCTCTCCAATTCCCCACCATTAAAATAAATATCCCAGTCTTCCCACTAACTTCAAACTCCTATTCATGCTGCTGGCTCTCCGTCCAAGGCCTTTAGCAAGCAGATCTTCTCAGTTAGAAGGTCTTTTCTCAAACACCTGCTTCTGTCTTACACCAGCATCTCCTTCTGCATTGGATTCACATCATTTTGTTTACATGCTCTATTTCTCTAGATAGACTACAAGCTATCTGACTGTAGAATTCATGATTGGTTTGTCCTTGTATTACTCATATGATTATCACTACTATAATAAATAGATGGCTTCTACACTGAGTGGCCAGATTATTATGACCACCTCATAAGTACTTCGTTGGGCCACCTTTTGCCTTCAATACTGCAGCGATTCTTCTTGGCATTGACTCCATGAGATGCTGAAAGGTGATGCGAGGAATCTGACACCATGCCTGATGAATAGCACTGTCCAGTTCTGGGAGATTTGATGGTTGTGGAACTGCTGCCTGATGGCTCTTTTAACTTCGTCTCACAAATGCTCAATTGCATTGAGATCTGGTGATTGTGGGGGCCACCTAAGCAAGGTAAAGTCTCCCTTATGTTCTTGAAACCACTCCTGCACAATACGAGCACCGTGGCATGGTGCATTGTCTTGTTGGAAGAAGCCATCTCCATTGGGATATGCCATCAACATGATAGGATGAACTTGATCAGCAACGATACTTAGGTATGTTGTGCTATTCAGACGTTGTTCCACACGAATTAAAGGGCCCAAATCATGCCAGGAAAACATGCCTCAAACCATAACACTGCCCCCACCAGCTTGAAGGGTTGTACTCATGCATGTGGGGTGCACACTTTAATGCTGTTTCTGTGAAATTCTCACTCTGCCATCTGCATGATGCAACTGGAAACGTGATTCATCGGACCACATGGCTTTTTTCCAATGCTCGACTGTCCAATCCTTGTGTTCCTGTGCGAATTGGAGACGTTTTATCTTGGTAACTGCAGACAGCAAAGGTGTTCGAACAGGCCTTCGGCTTCCATATCCCATACGATGCAGTGTATGGCTAATTGGCCTACAAACGTCAGGTGGTCATAATAATCTGGCCATTCAGTGTATATGTTTAATGGGTGAGTAAATGAGTGAATGAATGAATGAATGAAGTTTCCGATCTTAATATAATGTAAAAATGGCTACATAAGTATTTTTAATCTAACAGCTCAGGGACAAGCCAGCACAGGTATTGCTTTTGTCAGGAACAGCCACACTGCCGTGATATGGAAAGAGCCCTTTACAGAGACCACCGCCACCAGAGGAATGTACAAACCCGGCATTACATTGCGATGTGGGGAGTAAGCAGTTTGGCTTTGCCCAAAGCTAGTGCCAAGAGAAGGGTGTGAGTCCCTGTCTGACGCTCCTGCTTCCTTGGCCTCAGGCCCATGGCCATCACAGGAAGGAGTCCTTCTTCACATGTCCACGACATTCCTCCTGCCATTAGGAAAACACATTCTGGCCCCTGGAGCTTAATCTCCCTCAGGCCCACCCGCGAGTGCTCTGGACACAGATCTCCCGCCCTCCGAGTTAGTTGGTCTAGAGCCGTGGCCTCCGATGGGGCCATCTGTGCTGCTAGAGCGGTTCTGTATCTGTGTAGCGCTGGACATGTGCCTAGTGCAACGGAGCATCTACATTTTTAATACAAATTCAGTTCAATGAATTAAAATGCAAATAGCCACACGAGGCTAGTGGTCACTGTATTGGACAGAACAGGTCAAGAGTAATACCGTGGGAGCCATGGGGGCGGAGCTCTGGCGTGCTGGTCCTGGAGAGATCTGCAAGTCCATGAAGGCTGCCCAGAGATTGTCTTCTAAGTGCCTAGCTCCTGGATCTCTCTCTCTCTCTCTCTCTCTCTCTCTCTCTCTCTCTCTCTCACACACACACACACACACACACACACACACACACACACACGTCCCTTGTGGGGATTAAAAAAACAAACTTTTCCTCCCACCTTCTAAGTTCTTTTAGCTGGGCTAATAATCAGATTAACAGAGACAGGCTACTAGGAGAAAATCAAAGTTTAATATATGTGCACAGGGAATTCACACAAGCATGAAAATTCCAAAGACAGTGAAGTAAAATTGGATATGTATGTCATTTTGGACAAAGGAGAAAAGAGGAGAACAGGGTCTTGGATTTTAAAAGTGAAAACGAGTGATTTAAAGTCATCGAGGAAAAGCAGAATACATGTGGCAGGCGGATTTTTTGCTCAGCAACCCAGAAACAATGGGACGCCGGGTGCCTGGTCAGCAGCCTGGAGCCTCCCGGTCTAATGCTAAGGCGATTATGCCGGGCTCCTTCCTGAAGCAGGTTTTTCCATCTGAATCTCTTAGGCAGGAAAGGAGGAAGGTCCAAGGTTCTTTCTGAGTCTTTTGTTTTATATAACCAGCTAAAAATAGAAATCCCAAAGGCAACTTTAGGACAAGCATTGATATTTGGAGATTCCAGTCTATATCCCTAAGATGGGAAGCTGCTATGCCCACCATGGAGTTGGTGCTGAGCATTCAACTACTCATCCTCTCCTCTTCCTCCACACTGCGCACAGTAGGTCTGGCCAGGAAACGGGAATCCGTTTCCCTATGACCTGACCTCCCTTAAGGACCTCTCCTTGGCCACGGCAAGGCCAGGAGGAGCTGTGAGCATAGCTTTGGCTCCCTTTGGGATGGGAGGGTGAGCTGGCTACTAGTAAACCAACAGAACCGCCTGTGTTGAAAGAGGGGCAAAGAAGAGAGACGAGAGCCAGGAAACACTCGCCATGAACAGGGCTCAGAACGGAAGCCATGGCCACGGACACACTCCGAGGTGGTTTCTCCGATGTGGCTGCCTGCGGTCTGGGTGTCCCCCTGAGAGAGGAACCTGCGCGGCTGCACAGCACTAGGGACAGGAGGCACAGCTGGAAGCACCGCCTCCCACGGGGACCCATGCCTCAGTGTCAGGGGTAGTGGAGTGAAGTGCTTGGCTTCTCTGACTCCATCTTGCTCACGCCTGTTGTGCTCTTGCATACAGACAGGCTGAGCATTAGAGGAATTCTGCTTGCGGCTTGAGTTTTTCCAGAAACAGCTCCTTGCCGGAAGGTGCCTCTCCAGAGGAGATGGGGAAAATATGTACAAAAATAATTGTTTAGCAAAGACTTAGAGGAGCCCGGGGACCAGATTCCAGTCAACTGGGGTCCAGGGACTGGGAACAACGAGGTTTCACAGACTTCCTCGACCCCTGCCTGTGTCCTGACATCTGAGGGCCTCAGTCACCCTTGCCCCCCCATTTCCCCTTCCCTTGACATGAGCGAAGACTGAACTCTGTACTGTAGGGAGATGGACTCCCATCTTGTAGGCTGGTGCTTTCTCGATCAATAACCCTTTCGTCACTCCAAACGCTGTCATTTGCGTGTTGGCCTTTTGGAGCGTCAGGCACGTGGACTCTGCCTGGTAACGTGACTACACCTCTGACCTTGGTCTCTGTGTGCCACTGTCCGCTGAGAGGAGCCAGGGGCCCTTGGAGAAATGGGCTGTCGGTTGGGATGGCTGGGAGAAGGGAAATGCGAGATGAGCCTGGGATGTCTTGTGCTGGAGGGAGAGTGTGAAGAACGATGGGGGCACATCGAGGGAGCAGAGCCAGCTGGTGCCGCCTGGTCACATCTACGGCAATTTCAGCACCAGCACAGAGAACAGCAGCAATGGAGTATCCGGCATGAAAAAAATAAGAATTCATGAGTCCCTACTGATAATAAATTAAAGGGGAGAAGAAGAGAAAATCAACTAGAGTAGAAAATCAGCTCATAAAGGTAGGAGTGATGGAGTTGGCCGGCCACCCCTCCCACTCCGGAGGCCACCTGACGCAGGTAAGAAGCAGCAGTGGAAGCTGAAGTGATGGGTGAAAGTGTGGTACAACTGCCATTTACATACTTTCAAAACGTCTCCCACAGATAACTTCACTAATTACAAAGAAAAACAGCAACTTTGCACTGGAGGAACCTGCAGATGCCGCCTTGACCAATGATCAAAGTTGACATCAGAAATGAAGCAAATCTACATTATGAGAACATGTCACCTCCATGAACGCCTGCCAAAACGTATAATGGGAATTGAGTTAAGAGGAAACATTGGACAAACACAAATGAGGAACTTTCGGGGCGGGTGGGGGGGGGGGGAGGTGCAGGGGGCGGAATATTTGCACTGTTAAAAAGTGCCAATATAATAAAAGATGAAGAAAGGCATCATTTCATATTAAAGGAGACTAAAGACATGAGAATTCTTCACCAGCACAAAATAGTAGCCAAGAAGAATATTATTAAGAAATTAGTGAAATTGTATTAAAGTCTGTAGCATAGAAGGTACCATTGCAGCTATGTTAAATTTCCTGATTCTCATCATCATATTTTGGGTAAGTGGATGCTACTGTTCTTAGATTTCCATGCTAAAGTATTTAGGGATAAAGGTACATGTCAGCAATGTACTCTCAAATATCTAAATAGCTGAGAGATGGAGAAAGAATGATAAAGTAAAACAGGGCAAAATATTAACAATTGGTATCTAGAAATTCTTTGTAATATTTTTTCAAATTTTCTGTAAATCTGAAATTATCTTCTATAATAATAAAAGCATAATGTGCTAATTAGACTGGACATCCTTCTGGACGACCTTCCAGAAGAAGCCGGGGCTGCGAGGGAAGCCGGGGTCCTGGGTGTCAGAGGGAAGCCAGTGCCGGCAGCTGGGAGAACGAAGGCCTACTCTTGCACGAATTTTGTGCATTGGGCCTCTAGTTTACAAAATAAAAATACCAGCCTTTGCTGTCAGATTCCCTGTATCTAAATCCCAAGCACAGCCACTTACTAGCTTTGTGTCTGTGGGCAAGTTACTTAACCTCTCTGGGCCTCAACTTCCCCATTTGTAACATGCAGATAGTAACAGCACTGTCCTCAGGTTGCAATGGTATTACAGAGTTCATGCATGTAAAGCACTTAAGAGCGCCTGGCACATGGCACACACTGGCCGGGTGCTGGCTCCTGCTGTTCGTGTCTAGGAGATGAGATCATAGCAAGTAAGCAGGTGAGATAGGGAAATTCTCCTGGAGGCGCTCAGAACCAGGACGCCTGTGGGATGTGAGCCGTGCTGGGAAGGCACCCGGTGCCGGGCCCCAGGCCCCGCCCCACCCTACACTCAGCACTCATCTGGAGGTGAAGGTGCAAGGGTAGCAGGACCAACGTCCTACTTACTGCAGTTCTGCCGAGACCCTGTGTCTGTTTCGGGCCAGGACAGAGGCCAGCCAGCTGGCGCCTGCTGGTCAGGAAGGTGCTCCCCCAGCCCCGCGGGGGCGAGCACGGCCCCTTTGCCAGGCCTGAGGTGCAGGTGATGCGTCTGGCATCTGAGGGCATGCGTGGCACTATCAGATGCCCGGCTAGCCACTCGTCCCTGGGCAGCGCAGAATGGAGCCCGCACTGTCTTTGGGTCTGCACCATCTAGCTGGTGACCCCCGCTTCAATTTCACCACTGAGGGGGACCAAAGTTTGCCACCCCAAAATATGTCTTTTAGATTGATTAAGAAACAAAAGACTCAGAAAGGAACTTTGACACCCCCCCCCCCCCCACACACACACACATACACATACACCTGCCTAAAGGGATTCAGGTAGAAGAACCTGCTGCAGGAAGGGAGCAGCGCCCGCACACTGCCCTCCGCACATGGGAACCAGCGCGCAGGCAGGGAAATCCAGCAGCGCCGGTCACCTCCGTGGCCCAGGTGCCTGGTGGCCAGCAGGGTTGTTTGCCACATGGTGGCTCTTTCTCACCTGCCTGGCACGGCCTGCTTTCCCTTTGAAGCCCCAGCCTCGCCTCCCCCTCCTTAGTCCAGAATGGCACGCGAGCCTCACGCCAGTGTGTGCTGGGGTCTCCTTTCCTCGTGGAACCCCGTGTGCACATATGTAGTAACTTCGGACATTTCCTCCTGTTAAGCTGTCTCGTGTTAATGCGCTTGTTAATTTCTAGAAAGGTGGGAGGCAGTTGCTTTTTGCACGCCCGTGGTCGGAAGGTGCTGCTTTGCAGTGAGGGCTGCGGAGGCACTGTCAGTGCGTGGCAGGGAGGAAGGGCAAGCCTGTCCGTCAGGGTGGGGGTGGGAGGGAGCGCACCTGAGCCCTGGACACCTGCAGCCCTCGGCTCCCCGATCTACGGCTACTCCCAGAGCACGTGGTGCCGAGGGCCTGCCCGCCGGAACTGCCATCCCGCCCCGGTCTGCTCAGCTCTGCCGCCTGCTCGTCTGGATTTGGGGATGGAAGAACCAGGCCTCATGCCCTCAGGTGAGTCAGCAAAACTGGCGCCCTTCCCGCAGGTGCTCGGTGGACCTCAGAAGTTACACTACTGCCAGGCTATCTCTGAGGGGAGGGGAGGGGAGGGGAGGGGCAGCTTGGGTCTGGGCCGAGAGCCTCCAGGTTGTCCGTCTCCAACCTGCCACCTATCTTGCAGGGGTGAGGCCACACGACACTCAGCACACATGCTGGCCCACCGGACTGGGGGTCAGTCCTTCCTGGCCCTGCAGCACTCACCAGCAGGCCAGGGTGAGGCCAAATGGAACCACTTATGTACTTTGTGGCCTCAAAAGAGTAACTAACCTCTCTGGGAACTTTTTCTCTAAAAAGAAAATAAAAAGGGGAAAAAAGAAAAGAAAGAGGTGGGATAAAAATATTCAGAAATGAGGAAAGGGTTATTATCAGTAATAAGAGCCTAGTCGTTACCCCCACAGGTCTGGGTTGAATCCTGTCACCTCTTACTGGCTGTGTGACCTTGGGCAATTTAATTAACTCCTCTGGCCTCAAGGGCCTGTGTCTAAAATTGGGATAAAGATAGTATCGACATCGGAAGGTTTTTCTGAGGATTAAATGATAATCCACCCAAATGCCTGGCCCGATCAGCGTGCTCAGTGAATATTATAATTTGCTGCAGTGCACAGCAGAGCGGGTATTACAGCCCTGATTGCAGGAGGTGTGGGGTCAGAAATGAATACTTCTCCTGCCTCGTAAGTTTTTCTGGCTGGACCAGCAATCACATTAACACGAGACAGCTTAACAGGAGGAAATGTCCGAAGTTACTACATATGTGCACACGGGGTTCCACGAGGAAAGGAGACCCCAGCACACACTGGCGTGAGGTTCGCGTGCCATTCTGGACTAAGGAGGGGGAGGCGAGGCTGGGACTCCAAAGGGAAAGCCGGCCATGCCAGGCAGGTGAGAAAGAGCCGCCACGTGGCAAACAACCCTGCTGGCCGCCAGGCACATGGGCCACGGAGGTGACCGGCGCTGCTGGGTTTCCCCGCCTGCGCTCGGTTCCCATGTGCGGAGGGCAGTGTGCGGGCGCTGCTCCCTTCCTGAAGCAGGTTCTTCTACCTGAATCCCTTTAGGCAGGTGGTGGTGGTGGTGGTGGGGGGGGAGGGGTCAAAGGTTTTTTTGGAGTCTTTGCTCCTTAATCAATATCCCACACTTGGGGTGGCAAAGCTCTGGAACTCCTCACTGCTTTCAGTGTGGCCGGGAACAGGTGCTGCTCTCCTGGGGTCATCGTCCTCATCACCTGTGGGGATGGGCCACGAGGGAGGTCTGCCCCCCCGGACCAGGGCGCCTGGCCTGCCCCCATGCAGGCCGCCCTCCTCCCCCTTCCCTGCACTTCCCCTGGGTCCTGCTGCTAAGAGCCGGCTCGTCCTGGTCAGGGCCAGGGAAGAACGTGCCCCAACCGGTAGGAAAATTGCCCATTTACTTGAAGACTTTGGAGATACAGTAGAACCTCGTTTCTTGAACTTAATTTGTTCCAGAAGGCTGTTCGAAAACCAAATCATTTATTCCCATTAGAAACAATGTAAATTGAATTAATCTGTTCCAGACCCCCAAATGATTCCCGGTTTTAACCTTTCTTGCATACGGGACATGTTTATTGTACTGTTAATCTATAAATAAACACTTTAAAAACAAAAAGGACATGAAATGTAAATGAAAATTTAACAAAAAAGAAATGTGCAGTAAAAAATGAAAAATTTATAATAATTATAAGCAGCAACTAAAGCAAAAAAACACGAAAATATTCACACCACAGTATCCTGAGATTGTAACAGCGATGCACTGCCTCATCTTTGAGCATTCTCCGTTGTTGGTCACCGGGAGACGTGTGATTGATCATACAGTATCAGCATGAAAGAGTTGTCAAATTGAGAAGCAAAGTGTTCGAGGTGCGAGACGTTCGAGAAATGAGGCTCACTGTATTTCTTAAGGGTGAGGTGATTGACACTCAGCGTCCAGCAATCAAGCCAGGGGAGCAAGCCCTTGTTGACTGTCAAGCCGCTTACTCCTCCAGTCTTACCTAGGAGGAAACTGCGGCTTGGGCACATTAAGTGGTCTGCCCACAGCCACCCATTAGTAAGGGGACCCCAAAGTCTATGCTCTTTCTGTGGGGTGTAGGTACTTAGCTAGTGATTAACAAAGAGGGGGAGCAAACAAATCTAGACATTATTAAGCATAATCAACTGGGGAGCATGAGCCTGCTTGCTTCCCCGGCAGCTGCAGCTCTCCATGGGACACACTCCAGGGCCCCATCGGCCATTCCCTGCAGATCCCCGGGAAGGGAAAGAACAATAAAGGGGCAGGTAGGCGCATGCGCAGTAGGAGCCAAGATGGTGACACAGAGGCCTGTTGGTCTAGCCTTGGAAAAAGGATTCAATTGGATAAGAGACACAACCCCGGAAGGTCTAGGACAGTGGTCGGCAAACTCATTAGTCAACAGAGCCAAATATCAACAGTGCAACGATTGAAATTTCTTTTGAGAGCCAAATTTTTTAAACTTAAACTTCTTCTAACGCCACTTCTTCAAAATACACTCGCCCAGGCCATGGTATTTTGTGGAAGAGCCACACTCAAGGGGCCAAAGAGCCGCATGTGGCTCTCGAGCTGCAGTTTGCCAACCCCGGAAGGTCTAGGACAGTGATGGGCAACCTTTTGAGCTTGGTGTGTCAAACTTCGCCAAAAAACTGAGCATAACTCGGGTAGTGTGTCACTTTGAGGAAAAAACTAACTCCAAAACTCTAGTCGCAAATGTTTCACCCTCAGGAGCAGCAAATGTTTCATCCTCGGCATGCGGCCGCGTGTCATCAGAAATGGCTACGCGTGTCAGTGCTGACACGTGTGTCATAGGTTCACCATCACTGGCTAGGAAGTAGGCTGGTGGGGTGGGCCCATCAGAAGCCCGTGGAAGCCTGAAAAAGTGCCTGTTAGGACCGAAGCCTGAGGCAATGTAATCAGCTTAACAGTGGACTTGCTTCTCTCTCTCCCTGAGGAACAGGCCTGGCCCTGGTCACCGTCCATGTTCATCGGGCGTCCGCTCTGAAGCAGCCATGTGGCCTGAGCATCCGCCGGGGCCTGAGGCAGCGCCAGCCCGGAGCCGACCACGCCAGCCGGAGGGGACAGGAGCACGGACTGACCCTGGTGCCAAGTGTCTGGACACTGGCCCTGTTTCTGGGCCTGATGAAGAAGGCTGGACTGTTCCCATGGCGGCGGATGGCAATGGACACTGGGGACTCAGGGGAACGCCTTTGTCTTTGCATCTGGCGCCACCAGTAAATCTTATCACCAGCCCTATCCTTCCTTGCGCTCTCCGGGAATGCTTTCCTGGCCGCACCACCAGGTCTCCACTTCCCCCGGCAACATTTCCACATGGACTAGCAGGCATGGGCTGGGGAGCTGGGAGGGGTGGAGAGAAGGTACACGCATCCTCTGCCACATCTGAGCCCAGCAGGAGGCCCAGGAGGGGGGCGGAGCTCAGCTGGCCGCGAGGAAGATGCTCCCACGCGTAGAACTTCCCACAGCAGTGACCTCCCTCACTAGATGACCTGCGCAGCGGCCGGCCGGCCGGGTGTGAGGGACCTACAAGGAGCAGCACCCACAGAAGCCCCTGGGTTGGAGAGGTGGCGTGCCCGTCCTTTATATTCTTGTGAGAACTCGCTTACCAGGCTGCACGTGCTGCTGGCTTTCCCTCCGGAGTACCTCGTGCGTCTGTCCTCCTTTTCATCTCCACGCTCTGCTCCGCGTGGAGCGCCTGCCCGCGGTGAGGGTTAGTCTCCTGCCTTCTGAGTGGCCCTCTCCTTCCCCGTCTTTCTCCAGCCGCAGCCGCTGTGATGCTCCTGAATGTGCAACTACGCGTGTCCCTCTGCCTTCCCTGCACAGCCTCCTTGCAGGGCTTTTGTCACTCCAGCCGGACTACAGGCTCCTGAGGCCTCATCCCCTGCCCTCGCTCACCCGCACCTCCTGCCGTGCTCCTTATTCTTCCATGCCGGCCGGCGGGACAGCTGGTCTGGTGCCGTCTCCCACGGGGACTGTGTACATGCTGGCCCTCCGTCTAGAGCGGCGGTCGCCAGCCGGTGGTCTGCGGACCGCTGGTGGTCTGTGAGGTCCGAAAGGTTGGCGACCGCTGGTCTAGAGAACTCTCCACCACTTGCTCCCCTTCCACTTCTCTTAGTTAACGCCTACCTAACCCCCAGCCCTTAGCTCAGGCACCACTTTCCAGGGAAACCCTTCTTGGTGCCCGGCCCCATTCTGTCCTTACTAGTAATCATGCTCTGTTTTGATCACACACTGTTTACACGACAGTTCCTCCCTCCACGTCTGCTCTCCCTCGGGTGTGAGCTCCGTGAGCGAGCGCAGGCACCACGTTTGCTTTGCTCACTGCCATCTCCAGATGCCAAAGCTTCGTCCCCCCCACCTACCGCAGGATTACCTGGCGGATCCTGACAATGGGCCCGGGAGCGGGGATGCGGAGCGACGGCCGGCCAGCTGCCCCTGCTGGCAGGAAGGCTGTCCGGGGGCCTCGGGGTGGCCTGCCCCAGCCAGTGACGGCAGGAGGCCAGTGGGACAGCTCTTCCCCTGGGTGCCTCGTTCCCTGGAGACGGCTCTCACCTCTCTTCAGTGGAGGGTTTGTGACCTGTTTGGGGTGAATCACAGAAGAGAGGGGTGGGTTCAGGGGCCAGGCAGGTGCTCCGGACTCGGCACCCCTCAAGTGGCTCAGGCCCTGGAAGCAGTGTTTGCTGACCCCCGAGGGGCTTTCACTCTCCCCTGGTGTCCTGTGTGTGTAACCACGGCGGCCCTCATGTGCTTGGCCCGCAGTTCATTCCTTCCTGAGCACCACGCATGCGGAGGAGGGAAGAGCTGTGTCAATTGAGACAACTACTCTGTAGGTAACATTAATTTGGGTGAATGTTCTTGTTTCCTAATAAGAATAAAATAATCGTTTACCTTTCCTGAAGCTGGTTTGATCCGAAGCCATAGGAGAAACCAGAGATCTTGCTCACTTGTCCCCGTAACTGCCAGCGGACCCCGGCGTCTGGCCGAAGAATGTGGTCTCCTCAGCCGGGAGTGCTAAGGCCCCAGGGTGGCGCTGACTCTGCCGTTCTAAACCCACTCAATGCCGAATGCCTGTCTAGTTCATTTCAGCTGCGTGGCCCCAGTGGTTTATCTCCGATTACAATCTAGTCCCAACCCTTTTCATTAAAGGGCTTTCCTACCGAGCAGAATGCGGGGTGGATTAAGTAATAAATGCAGGGCAGTGCTTCTCAGCACTGTCAGCCCCAATACTCCTTCATGGGACATGTTTTGTAACACTCCTCACGGTACCGGAATAAAATTCAAAGAGAACGACTCACCTGTACACATGGTTTTGCAAAAAGTCAGTAAAGCCCTGACCATAATAACTGCAGCAAAAAGGAGAGATAAAAGGAAAGCAATCTATATTAAAGTGCTATCTATTAGAATATGTACATGTCAGGCCCAACTCTATTAGAAAATATAATGAAGTTATCAGATGTTTGCACCTACTTAAAACGAATATATGTGGATGGAGAGAAAAGATTTTGTTAAAGGTTTTTCTCAGTGTTTGATGTTTTGAAGTAAGGTCTATAGAATACTTATTCATGGAACATGCTTATGCACGGGCTGCCGTGACAGCCACAAATGCAGATGTATCCAGATGTTTGTGCTGGAGATGACTGGAACACCTCCAAGGGCATTGCCATGTGACAGGATTTTTCTGGAAGAAGAGCAATTTCACTTGATTCACAGGACTTTGCATTTAAATGTTCAGTATTCATATATGACACTGGGTAATATACTTTGTGTTCATACGTAAAGTGACATGAAGTTCAAATAGAAACAGGTCTGTCACCTATAGATGTCCAGCAGCATGTTCAGAAGTGGGGTGGGACCTGCCCATGTGCTGCAGAAGGGCCCCCCATCCTTTCGACCCCCAAGTTCTAATGCACTTCCTCTGTGGGGAAGAGTGGCTGGCAGCGTGGCCCAGAGGAAGCGGAACCGGGCAGGGTTTCTGCCTCATCTGCCTGCCCCCCCTATTGTGCCAGCCATGGTGATGATAGTGCCCCTGGCCACTGTGGTCCCGCTGACACCATTAACCCCCTCGGGTTGGGGCCATTATTCCCATTTTAAAGATGGAGACACTGAGCCCCCAGTGCTGTGAGTGGTGGAGCCCCCCACCAGTGCTGTGAGTGGTGGAGCCCACTCCCCCCCCCCCCCGTGCTTTGAGTGGTAGAACCCACTCCCCCTCCAGTGCTGTGAGTGGTGGAGCCCCCCCCAGTGCTGTGAGTGGTGGAGCCCACTCCCCCCCCCCCGTGCTTTGAGTGGTAGAACCCACTCCCCCCCCAGTGCTGTGAGTGGTGGGCCCCCCTCAGTGCTGTGAGTGGTGGAGCCCCCCCCAGTGCTGTGAGTGGTGGAGCCCCCTCAGTGCTGTGAGTGGTGGAGCCCCCCCCAGTGATATGAGTGGTAGAGCCCCCCCCAGTGCTGTGACTGGTGGAGCCCCCCCCAGTGATGTGAGTGGTAGAGCCCCCCCCAGTGCTGTGAGTGGTGGAGCCCCCCCCAGTGCTGTGAGTGGTGGAGCCCACTCCCCCCCCCGTGCTTTGAGTGGTAGAACCCACTCCCCCCCCCCCCAGTGCTGTGAGTGGTGGAGCCCCCCCCAGTTCTGTGAGTGGTGGAGCCCCCCCCCCAGTGCTGTGAGTGGTGGAGCCCACTCCCCCCCCCCGTGCTTTGAGTGGTGGAACCCACTCCCCCCCCAGTGCTGTGAGTGGTGGAGCCCCCCTCAGTGCTGTGAGTGGTGGAGCCCACTCCCCCTCCCCCAGTGCTGTGAGTGGTGGAGCCCACTCCCCCTCCCCCAGTGCTGTGAGTGGTGGAGCCCACTCCCCCTCCCCCAGTGCTGTGAGTGGTGGAACCCACTCCCCCCCATCCCCAGTGCTGTGAGTGATGGAGCCTCCCCCCCCCTAGTGCTGTGAGTGGTGGAGCCCCCCCCCCCCCACAGTGCTGTGAGTGGTGGAGCCTCCTCCTCACCCTGCCCTGAGCTGTGAGGGGTAACCCCCTCCCAGGGTTACAGGCTGGCGTTTACCTTGCAGAAGAAACATCTCAGGGGCCCACAGTTCCTGACAAGCTTGTGTCCTTGGTAAATTTCATATTCAAATCACCCTAAAATTCAACTATTTTATCTCCATGTGGTTGATGGAACTGAAGCTGAGAAGTTAAGTAACTCTTCCTGGGGCTCAGAGCTAGCCAGTGCCAGAGGGGGGCTGCTCAGCTCCATCTGCTTCCAGGACCATTCTTTCCGATAACGTGGACGTGTTAACCGCAAGCACGGAGATGTCCGCAGTTCTCGTTAAGAGAGGGCACACGCTCCTTTGCACTTACTTGAGTTGTGGCATGTGCCAGGTCACCCTTGTCTCCTAGCCCTACATTTTGGTTTCTGCTCATTGGAGCTTATGTATCTGTTAAAAGTGGAGCATTTAAGTCCGCCTTCGCCATTGGCTTTCTAAATGCAGCCAGCGCGTCTGGGCCGCAAGCCAGGCTCCATGAGTGCTGTTAATATCCCTCACGACAGAGCCTTTATAAATTTTATTTTTCAATTACAGTTCACATTCAATATTATTTTGGATTAGTTTCAGGTGTACAGCGTAGTGGTCAGACAATCATATACTTTACAAAGTGTTCCCCCCAATATTTCCAGTGCCCACCTGGCACCATACAGTTAATACAATGTTACTGACTCTATTCCCTGGGCTGTACTCTACATCCCCATGACTTTCTGTAACTGCCTACTTGTATTTCTTAATCCCTTCACCTTTTTATCCAGTCCTCCAACCCCCTCCCATCTGGCAACTATCGGTCTGATCTCTGTATCTGAGTCTGTTTGTTTTGTTTGTTCACTTATTTTGTTCTTTGGATTCAACATGTAAGTAAAATCATACGTGGCTGGTCTTTATCTGACTTATTTGACATAGCATAATACCCTCTAGGTCCATCTATGCTATTGCAGATTGTAGGATGTTATTCTTCTTTATGGCCAAGTAATTCTCCATTGTGTCTGTGTATCACATCTTTATCCGCTCACCTATTAATGGGCATTTGAAAGTGCCTGTAGTTAGTTCTATTTTTGTAACCGGGCCGGTTAAAATCCTGTTGTCCCCTAAATCTTCCATGCTGCTATGATAAAAAAAATCTCAGGCAAAAAATGAAAACAGCTGAGCAGTGTCTCCTCCAAAGGAACATAAACAGGATACACTCATCAGCAGTTCCTTCCTCTGAAGGAAAAGTTCTCTAACACTCACAGAGCGGTCGGCGGGAGCCTGACCTACTGCCCTGCCTTCTGGAGAGGATGCGCTCTCTTCACAGCAAGCAGGAAGGGCGGGGTCATGGGAAATCCAGACTAAAGGATGCGGAAGCTGCAGGGAGGGGCGTCTCTGCACCCCAGGGTGAGCGATGTCTCTACCCCTTGGCAGGGGCCCCGCCTTGGTAAGCCTTTAGAAGCCCCCGGTACATCTCCACATGCATTTCCATCTGTGTCTTCCTTAACTTGGCCGTTGCATGCTTTTATGATAGAGATGGACCTGTTCCTCCGGTGGCTCCCGTGGGACAAAGTCCCATTTCTTAGTCTGGGGCCCAAGACCCTTGATGATGCCCTAGTCTCCTGTGGGATGACCCAGGCCTCCCTCGCCCTAAGTCCACCGCACCCCAGGTGGGACGCCTTTCTAAATGCAGCCAGCACATCTGGGTGCTCCCCACTGAGCTGTGCTACTTCTCTCACTGCACCTGCACCCCTTTAGGGCCGTGAACTTGACAGGTTTGCCTTTTCCACCAAGCACAGACCCCTTGAGGCAGGGCCTGTTCTAGTCAGTGAGGCTGTCCTGCCCTGGGGTAGGTACCTGATCCCTGTGTGTGGCCTGCAGTTGGATAACCAGACAAACATCTGTCTCTGGATCTGAAAATTCATCATTAAACATTTTTATTTTGGGTCAAGCAATTTTAAAGCACAAATCACTCAAGAAGGGTCAGCATGTCAGCTAGCCAATCCTTTCCCTCTTTGGTGAGAGTGAGTGGGCGGCCAGCTTCCTGGGTGCTTGAGGTGTGGGTGAGGTGTGGGTGAGGTGTGGGTGAGGTGTGGGTGAGGTGTGGATGAGGTGTGGGTGAGGTGTGGGTGAGGTGTGGGTGAGGTGTGGGTGAGGTGTGGGTGAGGTGTGGATGTGGTGTGGATGAGGTGTGGGTGTGGTGTGGGTGAGGTGTGGATGAGGTGTGGGTGAGGTGTGGGTGAGGTGTGGGTGAGGTGTGGGTGAGGTGTGGATGGGGTGTGGATGAGGTGTGGGTGAGGTGTGGGTGAGGTGTGGGTGAGGTGTGGGTGAGGTGTGGATGAGGTGTGGATGAGGTGTGGGTGAGGTGTGGGTGAGGTGTGGGTGAGGTGTGGGTGAGGTGTGGGTGGGGTGTGGATGGGGTGTGGATGAGGTGTGGGTGAGGTGTGGATGAGGTGTGGGGGAGGTGTGGGGGAGGTGTGGGTGAGGTGTGGGTGAGGTGTGGGTGAGGTGTGGATGAGGTGTAGATGGGGTGTGGATGAGGTGTGGATGAGGTGTGGGTGAGGTGTGGGTGAGGTGTGGGTGAGGTGTGGGTGAGGTGTAGATGGGGTGTGGATGAGGTGTGGATGAGGTGTGGGTGAGGTGTGGGTGAGGTGTGGGTGAGGTGTGGGTGAGGTGTAGATGGGGTGTGGATGAGGTGTGGATGAGGTGTGGGTGAGGTGTGGGTGAGGTGTGGATGAGGTGTGGGTGAGGTGTGGGTGAGGTGTGGGTGAGGTGTGGGTGAGGTGTGGGTGAGGTGTAGATGGGGTGTGGATGAGGTGTGGGTGAGGTGTGGGTGAGGTGTGGATGGGGTGTGGGTGAGGTGTGGGTGAGGTGTGGGTGAGGTGTGGGTGAGGTGTGGGTGAGGTGTGGGTGAGGTGTAGATGGGGTGTGGATGAGGTGTGGGTGAGGTGTGGGTGAGGTGTGGGTGAGGTGTGGATGGGGTGTGGGTGAGGTGTGGGTGAGGTGTGGGTGAGGTGTGGGTGAGGTGTGGGTGAGGTGTGGGTGAGGTGTGGATGGGGTGTGGATGAGGTGTGGGTGAGGTGTGGGTGAGGTGTGGATGAGGTGTGGGTGAGGTGTGGGTGAGGTGTAGATGGGGTGTGGGTGAGGTGTGGATGAGGTGTGGATGAGGTGTGGATGAGGTGTGGGTGAGGTGTGGATGAGGTGTGGCCCAACTGAAAGCATTTTACCTGCTAACCATCCCGAGGGCCAACTGCCCGGGACCCTACTCGGGCCCACTCAGAGCTGCCTCTGCCCCAGCCGGCCCTCACCGGGAACGGGGATGTTGGTGTGGGAGTCCAGGTCACCGCTGGCCGGGGCTGGGGTGCTGAGCCAGCACTGTCGTTCCGGCACCCCTGAGTCCTGGGGCGCCTGCTCTGCTCCCACAAAGAGCTCCCACTGATTCACCTGCGCCCGGGGGAGGAAGAGGCTCCTCCCACGGGTCTCTTGGTCCCCAGAAGCTCTGTGACCTCTAAAAACCCGTCAGTCTTTCTGAGCCTCAGTTTCTACGGGTCTGAAGGGAGGACGAGGCATCCGCCCGTGAGGGTTACTGAGAGGGTGAAAGGGGACCAGGTGCGGGGAAGCTGGGGTTTCACACGGGTGTGCCAGTTCCCTTTCCTCCTTCTTCCAGCCTCCGTCCCTCCTCTCCCCTTCATCTCCCCTCCTCCCTTCCTCTCCTCTCACTCCCCTCCTCTCTCGCCCAGAGTTCTTGGAGCTTGGAGGTGTGGTTTGTGCATAGTTATGCATAGGTGCCCCTCCCCGGCCCCCCAGCATCCATTGCAGGTGCCGCTTAAAGACCTCAGCGCACTGTCAGGAGATTTCAAAGACGAGGAAAGTGTGCCTCCTGGCCTGAGGGGAGGGGCACCACTTATTTGCACACTAGTGTGTACTGCATGCCCGTGTGTGTGCGCATGTGTGTACGCATGCTCCTGTAGGAATGTGCACATCTCACTAAGTTGCTTTACTGGCTGGCGTGCTGGCCTCGCCTCTGCAGCACCAGGGCCAGCGCCCTCCTGGTGGCATCGGGACTGGTCACCTTGGACAGCCCAACCCTGCAGTGTCCACGTCACACTGCAGCTGACAGGTGGGGCCTGGGACCCAGTGGGCTGCAGCAGGCTGCTCTTCCTTAGATTCTCCAGGACAATGGGCAGGCCAGGGGGAGGAGGACTGGGGCAGGTGAGGGAGGAGGTGAGGGCACAGAGCCCACCTCCTGGCCGGTGCTCAGCCAGCAGCCAGTGTAGAGGGCCGCTGACCAGCAGAGGGAGGGGAGAGTGACCAGCGCTCCTCTTCCCCACGCACGCACCTGCCAGGGCTCCGGGCTCACCTCTCTCCCTGGAGCCTCTGTGAAGCCGGGCGCGCCTGCGTGTGGGTTCCGGTGCACTAGACGGCGACTGTGCTCACCACCCCTGAAGACCAGGCCATACGTTCTTCAAACCCTGAGGCGACGTCACAGCAGGAAGCAATGCTAGAAGTCGTCTAGTGCTTCCGAAACGTGTCCTGAGGAACTGTTGGTGCACGAATGTGCAGCAGGTATTCTGGGAAGAAATGGGGTCTCTGGCCAAATCCATTTGGGGAAGCCTGCATTCCCTTCCCTGCCCTCACACCTCCGTCACGGCACACACGGGCACTAAAGTGTGGGCACTGAACGTGCGGGCACTGAACGTGTGGGCACTGAGCGTGCGGGCACTGAGCGTGTGGGCACTGAACGTGCGGGCACTGAACATGCGGGCAACTAAACATGCGGGCACTAAATGTGGGCACTGAATGTGTGGGCACTGAATGTGCAGGCACTGAACGTGTGGGCACTGAACGTGTGGGCACTGAATGTGCGGGCACTAAACGTGCGGGCACTGAACGTGCGGGCACTGAACGTGCGGGCACTAAACATGCGGGCACTAAATGTGGGCACTGAATGTGGGGGCAATGAATGTGCAGGCACTAAACATGCGGGCACTAAACGTGTGGGCACTGAACGTGCGGGCACTGAACGTGTGGGCACTGAATGTGCGGGCACTGAACATGTGGGCACTGAACGTGTGGGCACTGAACGTGCGGGCACTGAACATGCGGGCAGCCTGCACCGCTTCACTCGGCTCAATATGCCATTTCCCAAACCTGTCTGCCCGGGCGCGCCCTCTGTGTGGCTGTCTGGCACCTGGTGCCAGGGGTGTTCTATCGGGCACAGTTTGGGACATAGAACTAGCCAACCCTCATTTCACAGCCGAGGCGGTGGAGGGCCAGGCGCCGGGGCCGCCCCGGGAGCAGTCGCACCGGGGGGCCAGGGTCCTCTCTTCTCTGCCTCTCCCCGACAGCCCTGGCTTCAGCTCCGAAGGTGGTGGCCGTTCCCCACTGCGTGGGACCCATTAGCTGCTGGGGAGAGTGCCTGGGGCCCCGGCTGCACTGGTGCCGCCCTCGGGACCCTGGGCCCCGGAGCGCCCGGTAGCCAGGGAGCAGTCTTACGCGGAGCTGCTGGGTTCGGGGTGACTGCCGAGCTGCGGGGGTCTCAGAGGGATTCCTGGGAGAGAGCATGGTTAGGATTCATCTTCCTTTCCTGCTGCTCACTTTAAGTTCTGATTACTGTTCAGGAAGCATTTAGAGGTGGTCAATGAGGCACTTTTGTTAACTTATCTGTACACACTATACCCCGGTACCACGTGTGGGCCAGGACACAGCACCGAGCACGTGGCATGTTTGTCCCGGCCCTCAGCCCCCCGGCGGGCGGTCCTCTGGAGGGACAAGAACGGTGAGGCCAGAGGTCAAGCAAGCCGTCCCCGTTCCCGGGCCAGGAAAGGGGAGCCAGGGCGCACACCCAGGAGCTTGTGCCGGGAGGACGGGTTCGCCCAGTGCCTACGGCCGTGTTTCCTAGGCCCCGCTTCAGAGAACAGGCCGTCAGCCAGGGCGGTTCCACCCTCGGATTGGTTTCTGAAGCTGGCGCCCCTTGGGAAAGGAATGCTGGTAACTGGCCCAGGACCCAGGACCCGGGCCTGTCTGTGCTGGGGCCGCAGTGCAGCTGGAAGAGGGCGGCCCAGCCCCATGCACCCACCGGCACGCAGACTCTGACAGGGACACGGTCGCCGTGAAAAGCCGCCCTGGGTGGCATCGACGCTTCCCCAGACAGTGATGCTAATGCTGTTTGACTCTGGAAGGTCAGGTACGTTTCAAATTTATTTCCTGTCACTGAGAGGGGGATCAATGGAAGACAAAGCCGCTTCAGCTCAGTCACCTGCTGCTCCCCCAAATGTCAAGGACTGACATCGGATGCCATCGTCCCAGTCAGCACAGCCTGGCTCTTCTTGCTTCCCCAGCCCCCACCCCACTCACACCCAGCAGGGACTTACACGTGCCCTGATGACAATGGCACTGCCCAGAGGACCCCGAATTTCCCCTACAGACAAAGGCTGGCATCTGGGGGTCACCGTCCCCGGGAGGGGCCTCCCTGCTGGGCTCCTCCTCTCCTCCCAGCGCCCCAGCCCAGGGTTCCCAGGCCACGCGTGTGGCTTGGGCCGAGGGGGTGCTCCGGCGGTCTGCTTGGTGGCACAGGTGGCGGCGTGACGTCCTGGAGTAGGAGGAGGCGTGGGGGAGGGGAGGTGTGGTGCCCTCAGATAAAGTACTCCTTTCGGCTGCTGTCCCCAGCATCCTGGAGCGACGGGTCGCCCTGCAGGGCCGCGTCTGCGCTCTCGGCAAACTCCGTGCCCTTGTCCTCGTGCGTGCGGTACGTGCCCTTGTGCCGGTACATGTAGTGCAGAATGAGCAGGAGCAGGCCGACCAGGAAGACGGCCACGGCGGTGATCACGCCTGCAGGGGGCAGACACACAGCTGTCTGAGAGCAGAGCGGGAGGTCCCAACACAGGGTCCTGGCAGGACCGAGCTGGCCCATTCCCGCCACTCTCCTCCCTGCCCCTGTCGCTCACCCCTCCTCTGTGCCCATCTGAGTTGACCCCTCTCTCCTCCCCCCACCCGCCCCCTCTGGGCACTTTGCAGACCTGTGGGCATGGTTTGTAATTCGTGTAAAACAACTCTGCGGGTTTGCCTGAAGCAGAGCGGTTCAGGGGATCAGAACTTTCCGTTTTAAACCAGGGCTCCTGGGGCTGGGACTTAGAGGCGCTGAAACCGTGGAGCTGGCTGCCCGCTGTGCACCATGGGGGTGGGGTATGGCCAAGGGGATGGACCCTGCGAGCTGGGCCTCCGGGACACTTGGGCGAAGTGTGGTTTCACTGCTCCAGGCCCTGCCCACTTGCCCTGAGCCCCTGGGAGGTGGGATCTGGGAAGAGTCTGCAGGGAGCAGGGGTTGGCCAAGCAAAAGCCCGAAGGGGCGGGATCTTGGGGGACACGTGCGAGAGCACAGGTGTGGACCTCATTTGGAGTCAGGAGGGGAGAGATGAGGTTTGAGGGCTGGTCAGCAGAGCCAGGTCACAGGGGTCGTGGGGTGACAGGTAAGCAGAGCTAATGGGGCCCCGGGGGTGTGAGTCAGGCATTTGTTCTGAGGCCACAGAGCAAGCCTCTGCTTGGCCTCAGAGGCAGGTTCATTCGTGCCCCTTGGGGGATGTTAGAGGCTATGGGGAGGCTCCCACCTCGAGGAGCAATGTCCTAACCGCCCTGCTGCCCGCGGGACGGCGCTGCTGTGCATGGTGCTGACAGCACTGTCCAAGGAGCGGGAGGGTCAGGGTCAATGGGCAGGTTACTGGAACTGAGAGCAGCTGAGGGCGGCCTTCACGTCTTCCTACCTAGGTGTCAAGCCCCGAGCTGTTCACGAGCGGGAGATGTGAGTGTCAGGAGGAAACAGCACGCACCTCCCAAACCCAGTCCTTCCTGAAGCGGATTGGGGTCACAACCGTGCCCAGTGGGTCACATCTTTTTAAGGATGGAGGGACGGGGTGTGGACCCAGGACAGGGACTGGGGGGAGATGAGGGCACAGAGAAGAGTTCAGGGAGCCCTGTCCAGCCAACACCCCCCCCCCCCCCTCCTGCAGAGTAGCTGTGTCCAGCCCCTGATCTCCGTGACTCCAGGGCCCTGTGAGCTCCCTGCCGCCGTGCCCTCCCGCCCTCATCTCCCCCTCGCCGCCGGACACCGGTTGGACATTTCCTGACGGGCCAGGCTCTCCCAGTCTCCACGCAGAGCCCCTGGGAGAGGGCGAGCGCTGCCCCGCCTGAACCCTCAGCTGGTTCTCCTGCAGACGCCACCTCCGACCCTCCTGCCCGCTGGGAGGGCCTGGGCCACTCACCTGCCATGATGGCTATGTCCATGGTGGTCCACGCCATCCAGGGGCCGGGCTCTGTGAACAGAACAGAGGAGCCCAAGTTGAGAGAGGAAGGTCCCACACCAGCGGCGTCTCAGCCCAGCCCGCACCCTCTGCCCACAACGCAGCAGCTCCGAGTGGACCGGAGACAGCATGCTGCACGGGCCTCCGGCCAGGGCGCACAGAGCCATGCCAGGCTCTGCTTGGCCACTGACGGTGCTGGAGAGCTCAGCAGGAGCCATCCGAGCCAGACCCAGGGAGGGCACCTCCGGGGCTGTGTGAGCGTGTCAGGGCTGTATCTCCGACCGCAAGGGTGCCTGCACCTGCCGATGCTCAGCACACATCTGCAGGGGCGCGGAGGTTGGCCCCCTGCTGCATTCGGTACTTCAGCACCTCAGCTGTTCTCACAGTGAGGTCACACCAGACCATCTGCGGCGTGTCCGCACGAACACAGCTCGCCTGCGCCGGTGCCCTTGAGCTGCTTTCTGTCTGCAATATAACGTGCTCCTCACAGCAGTCCCACACACATGTGGTGTTATGAGCCCATTTCCCTGGAAGGACACTGAGGCTCAGAAAGCAACCTGCCCATGCTCGCACAGCTCGTCCAGTGGCAGCCGGGACTGCGGGCTCTCACCTCTGGGGTGCACTCCCTTTTCTCTCTCTGGAAGCCCTTCCCCGAGGCTCCCATCGGGAGATCCCTCCCTGAGACCCCTCTCCAGGTCTGCACCCTCCCCGCCCCTCTCCAGGGGAAGCGCCCCTGCGGCGCTCTCCTCGCTGCTAAGTGCGCTTCTCTGAAGCTCAGCGTCCGGCCAGAGGGCTAGGGACCTGCGTGTGTCTCCAGCGGCTGCGCAGAGGTCTCCTCCCTCTTCCGGGCCACGAGCGAGAGGAAGGATTCGTGAGAGCATGGAGATATCAGTGCTAACGTGGAAATCCCATCACAGCGATGACACACATCAAAACAGAAGGCTACGTCATAACAGTCATTTCCGCTCAGATCATCATTTTAATTCGAGTGCAATGAGGTCATTTGTTTGCTGGGCTTCTTTGATTATTGATTCAATTTCATTAGCAGCTTTGGGTCTGTCCCATTTTGTTTCCTCCTGATTCAGTCTTGGAAGCATGTATATTCTAAAAATGTATCCTTTTTTTCCAAGTTGTCCAATTTGTTGGCATATAATTGCACGTAGTATTTTCTTATAATCCCTTGTAGTTATAATCCCTTATAATCGCTTTCATGTCTTATTTTGTTTACTTGGGTCCTCTCTCTTCGTTTCTTGAGTTTCATTGAGGTTTCGTCAGTGTGATCCGGGTGAGCTGGGTAAGCAAGCAGCAGAGGCATTTGGCTTGGATCATGTGGGAGACTTCTCTTGGCTCTGCTTGGGGGCCGAGTACTCAAACCGATGAACCGGACCACTAGCCCCTGGCAGGCCAGCCGGCTGCGGGCTGGAGGGATCGCCAAGTGAGCCTCCAACATGGGCTCCTGCGAGGTCATGTCTACCAAGCGGCACGGTGGCAGGGGAGCCGCTCTCCGTGCCGTGCCGTGCCCCTGCGGCTGCGCAGAGCTGAATTTGCTCCGGCTGCATAATGTCACTGAGCCCCGGGTGGGGACACTTCAGCATGACCAGAACTGCCACAGGTCGGGACTGGCACAGGGAGGAAGCCGGACCGTTGGGAGGGTGGGGATGGTGCAGGAGACAGTGGTTCCTAAAGTGCGGTCCCCGGAGCAGCAGCATTTCCTGGGGGCCCGCAGATATGCACACTTTCGGCTCCACCTGCTCTACTCTATCAGAAGTGCTGGCCTGGGCCGCCCTCCCGCCGTGGGCACAGGCCTTCAGGTGCTTCTGACGCGCGCAGGGCTGAGACGGGCGCAGGGCTGAGACGGGCACAGGGCTGAGACGGGCGCAGGGCTGAGACGGGCCCGGGGCTGAGACGGGCGCAGGGCTGAGACGGGCGCAGGGCTGAGACGGGCACAGGGCTGAGACAGGCCCGGGGCTGAGACGGGCGCAGGGCTGAGACGGGCGCAGGGCTGAGACGGGCGCAGGGCTGAGACGGGCCCGGGGCTGAGACGGGCGCAGGGCTGAGACGGGCGCAGGGCTGGGACGGGCGCAGGGCTGGGACGGGCGCAGGGCTGAGACGGGCGCAGGGCTGAGACGGGCGCAGGGCTGGGACGGGCGCAGGGCTGAGACGGGCGCAGGGCTGAGACGGGCGCAGGGCTGAGACGGGCGCAGGGCTGAGATTGGCACAGGGCTGAGATGGCTGGTGGAAGAGAAGGCTTCCCGGGGGTGCTATCAGATTGGCCCTGGAAGGACGAATGGGGGTTTGCTGCACAGACAAGAGTATACACAGGCCGGGCAGAGAGCTCAGCGCTCGCACCAGTGCTCACTGTTACCTGCTTCTCAGCGTTCTCCCCAATGCTGCCCACTGTCCGTGACACGCGGCGGCGGGGGGGGGGGGGGGGAGTCGGGGGTCGGGGGGGAATCACCTTAACTCAGCTGAGCACCCCGTGAAAGTCCACCCCCTGCTGGGTGGAAGGTAGGTGTGTGCTAGGGATTAGAGTGGTACTGAGCTCAGGAACTCAGGCGGGTTCCAGGGGCGGCTGTTCGAGGTGCGTTTACAGTGGAGCAGGGTGTCATCTATGGCCAAGTGTGGGTCAGACATCAGACTGAGGCACCGTCCAGCCCTGAGATTGGACAGGCACGAGAGGCCTCACCCTGACCTTCTGCGGAGACCCACAGGGCCCTACATCTCTCCTTGCTGCCCCCCTCCGAGTGGAGCTCCACCAATCCCAGCACCACAGGAGCCTCGCCACAACCCCACGCCCAGCATCGCGCAGGTGACCCCGGACGGCAGTTGGTGACTGCCACTTGAGAGCTTAGTCCTTCCTGAAGAACTGAGGGTCAGATTGCACCACGTCACCGTGGTGGCAGCCCGGGTTCAAATCCTGGCTCAACCAATGTAATAGTGGGGCAGTCAGCCAAGTGTTTACTGTCGACTGCCTTTAGCTTCTGTGTATGTGAAACAGGGCTAATGGCACCCTGCTTGTCCCAGGGACAAGAAATGAGCAATGCTTTGTATGCGATGTGGACATGAGAACCACATGGTACATGCCCAGAACGGGGTGCTCAGTTGTGGGCACTGTGGCTCTGCGTCTTATGAATGCTCCTGGTTGCATCGCAAAGCCGTCACCTAAGCAGCCAGCTGACAGGTCTGTGCGTCCACACAGGGGCTGGACGCGGTCAGGTTCCCACTGACCGTGAGACAGCACCTGGTGCCTGGGGCCCTGGGGCCCCACGTGGCTGCAGGGACCAGGGCAGGTCCCAAGGAATGGGCAGTGAGCCTTTGACCTCAGGGGTATGCTCTCCCTGGCAGGTGCGACTGTGACCTATGAGCTTGATTTAGGGCAGTGCTCTAAACCCACTCCTGGGTCATAGACAGAGAGAGAGAGAGAGAGAGAGAGAGAGAGAGAGAGAGAGAGAGAGAGAATGGGGAGGGAGAGGGACACAGAGAGAAAATAGCTTACAAAGCATGAGGACCCTCCCTGCGGCGGGGGACTGTTAGGTAGAGCTTCGATCTTACTTGCACACACACCTAGGGACCCGAGTCACAGTGTAAAGGGTGTTTCCCAGGGTCATGCTCACCATCGTGTTCGGGACATTAACACTATAAGAGGAAATAAATCAAATCCTTAGCCCTACAGTGTTTTGTTAAAAGAAAACTCAACTAAGAGATCAAATAACATGCAGGCAGGTGGGGAGCAAAGCAGAGGGAAGCTGATGTGGGTGACTGAGTTGTGCCACACTCTGGCTTCCGAACCCCCGAGGTGGACACCAGCGCAGCCTCGCCACACGGCCAGGGCTGGGCCACACGGCCAAGTGCAGGGACCCCCGAAGCTTCCCGAGAGCTGGTGGATGAGAGGGAAAGGGAAGGGCTGACCTGCTCCTACATGCACACCTCGCACAGGGCGCAGGGGGAGCGGAGGCAGGCCGTCAGTCATAGAGGCCTCAGGAAATCCCAGGTGTGGGAGAACATCCCTAAACTATGGCCGTGATGGGATGGGTCCTGGAGGAAGAGAAGGAGGAGGAGGAGGAGAAGGAGAAGGAAGAGGAGGAGGAGGAGAAGGAGGAGGAACAGGAGGAAAAAAAAAAGGAGGAGGAGAAGCAGGAAGAGGAGGAAGAGCAGGAGGAGGAGAAGGAGGAGGAAGAGGAGGAAGAGGAGCAGGAGGAGGAGCAGGAGGAAAAAAAGGAGGAGGAGAAGCAGGAAGAGGAGGAAGAGCAGGAGGAGGAGAAGGAGGAGGAAGAGGGGGAAGAGCAGGAGGAGGAGGAGGAGGAGGAGCAGGAGGAGGAAGAGGAGCAGGAGGAGGAGCAGGAGGAGGAAGAGGAGCAGGAGGAGGAGCAGGAGGAGGAAGAGGAGCAGGAGGAGGAAGAGGAGCAGGAGGAGGTGGAAGAGCAGGAGGAGGAGGAGGAGGAGGAGCAGGAGGAGGAACAGGAGGAGGAAGAGGAGCAGGAGGAGGAGGAGGAGGAGGAGGAGGAGGAGGAGCAGGAGGAGGAAGAGGAGCAGGAGGAGGAGGAGGAGGAGCAGGAGGAGGAGGAGGAGGAGCACTGTGTTGGTTCTCTGTGCATTTCCTGGAGAAGGCCCTGGGTTCGGCTGCCTTTTAAGCTCCTCATTTAGACCTACAGCAAGCCAGCAGAGGCAGGGTAGTCCCGTCTCTAAGCTACAGATGATGAAGTGCTTGCCCAAAGAGCTCAAGCAACTTGTGGAAACCTCACGGCCACCAAAGGGCCGAGCCGCGGTCAGCCCCAGTTCCCTAGCACAGCAGCAGCGGGCCGGGCACGCTCTCCCTGTGCAGCCAGCAGTTTGGCTGCAGCCCCACCCCTGCTGGCGCTCCCGTCCACAGGCGGCCACCGCCCGTCCTCTGGTCAGAGGCAAGCAGTCCCTGCGGCGAAGGCACACGGGGCTGCCCTCCGTGCAGGTGACAAACCGCTCCAGCGGGCAGCCTGGGCGCAGGGGACAGGGTGCACTTTCGCAGCTGGATCCTGCGGGGAGGGGGTGCTGTTTCTCAGATGCTGACAGAGAGCAGTGGTCAGGGCTGCCCCAAGGACACAGCCTGACCCTTCCCTTGTGTTTCTATCCTCACCCCCCCTCCTCAAATGGCTTTTCCTTGGGCCTCAGGGGCGGCAGAGAAAGCGCCCACTCCCCTTTCCCAGCCCCCGGTCCAGAGCCAGGGCGAAGGCTCCGGCAGCGAGCGCCCGGGGTTGAGAGTGAGGGGGGCCTCAGTGAGGAGGTCTGGGTGTTCTGGGGAGAAGACGCCCATTAGCCGTGAAACCATGAAGGGAAACAGGGTTGTGGTGGAACCCTTGGAGAGCGCCCGCCATGACGTGGTGCCCAGGAGGGCTGAGCGGCGGCCACCTGTCCGTGAGGCTCTGGGAGGAAGGACCTGCAGCTGGCGACGCCTGGGGGTCTGTGTGGTTCAGGAGGAGCTCTGGGGAGCCGGGCCGGGGAAAGTGCTCCTGGGCTCTCACTGGGTTTCTCGTTCCTGCTCGCGATTCTGGCCTTGAAGTTCTTATGAAAGTGAAGTAGAAATCACTTGACATTTGAAGTTTATTAACTGGCTTTTCTTCTTGGTAGAAAAAGGTCAAATACATTTTCTTTTCTTGCATGGTTTGTTGTTATCATGCCCTGAAAGAGGGAGCATTCAAGCTGCAACTGGGAAAACCGGCCTCAGGCTATATGGTCCCAAAGAAAGAAGCAAATGGCTGTTGTCCAGCCGGCCACCTCTCCGAGCAGGGCGCACGTGCCCGCCCCAGGCTCTGGGACGCGGAGAGGACGGTCGGTCCTCAGGCAGCTAGGACTCTGGAAGGGACACAGCATATTTACGTGAATGGCTGAACTGCCAGCACTCTCCTCCCTGGGTGATAAGGTGCCAAAGGAGCGGACAGAGCTACCTGGGTGTTGTGGGGGTCTCAGCCATCAGCCTCGGCTCCAGGAGGCCCGGGCTCTGGACAGTGAGGAGGCTCCTCATTGTGCGCGTTCTGTCCTCGGCAGCTTTCTCCAGCACCTTCTCCGCCCCAGCAGTGTGCGCCCAAGGCCACATCGGCCCTGCCTCTGGGAGCTTACTGTGACGCAGGCAGAGACCCAGATATCCGTGGGGAAGCTCCGAGGGGAGTTCTCCAATGTTCTCAGGAGAGGAAGGCTTCTCGGAGGAGGAGGTCCCAGGCTGGCCTGCTGAGAGCTGGGGTCAGCAATGCCAACAGGAGAGCCGGGAACCGTGTTAAGAGAAGGACGTGGAGGAGTCCATAGGGGAGTGGTCGGCAGGGCTTCTGGGCCTCACTGCCATGTGCCTGGCCATCTCTGCGGGGGCTGGGCTCCAGGCCGGGCCGGCTGGGCGCTGGGGAGCTTAACCATCTGCACCCTCCCGCACGGCCACCCACCCCTCCCTTCTGCAAAAGCGTGTGTCCGCTTACCTGGTTAGCTGACTGAATTCACAGGGCCAGGAGAATTTGACCGCCTTGGGCAGAGTGTGCCTTCCAGTCTCAAGGTCAAATGCTTGCCCTCATCATCACCATGTGTCACTTTGTAACCCGCCTTCCCGTTCCCGGGACCGCCCGAGTGCTGTGCGACATGATGCTGCTCCGACACCATGCAGTGCCCTCCCCCAGCCGTGCCCCGTCTTCCCTGCCGCGCCGTGCCTGCAGCTCCTGCATGAACAGGACCGGTGTCTGGCAGGGACCAGAGCCTGGCAGGCTACCACCCACCCCACGTCAAAACGCCGAGGCCCGCGAGGCCAGGTGGCCAGGAGACGTGCCTCTCTGCTCCGGGGCAGAGAGCATTCCGGGCTGGGCAGTGGGGGAGGGCAGGCACTCGGCACTGAGGAGTGGACTGTGGGCAGTGCCAGCGAGGGAACCTCTTCCCCGCACGCACCTGGGGCCTGCTCAGGAGGTTTTCACATCTAGGCGCTTGTTCTGGGGATGGAGACTGGGGGGAGGGGAACTGGAAAGAAAGGTGAGGATGTGTGGTCACAGCCCGAGTGTCGGGGTCCAGGTTTCTGCACCTGCATCTCCCTGCTTTTGTCCTGAACGTGTTTTTGTTTTGTTTTGTTTTTGTTTTTAAGAGAGCCTTATTTAAACACAAGGACCAGACTACCTCAGTTGAGCCACAGGGTCTACTAGGAAGTAAAGGAAGGAATGCGTCGTCTCCATTCTTGTTCAGAGTATAAAACAGCGGGGCCAGGGCGGCATTTGAAGCTTGTGCTGAACTACGGCTAAGGAAGAACAGATGAACGGATTTGCCTTCACTGAGCACAAGACGCAAGGCCTAAGGAGCAAGAATTAAATGCCCCTGAGCGGTCTCCTCAGGTGGCACGAGCTCTACCTTCCCCAGCTCGAGGCAGATTACGCCTCTGGTGTCAGGGGAACTTCTCAGGCAAGTTACCTCCACTCTGGAGCCCCCTCTCCTCCTGTGCAAACAGAGAAAGAAACCTCCAGTCTCGCAGGGTCCCCACGGGTTAGCGACTGAGCTCCACAGCACCCTGGACTGTCCTGGGGAATGCTCGGCCTGCAGACCTGGGCTTGGTGGCATGACCACTGGGTAGGCTCCCTGGGAGTATGTGTGGGTGCCTAGCACGGTGCCCACGAAGGCCGGCTATCTGAATATTACTTATTATCACTGTTGACATGGCCTCTGTCAAAGTGGGATTCTCAAAAATGGGGACCTTTACTGCTCCTTACACTATTTGCCAAATGCGTCACCCTGAGAACCAAAAGCTCTATTTCTATTAATTGATCCTAGAGAAATAATCTGAAATGGGAAGACAAGTTCATGCTCAGGAAAGTATATTGCAAGATGGTTTGAAGTAGAAAATAAATGGAAGAGAAGAATCTAAACGGCCCTCGTTAGGGCACTGGCCATGTGAATGCACCGACACGATAGAGTACTATGCAGTTATTGAAGAGTACTATGCAGTTATTGAAGAGACGCATGGGCATGGGCGTCAGTGACAGGAGAAAGTGCTTACAGCACAATTTACAGTACAATTTGAGGGAAAGAAACAGGACCTTGTAAATATAAATGATGTCAATTACTAGTATTTTTAAAAGCCTTAGAAAAAGGAATGAAAGGAGTACTTTAAGATGTTGAGGTGGTTGCTTTTGCACAGTGGATGGGATTATGGTGGCATTGTTTTCTTCTAGGGTACAGCTTTATGCACATTTAAAACCATCTACAATAAAGGTGTGTCACTTTAAAGGGCAAGGAGTGGGAGCGGGTCTTTGAAACTGGCTCTCAGAACTGACCTCAGACTAGTAGTCCACGAAGGTCCCTCCCGGCTGCACCTGTTGGTCCAACCCCGTGCCCCATTGGGTGTCTTGTGACCCTCCACAAACCAGCCCCCAATTCTATCTCTTTCCAACCATGCTGGGCCATCATGGGCAGTGGGACTGTGGCTGCCTCCTCTCAATGACCTGAGTCTTATGTTCCCACACCTGTGGCCGGACCTGGTAAAGAGGTGCTTCAAGTAGACGTTTTCAATTCCAACCACAGCGCGCACACGGACAGAGCAGGTGCACTCACCGCCCGAGCGCCTCGCCTGCTTCTCCCGGCTCGCCTGTGGGTGAGGAGCTGAGCGGTGGTCTAACTGCAGTAGTCCTCACCCAGATTCTCATTTCTGGGTGGAGCAGAGGGAGGCTCTGGCTCGCAGGGCCAGGTCCCCGGTGCATATTAGAAATCTCAGGGCTGTTGGCCACAGGTTGGCTTCTCTGTAGCTCCTTGAGGTCACCATGGCCTCTCTCCCCGCTGGCTTCTCAGGACCCCGGGATTGAGTATCTTCTACAGACACTTCCCAGACTGCTGAGATGCTCTGGCTAGAATTCTCTGAGGGGAAGCCTCATTTGTTTTGATTACATTCTCAGGGGAAAGAACCTTATCATGGAAATACACCGACTCAGTTTTTTTCCTCTTGGCCTCTTCCTTTTTTTTTTTTTTTTTAAATCCATGTGACCATCTTCAATCTCTTCATCCTCATCCAGACTCAGTCATTCCAAGATGTGCCTTTTTGATGTGCAGATTATTACTGAGCCAAAGGCAACCCAGGCCCTGCAGGCTCGTGAGAAACTTCTGCCCCTCTTACCCGGGAGATCTTAAATTAGGGGCCTCGCCCATAATAAGAGATTATCAGAGATAACCTATTTTTGACCTTTCTATAGGGCAGGGCAAACTCCTCATTACTGAATATCTGCTAAATAATTGCAACAACTTCCTCCTCTTTAGCTCAGAGTGCCATATACACCTAACTTTCCCTCTCTGTCTCTGAACCCCCCATGTAGGCGGGGTTCCCATATGTACATATGTAGTTAAAGTTGGTTGTTTTGTTTTGTTAATTTGTCTCAGGTAAATTTAATTTTTAGAAGGTCTAAAGGGACCTTGAGTGTAGAGAAACGTTTCTTCCTTCCCTGTCCGTGATTTGCCCTACCCTTTGGAGTCTGTGTCCGTGTCCATGCTTGTAGAGAAGAGGTTGGGTTTGGCCTCCTGGAGCAGTGATGTCCGGGTTTGCCTTGCAGAGAGCGCACTCAGCTGAGGGGGTGTCAGAGGGGTCAGGCTGGAAAGTCCTTCATTTCCGTCCTAGTCTCCTGCAGTCGTGCCTGCAGAGGGCGGTGCCCAGATGAGCAGGTGCAGAGAGGAAGGCTCTGGTAGAGGAGCAGCCGAGGAAGAGGAAAGGGAAGAGGAAGAGGCCCTGCAAGGGGGCACAGCTCCTCTCCACCCTCCTCGCTGTCAGAACACTCGCTGTGTGTCTGTCCTCAGCAGGGACTGCATGGCGGGTGGATCCCTCACCTTCCAGTCCCTTCCAGAAAGAGAAAAGTGTAGTTGCAATAAAAGCTTTGGTTTCAGTCCATTTGCTAGCTCCTAAGTGACACAAGCGAGTCACAGAGGCCAACGCTGCAGGGCTGCACTCAGAGGGGAAGTCTAAAGTCGTCAAACCCACGGAAGCAGCGAGGGTGGTGGTGGCAGGGGCCGGAGGTGAGGGACAGGGTGCTGGTGGAGGCGCAGAGCTCGGGAAGCCGGTGAAGCTCTACAGACCGCTCCACACGCTGCCCATAGCCAAACACGGCGGACGGTGCAGTGACACAGGTAGGAGGGTGGAGCGCACAGTAAGTGTTCGTACCACAATGAAACAAAACCAAAGAACCACAGGGCCCCTTGTGCTCAGCCTGTGCAGCAGGGGGAGGGGGCCGGCCGGCTGTCCTCTCCTCATTCCTGCCTCCGCGCCAGCTCTGAGAGCAGCCCCCCCTGAGCTGCAGTGGGAAGGGGAAGCCAGGGGAGAGGAACCTCCTTTCCACTTAACTGGTGACACGACGCGGTTGCTCATTGTGGTGGGAATGTCCCCGGGGTGCAAGCTATTTCTGAGGGCCCAGGGGCAGCCTCGGGGAAGGACTGGCCCAGGAATGCCCACCCGCACCGTCCCCGACCAGATGTCCTCCAGCTGCTGGTCCCTGCCCAGCCTGGTCGGGCCGTCGAGGGGGCTGCTTTGAAGATGGCTCACGCCGGGCCCTCTGGGCCTGGGCCTGGGCCTGCACGGCGGGACTGTGTAGGGTGTGCAGCAGCCGCCTGACAGTCTCCTCGCATGTCCTGAGACCCTTCGCCACCTTCTCCCGGGAACTCCCGCGCAGCAGGGCTCTCCTCGGGAGTGACAGGAGCGAGTGCGCTGTGAGGGGAGCCCGGCTCCACAGACGGCACCAGCCCTGCCTGCCCAGGGCTCTCCCGGGCCCTCTCGGTTGGGCTGAGGTGGAGCGAGGGCCAGAGCGGCTGGAGAGGCAGGAACAATGCAGCACTGTCTTCTCCCTCAGCTGAGCTCAGGGACGCCCGCGTGGCCGCTGTCTAGGACAGCTTTCGGGGGGGTGGCCCCCCCTGGCCAGTGTGGACTCCACTGAGGACGTGCCTAGGGTCTGTTTTGAATGGGAGGGTACTTATTGCTCATTTTCCTCATCTTTGAGTCTTTCACTGATTTCCTACATCGGAGGAGACCCATTCACTCCCAGCTTGTTCACACACACATGCACACATGTGCACACACATCCATCCATCCATGAACACCATGGCCTTCCATGTCCTGCAGCCTTGGCCACCCCTGTCCGGGCTGAGGCAGGTGCTCCTCTAAGGCACAGCCCTGGCATGCCTGGTAGGACTGAGCGCCCCGGGTCCATGACTGCGGTGCCCAGCACAGGCAAGGGCAGGCGTGATGGAAGACACTTCTGCAAGGGGCAGCTGCGCCTCGCGGGGAGGTGTGGAGGCCCAGAAAGTGCGCGGGGCCCGAGATGGGCTGTCGTGCTCGCCCCACACGGGGTGGGAGGAGCCAATCTCTCCAGCCTGGAACAGGTCAGTGTTGTTATGCCTCTCCCCGGGGTGACCCCGGGCATCTGGCCCCTGAAGCTTACCCAGAGAGAACGTCACCTGCCCCAGACGACCACAGAGCAGGCCCTCCAGCCGCTGGGCCGTCGGGGTGGCCTTTGCTGCTCTCCCACTCACAATACCCGGAGGTCTGGGCCGCTCTCTGGCCTCCACTTCCCCTTATTGCCTGAGGCTCTCTCTTCCCACTGAACCCCCCTTTCCTCCTGTGGATAATGATGGAATTGCTACCATTTGGGGCTCACTTTGTAATTACATGTATTATTCCAATTTCTCAGAAGGATCGATGAGGTGGATGTTGTAGTTGCCTGTCACTTTACCGTTGAGGAAGCTAAGGCCCAGAGAGGTCGGGCCACTTGCCTGAGGTCACACACAGGCTGTGGGTGGGATTGGAATCGAGTCTGTCCGATTCCAAAGCTCATTCTAGAATCATCCCTTCAACAGAAGTTCACGAGAGACCGCTTGTGTCCCGTGTTTTAGAGCCTGAAGATCTAACAGTGGACAGTGCGAGGCCCTGCCCTCAGGGGCTTCCATCTTTAATTTACTTTGTTCTGTTCCTGAGGATATAAAATAAAATGTGGGATACAGTCAATTTGCAATAACTATGTAGGGGCTTCCATTTCTGGAGGAGGGGCAAGCGACAGGGAGTTAAAATGTGGGCCCAGGCGGAAGGGCAGGTGCTGAGCCAGGCTGTGGCGCGTTAAGAGAAGGGCTGGTGGCTGGAGCGCGCCCATGCACCACACGGCCGGGCTCCATTCCCCGTCAGGCACACACCTGGCTGTGGATTCGCCCCGGGTTGGGGTGCTTACCAGAGGCAACCGGTAGATGTTCCTCCCTCATGTCGTCGGTGTTTTTCTCTCCCGCTCCCTCCCTCCCTCTCTAAGTATGAGTAAGAACATAACTTCGGGTGAAGATTAAAAAAAAAAGAGGGAGAAGGCTTGCTCTTCAGAGGGCCAGGGGGGGCTCTTGGAGGAGGCAGCTTCCGGGCTGGGCTGCAGACTGAACATTTGTGTCCTCCCCAAGTTCACGGGCGGAAATCGAATCCCCAGTGGGATGGAGTTGGGCAGCCTTGGCGGTGGTTAGGCCAGGAGGGTGGAGTCCTCATGAGCGGACTGTGGCCTAGAAGCGACTCTGGAGCCCCCCCAGCCCTTCCACCCGCGAGGACCTGTGAGATGACCCGCCCTGCACCGGCAGGAGGCCCCTCCCCAGACACCGACGCTGCTGGGCTCTGATGTGGATTTCCCAGCCTCCAAAACTGTGGAAATAAATGTCTTCCCTTCCGCCGCCCAGACAGGACTAATGCGGGCTGAGCTAAGGGAGAGAATGAGCCGGGACCTGCGGAAGAGGAGCCTTCTGGGAGGCGGGGCGGGCGGGCTTGTGTTCCAGGGGAGCCAGGGCCCCGTGGCCGAGGCAGCCGCGAGGGGCAGCTGCTCGGAGGGGCTTGAGAGCACAGCGGGCGGAGGCCGTGGCTGGGCACGGCTGGCCAGCGCTTCACGCTCCGGGGACGGAGGCCGGGGGTCCAGCTGCAGCAGCGCGAGCTGTGTGCCGGGCGCATCCCGCCGGCTGCTGCGCAGAGGCCAGTCGGGGTGCGGATGGGAGAGACTGGCGTGGTCCAGGCCAGCGGCTGGACGGGGCTGTGGTGGTGCCGGTGATGAGGAGCGGCGAGGTGTGGGGTATCTGGAAAGTGGGCCAGTGGAGTTGCTGGTGGATTAGACGTGAAGTGCGCAAAGAGAGCGTCAAGGTTTTGTCCCGAGCAAGACGGATGGGGTTGCAGTTCACAAAGAGGGGAGGAGGTCCGCTGGGGACACGGTGGGAGTCACTGCCGGTGCAGGACATGTCACGCTGGGAGCCCATGAGATGCAAGCACAGGCACAGCGCGGCCACTGGACACAGGGTCTGGAGCTCTGTGTGTGTGTGTGGGGGGGGGGGAGTGGGGGGCAGGGCAGAGGCCTGGCTGGGTCTCTAGCATCTTGATGGACCTCACAGCCTCGGGCGGGAGAAGGCCCCGGCGACGGAGTGGAGAAGAGGCGCGGGGAGGCTGAGAGCTGGGCCTGTCACGCGGGGCCTGGAGAGGAGGAAGGACCAGGGAAAGAGGCAGCGACCCGGGAAGACGGGAACAGGCTGCGTCAGGGCGGCGCTGAGCACCCCACAGCACGGGGGCCGGCACAGCTCCACTGCCTGCTGCCTGTGCCGGGGCCTCTGTGCACGAGGCTCCACCTCCTCTCTCCAGCAGGAACCTCGCCACTGAAGCAGCCCCCCTCTCCTGCATCGTCGTCACCGCCCCCCCAGCCCCCAGCAGGTGACCCGGACAGCATGCTATTCTCCCAAGTTAAAGAAAGGAAAGCCTCCCTCCAACTCCTGGCCCCTCTCTCTGCCCCCCTTACAGCAAAGGCCCCAGAGGATTCCTGCACCTGCTATTGTTTCACATGCTCCTTCTGCAGTGAAAGGAGCTGACAGGATGCCTTTTCAGAATGCAGGTGCTTGAGGGAGGGGAGTGGGGAAGGCATCGAGCAGAGAGAATGGCGATTTGCTGGATGGCGTGTTTGGGTGTGTGATCATGGCACTGAGGTGGGACCTGTCAGTGAGTGTGTGCGCGCGAGTGTGCGTGGGGTGTGTTTCCAGCCACGGTCAGCTGTTTGAGTAACGGTGCACAGGAGGAGAGAGGTGCATTTACTTATCCAAGCCTGGGCCATGAGGAGAGAAGGAGAAATGGTTGAGTTCAACTACTTACTCTCTCTCTCTCTCTCCCTCTCTCTCTCTCTCTCTCTCTCTCCCTCTCCCTCCCTCTCTCTCTCTCTCTCTCTCTCTCTCTCTCTCTCTCTCACACACACACACACACACACACACACACACACACACACACACCCTGGCGAGATCGCAGAAAACAAAGAGCTGCACGCCAGTCCTCCTGCAGGTGACAACCTAGGGAGGGGGTGCAGACAATAAAAGGAGAGACCCAAGAGCTGTGGGCGTGCTGGACAGAGCTCAGCCAGGGCGCAGGGACTGTGGTGGGAGCTGTGCGAGCTGTCTGTGTGCTCTTCCCTCCCACCCCATTCAGTTCACAGAACACGCCACGTGCTGATTCAAGGGTTAAAGTCACCGACATCGAGGCCACCCGGTGCCTGACCCGCGAGTTGTCTGTCCCTTCCCACTGCCTCGGTGTTTCGGGGCAGGGCAGCCACTCTGGCCGCAGGGCTGTTGGTCCTTCTGCTAAAGACCTAGTCCAAGTTCCAGAACCTCAGGACTCTCACAGCTGTCATTTCAGGCCTCCTCTAAGCTGCTCTGGTGTTGTTTCTCACGTGGGGGGCAGCTGGAGGAAGCTCCTGGGAGGTAGTGGCGCTTCGCCCTGCCACAGGGACTCTGAGCCTTTGCAAACTCCTGATCAGTCATCGAGTTCCGGTGACATCACCTCCTCCAAGAAGCCTTCCCTGACTTGTGCAAAGGTTCTTCCCATATTCTTTCAGGAGCAGCAAGATTTTTCACAAATAATGTAGGCTTTACAGGCCACATATGGTCTCTGCTGTATATTCTTCTTTGCTTAACTGTTTGTTTGTCTTATACAATCCTTTAGAAATGTAAACAACATTCTTAGCTAGTTGACTGTACCAAAACAGGCCAAAGGCTAGATTTAATCTGCAGGCTGCAGTTTGCTGAGCAACTTGTTCAAATCACCATTAAAATGCTTTGCACACTGATTGTTTAGCTACTAGAGGACAGGGACTGAATTTTATGCCTCAACACCTGACACAATGCTAGGGGCGCGAACTAGTGATGCGGGATAAAGGCCCTCTGACATGTCCCGATTAACTCTTTTACCATCATTCTTTTCTAGACACCTGCATCTCTCAAGTTCAGTAAATCACCGCCCCACGACTTTCCAAGTCATCCGTTATGGTCACATCTCAGATGTACACCAAGCTCCCAGCGATGTCAATGGCTCTCACTCATCAAGCCCCATATACAGCAGGTCTACTTAGAATCCCAAGGACACAGAGGTAAAGCTGACATCATGTGTGTATGTGTTGCATATGTGCGTGCATGTGTGTGTGCATGCATACAAGCCTATGCATGCGTGTGCATGTGTGCTCATACATGTGATTCAAGTGCACACCACTCGACCTCTGTGTAGCCAGGGTCACACTGACATGCCTTCTGTGATCCCTGCTCTCCAGCGGGATCACGTGGGTTAATCCTGACCTCTTCTCTGGAGGAGGGAATTCACTTAAACAATCATATAATTACATTTTCAGCACCATTAGGCACCTAATTACATGACTAACTGTCCTCGATCAGGCTGCACGTGTAAATAATGATGATTTAATTAGCCATGCTCTGTTATTGGATTTCCAGAAGGCTCATCAGTTGGCAAACAGGAGGCGGAAAATGTTTTCTCCTTCCTTCCCGAGTTTGACAGGCAGGCTCTGCAGATCCCTGTGTCCTGCTGGGAGGCCAGCGTGGAGGTGAGGGGGTGGAGGAGGCTTCGGAGCCTCCGGAGCCCAGGGAGGCCTGAGTGCTCGCATCCTGAAGACACAGCAGCAGCACGTGCCCAGGGGCGGCCGTGACCCAGAGACCACAGCACCTCCCATTTAGGAAGGACGGGGAAGGGTCCTGGCAGGGAGGAGAGCCCCCGGGGCAGGGAGCCAGAGGGAGGCCACAGGGATGCTGCCTCCCACCCGGGGCAGGGGTGCTGAGCCTCACTATTCCTACCTGTGCAGGGGACCCCGAGGGGCCCACCCCCTGGGCGGCTGTGAGGATGACATGGGAGGATGCATAGAGACACGGTAGCAGGTCATAAGCAACATGTGAGTGCTGACACCGTGAGTTACTACTATGACTTGGTTTTGCTGTTGGAATCATGTTTGGAAAGGGTGCTAGCAAAGAGAGGGGGCATTTTAATGTGAATATTGGGGGTATATTGCTTGGGAGGGTGGTGACAAGAAGGGCAGATGCACATCAACCAGCTGCTCTTTATGGAAATCATCTTAGCACACTCCAGGGCATCCTGCCGTGCGGCTCAGGGAGCCTGGGCTGTGACACAGAGACAGTGCGAGTCCTGGTGTCCCCCAACCCCCTCCACACCCCCCACACCATACACCACATACATACCACACATCACACAATACACCCCCCCACACCACACACATACATACCACACATCACACAATACACCCCACACATACACACCACACACATACATACCACATACCACACACATACACACCACACAATACACCTCACACACCCCACACATACACACCACATATCACACAATACACACCACACACCCCGCACACATATATCACACACCACACATACATACCACACACCACACACATACACACCACACATCCCACACATACGTCCCACACACCACACACATACATACCACACACCATACACATACACACCACACATCACACACCACACACATACATACCACACACATACATACCACATGTCATACACATACACACATGCACACCACACACATACATATCACACACTACACACATACACACCACACATACACACTACACACATACACACCACCATCACTACACACCACATACATGCACACCACACGCCACACACATACACTACACACAGCAGCATTACCACACACCACACACATACACTACACACAGCAGCATTACCACACACCACACACCACACACATACACGCCACACACCATATGCCACACACCACACATATACACCACACACATACACGGCACACCCCGCCGTCACCACCACCTTTTCTCACACAGGGCCTCTGGTGGGGAGGTGCCTGAGGCCAGTTCCTGGGACTTGGGTGAGGGACGTGCTTGCTCAGTGCTGGGCAGTTGGGCTTCCTGAGCACCCGCTCTGTGCTGTTAGCCTCCCCTGTTCTCTGGGTGTCAGCACAGGGAAGGAGCGTCAGGAAATCACAGATTCACCTCATCTTGCATCAGACAACAGAGCCGGGAAGTGGCCTGACCCTGGCGCCAGGCCCTGTGCTGCCTCTGAGCTTGGGGAGGAAAAGCCATGTCTCTTCACTACTCTGCCCCAGGACCCTTTGACCCCCCCCTTCCCTGTTTTCCTGGACAGCAGCTTCTCTATGATACCCATGTCCCAACATCACCCAGGCACACTGCTGCTCCATCTCCCCAGCCCGAAGCCCCAGCCCCCAGCTCAGGTCTAATGAGGGATACTTCCCCCACATTAATATTTCAAAAGCAAAGACGCCATAAACACATTCATAACTCTTCCTCTGTCAGTTTGAAATCCCTTGATGCAAATCAACTGCCATCTAAATTAAATGTTTCTTTCATCGAACACGACAAACGCCCTGGTGACTAATCGGAAAAAGCCAACAAGCTCAGACTTGTTTCACCTTAGAATTCTGTAGGGGCGTGGTTGAAGCTGGACAGCTGGTGGGTGTGCAGTGACCAGCAGGATGGTGAACTGGCTCATCACGCCCAAGGTTTCGGTGAGTCCTGTACCCAGGAGGCTTTGCCCACCTTCCTCATCATGATCTCAGCACTTCAAGAGCAGGTCTGAAACCTAACACACAATTTTAGGGGCAGGAGGGTAAGTACAAACACGGTTTTCTATTCTGTCAGACTGGTGTCTAATTGCTTAAGCAGGTCAAGTAACAGACTGAAAACGGAGTGAACAAATAGACATTTGCCAGCTGTAGGGTTAGCTCTGTTTGAGTATCAGGATTAAGGTCTGCCAGATAAACCACATAGTCTAACAGATTTCAAATAATCTTATTATTTTTAGTATGGATGCTTTTATATTAAAACAAATGCAGGTTTTCTTTTAATTTTACACCTTTCAGATAACTATTTTGAATTGTGTTTTGGGAAATAGAAAAGCTACAGTTTCAGTTAAAGGAAGAAAAAAAAAAAAGAATAACTAAATCCAGTAGCTATATTGAGTTTATTTCCCTCTCTTTTTTTTTCTCTTGTCTTATTACTTCTCCTACCATCACTACCTCATTCAATATCATTAATAAACTTTACTATTTATCTGCTTGGTGAATAATGGGCAATGAAGAGTCTCAAAGATCAGGTTAGAGAAGCTGGGTCTTCTCCTGTGGGAAGTGAGCAGGTGAGAGATTACAGGAAAAAAAAAAAAAGGATTCTCTAGAAATTCTGAATTCAGGGATGAAGAGAAGGAAGGCTTCTCTCTTCCAAGACTAAAAAAACATTTGAGAGCTGCCAAGGATGAGAGACCAACAGAACTGCGGATAGTGGACATGGCAAGGGAGGTATGGCGTGAGGTCGGGGCTCCAGGAAGGCACACCTGGTAAGGGCTGGGAGTCTTGAGGTTTAGAGAATTTGAGGTTCTGGCAAGAGTATAATTACAAGTTGATGAAAGACATCAGTGTGATGGGAGTGATAGAAGGGTTATGAATGATTTATTATTTTGTATTTAAATATATTGTTATTAAATTACACACATTATTTAAAGTAATTTTCAAATTATTTAAAAATTAATGTTTCAGATTTTCAAATTTATGTAAAAATCGGTTTTCAACCATCGTGGGAGACCTCTGTGAGAGGGGTGGAAGGGATGAGTGAGCAGGGAGTCACACAAGCTTCCCGGGAAGGCTTTGTGAGACTAGCGATGCTCCATCCACGCAGAAGTTTTTGCCGCTGGGCGCCTGCACGGGACTCAGGGAGGTGGGCCGGCTACGGCAGCAGGAGCCACTTGCTCATGGCTCTCAGCTCCGGCTGTCCATTCGCATCACATGGGACCCTTTAAAAAACACCCGTGCCCAGGGCCCCTCTGCTGGAAACAAATCAGTTTCACTAAAAGAGACATGTTGACAGGAAGCCAGGAAGGCTGGTCAACAACCTTAATTGCTCTAACCACTCACCCTTTAGTTGAGACATTGTTAGCTGAAGCAGCCTCCACCTTTGTTTGTCCCATGTAAGTTTCTGTTATTTCCTGCCTAAGGGCTACATGTAAGTTTCTGTTTATCTTGACTAAGATGTTTTCCCCAAAGCCTCAATAAAAGGGATGGCAGGGCCAGAGCAGTGAGTAGTTCTCCCACTAGAGTTGGACTACTGCCTGGCCCCCCATTTCGCTAAATTGAATTTCTTCAAGTCTCCTTTCATTTGTGTGCGGCCCTTCTCCAGAACTCGAACCCTGAACCGGAACCCTGGACCACGCGGGACGTGGAAAGGGATTCCTACACCCCTCTTCCTAGTGCTACCACATAAAATACAGGAACCCAGTTCTATTTGAGGTGGAGAGAAACAACAACACTTTTTAAAATTTATTTATTTTTTAGTATAAATATGTCCTAAAATTTACATGCCAACTCCACAGACTGTTCAGTCCTTTCGTCAACTCACCAGATAGACTGCGAGTTTCCCAGTAGGGACACACCCAGAGGACAGCACTCCCGGTCATGAGCCAAAGCCACAGGCACAGCCAGTCTGATTCCCACATTGTCATCTCACATGTTCCCATCCCACCTGCCCCACAGGAGCCCCTGTGGGTCACACCCATGTAGGTCACATGGACTCCCTCTATTTCACATTCCCGGGTGCTGGCTCATGCCGTTCCCTTGGCCTGAAATGCCCACTCCTGGTCTGTCTGGGGGATGCACACACATCAACCCACACTGGCCCAGCTCCACCCACAGGGGGTGTTTGTTCTGACCTTCTGGCAGCCAAGGGGCCAGCAAACCTGCCTGCAAACCTGGTCACACGTCAGACAGAACGCCCGAAGCCCTACCATTTCCGAGTCGCAGCGTCCTGCCCATAAAACGCAGTAGGTGCCTCGCAGGGCACCTGAGCGGGTGCAGATGCCACAGGAGTCCCGATACCCGGTGGGGTGGGAGGCTCAGCGCCCCCGCCGCGCTCCCAGCCCGAAGGCCCCTGTAGAGACCGCTGCCCCATCAGCCCTCCCTGCCAAACGGTTGTCCCCAGTGGCTCCCGCAGTCCCATCGCTATGGCCACCAGAAGCCTGTCTTGGTGTCCCAGGCAGTGAAGCTCCCCGGTCTCCAGTCCCTATTCTGAGGCTGGGCTCCAGGTGCGGGCCTCAGAAATCAGCTGTGAGTGGCCGGGCCCAGGACCACCTTATCAGCACCCCACCTGCCAGCGCGGCCCGGGTCCCCTGCAGCTGCCCGATAAGAGGTTTAGCTCTGCCCTCGTCACTCCTGGGCCTTATCAGAGGCAGGCCTGGGGGAAAGCCATTTCCAGCCGCGGAACGAAGGGGAGGGAAGAAATATAATGCCCTTGCACTCGGACAGTCAAGCCGGCGACCGCCTGTGAGGCAAAGGGCTGACCTCAGCCAGCGCTCAGGGCAGGCACCCATGCACCCCCACCCCCCCCAGCACGTGGAGACCCCCCACGTGGGCCTGAAGGGCACAGCTCAGCTGAAAGTGAAGGCTGGCTTTCTAAGGGCGCTGACATTCGGGCGCCTCCGTGTGTGTGTGTGTGTGTGTGTGTGTGTGTGTGTGTGTGTGTGTCCATACCCACGGCTAAGGCATCTCTCAGGCACGCCTCAGGAGTCCTCCACCATCTCTTCCTCCCCCTCCGCTCCCACCACAAGGCTGGCCCAGGGCCCAGCTCGCAGCCCCTCGCTAGAGTCAGCTCAGATGCTGAGGGGCTCCTCTCTCGGGGTCACGAGCCTCCCAGAGGTCATGGACAGGGGCGTGGAGGACCCACAGCGCAGGAGGAGGATGGAAGCCCAGCAGCTCCAGCAGCTGAACGAGCTCTCTGCCACCTCACCTGTCTGACTTCATCTCCTGGTTTCCTCTTTCCCCCGGGTCCCCCGCCACACGGCCTCCTCCTGACTCAGGGCCTGTGCGCTGGCTGTGCTCTCTGCTCCCATGTCTTCTCTCAGAGAGCCCCGTGTTGGCTCCTGGCTTCCTTCCGGCTTTTCTAAAACATCACCTCCCCGAATGGAGACTTCTGTGGCCATGCTCTGAAAATGAGACCCCTCGCCCCCCGTGGCCTCCTCTGTCTCCCTTCCTTGCTTGATTAGCACCAGCTGACAAGTGCGCATTACACCCACATCTCTTGTGTCCACCTGTCCCTCCCACCAGAACGGGAGCTCCCCTTCGGGACCTCAACCAGGACTGGCACGCAGTTGGTGCTCAATAGATGTGCATGGGCTGTGACTCCTGGGCCACTAGCTTGCTGGTGCCAGGGGCAGAGGCAAAGGACGGGGCACAGATGCAGATACACCAGGGTCGGACTCAGGGCCCACCATTTTATAACTGGTCAAATCGGACACACTTCTTCCCGCGAGTCTCCATCTCCAAACCCGAGAAGAGGGGGGAGGGCCCAGTGGTTAGGTGCGGTGCCCTGGCCTGACAGCGCCACGTGGTATAGGATATCCCCTTGCCTGGACCCTGGGTGAGAGGCCCGGCTCTTTGAAGGCACGGTGAGCAGGCTGGCTCTCTAGCTGAAGGCCAGGGAGAGCCTGTCCCATGAGGGGCTATTCCCACCCTGCCCGGCTGAGGTGAGGGCTCTCTGCTGGTCACATGGGGCCCCAAGTGCCTGTATTGCAGAGGCAGTGACAGGAGGTCAAGAGAGAGACTACAAGGAGGACCCTCCCCTTTGGCCGCCTGGGAAGATCAAATCACGGGAACCAAGGCGCATCACCTGTGCCCGGCCGGACCCAAGTGGGCCTCCCTGACCTCGGCGGCGGGTCTTTCCCATGGCTTCTTGTCCATCCATGAAGCCATGGTGTTCCCAAAGAGAGGTGCCATGGGGCCTGGTGGGCTCAGGCCTAGAAGTGGAACCATGAGAATTCTCCTGTTGGTTTAAGTCAGAAGTTGGCAAACTTTTTTTTGTTGTTAATCCTCACTGGAGGGTATTTTTTCCATTGATTTTTAGGGAGAGTGGAAGGGAGAGGGAGAGACAGAGAGAAACATTGATGTGAGAGAGACACATCGATTGGTTGCCTCCTGCAACCTAGGACTGGGGATTAAGCCTGCAACTGAGGTACGTGCCCTTGACCGGAATCAAACCTGCGACACTACAGTCTGCAGGCCGTCACTCTAACCACTGAGCAAACTGGCTAGGGCAGTCAGAAACGTTTTTCATAAAGGGCACATAGTAAACAGTTTATGCGTGGTGGCATATAAGTTCTTTGTGACAACTCTGCCTTTCTTACATGAAAGCAGTCATAGACACATAAACAATGGGTGCAACTGTGTCCAATAAAACTTTATTTATAAAAGGAGGTTGCAGGCTGAATTCGGCCTGTGGGCCTTAGTTGCAGGCCCCCATGTAAGTCTCTGTGTAAGTGGGTCTCTCTCCTCTCAGGCTAACATTTGCTGAGTGCTTGCCCCAGCGAGGCCTGGGCCTTCACCTACACCAGGGGTGGGAACCTTTTTCCTGCCAAGGGCCATTTGGATATTTATAACATCATTCAAAGGCCATACAAATTATCAACTTAAAAATTAGCCTGATATATTTGGCCAAACAGTTAATTAACTCACCCCTTATGCCAGGGGTCCTCAAACTTTTTAAACAGGGGGCCAGTTCACTGTCCCTCAGACTGTTGGAGGGCCAGACTATAGTTTAAAAAAAAACTATGAACAAATTCCTATGCACACTGCACATATCTTATTTTGAAGTAAAAAAACAAAACGGCAAAAACACCCACATGTGGCCCGCGGGCCGTAGTTTGAGGACGCCTGCCTTATGCCTTGGCAGGGCCAGACCAAATTATTTCAAGGGCCTTATATGGCCCTCGGGCCAGAGGTTCCCCAGCCCTGACCTGCACCTTCGCATGTAAGGGCCAGAAGCTCGGGACTACCCAGTGGCTTATGTGCACCTTGAACACAGGTCTGTCATACCCGAAACCTGCACTTTCAACCCACGTGACGTTAGAACACAGGAACTGTCCATGTCCGCGCCCACCTGCTACGGGTTAGAGTCCAGCTGCACCTGGGCCCACTGCAGTCTGAACCCCCATGAGGCTGTGAGGACCCCAGGGTCGTGGAGGCCAACGTGGGTGAAGTCAATCCCGAGGCCACCCTCACTGGTTAGTGCTGGAGCTGACACAGCAGCTGGCAAGGCGGCCCGGGTGAGTCTGCCTCTGACCTAAAGCCTGTGCAATGTCCAGGCCATCTGTGCTGGTGCGGCCTGTGGCCCCAGCCCCTGGGACGTCTCAGCCAACCCCACTGATGGGTGTGGCCCTGTCACAGAGGGACTGCCCAGGAAATCCCGAGCTCCAGGCCGTCAAGTCCCAGAAGAGGACAAGTGGCCAATCCAAGTGGCCACAGCCTGGGTCTGGCCCCGGGAGGCTGGAGGGGATCCGGGCAGTGCTTTTGCAGCAGGATGGAGCCCGATGGAGGCTGTTGGCTCAGAAAACACACCAGGAACTAAGGCCAAGGCGAACACCACCCTCTGCTCATTAATCCGTGGGGTCGGCCCCACTGGGAGCTCAAAGAGCGCCGAGGACCCAGAGGCAGGAGGCAGGGCATTGAGAGGTCAGAGAGTAACCCTCTGTGCCCCCAGCCAAGGGGCAAGGAGGGCAAGATATGGGGGATGGGGCGGGGGAAGACAGTGAAGAGGTGGGGGCAGAGAGCAAATGAGTGGCCCAGGAGCGCCCTGGACTCTGCAGGAAACCACGGGTCTCATCTGCCTTGGACGGCAATGTCTTAAGGACGAGCTTGGACTGTCTCAGCATTGTTTGTTTTCTCAGTGAGCGACCAACACCTTTTCACGAAAATGAGTTGCTTTAAAATAACATGTTCTAGAAGGTCTTTCAGAAGCTCCACTATTCTTAACAGGCGATGGCCTGGGGGTGATCCCCAAAGCCTGGTGTGAATGGAAGGAGTTAAAATGCCCATTGAGCCAATGTTCTCTTACTCCTCCGGTGAAAGGAGATTGCTCCATGCTGAAACTCCCCAATTCCTGCTCACTCCCCATTTCCTGCCCACTCCCCAATTCCTGCCCACTCCCCAATTCCTGCCCACTCCCCAATTCCTGCCCACTCCCCATTTCCTGCCCACTCCCCAATTCCTGCCCACTCCCCAATTCCTGCCCACTCCCCAATTCCTGCCCACTCCCCAATTCCTGCCCACTCCCCATTTCCTGCCCACTCCCCAATTCCTGCCCACTCCCCAATTCCTGCCCACTCCCCATTTCCTGCCCACTCCCCAATTCCTGCCCACTCCCCAATTCCTGCCCACTCCCCAATTCCTGCCCACTCCCCATTTCCTGCCCACTCCCCAATTCCTGCCCACTCCCCAATTCCTGCCCACTCCCCATTTCCTGCCCACTCCCCAATTCCTGCCCACTCCCCATTTCCTGCCCACTCCCCAATTCCTGCCCACTCCCCATTTCCTGCCCACTCCCCATTTCCTGCCCACTCCCCATTTCCTGCCCACGTGAAAGGTGGGTGTGCAGGGCTAAGAGATGGCCAAGGGGTTGACCACTTGGGCTCAAGTCACAGCCCTGCCATTCACAATCGAATCCTGTGTCTTGAGGCAGAGGCGTGGCCTGCAGACCCGCTCACAGGGACAGGGACAGGGCAGGGATGGCTGGCGGCCAGGGCCTGCTCAGCTCACATTTCCTGGCACCTGTGACAGGCCAGCCCAGCCCCAACCATAGCGGGCACCCGTGCATGCCCACAGTTCGTCCTATTTTTACATCCTTGCCACTTGCTCTACTTAGTCATTCCCTGGTGTTAGGCCATTCTCCACAGCAGCCCTGATCACTGTCTGCTCCTTCAGCACAGAATCTCCGCCCAACAAGAGAAAAGTCCATCGAGCTGAGGAGAAACCCACCACCATTTAATACTAGCCATCAGTACCAGCTAGCAGTAGGTCTCAGTTTATATTTGGGGGTTACATTATCTGAACTTGTTCTTTAAACGTGTGGATATCTCTTTAGCTCTTTCAGTGAACAATCACACGACTCGGGCATTTCGATCTGGAAGCTGAAATCATTCGCTAGGAAATTTCCCACCTGGAGGACTGGATGCTTTGATCCCTGCCATGGTGTGCGCCTTGGTGCCCAAGAGCCCAGCGACGCTTCGAGGGCAGGGGTCCTGCGGTTCGCTGTCTCCTCCTCCACCCCCAGGACAGAGGACGGGGGGCACACTGTAACACTCCACGTGTCCACTGACGGGCCAGGGCGGTTCATGGTGGATAGTAAGCATGTGTGGGGAGATGGTTTCATGGTAAAATTTTCCATCCAGTTTCCTTTCCAACTTCTCAGGTTGCCTTCCTGGAGCCTTAGGGTTCCCGAAGTTTGGTAAGAGCTTTCCTCATGGGATTAGCTGCTAAAGATGGACAGCGGGGTGCACACTGCGAGCTGGCTACGGCACACGCTTCACCCAGTGAGAGAGCACGCGGTGGCCTCACAGGATGGAATGTCCAGTGCGGAGGGTCCTTGAGGTCCAAGCCCCAGAGCACCATCTCGGGCAGCAGAACAGAGCGACGGGGCCTCGGGCAGCCAACCAGAAGGCGCCCGGCAGGAGCTCGCAAACACGGTGCCGTGAAAGCCCGTGTCCAGAGGTGACGGGAGGGGAGCCAGGACGGGGCCCTGGGAGTGCGGTCACCAGGCCGCTCGCTCCCACGCAGCCACGTCAGAGGGGCTTCTGTCGCCTGTATTTTCAGACTTTATCCGAGAACTTATTTAGTAGAAATGTCATTTCTGATTAAAATCACTGCAGTGGAAATCTGTAGCTGTGACACCATTTTGGTGGAGTGGGGACCCCAGGAGGGAAGCCATTCTTCTGGAGGTGCCTTCATTCCTGAGGGGACGAGCCAGGTGTGGCCACTGGCCCGGAGGACCAAGTGGCTGTGAATGGTGTTTGCACCCCTTCGCCTCTGCTGTTCCTGGTTTTGCTCCCGCCCCCATGAGGCCGCAGACCCTGTGAAGGCACAGCCTGTGCCCCCGTCTCCTCCGCAGCCCTGCTCACAGGAGGCACTCACTGGTCACACTCAAAGGCACCAGCCTGGATGTGGGGTCGCCCTGCTCACAGGAGGCACTCACTGGTCACACTCAAAGGCACCAGCCTGGATGTGGGGTCGCCCTGCTCACAGGAGGCACTCACTGGTCACACTCAAAGGCACCAGCCTGGATGTGGGGTCGCCCTGCTCACAGGAGGCACTCACTGGTCACACTCAAAGGCACCAGCCTGGATGTGGGGTCGCCCTGCTCACAGGAGGCACTCACTGGGTCGCACTCAAAGGCACCAGCCTGGATGTGGGGTCGCCCTGCTCACAGGAGGCACTCACTGGTCACACTCAAAGGCACCAGCCTGGATGTGGGGTCGAAGGCGGCCCTCTGCACTGGGTTCCCCAGAAGTGCACGGAGAGCTGCGGGCTCCTGGCTTGTGTCACCTGCTACCCAAGGGGTCATGGAAACTTGGGACTTACGAAAGGACCCCTGTCGTGTGATGGGCTGGGAGAGAAGAGGGGTGTGCATAGGGTCAAATCTGGAAAGTGCCCCAGAATTTAACTCCTGGCAGCCGGTCGTGCTGCAAGGTTCCCTGCCGGAGGGAAGGCCGACTGAGTAACAGCCTCACTAACAGATCACGGTCTTCGCGAATAGACTTGGGGTGGGTTCAAGGAGGGAATGGAAGGGAGAGGCAATGCTGAGCCCCACCCTAAAATAACCCAAACTACCTCGCTGAACCCCCCAACCTGTGTGCGTGCCCCTGTCTGCCACGCGGCTGTGGGGTCTGGCTCAGGTGAGATCAGACAGAGGGGCTTTGAGAACGCAGCGCCGACAGCCGGGCACACTGCGGACACCCCGGAATGAGGTAGAGACGGGTGGTGCCTGGGAAATGAGATGGTGCAGAGAGAAGCTGAAAAGCACACCTAAGGCCAATGACGCTGCAGGCAGCAGTCCCTCCATTGCTTCCATTGCCTCTGGGGGGCGGGGGGCGGCGAGGGCGGGGGGGGGGGCGGTCAGTAGGCCCCATAGACCTGCCTGCTGTGCTCCAGAGCAAACTAGACTCCTAAGAGAGCGCTGCTCTGCCTTGAACCTGGGCTCACAGTCTGTCACTGAGAAATGCAAGGAAGTGGTAAGGGGCATATGGGTGTGCATTCCCGTGTGTGTGTGTGTGTGCATGTGTGCATGTGTGTGTATGTGAGTGCCTGTGTGCATGTATGTGCCCATGCCTGTATGTATGTGTCCATGTCTGTATGTGTGCACGTGTGTCTGTATGTGTGTGCACATGTGTGTATGTGTGAGTGCCTTGCACATGTGTGCATGTATCCATGCCTGTATATATGTGTGTGTGCATGTGCACATGTGTATGTCCGTATCTGCATGTATGTGCACATGTGTGTTGGTGCGTATGTATGTGCCTGTGCATGTGTTCACACACACGTGTGTGTATGGGTGTCAGTGTGTGTGTCGGTGCACATGCATGTATGTGTCCATATGTGTACGTGTGCGTGCATGCACGTGCATGTGTCTGTGCATGTGTGTGCACATGTGTGTGTGAGTGCCTTGCATGCATGTGTGTGTCCATGCCTGTATGTGCGTGCATGTGTGTAAGGCGAGTGCCTGTGTGCATGTGTGTATGAGTATGTGTCTGTGCCTGTATGTGTGAATGCCTGTGCACATGTGTGTGGGTGTGTGTAGGGCAGAGAGGTACGGGTAACGTAGGGTTAATGTCACAGTTTCTTCTCTTTGGTGACAGGCAGTCCCAGCATCCTCAGCGTCATTCCATCCTGAACCCCACTGACAGCCTGATGACTGAGTTTCTGTGGCACAAACAGTGCACCCAAGGTTACCAGAGCCCCCGTCCAGTCTTGCCCACCTCCTACGCCTGGCTGTGTGACTCTCACACGTCAAGTTACTTGTCTGAGCTTCACTTCATTTCCCTGTCAGAGGCGGGTAGCTCTTGAATGGAGGCAGGAAACCGACTTGAAAGTGCCGGCGAAGTGTAACGCGCCTCCAGTCCCAGGCCCCGCGTGGGAGATCTCAACAACAGACAGAGCTTCCAGGGCGGCTCTGTGGAGGCGGCCCCGAACTGAGGGGCATTATTCCCTGCTGGTGCCCTGTGTGCCCCTGAGGGGCGGCTACCCACCGCCTGCCCAGCGGAGAGGAACTGCGTGGGGGTTGGCCTCAGCGGGCAGGACCCGCAGGCACAGCGGCCCCGGGCCTCTATGAGCATCTCAATGGCAGCTGCGAGGCCAACAGGTGGGGCTGGCGGAGGCAGAACCAGCACAAGTGGCAGAGGCGGGGGAACAAAGAAGGGTTGTTTCTTCTGAGGCCAGAGAGTGACCTCGGGGCTGCATGGAGCTGGGCAGAGGGCCGGGGTCATGGCCAGCCCCCCCCTCCCCGTCATGGTGTGCCATGTCCCGGAGGTGGAGGGACAGCTCAGGGCTGACAGTGCCAGGGGTGCAGCGAGGCCCTGGGAAATGACTCTTTGAACGTCAGTTTCAGCATTGCCACTGGCGTTAACAGTATCGCATCCCTGTCCCATGTGCAGCCCCGTGGGTGTGGAGTAGCCCCACACTGCTCACCAGCCTGCCCCGGCGCCTGGGCGAAGACCCACACCACGGCCTGCACCCCAATCCAGAGCGACCAGTGCCGCTCCAGCAGGCTCCGCCCGGCTCCCCTCGGCGCCCTCAGCGGGGCCTCTTTCCACTGAGGCCCCGTCTCTATCTCTGCCCAGGCCTCCCTCTGAATGGTCTCCACGCCCTCACCTGAGTACCCGAAATCACCCTGCTCTGGAAAGCATCTTCCTTCATGCTTCCCCTTGTCTCGTATGCGTCTTTCTACAAGGAACATGAATCGCTTCCATAGTAATGACACCGGCAAAGAAAACTTGTTTTTAAACTTTTAATTGATGAGCAGACTAATTTCCTACCTTAAAAAGCCAAGAGAGTAAGAGAAAGAAAGAGACAGAGATAAAGACAGAGAGAGAAACGGAGGTAGAGATAGGGACAGAGGCAGAGGCAGAGAGAGAGTCCTGGGTGTCCTTGAGCATTTACTTTGACTCCGTGACTCTTTCTAGGGCAGGAGAGGCAGGAACAAGAGCAGCCGCCACATCTGGCCAGCCCAGGGGTCACACGCACTGGGCAGGCCTGCCAGGGAAGGAGTGTAAGCAGGCCTGCCAGGGAAGGAGTGTGAGCAGGACTGCCGGGGAAGGAGTGTGAGCAGGCCTGCCGGGGAAGGAGTGTGAGCAGGCCTGCCGGGGAAGGAGAGTGAGCAGGACTGCCTGGGAAGGAGTGTGAGCAGGCCTGCCGGGGAAGGAGTGTGAGCAGGACTGCCTGGGAAGGAGTGTGAGCAGGCCTGCCGGGAAGGAGTGTGAGCAGGCCTGCCGGGGAAGGAGTGTGAGCAGGCCTGCCGGGGAAGGAGTGTGAGCAGGCCTGCCGGGGAAGGAGTGTGAGCAGGACTGCCTGGGAAGGAGTGTGAGCAGGCTGCCTGGGAAGGAGTGTGAGCAGGCCTGCCGGGGAAGGAGTGTGAGCAGGCCTGCCGGGGAAGGAGTGTGAGCAGGCCTGCCAGGGAAGGAGAGTGAGCAGGCCTGCCGGGAAGGAGTGTGAGCAGGCCTGCCTGGGAAGGAGTGTGAGCAGGCCTGCCTGGGAAGGAGTGTAAGCAGACCTGCCAGGGAAGGAGTGTGAGCAGGCCTGCCGGGAAGGAGTGTGAGCAGGCCTGCCAGGGAAGGAGTGTGAGCAGGCCTGCCTGGGAAGGAGTGTGAGCAGGCCTGCCGGGAAGGAGTGTGAGCAGGCCTGCCAGGGAAGGAGTGTGAGCAGGACTGCCTGGGAAGGAGTGTGAGCAGGACTGCCTGGGAAGGAGAGTGAGCAGGCCTGCCGGGAAGGAGTGTGAGCAGGCCTGCCTGGGAAGGAGTGTGAGCAGGCCTGCCAGGGAAGGAGTGTGAGCAGGCCTGCCGGGAAGGAGTGTGAGCAGGCCTGCCAGGGAAGGAGTGTGAGCAGGCCTGCCGGGAAGGAGTGTGAGCAGGCCTGCCAGGGAAGGAGTGTGAGCAGGCCTGCCTGGGAAGGAGTGTGAGCAGGCCTGCCGGGAAGGAGTGTGAGCAGGCCTGCCAGGGAAGGAGTGTGAGCAGGCCTGCCTGGGAAGGAGTGTAAGCAGACCTGCCAGGGAAGGAGTGTGAGCAGGCCTGCCGGGAAGGAGTGTGAGCAGGCCTGCCAGGGAAGGAGTGTGAGCAGGCCTGCCTGGGAAGGAGTGTGAGCAGGCCTGCCGGGAAGGAGTGTGAGCAGGCCTGCCGGGGAAGGAGTGTGAGCAGGCCTGCCTGGGAAGGAGTGTGAGCAGGCCTGCCGGGAAGGAGTGTGAGCAGGCCTGCCGGGGAAGGAGTGTGAGCAGGCCTGCCGGGGAAGGAGTGTGAGCAGGACTGCCTGGGAAGGAGTGTGAGCAGGCTGCCTGGGAAGGAGTGTGAGCAGGCCTGCCGGGGAAGGAGTGTGAGCAGGCCTGCCGGGGAAGGAGTGTGAGCAGGCCTGCCAGGGAAGGAGAGTGAGCAGGCCTGCCGGGAAGGAGTGTGAGCAGGCCTGCCTGGGAAGGAGTGTGAGCAGGCCTGCCTGGGAAGGAGTGTAAGCAGACCTGCCAGGGAAGGAGTGTGAGCAGGCCTGCCGGGAAGGAGTGTGAGCAGGCCTGCCAGGGAAGGAGTGTGAGCAGGCCTGCCTGGGAAGGAGTGTGAGCAGGCCTGCCGGGAAGGAGTGTGAGCAGGCCTGCCAGGGAAGGAGTGTGAGCAGGACTGCCTGGGAAGGAGTGTGAGCAGGACTGCCTGGGAAGGAGAGTGAGCAGGCCTGCCGGGAAGGAGTGTGAGCAGGCCTGCCTGGGAAGGAGTGTGAGCAGGCCTGCCAGGGAAGGAGTGTGAGCAGGCCTGCCGGGAAGGAGTGTGAGCAGGCCTGCCAGGGAAGGAGTGTGAGCAGGCCTGCCGGGAAGGAGTGTGAGCAGGCCTGCCAGGGAAGGAGTGTGAGCAGGCCTGCCTGGGAAGGAGTGTGAGCAGGCCTGCCGGGAAGGAGTGTGAGCAGGCCTGCCAGGGAAGGAGTGTGAGCAGGCCTGCCTGGGAAGGAGTGTAAGCAGACCTGCCAGGGAAGGAGTGTGAGCAGGCCTGCCGGGAAGGAGTGTGAGCAGGCCTGCCAGGGAAGGAGTGTGAGCAGGCCTGCCTGGGAAGGAGTGTGAGCAGGCCTGCCGGGAAGGAGTGTGAGCAGGCCTGCCGGGGAAGGAGTGTGAGCAGGCCTGCCTGGGAAGGAGTGTGAGCAGGCCTGCCTGGGAAGGAGTGTGAGCAGGCCTGCCGGGGAAGGAGTGTGAGCAGGCCTGCCGGGGAAGGAGTGTGAGCAGGCCTGCCGGGGAAGGAGTGTGAGCAGGCCTGCCGGGGAAGGAGTGTGAGCAGGCCTGCCGGGGAAGGAGTGTGAGCAGGCCTGCCGGGGAAGGAGTGTGAGCAGGCCTGCCAGGGAAGGAGTGTGAGCAGGCCTGCTGGGGAAGGAGTGTGAGCAGGCCTGCCGGGAAGGAGTGTGAGGGCTGGAGGAGGGGCAGCCCGCGGAGGCAGCGGAGCCCGGGGAGCAGGCAGGGTCCGGTGGGAGAGCGACAGTCTGGGGACCAACAGGCATCAAGCTCTTTGGCCTTGATGGGCCGCAAGTGTGACCTTCATCAGCCTGGGTGCTTTGCCTTCACCGGTCCCTTCTCTCCCCAATTATTAAGTTGTTTCTTACAGTGGCATTGGTATAAAAATGTATGTTTAGTCCTAAAAGTTCACTTTTTCCTTTTCGAGTTTAAAGGAAAGACATATTTTTGTGGGTCTCTAACAGCACCGTAGGCCCTAGCAAGGCGCCTGGCGTGCGGGCGGAGCGGGGCTGAGCCCTCCCTGGAAACCTGCCTCTGTGAGCTGCTCCCGGTCGCCCGGCCTTGGCTCCCAGCAACCACATCGCCGCTCATTTCAGTCATCACGTGCGGAATGGAGATAAGAATGCCTCCCGTGGGGCTGTTCAGGGTGAAGTGAGATAACTTATTTGAAATGAAGCTTTGAGTCAGGAGAGTCGCCATCAGAGGAGAGTGGGTCAGGACACTTTACAGAATTTGTAGAAAAGTGGGAAAAAGAGATTGTGAAATTAAAGGAAATAAAAAATGGACTACTCCAGGTTTCCAGCCACAACTAAAACTAATTCACTAAAATGGGAACTTAAAGGGTGACAGGCAGTCCCAGGACCTGGCCAGGCAGCCCGGCCGCCCTGGGAGCTCAGGCAGGTGCGGCTGTGGAGGGGAGAGGAAGCGCTTCTGGGAGAGGCCGCTATGACGGCCCTGAGCGTCCCCGCTGTGAGCCGTCAATGGAGCCCCAAGGGGAAGGAAAGCGCTAAGTGGGAGAGACAGGAAGGGGGAGCGACTGCGGGCGGTGGACGGTGGCTCCTGTGTGCAGGGACAGGGCCCTGGACGGGAAGGCTCCCGTGTGCAGGGACAGGGCCCTGGACGGGAAGGCTCCCGTGTGCAGGGACAGGGCGCCTGGACGGGAAGGCCCCTGTGTGCAGGGACAGGGCGCCTGGACGGGAAGGCCCCCGTGTGCAGGGACAGGGCGCCTGGACGGGAAGGCTCCCGTGTGCAGGGACAGGGCCCTGGACGGGAAGGCTCCCGTGTGCAGGGACAGGGCGCCTGGATGGGAAGGCTCCCGTGTGCAGGGACAGGGCGCCTGGACAGGAAGGCTCCCGTGTGCAGGGACAGGGCCCCTGGACGGGAAGGATCCCCGTGTGCAGGGACAGGGCCCCTGGACGGGAAGGCTCCCGTGTGCAGGGACAGGACGCCTGGACGGGAAGGCTCCCCGTGTGCAGGGACAGGGCCCCTGGACGGGAAGGCTCCCGTTTGCAGGGACAGGGCGCCTGGACGGGAAGGCTCCCCGTGTGCAGGGACAGGGCGCCTGGACGGGAAGGCTCCCCGTGTGCAGGGACAGGGCGCCTGGATGGGAAGGCTCCCGTGTGCAGGGACAGGGCCCTGGACAGGAAGGCTCCCGTGTGCAGGGACAGGGCGCCTGGACGGGAAGGATCCCCGTGTGCAGGGACAGGGCCCCTGGACGGGAAGGCTCTCCGTGTGCAGGGACAGGGCGCCTGGACGGGAAGGTCCTGGGCTGAACCTAAGGAGCTCTCATCACACAGGCCACTGAGCGACAGGGTCCTTCCCTGAGCGGAAGGGGATTCAGTGAATCCAGGACCCACATGGCTCTCTGTGTAGATCAGGCTTTGTCTATACAAGTTGGAACTAACTTCCTCCCCTTCTTTCCTTCCTTCAGTCCTCAGACACACCCTGAGGCAGAAATGGTTATTACCCATTTACCCAATGAAGAAAAGCTAGAATTTCTGGGGCCCAGTGCAAAATGAAAATGTGGGACCCCTTTCCAAACTTAAGAATTTCAAGACGGTGACAACAGAGCATTAACCCCGGTGAGTGTGGGCCCTCTGAGGGCGGCTTTGGGAGTGAATGCTCAGGTGGGGCCCGTCTGCATGTTGTAGAATCTGCTCTGGTCTGACTTTCTGTGCATCTCAATTTATTATTCATGAACTCCCTAGATATGCCGAGTCCTGAACTAGGAACTATCAAGTGTCCGGCTTCTAAAAGGCACCTTGGCACGTGGAACGGACACTCCATTCACTTCCACGTCACTCTCTGAGCACCAGCCCGTGCCAGGCCCACTCGGCGCAGGTGAGTCATGGAGACCCTGGGGAGGGCAGAACCCTGGGAGGCGGGCAGGCCCGGAGTCTGTCGGGGCTGAAAAGGGTCCCCAGGGCCCTGGTGGGGTTTCTGTGTTGGGAGGGCGTGGGAGGTGGAGGGCATTAACTAGGCCTAAAGTGACAAGCAGCTGTGAGCCAGGCAGGTGGTGCCTGTGTTCGGGGATGGGGGGTGGGGCTTGGGGAAGGACCCAGAGAATCGGGTGGGGCTGAAGCAGACAGTTGTGAGGATGCAGCTCTGGAGGCAGGTGGCCTAGACACGAGGAGGGCCATGGAGGAGGCTCGGGGAAGCCTGAGCTGGCTGCGCACGGCAGGGTGGAGAGCAGCTGGCCCCGTGTGGCTCAGGCCTGACCACAGGACAGGGAGCCTGGCGGGCAGTGGTGAGCCGAGGCTGGACCACAGGCCTGGATGCAGAGCCATGGCTGCCTGGCAGGCTCTGAGTGCCTGTGCCACACAGTCTCCCTGGGTGCAAAGCTAAGCAGTGATGCCCCGGGCACAGCTCCCAGGTGGAGGGCAGCAGGGACAGGGACAGCAGGCCCACATGTACCCTCATGCCCCCTCAGGTTGGCCTCTGTAGCTCTGGTGTCCCCAGCCTGGCTGAGGCCTCCGTTCTTGGGAGCCCTTACCCCTGAGCCTCGAGAGAAACAGGTAAGAAAAGGCTGGTGAGAGCAGGCTGTGGGGGTGACCCGGGCAAGGCCCACCACAGGACTTGGCATGTAGGTGCTGCTGTTGTCGTTGTTACATTATCAAAAACAAAACAGCAGCCATCTGCAGCCAGGCGGTGATTACCAGCACCTGCAGGCAGGGTTTGTGCTGATAACGTCAGCCAACAACAGCCACAGACACCACTGCTCCTGGGCGTGGGGCCAAGCTTTATTCCCTGTCCATCACGTGATTCCTGTGAAGAGGCTGTTACTGCTCCCATGTACAGACGAGGAAACTGAGGCTCTGAGGCATTTTGGACCTCCCCAAAGCCAGTGAGGGCTGGAGGTGGGGTCAACCCAGGTGCCTCCACAGCATGTGTGGAACCCGGGCCCCGGCTCTACCACCAGCTCGCCACGGGAGGGAGGACACGTCATTAACTTCTGGGGGCATTTCCCATAGGGGGCAGGAACCTGACAGGCAACGGGCAAAGGTCATAAAGAGGTACTTTCCCTGAAAAAGAAATACACTGTCCTCTAGGGGCACAAAACCCTGCCCAGCCTCACCTGTCACGACAACTTTCGTTGGCTACTGGTGGTGTTCGTAATCATGTGATCTTTTGGAGGGCAATTTTCCGTATCTATTAACATTTAAAAGCTACATACTCTTTGTCCCAGAAATTAAATTCTGGGGGAATTTATCCTGAAAGTATGCAAACACATGCATGTCAACTCTACTTACAAATTGAATGGCAGAACTGTGTCTGGTTAGAAAAAAGTCAATCAAAGACTGTACACAACCCCAATGTGCATTTGAGGAGGAACCGGTGTAATCGTTAACATCGATTCTTAAGAAAAAACCCAAGATGAAGCAGAACACATAGAGTAAGTTTCATTTTGCAGAATAAAAAGTAATTGTATACACATGCAGTGGTCCCTGGATTCCGATAAAGCAATGAAGTGACTGCCTGGAGGTGGGCAGAGCTGTCCTTTTCCCCAGCATTCTCTCCTCATTCATTGTTCAGATTTGTTTTGCTTTTAGCTTGTGCTTGCTGGCCCATGGGGTCTGCTCAGTTTCTAGAAGGGCTTTCGGCTGGGGCCTCAGAGTGGCATTTGCCACCCAAAGAGGCAAAGAGCCTTGATTTGCCAGCCTTCCCCGCTGGTCGGGTGAGGGGCCTCGCCTTCCTGCTCACTGCAGATGGGCTGATGTGCTCCCACTGCAAACCCGGAGTGCTCGCTCCCACACACCTGTTTCCCGGGGCCGCTGCAGCCCCAAATAACTGCCCAGACATGGCGCCCTTGGAGAGGCCCAGGTGCTGACCGTGCCAATGCCAGGTGACCCTACAATGCCAGGTGACCCTACTCTACCGATGCCTGGAGGGGTAGAGCAATGGCTGAGATGGAATTCCATTTGGCACTAGCTGCGGTCCTTTCTGCTCTGTCTGAGGCAGCACATTCTCCACGGGCTGCCAAACCTGGCCATCTCCTTACTGAGCATTGACCTCTTTCATCCAAGGGCAAGGCAATGGAGTTCCGCACAGAACTCATGTGCAATACTGTGGCCTCTGAGCTGCTGGGAGCCCAGCTGGGTAGGGCAGGCATGGCCTGAGGGGCGGGGTGCGGGGGTGCGAGGGGGTAGCGGGTCCTCTCCATTCTAGCCTCCAGTTCTGAGGAATAGTGATGTAAACTGAGACATCCTGCCCGAGTAGCAGCAAGAAACAGGGCCCCAGGGTTCTCCCACAGCAGACAGCCTGCCAGAAGACAAGTCCTGAGGGAAATCTGGAATGGTGTGCAAGTAGGGGCTGCATCCCCCTCCGTTCCAGAAGGGCGGTGTTTGCAGCCATTGGTCAAGGTCTGAAACTTGAATTCCAGAAAACTGCTGGGGGCGGGGCCGGGCTGAGCTCTGGGGCCGGCCAGCCTGGCCTCTGCCGACAGGGCCTGTCTGTCCTCGGGTCTGCACTTCCGCAGCACCTGACCGGGATGATTACAGTTGTTCTGTCCCCTAAATCCTAGCGCGCCCCCGCCCCCCCCCACGAGCTCAGTAGTGTCTTTCTTGACGCTCACACACTCTAAGACACATAAACATGCTGACACACACGAACTAACAGATCCACAGTCTCAACAGGAACAAAGATGCCTGACATTTATCTCACACTTCGTATGCCCCGGTCTCTGTGCTGAGCCACTGACACACACTGAATTCTCACAACCCAATGAGGAATATTTTATGTTCCCATTTTGCAGATGATAAAACTGTTGCTAAGAAGGTGGCTTGCCTCGGGTCTGTCCTTGGCTACGAAGTGGCACACATGATGCTAATACAGGCACCCAGGCTCCCACTGTGACCCCACTCTGTGCATGCCGGGACCCAGCTGAGCCAGCCACGTGCACACAGAGGCCACAGTACACAGACACAGACCTGGCCACACACCCACCTGGGCTGGCCCCTAAGCCTTCACAGGCACCTGGGTTTTAGAGACGTAAAACGAGCGGGTGTCACCAATATCCACCAATACCCGTATCGTTACCATATCAATGACCTGACATGATTACATTATAGACTCAGAATGTTTATTCCCTCACAGTTTCTAATGACTTGGCCAGGGTTGGGGTAAGAGGGATACACATTCATTCTTTTTATAAATACACGTTTAGTTTTTATTGCACAGCCCAGAAATGTTTCTGAACAGCCTCCCAGTGAATCGCAGGGTGTATGATTTCCTGTCAGCAACAAAACGCGCGGGTTTCTAAAAGAAACAGGCCTTGGGAAATGACAAACCACTGAAGTCATGGTGGAGGCGAGCGCTCCCCTCACCATCTCTCAGTCCCGTCCCAAACCGGACAGGACTTGAGAGCAAGTACAGGGATGGTGGGCTGGCCCGGGTTTTCTCCAAACGAGCCCACGTCCGGCCTGGGCGGCCTAGCAACAGCTTGTGACTTTCCTTCGGGCTGCTTAACCTCCGCCTCTTCTCCGAGGAGGGCACTTACTTATTCTTTTAGGGGCAAGTTCCCGCCAGATACTTCCCCACAAGCACGCAAAGAAATTAACCGAGCAGACGCGATGGCGGGGCGTGCGGAGGCCTCTCCAGGCCCGGGGCGCACAGTCCGCGCGCCAAGGTCGGGGCTCGAGGCGGGACCCCGCGCGCCGGGGTGTGTGTGTGTGGGGGTGGGGGGGCGGGGTGCACACTGCCGGGCGTCAGGGTGGAGCGGAGGCGCAGAGCCCGCGCAAGGGTCCGGGAGCTCCGAGTCCGCCTCCAGGGTGGGGGTGGGGGCGGGGGCAGGGTCCCTGCGGGCGCGGGACTGGGAACTCCTCCGTGCGACCCGGCGCCGCGAGCCTTGGGACGGCGCGGGGTTCGGCCTGAACCCGGCGGGCACCTCGTCCACCGAGTCCGGCAGGGAACGGCCGTGCCCCGCGTCCTGGGCCGCGGCTGGAGTTGGGCGGGACCCTGCCCGCGGCGGGTACTCACCGGGGGGGTCAGGCGAAGTGGCGTTGAGGCTGCTCATCGGCGCTGGCCGGGGAGGGTCCCGTCGCGGCGCGCAGGGGCCGAGGGGCCGGCGGAGCGGTGCGGGGTCGCGGGGCCTGCGCTGACCCTCCGCCGCCAGAGGAAGCGGCCCTGGGTCGACTCCTGTGCGCGGGCCGAGGGGAGGGGCTCCGGCCCAGATAGGCAGACTTCATTTACTTTTTCTGCAGACTTGGCTGGTGGGGTTTCCACCCTTTTTTAAAAAAACGCGCTCCCGCCCACTTCTGAACTCTTCCTGCGCCAACTTTCCTGCGCGGAGTCCGGGTTTTCTAACTGCTGTGTCCCCTGCACCGGCCGGCGCAGGGCCGCGGCGGAGAGCCCCCTGTGGGCGGAAACGCTCCCAGATGTGAGCAGGCCTGCCCGGCCTGTGCCGGGACGGTGACCAAGTACGGACAGACCTGCGCGTGCATTTTGGCTGCTCTGCCCCCGAGGGCGGCCCCTCGCAGCCTAGGCGTTCGGGCCAGGAGCGTTCTTGCCTGCGGGCCCGTGGGGGGCGCTGTCCCAATTCACCGACTGACGTTTGGGAAGGATTCGCAGAAAAAAGGATGGCTGGGCAAAGGCCAGGGGCTTTCATTGGACCACTTTCGTCTGGGCTTCCAGGCAGAGGGGAAGTTTGTGGGAAATCCACTTTACTGAGACAATGAAACACTCCCCTGGATTTCGGCACACTGGTTGGTTTAATGGAGCCTGCCCCCCCCCCCCCCCCCCAAAGAATGTTGTGTTAAATGCAGCGGTATTCTCCAACGCCCAGAGAAAGGAAGGGGCCTTACACGTGTCACCCTGGTGTTCAATCGCAGCCCCAGGAGACACCCTGTACTTCTCCCTTCTGACGTCTGAGCCTCCCTGTGTGTGGGGATTTCCATGCGGTTTACCCAGCAGTCCTCCACGCACTGCTGGGAACCCCCCTTCCCTTCTGCAACCCCGGGGACGGTTCCAGCTGTCAGCACAAGGTGTGCGTCCGTCTGTCCTTGTTGTGCCGCGCAGATGCCTGCCCAGCGCCAGCCGGGCGGGCCAGCGCCAGCATCGCTGTGAGGACTGTCTGACAGTGGGAGCGTGGTCATAAGTCTCTTTAGTTCTATAACGAAGCACCGCAATTGCTGATAAATCTTCCGTGCTGGCCATGCCCATGTGGACTTCCAGGGAACTGTGTGCAGAACGCCCCTAGCCAGGTGTGGGCACCTTGGATTTGTGCATGGAGGTGTCTGTGTTCCTTGTCTCTGACATGGAGACAAGAACCTGCCATTCCAGAGTTTTACAGAGACAGTGCCTCTAAATAGCAGGGGGGTGGGGGTGGGGGAGGAAAGCTGCTTGAAGAAGCCAGCAACAATGACTGTAATAGTTTCACATTTTGCTTTGTAATGCATGTAGGTCTGTGTTGGATAATAATATTCCTTGGGTCAGAGTTCACAAATTAAACAACTTCAATGATCAGAAATACAGCTGGGGAGCTGGAAGGCAGGCAAAGACCCGCAGGGTGACCAAGAACAAGTCCCCAGGGGTCACGGCTCACTATGGGAGGACTTCTCAGAGGCTCACTTACAGCCCACTGGCCTTTAGACAATCAGAAGAAACGTGCTTAGTTAATTTCTCAGACTAGGACAGGTTAAAAACACCAAAACATAAGAATTCCTTAGAGAGGACGCCAAAAACCAAAGTAACTAACTGACCACAGTCTAAAGCTCGACAAACTATAGAGATGGGAGGTCAGAGCCAAGTAACATTCACTACCAGCCAGAGCCTCTGGGCCCCCGCCAGGAATGGGGGTGCGATGGCGCCGGGCAGTCCAGGAGCCCAGGCGTCGGGCTCCATGGGCTCCGTCTGGGTTTAGCTTCACTGCCTTGGAGCTGGGTACCCTTCAGCATTTTATTTAACTTCTCTGAGCCTCCATTTTCTCCTCTATGAAACCGGAGCCCACTGCCAGGTGAGTAGCAGTTCATCAGATAGTAGTTAATTAATGGGATAATACACTGTCTTCCCTGGCACATGGGCTCATGGTAGTATGCAGTGGGTCCCCTTCTTCACCAGGGCCGCCCTGGGGTACAGCAAGGACCTCAGGCCGTCTGAAAAGAAGGTAAATACCGCTGAGTGAGTAGTTTAACTAGTAGGGAAATGTTGGATGTATTTTAGGAGATTTAACCATGGAAGTGTCTAATTTTACAGAAATGAAGGCTATTTTAAAAAGGTAAGTAACTCTAAGAAAAATTAGATTATATTGATCTGAAATGCATTTTTAGTGTGTTTCTGTGTTGGGTATTTATTAATGGAGTAGAAAGAACTCAGCTATATTTTGTAACAATAAAACAGTTCTTGTCTCATTGAATTCCCATGGAGACGGTCAAAGAGGATACTGTCAAGGCCCATTTTTAAAAGTGAGGAGACTGAGTGGCAGCAGAGACAACCTGACGAGGCTGCAGGGAGGGCTGGACAGCGCTGGCGGCTCTGTGGGGCCACCAGACGGCGGGATGAGCTGCGGAGTCCTCCAAGGGGTGAGAGGTGTGGTGGAACCTGGGAACTGTGTGCTCCTCCCCAGCACCGCCGGCAGGAGCTGCCCAGGGGCGGGGTCTCAGCCTGCCTTATCCCCACCCAAACGAACACGCCCAGGGCTGCCCCTCTTGGGAGGGGCTCTGTCTCTGGCTGTGAGCTCTCCAGGCGGGGGTGGGTTCTCTAAAACTTTTGCCCTTCATCAAAGTAACAGGTGCTCTCTGTGCAGAAAATCAAGTGGAGAGAAGAAAAACAAACCCCAACAACTGCTCATAATCTCCAGCACAATAAGGGATGTTTATTTCAAGCTGGTGTACGTGTTTGGGACATTTGCTTTATACAACTGAGATTTTCCTGAACGTAAGCTATTGAGTGCTGAGCTTTTGCTACCAAACATTATGCCACAACCATTCTCCCACATGGAAGTGTAGAAGCTCTTTAATTTGTTGTAATTACCTAGTTGTTTCCTTTCCTTTGCCAGTTAAATTGTGCTGTAATAAAGCATGTGAACGTAAATATCTGTATTTCATGTTTTTTTGTTAGCCTGTGTTCCAACAATGAAATTACTGGGTCAAAGGTTAGGAGTGTTTCAAACTTGGATGCATTCCTGGGTTGTGGCTGCAGCAATTTATATTCTCAGCAATCAACGATGAGATGTACCAATGCTCACTTCAGAGCCTCTTGCCAGAATTAAGCATTAGATTTTAAGTAAAAAATAATTTATGTAGATGACAAACATTTGAAATTATTTGTTTGCACTTTCTTGATTACTAGCAAGGTTGAGTATACTGTCAGGCTCATTTATAAATTGCAAGTTCTTTTAGGTGAATATTTTGTTCCTGCTCTTTCCTCAGTCAGAGGGATGGTTAATGCTTTTCTTATTAATTTATTTGAACTCTTTATACACAAAAGACAACACCACCTTTTCATGTATATTGCGAACATATTTTTCTTGGACCTTTTTCCTGTTCTTGCACATGTGTACAGAGGCATAGTTAGACTTATCCATTGGCAAGTTGACAGCTTTTAAGAAAACCAAATTGTGGCCCTAGCCAGTTTGGTTCAGTGAATAGAGCATCATCCTGCAGACTGAAGGGTCCTGGGTTCGATTCCAGTCAAGAGGTCAAGGGCACGTGTCCAGGTTGTGGGCTCGATCAATAGTAGGGAGCATGCAAGGAGGAAGCTGATCAATGATTCTTATCATTGATGTTTCTCTCTCTCTCCCTTCCTCTCTGAAATCAATAAAAATGTATTTAAAAAAGAAAACCAAATCGTGGCTATGCATATTTTAAGAGGCGTGGAGAGAAGCAATAGCCTGTCACAGGCTGTGGGTGCGGAGGGTGTGATGAGGCATGGGGAGGTGGGTCCAGGGAAGCCAAGCGCAGAGATCTGGGCTCGGGGCTCGGGGCTCGGGCCCTGCAGCCTTGGCCTGGAGCCCCTCCCTCCCGGGCAGCACCAGGTCTCCCTGAGGAGAAGCTGAGAGTGAGGAGGGCTGAGGCTGAGAGGCAGCAGGCCTAGTGCTGCGGCCAGGACTGAACTGCCCAGACCCTCTCCTCTGCACGTTGCCCAAGGCTGGTGCTCAGCGTGCGGGGCACAGAGGAGGGCCAGGTTGATGAGGCTGTGAGAGCCAGAGCTACCCCGGGGCCCTAACTTCCAGGGGCACCTCATCCGGGGGTACATCTTTGAGCCTCTGGCCGCCTCCTAACCCACTGTCTCCCTGAGGAAAGAGGAGCAGCCTGGGGACCCGGGAGGACCTCCCGGCAGGGGGTCTGGGAAAGCCTGATGTGACCATGGGCAAAACGGCACACGTTGACAGCACTAAAGCCGGCCTGCTATGGGCTAGCCTGGAGAGTGAGGAAGCGTCAGACTGGAAAAAAGGAAGAAGGGACGAAGGAAGCAAGAAAGGACAAATGTCAGGGGAAGGGCTGGCTTGAATCTCGGGCAGAGAAGAGGAGCGAGTCGGTAGAAGGACGCAGCCTGCTGCTCAGCCCACGTGGTTCTGAACCTCCGGAGACGTGTGAGGTCAGCATCCAGCAGGGGTTGGAGTGTACAGACAGCGAGCACCTAGAAGTGACCACCTAGAAGGATCCAGGCCTGCCCTCACTGCCCACCCCCGTGTGCTTGTTGTGATGTCAGGGCATTCCATTGCCGGGAAGTGGGCTTTGTTTTGCTTGTCTGGTTTTCCTTTTTTCTCTTCTTCATTTTGTAAAAAAGGAAACTGAGGAACAGAGAGGTAAGGGAATGGCTCATGCTCCCCAGCTCCTCAGTGACAGCTCGAATTTGAGCCCGGGTTGTCCAAACCCAAAGCTCTGCCAGTTCTCCTCGCATCCCTCCCGCAGCCTGGAGGCCCCGGAGCCACGCTCAGCCTGGGCTGCTCAGGCTGGAGGCCCTGAGCACAGGGGAGCAGGCAGGGAGCTGCTGAGCGAGCCCCGCCCCGATGTTCCCATCAACGTAGAGAAATGGAAATCTCATTAATTAGCGAATGCATTGCCAACTTCCAGGCAGGTGTGTTTGGATCACAGCCCTTCTCCTTTGGGTACAAGTTGTTGGTGTGAAAACTGAGCTAAAATTCGAATTTCAGCTGCTACCAACTGAACTCTGAGTCCCCTACAGGAAGGAGGCCACTTCCTCCCGAGAGCTTTGCTGTGGCTTTTGTCCTCTTTCCCTGAGGAGAGAGGAAGAGGGGTGTGTAGGTCTGTGACCAAGAAGGGGGAGCTGGAACGGTAATTACATTGGCCAGACTTTTCTGTGAGTTCCACATATTTTATCTTATTTAGTCCCCAGAACAATTGAGCAAGGAAAGAGCAGGGGTGGGAATGTGGCCCGCACGACTGCTCATTCCTGGCTCACCACTCGCCACTTTGCTAAGGGACTTTGCCTCCACATATTCTCAGGTGCCAATGAGGTTCACTGAGATGTGCTTTGCAGGGTGGGGCAGGTGACCATGGAGGCCCACTCATTCATTAAGGTGATAAAGACTAAGTCTTCCCAGCACTCAGAAAACTGTAAAACTATGCTGTGAACTACACACACACACACACACACACACACACACACACACACACAGTGTGCCACGGTCACAACCAGATGTAACTGTGCCCACCTACAGATGGGGCTGGCCATGCACAGGCTACAGGATCATGGGTGTGTTCATGTAGTGTTCTCTTGTATCGGTTCCTTCAAATGTATAGCTCAAGACAACAGACTTAGCCTATTTTGTGCTTTCTGCCTTTCAACAGGCCATTACAATTATATTTTAAATGGATAGATAATAAAAGAAAAAACTCACAAAGTGAAGAGGCTCAGTATGCGGGCTATTTCAAGAATTCCTGGAGGCTGGATGGGGTGGGGAGCAGGTTAAAGGGAAGAAATAAAGAGATGGAGGCTCCAGCCTAGAGGAAGCCTGGCGAGGCTGGCTGAAGGGTAGCCTTGGTGTATGTGTGTGTGTGAGTGGAGGTGAGGGGTAGGGGAGGGGTGGTGGAGGGTGGAGAGTGGAAAGGCTAAGCCCCTCAGAGCCACAGGGCTCTGGGCTCAGAGGTGGCAGGTGGGAGGTCGGGGGTTGAAAGTGGGGATGAATATAAGGAGGTTGGCTGAAGACCCATTTGGGGTGGGGACAACTCATCCCCACTTCCCCACCTTTGGGTACAAAATGTCAAGCTGGCCACAGAAGTTGCCTCTAGGGACAAAAACGTGTGGATGTCTCTAAGGTAATGAAGAAACTGCAAGAGAATCAAGGCTGCTGGTGCTGGGCGGAGCCTCTTTCAGCAAAGCCCTCCTCTTGCTGGGATCCAGCGGTCAGGAAGCCCCTCCCACTCCCCCTAAAGCAGGAACAAGTCATCCTGAAACACAGGCCCCTCAGCCAGTTTCCCCGGGTGAAGGGCTGACCCGGAGACGGTGGGCTCAGGCGGCAGGAGAGGAAGCCCCTCAGCTTCTTTAGATGATCAGCAGGTGTGGAGAGATGATTGTATATGACAAGTCAGGCAGGACAAGGAGAGCGTGGAAGAAAAGGGCCAGGGTGAAAAAAAGGGCACACTAACCTAGTTAAAGAAACAAACTATTAAGAAGGGAACTTAAAAGAAACAAAGGAACAAGGCAAAACTTTAATATGCTCAGAGACTTGAGAAAATATTAAAACCATAAAATCAGAGTAGTGTGCTATGAAAACGAAAAAGAGAAGAATAAGAAAGAATTCCTGAAACAATACAGTGGCTGAAATGAAAATTCAATCCAAAGGTTGAAAATTAAGGCTAAAGGAATTACAAGAGAAGAGCAAAACAAGACAGAGGGAAAAAAAATGAAGGATGATATAGAAAGGCCAACTACTATGAATTTCTCAAAGAGGGAACAGAAAAGAAGGAAGGTAGAAAATTATGTATAAATTTTATGAAGAAGAAAGGAAGAACAAAGAGGAGAAGGAAACAGCAGAGCTTCAGAAGACCCCAGGACTGCGGACTGGAAGGGCTGACCTTAAAAACGGTGTTTACAGATTATGTGATTTCAGAACATGATAAAGTGAAGACTTTTAAAGGCTTTCAGAGCCTGGTGGGTGGCGGGCGGGCGGCGGGGTGCCTTCCACCAGAAGAATGAAGTCAGACAGCCTCAGAGCCCACACCGCTCATTGAATGCTATGAGACAGGAGTGGTCCAGGGGGTGGGGGTGACTTTGAACCTCAAATCTTGTACTTGGCTAAAAGATCAATGGTTTTAGGGGAAAAAAAAGATATCTTTGGATATGTAAAAACTAAAAACGTTTACTTCTTACAGAGAAGAAAGCTGCTGGAGAATAAACATCTGTCAGAACAAGGCAGATGCTTAGAGCCGCGGGTCCAGGGACGGTGGGTGTGGTGGGAGGGCAGGCAGGGAGGTTCCAGGGCTCTCCCTTAGTTCTGGAGGACGGAGACCGTCAGGAGGGATAATATGCTGCAGGAGGCAAGAGGGTTGAGCAACTAAATACTCCTGAACATGTGGTGAGAATGCATACTTTGCTACCCCTCCAGGAAAAAGGAAATGTTGACTAAAAGCCCAATAAAGCAAACAAAGAACTACACAAATAAGTCATGGTCTGAATAGGAAGCATGATTTTGAGCTACTGATGAAGTGCTAGTATGAGAAATGATCATTCATTTCACCACAAGTCAGGGCGCATTTTCCTTTGGGAAATGGAGACCCCAAGAACAGGAGACACAACCCTCCCACACCACTGGGCTCTGCAATGGGAACGGTTCCTTAGCGACCACACAAAACCGTGGTGAGCTAGTATTCCGGTTCTGAACAAGCCTGTAGAAAACAAACAATGACAGCTAGGATCACTGGCTGCCGCTTTTGATAACATTGCCATTTTACAAATCCTGGTCCCTAAGTCCTGGCTGACAGAGGGGGGAGGGGGATATGGAGGGAAGGGGAGAATGTGGATATTCTCACTTCACACAGAGGGCATTGAGATATCGGTGGCATCAAGGTTGTCTGCCCTAAGGATTGTGCTGAGTTACAAAGACAATCAATTGAGAGAAGAACCAAATATAATAAAGCAACTCTCTGACATTTGGAGAAAGAGGGAAAAGGAAGTGGGGAGTGGTGTCCAATGCTAATGTGCTATCATTTCTTGTGAAGGGAGGTTAGTCAGGACCCTGGAGGGACAATGATGAACAGCCTGGTTGGGTGGAGCATCGTCCTGTACAGGTTGTAGGTTCGATTCCCAGTCAGGGCATATACCAAGGTTGCGAGTTCGATCCTTGGTGTGTGTGTGTACAGGAGGTAACAGATCAATGTTTATCTCTCACATTAATGTTTCTCTCTCTCTCTCTCTTTCTCTCTCTCTCATCAATAAAAACATATCCTTGGGTGAGGATTTAAAGAAAAGGATGACCGTATAGAGTTTAGAGGGGCTGGTCTGGTATCCTAGGATGAACACCAGGCTCAGGGTTAGAAGTGCAGGGGAGGAACAGGTTATGAGGGCTGGGCCTGGCCCAGTTTGGGGCCTCCTGACAGTGGCTGTGTTGGAGGGTCCTGCCCCACAGAGCCACAGAGGGAGGCGGCAGCAGAGGAGGCTGTGGAGCAGCTACCCAACTTCTCTGTCCCCCTGTCCGGTGCGGGGCCTTCTTTGGTCTAATGGTTAGACCTTTCTCTTCAGCCACCACCCAAGTTCAAGACTTATATCCAGGAAGGACAGAAAACACCTGGAGACTCTAACCCATCTGGACGCTATGCTGATGAGCCCTTACCAGGTGAAATCAGGACACTGCGTTAGCAAGTCAAAAACTAAAATATCAAGAAGACAGCTGGCTAAGAAAATGGGCTTGACTTAGGAAGATGAAATTAGCAGCAATTCATTTATATCCCTGACTTGGTTTCAAAAAAGTACACATGGGCAGTACCAAGGAGACGTAACTGAGCTCCGTCTCAGCCCAGCTCTGCCCACAGCGTGATTTAAGGGGGAGTGTCTCAGTGTCTGTGATCGGCTCATGGCTGGCTCTGAGCACTGCCTCCAGGCAAGTCCAGCTGAAGCTCTGAGGACAAATGATACCTGCCTTCTCCTGGTTTACCTTACAGAATACTACCCGTGGGCACCCCTTTCTCTTCAGCCACCACCCAAGTTCAAGCTTCCCAGTTCCCTCATCCCACCCAGCTCCTAAATCCTTACTGGAAGACTATCACTCATTCCCCCCGACTTTCCAAAACCTTCCACAGGTGCTCCAAAACTCACAGTCCTACCAGCAAATGTCTCTGTGTTCCGTGAGCTTTTTGTTAAATGTTACTTCCATGTTCCTGCTCTTCCAAGAGCCTGGTTTTCCCTAGTGACATTCCTTCCTCTTTAGTCCTCTCAAGTGGAGATTGTTTGGTTTTAATTGTTGTTTGTCTGTATGTCAATGTCTACATTGAGGTCAAAATCTATACACATCACACACTACTCAGGAGGAGTGGACTAGCTGGGCTGTAACAGAGCACGCTTTCGACTTAGAAGATGCCAAATTGTTCTCCAAAGTGCCAAATTCCATCGCCACCAGTGGGGTGTGGAGTTTTTTTTAATACACCTTCCAAACACTTGGTATTTTGGAGTCTTTCAGATTTACTTACTCTGTTTGCTGTGAGGAGCGTTTCATTGTGCTGTTAATTGGCATAAATAAATAAATAATAAATCAGATGAGATGACAGTTGGCTGTGCACTCTAAAAAACCAGGAAGTGCTCATGGGCAGTTAGATGAGCTGCTGGAAAGGGCTTGCGTTTATCTTTGGTCTGAACTTGGTGACATTGGACTAGATACTTTCTCTCGTTGATTTGTAGCTTCTCATATATAATGTGAGCATACCAACTCTCACCTTAGATTTGTGGTGAAAATTCAAAATAGTAGTGACTTGGAGAAGGAGAAAAATGGTGGTTGATTAGGCAGAACTGCTGTGCACATCCTCCTAGGGCCAGGCTGGAAATACGCCTAAATGGGAGAACATGCACCTGGAATTACAGCTGAGGTCCAGCTGAGGAGGAGACATATCCAGGAAGGACAGAAAACACCTGGAGACCATAGAAGGGCAAGGTCAGGGGAGGAGCTGACCCAGCTTCCAGGGGGCAGGCCGCAGGTGGAGAGTGAGGCCTGAGCGCTGGGCTATGGGAGGGTCTGCTCCCTCAGAAGATAAAGGCCCAGAACGCAGGCTGGGCTCCACAGCCCAGAGCCCCAGAACAGAGACCCCGCCCCCGTAACATCCAGCCATGAAAGGCGGCAGGGCTGCTGGCCATGGGGAGTCTGGAGCCCGCAGACCAGAGCCGGTCAGAGAGAAAGCCAGTTTCCTTTCATCTGTTTTTTTGTTTTTGTTTTTAACCCAGGGGACAGGAGTGTTCATTTGCAGATACTCATCATGCATGGCTTTGGTGCAGGGAGGGAGATGTGGACTCGGTGCCTAAGGACAGATGGGTGGGAAGCATTGCGGGGAGACCTGGAAAAGCAGCAGCCAAGAGGATGCAGTCACAGGCCCCCAAACAGAAATGGCCATTTTTCCTGAGAGGGGCTAGCTGCTTCCCATAGCCACAGGGCAGGAGAAGGGAAAAACCGCTCCCTAGGGCCGTGGTCGGCAAGCTGCGGCTCTCGAGCCACATGCGGCTCTTTGGCCCCTTGAGTGTGGCTCTTTCACAAATACCACGGCCTGGGTGAGTCTATTTTGAAGAAGTGGCATTAGCAGAAGTTTAAGTTTAAAAAATTGGGCTCTCAAAAGAAATTTCAATCGTTGTACTGTTGATATTTGGCTCTGGTGACTAAGGAGTTTGCTGACCACTGCCCTAGGGGATACAGCCCGCCCCACCCTCAGGAGGCCTCAGGCCACACCCTGCATTTGAGCTTTTCAGAGGAAACAAAAACAGAGGCCAAGCCTAAGGGTTGAAAGGTCTCAGGAGCATCAGTGCCTGGATGGGGGGAGGGGCTGTCCGCCCCACTGTCCTGGGCACCAGCTGGGGCTTCCCCACACGGGGAGCTGATAGGAACTCCAGGTCTCCAGCCGGCCCCACTGGTCCCCACACAGGACCTCTGCCCTCTTGCAGAGGAGTAGCTGTGGGACAGGGAAACACACCCGCCACATCCCCTGAAAGCTAAACAGCACCTCCCCGCCTAAGGCCCTTTCAGAAACAGACTTTGGGTGATGAAGATTGACAGCTGGCTTCCAGGCAAAGCTGGGCAGAGGCAGAGCCCAGGGAACCAGGGAAGTCTGCTGACCAGCCCTGGCCCATGCTGCTAACAAGCCTGCCTTAGAGGGAAGACTGGTCCCTCCTGCTGCAGCCAAGGCCTGTGGAGACCCACACGAAAGGTGGACCAGTGGGACGCTTGGGGTTTCCAGCAGATTGCTGGAAGCCAAAGGAAGGCAGGTCCTGACTGGTCAGCATGAAAGTTACTCTCAGGAAGCCCAGGAGAGTAGGTCCCAAAGGGAGAAGCCCTGGGGCACGCAACACTCAGAAAGGAACACACCTTCACTTTTCCTGTTCTCTTTTTCCTTCCCTTTTCCCCCTTACAGCTTTTTTCTCTTTCATTTCTTTTTCCCTTTTTAAATCTTCTTTATCTGTCTGTTTTATTGATTTGTTACTATTCTAGTCTCTGTTGTTTTGTTCATATATCTGATTTTCCTCTTCCCTTTTCCTACTCATGTTTTTTCTCTTTTTTCTGTTTTTCAATACTCATTTTCCCCCCCACTTTACTTTCTCTCCTGCATTCTCATCTTTTTTCCTTTTCTTGTTGTAGGTCTATCTGCTTTCTCCTCTATTTTCCTTTTCAAAATGTTTTTTCCTTTCTTTTCTTCCTCCTTTATTGTAAACCATTTCCTTTTCATATTTCCCAATTTCTTTATTATTTTCTTTATTTCTGATCTGCATCTACATATTTCACCCCCCTTTTTTGTATGTGCTTTTGTTTGTCTGTTTGTATTGCTTTGTTTCCACCTCACATTTTTTTCTTTCTTTTTACTATCATTCTTGCTCTCTTTTCTCTTTCCTAATTCTCTCTTCTCTGGTGGTTACTTATGTTTGTGCTCTCAGGGTCTTTTCTATGCTTTTGTGCTGTTTCTTTTGTTTCATGTTTCATTGTGTGGCATTTTGTCCTGTTCGGTCAGCACCTCTACAACAGCTCTCACGATGTGGTCGGGGGTGAGCCACATAGTCAAACAGCCTGAGAGGAGACTCCATCCACAGAGGGACAATAATATTCAAGATATAACTACAACAGGAGAACCCAAAACACTCAAGTAAGGGGCTTTCCTAGGGCACCCAGCTAAGGAGATCTAAGAGGCTGCATCACTGGGTCCCGTAAAACACCTAGTATATAAGCCCACCACAAAGTCTGTGAGGCATAGCAGTTTGATCAAATACAAATAATACAAGGGACAGCAAAAATGGAAAGGCAAATAAACAACCCCAAATGAAATAAAAGGAATTGTCAGAAAAGGAAATATATGAAATGGAGGCAAGCAATTTGTCAGATAAAGAATTCAGAGTAATGGTAATAAGGCTGCTCAAAAATCAGTGAGAACTACAAGCAACTTAATGAGAATTATAAGGGACTTAATGAGAGCTGCACCAACATGAAAAGAGAGCTTGAAACAATAAATAAGAATCAATTGGAAATGATGAATGACATAGCTGAAATAAAGAACACCCTGGAAGGATTCAACAGTATATGAGAAGAAGCTGAGGAACAAATTAGCGAATTAGAAGAAAAGGTAGAAAAAAACACCCATTCAGAGCAGCAAATGGAGAAAGAAAAAAAATCAGGAGGAGAGTCTAAGGGAGCTTTGGGACAACATGAAAGTTAAGAACACTTGCATTATAAGGGTACCAGAAGGAGCAGAAACTGAGACAGGAATAGAGAATCTGTTTGTAGAAATAATGGCGAAAATTTCTCTAACCTGGTGACGGAAAAAGTCACTCAATTCAGGGTCAGAGAGAGCCCCAATCAAGAAGAAGCCCAAATGACCCACACCTAGGCACATAATATTTAAAATGGCAAACAATAAAGACACAGAAATGACCCTAAAGACTGCAAGACACAGAGAGAGAAAGTTACTTACAAGGGAACTCCTATTAGACAGTCAGCTGACTTCTCAATGGAAGCACTTTAGGCCACAAGGGAATGGCATGAAGTATACAAAGTAATGAAAACCAAACCAAGGGACTGAACTGAAGACTACTCTATCTAGCATGACTATCATTCAAAATTGAAAGTAAAATAAAGTGCTTTTCTGAACAAAAAAACCCAGCTAAAATACTTTATTACTACCAAAGCTGCTCTGCAAGAAAGCCTAAAGGGACTGTTGTAAGAGGAAGAAATAGAGGGAAAGAGAAGGACACAGGGGGAGGGGGGGGGATGAGAGATCAACCAAAGGACTTGTATGCATGCATATAAGCATAACACATGGACACAGGCAGTAGGAGGGTGAGGGCATGTGGTTAGGGGGTGGGAATAGCTGGGGAGAGGTCTATGGGGGAAAAAGGAGACTTATGTAATACTTTAAACAATAAAGAATTAAAAAAAGAAGAACACACGCATAAAGAATAAGAATGGTGAGGAAGAGAAAATGGCCACCGAATAGGCAGCAGTGCACCTCCGCCTAGGGCCAGGCCAGAAAAGCAACTAAATTGGAGAACATACACCCTGAACTAACAAATCAGACACAGTTGAGGAGACAATTTTCAATAAGGAAGGGCAGAGGACCCCTAGAGAACACCGCTTGCCAGCCATAACATGCGTGGAACCACCACCATGCCCTGGCAGTGAGTGGCAGGCTCCCACACGTCTGCAAGGAGCATGTGCCACCAGAGTGAGCTCCTTCACCAGGCCTCCTCACCAGCCTGCTGGGACCCAGCATCCTAGGATCCAGCTCCAAGACTCCTGCAGTGAGTGCAAGCCAGGGGGAACCCTGTGCCCCAACCCACACCCTGGAACCCAGAACAGTGTTGCCAACATGACTTGGAGCCACCCAGTGCCCGGTCTACCCTGAACCCCAGGACCTGCTGCTGGGGCAACCCAGAGCAATCCAGAGCATGTCCCACTCCAGGATAGCACAGACTGTGCAACCCAAAGCAACTGGTGTCTGCTCTACCCTGGTCCCCTGGACAGCCCTGCTGGGGTTACCTGGAGCAATCCATGCCCACTTTACTCCAGCCTGGAGGGGCGACCCAGAGCTACCCAGTGCATGCCTCACTCAGGGCCACAAGGAAGCTCTGACTGTGTGACCCAGAGCAACCCATGCCCGCTTCCCACTGGCCCCCGGGATAGTCCTGCCAGGGCCATCCAGAGCAACCCAACGTGCACCTCACTTTGGGCTACAGGAGAGTTTGGACTGAGCTACCCAGGGCAATTTGCCCCTGCTCCACACTGAGGAGGGGCAAACTGGAACAACCCAGTGCACGTCTCACTCAGGGCTACAAGAAAGTGAGGACTGTGACTCAGAGCCCACTCCATCCTGAGCCCAGGGTCTTGCTGCCAGGGAAACCTGGAGTAACCCAGTGCACACCCCTCTCAGGCCATAGGGGAGCTCTGACTGTGCGACCCAGAGCAACCTGCACTCACTTCTCCCCAGCCCATGGGAAGGTCACCCAGGAGTGACCTGGAGCAAGTTGGTGGCCCAGCCAGGGGCCACAGGACCATGCTGCAAGTGCACTTTCAGGAGGACCTAGGGTGTCACCCTGCCACAGGTACTGGGGCCACACAGCTAATTGGCTGCCAGAGGCCTCTGGGTCCTCACAGGAAGTCGCACACAAGAGGAACTATGCACATGCTCCCAACACCCCGAACATTTGAAGCAGACAAATGAAGGACAGATCTGTGGGATAAGGAGATACAACTCAGAGCAGAGATGATAAAGGCATGAGACTGAAGGCAGTCCCATCCTCTGGGCTAATGATTTCTGGACCATTGCCCTGATAGAATCTTCCATCTCTCAAACCCCAAGCAGGGTGCCCAGGGCCAGAAGGAGACAGCAAAAATGCAGAGACAAAGAAACAACTCCCGTCCCCCCACCCCCCGAAAAAAGAAAAGGAGGAATCACCAGAAAAGGAACTAAATTAAACAGATGCATGCAATATGTGAGAAAAAGAATTCAGTGTAAGGGTCATATAGTTCATAAACCTGATGAATGAGAAAATAAAAAACTTATGTAATAATTAAGAGGAAATAAAAAATGATATCGCAACAATAAAAAACACAATTGAAGGTTTCAACAATAGACTACAAGAAGCAGTGGACTGAATTAGTGAGTTAGAAGATAGGGCAGAAAAACACACCCAATCTGAATAGCAATTGGAGAAAAAAAAATTAGAAAGCAGGAGGAGAGCCTAAGGAAGCTTTGAGACAGCATGAAAAGAAGTAACATACATATAATAGGGGTGTTAGAAGGACAAGAAGAGGAGCAAGGGTTAGAAAACTTATTTGATGAAATAATTACAGAAAACTTCCCTGATTTGGGGAAGAAAAAGTCACACGAACACAGAGATCCCCAAACAAGATTAACCCAAAAAGACCCACATCAAGACCATCATAATTACAATGGCAAACATTAATGACAAAGAGAGAATCTTAAAGGCTACAAGATAGAGACAGAGAGTTACCTACAAAGGCTCTCCCATTAGATTATCAAATGATTTCTTAATAGAAACACATCAGGCCAGAAGAGAATGGAACAAAGTATACAAAGTGATGCAAAGCAAATGACTAAATCCAAGAATACACTATCCAGCAAGGCTATCATTCAAAATTGAAGGGGAAATCAAGAGCTTTGCAGACAAAAAAAGGCTAAGGGAGTTTATCACTACCAAGCCAGCAATGCAAGAAATACTAAAGGGACTGTTGTAAAAAGAAGAAATAGAAAGGGAAGAAGGAACACAGGCATAAAGAATAAAAATGGCTATAAACAAGTACCTATCAATAATAACTTTAAACGTTAATGGACTAAATGCTCCAATCAAAAGACATTGAGTGGCTGAATGGATAAGAAGAGATGACCCATATATATGCTGTCTACAAGAGACCCACCTCAGAACAAGGGACTCAAACAGACTGAAAGTGAAGGGATGGAAAAATATTTTTCAGGCAAATAGAAATGGAAAAAAAAAAGTTGAGTAGCAATACTTACATCTGACAAAATAGACCTCAAAGTGAAGGCCATAACAAGAGATAAGGAAGGCCACTTCCTAATACTAAAGGGATTGATACAACAAGAGGATATAACTCTGGTAAACATATATGTACCCAATGGAGGAGCACCTAAATAAAAAAAAACTCCTGGAACATATCAAGGGAGAGATTGACAGTAATAAAATCATAGTAGGGGATTTTAATACCCTATTAAATGACTCACTAGATCAGATGGACTTAATTGACATCTTCAGAACATTTCACCCCAAAGCTACAGAATGTACATTCTTCTCAAGTGCACATGGGGCATTTTCAAAGATAGACCACGTATTTGGACACAGGCAAAGTCTCTTCAAATTCAATAAGATTGAAATCATATCAAGCATCTTCTCAGATCACAATGGCATAATATTAGAAATAAAGCACAATAAAAACAATAAAAATTTTTCAAACACTTTGAGGCCAAATAGCATGTTATTAAACAATGATGGGGTTACCAAAGAGATCCAAAAAGAAATAAGAAGCATCCTGGAAACAAATGACAATGAAAACATAACAATCCAAAATCTATGGGACCAGTGAAAGCAGTCCTAAGAGGGAAGTTCATAGCATTACAGGCCTACCTCAAAAACAAGAAAAAATGGGAATAAATTATGTAACTCTACAACTTAAAAAATTAGAAAGAGAGCAACAAGAAAAGCTTAGAGAGAGCAGAAGGAAGGAAATAATAAAGATCAGAGTGGAAATAAATGACATAGAGACAAAAAAAATACAAAAGCTCAATGAAACTGAGAGCTGATTCTTTGAAAGGGTAAGCAAAATTGATGAACCTCTAGCCAGGCTCACCAAGAAGCAAAAGAGACGACCCAAATAAACAAAATCAGAAATGAAAGAGGCAAAATAACAACAGACCCAACAGAAATACAAAGGATTGTAAAAAAAAATACTGTGAACAACTCTGTTCCAACAAATTGGTCAACCTAAAAGAAATGGACATATTCCTAGAAAAATACTACCTTCCAAAACTCAATCAGGAAGAATAAAAAAAAATCTGAATAGGCCAATAACTATGGAGGAAATTGAAGCAGTAATAAAAAAAACTTCCAACAAACAAAAGCCCAGGGCCAGATGGCTGTCCAGGGGAGTTTTAGCAAACATTCAATGAAGAACTATCCTCCTCAGACTATTCCAAAAATTAAAGAGCAAGGAACACTTCCAAGCTCTTTTTATGAAGCCAGCATTACAGTAATCCTAAAATCAGATAAAGACACTACAAAGAAAGAGAATTACAGGCCAATATCTCTGATGAACATAGATGCTAAAATCCTCAACAAAATCCTAGCAAATTGGATCCAGCATTACATTAAAACTATCATACACCCTGACCAAGTGGGATTTATTCTCAGGAATGCAAGGATGGTACAACATCTACAAATCAATAAATGTGATACATCACATAAAAAAATTGAGAGAAAAAAAATCTTATAATCATATCTATTGATGCAGAAAAAGCATTTGACAAAATCCAACACCCTTTCCTGATAAAAATTCTCATCAAATTGGGAAAAGAGGGATCACACCTCAACATAATAAAAGTCTTATATGACAAACCTACTGCCAACAGCATACTCAATGGGCAAAAACTAAAATCATTCCCCCTAAGAACAGGAACAAGACAAGGATGCCCACTCTCACAACTGTTCAACATAATACTGGAAGTGATAGTCATAGCGATCAGAAAAGAAAAAATTAAAGGCATCCGAATTGGAAAAGTAGAAGTAAAACTGTCATTATTTGCAGATGTCATGATATTGTACACAGAAAACCCTAAAGACTCCATGAAAAACTACTAGATTTAATAAATGGCAATGTAACAGGATACAAAATTAACACCCAGAAATCTATGGCTTTTTTATACACTAATAATGAACTCACCAAAAGAGAAACAAACAAACAAGAAAACAATCCCATATACCATTGCAACAACAACAAAAAATTAAGATACCTAGGTATAAACTTAATTAAGGAGGTAACAGATCTATACTCAGAAAACTACAGGACATTGATAAAAGAGATAGAGGAAGACATAAACAAATGGAATAATATACCGTGTTCATGAATTGGTAGAATCAACATCATTAAAATGTCCATACTACCCAAAGCAATCTAAAGATTTAATGCAATTCCTATTAAAATACCAATGGAATATTTCACAGACCTAGAAGAAATACTCCAAAAATTCATATGGAATTAAAAAAGACTTTGAGTAGCCACAGCAGTCTTGAGAAAGAAGAACAAAGTTGGAGGGATCACAATACCAGATATCAAGCTATATTACAAAGCCAATGTTCTCAAAACTGCCTGGTACTGGCACAAGAACAGACATATAGACCATTGGAACAGAACAGAGAACCCAGAAATCAAAACAAGCAATTATGCTCAATTAATATTTAACAAAGGAGGCAAGAGCATACAATGGAGTCAAGACAGTTTCTTCAATAAATGGTGTTGGGAAAATTAGACAGATACATGCAAAATAAAATGAAATTAGACCACCAACTTACACCACACACAAAAATAAAGTCAAAATTATTGAAGGACTTGTAAGATGGGAAATCATAAAAATCTTAGAAGAATCCATAAGCCACAAAATATCAGCCATATGTCGTAACAATATCTTTACCAATACAGTTCCTAGGGCAGTGGAAACTAAGGAGAAAATAAACAAATGGGACTACATCAAAATAAAAAGATTCTCCACAACAAATGAAACCATCAACAATACAACAGAGAGCTCACTGCATGGGAGAGCATATTTGCCAATGTTATATCCAATATGGGCCTAATCTCCAAAATTTATAGGGAACTCATACATCTTAACAAAAGGAAGATAAATGATCCAATAAAAAAATGTGCAAAGGACTTTAATAAACACTTTTTGAAAGTGGACATACAGAAGGCCAAGAGACATGAAAACATGCTCAAAGTCACTAATAATCCGAGAAATGCAAAACAAAATGACAATGAGATACTATCTCACACCTGTCAGAATGACTATCATCAACAAATCAACAAACAACAAGTGCTGGGGAGGATGTGAAGAAAAAGGAACCCTCTTGCACTGCTGGTGGGAATGAAGATTGGTGCAGCCACTGTGGAAAACAGTATGGTGTTTCCTCAAAAAACTTAAAATGGAACTCCCATTTAACCCAGTAATCCCACTTCTATTAATATGTCCCAAGAAATCAGAAACACCAATCAGAAAGGACATATGCACCCCTATGTTTGTAGCAGCACAATTTATAATAGCTAAGATTTGGAAACAGCCTAAGTACCCATCATCAGAAGAGTGGGTTAAAAAATGGTGGTACATATATACAATGGAATACTACGCTGCTGTAAAAAAGAAAGAATTCTTACCATTTGCAACAGCATGGATATAACTGGAGAGCATTATATTAAGCAAAATAAGCCAGTCAGAGAAAGATAAATATCACATGATCTCACTCATGTAAGTACCTATCAATAATAACCTTAAATGTAAATGGATTAAGTTCTCCAATAAAAAGACATAGGGTAGTTGAATGGATAAGAAAACATGACCCATATACATGCTGTCTATAAGAGACTCACCTCAGAACAAAGTACAGAATGAAACTGAAGGAATGGAAAAGTTTTTTTCCAGGCAAATGGAAATGAAAAAAAAAAAAAGAAGTGGGGGTAGCAATAATCATATCTGACAAAATAGACTTCAAAGTGAAGACCATAACAAGAGATAATGAAGATTACTTCATAATAATAAAGGGATCGAAACAACAAGAGGATATAACTCTGGTTATCCTATATGCACCCAATACAGGAGCATCCAAATATATATAAAATAAACTTGTGGTGGATTTTAATGGAGAGATGGACAGCAATACAATCATAGCAGTGAACTTTAACACTCCACTGACATCACTGAATAGATCTTTTAGACAAAACATCAATAAGAAAACAGCAATCCTAAATGACACACTAGATCAGATGGAATTAATTGTCATTTTCAGAATATTTCATCTCAAAGCTGCAGAATATACATTTTCCTCAAGTGCATATGACATTTTCAAAGACCAGATGTTAGAACAACAACAAAAAAGTCTCTCCAAGTTCAAGAAGATTGAAATCATATCAAGCATCTTCTTGAATCATAATGGCATGAAATTAGAAATCAACTACAATAAAAACACTCAAAAACATTCAAACACATGAAGGCTAAATAGCAAGTGATTAAACAATGAAAGAGTTGGCAATGAGATCAAGAAAATTATAAAAAGACTTTCTGACAACAAGTGAAAATGAACACACAACAAATCAAAATCTATGGGACACAGTGAAATAAATTCTGAGTGGGAAGTTCAGAGCATTTCAGAACTACATCAAAAAACAAGAAAAACTTTTAATAAGATAGCTATCCCTACAACTTGCAGAATTAGAAAGAGAACAACAAGAAAAGACCAGAATAAGTAGAATAAAGGAAATAATAAATACCAGGCTGGAAATAAATGACATAGAGATTTAAAAAAATACAAAAGATCAATAAAAATCAAGAGCTGGTTCTTTGAAAAGATAAAAAAGATTGATGAACCTCTAGCAAGACATGTCAAGAAGCAAAAAGAGAGGACCCAAATAAACAAAATCAGAAACAAAAGAGAGAGGACACAAATAAACAAAATCGGGAACAAAAGAGGTGAAGTAACAACTGATCCACAGAAATACAATGGATCATAAAAAAAAATACTATGAACGAGTATATATTCCAACACACTGGACAACCTGGATGAAATGGACATATTCCTAGAAAAATACAATTTTCCAAAACTGAATCAGGAAGAACCAGAAAACCTGAATAGGCCAGTAACTACTGATGAAATTAGAGCAGTAATAAAAAAAAAAAACTCCCATCAAACAAAAGCCCCCTTCTAGATGGCTTCACAGGGGAGTTTTACCAAACATTCAATGAAGAACTAATACCTATTATCCTCAAACTATTTCAATAAATTAAAGAGCAAGGAACCTTCCAAGTTCTGTTATGAGGCCAGCATTATCCTAATTCCAAAACCAGATAAAGGACACTGCAAAGAAAGAGAATTACAGGCCAATATCCCTGATGAACATAGGTGCTAAAATCCTCAATAAAATATTAGCAAATTGGATCCAGCAATACATTAAGAAGATCATACACCATAACTAAGTGAGATTTATTCTGGGGATGCAAAGCTGGTACAATATTCACAAATCAATAAATGTGATACATCACATGAACAGATTGGAAGACCAAACCACATGATCATATCAATAGATGCAGAAAAAGCATTTGACCAAATCCAACACCCTTTTTTGATAAAAACTCTCAGTAAGTGGGAATATAGGGATCATATATCCACATAATAAAAGCCATATATAACAAAACTACAGCCAACATCCTACTCAATAGGCAAAACTAAAACCATTTCCCCTAAGAACAGGAACAAGATAGAGATGTCAGCTTTCACCACTCTTATTCATCACTAGAGGCCCAGTGCACGAAATTCGTGCACGGGGGGAGGGGTGTCTCTTAGCCCACCCTGCACCCTCTCCAATCTGGGACCCCTTGGGGGATGTCTAACTGCCTGTTTAGGCCTGATCCATGGGATCAGGCCTAAACAGGCAGTTAGACATCCCTTTTGCAATCTAGGACTGCTGGTTCCCAACTATTTGCCTGCTTGCCTTTCTGATTGCCCCTAACCGCTCTGCATGCCAGCCTGATCACCCCCTAACCACTCCCCTGCCAGCCCGATCGACGCCTAACTTTCCTCTCCTGACACCCCGGTAACCCCCAAATGCCCTCCCTTGCATATTCCCTCTTTATTAGATAGGGTTTTTTCTTTAGCATTTTGGACAATCCTAACTGGTTTGACTCAGTGGATGAAGCATTGGCCTGCAGAATCAAGGGTCCCAGGTTCAATTCTGGTCAAGGGTACATACCCCAACCTTGGTTGGGGGCACATACCCAGTAGGGAGTGTGCAGGAGGCAGCTGATCGATGTTTCTCTCTCATCAATGTCTCTAAATCTCTAGCCCTCTCCCTTCCTCTCTGTAAAAAATCAATAAAATATATATTATAAAAAAAGAAACATTTAAGATTCCTCCATATCTGCCTGGCTAGTGTGACTCAATGGTTGAGACCCCAGGCTTCCACTGCTGGAAGGGGTTTGGGCCCTGGCCAGGCTGAGACCCCTGCCCAGGCTGCCATCTCAGCCTGGCTGGGGATAGCCCAGTGGGGGTGCACGGCTCCAGCCCAGGCTGTCTTCGCTGGCCTGAAGATCGTGCATTGGGGGTGCACTGCCCTGCTGGCCTGAGACCCTGGCCCCAAGCCTCCCCTGCTTTGCCCCCGATCGCATGGCTTGGGGGCGGGGAGCTGGCGGCTGGAGACCCCGGCCCCAAGCCGCCTCCGCTTTGCTCCCGATTGCACGGCTTGGGGGCTCAGGGCTAAGAGGACTGGGCGCCGCCATCTTGTGGCCATGGGCGCTGCCATTTGTCGCGGAGTGATGGTTAATTTGCATATTACTCTTTTATTAGATAGGATAGTAGTGGAAGTCCTAGCCATAGCGATCAGACAAGAAGAAAAAAGAAAAGGCATCTAATTGAAAAGGAGGAAGTAAAACTGTCATTATTCACAGATGATATGGTATTGAACTTAGAAAACCCTAAAGACCCCACCAAAAAAAAAAACTACTAGATTTTATAAATGAATTTGGCAATGTAACAGGATACAAAATTAACACCCAGAAATCCTTAGCATATTTATACACCAATAATGAACTCTCAGAAATAGAAACTAAGAAAACAATCCCATATACTATTGCAACAACAAAAAAATTGAGATATTTAGGAATAAACATAACCAAGGAAGAAAAATACCTGTACTTGAAAAACTACAGGACATTGAAAAAAGAGATAGAGAAAGATGCAAAAGGTGGAAGAATATACAGTGTTCATGGATTGGTAGAATTAACATCATTAAAATGTCCATACTACCCAAAGCAATATATAAATTCAATGCAATTCCCATTAAAACACCAATGGCATATTTTACAGATCTAGAGAAAACAATACAAAAATTTATAATGAACCAAAATAACCCTGAATAGCTGCAGCAATCTTGAGAAAGAATAAAGTTGGAGGAATCACAATACCGGATATCAAGTTTTACTACAAAGCCAACATAATCAAAACATCCTGCAACAGGCATATAGATCAATGGGACAAAACAGAGGTTCAGAAATAGACCAAAGGCATTATGCTCAATTAAGTAATATTTGAAAAAGGAGGCAAGCATGGAGAAAAGGAAACCCTAGTACACTGCCGGTAGGAATGAAGACTGGAGCAGCTACTGTGGAAAGCAGTATGGAATTTCCTCAAAAAATTGAAAATGGAACTGATATATAACCCAGTGATCCCACTTTTAGGAATAAATCCTAAGGAACCAGAAACAACAATCAGAAAGAATATATGTTCATAGCAGCGCAATTTACAACAGCAAAGATTTGGAAACAACCTAAGTGCCCATTAGCAGATGAGTAGATAAACAAGCTATGGTACATTTATACAATGGAATACTAACGGTAGTAAAAAAGAAGGAATTCTTACCATTTGAAACAGCATGGGTGGACTTGACAGTGTATTATGCTAAGCGAAATAAGCAGTCAACAAAAGATAAGGATCATGTCAGCTTACTCATATGTGAAATCTAATGAACAAAATAGAGTGATGGAAAAAATAGATCCAGAGACATAGAACCATGAATAGACTGATGAATTTCAGAGGGAAGGTGGGAGTGCAGGATGGGGGAAGGAAAGTTTTAGCTGGGGAACTTATATATGCATAGCCCATGGACACAGACAGTGGGATGGTGAAGGCCTAGGAGGGGTAAATGGTAAATGCAATGCTAAATGGGATTGTTTGTTTAGTTTTCTTGTGCAATGGTAAATGGGATTGATTGTTTAGTTTCTCTTTCTGAGAATTCATTATTGGTATTATTGGTGTGTAAAAATGCCATAGATTTCTGGGTGTTAATTTTGTATCCTGCTATGCTGCTGAATTCATTTATTAAATCTAGTAGTTTTTTTTTATGGAATCTTTAGAATTTTGTATGTACAATATCATGTCTTCTGCAAATAATGACAGTTTTACTTCCTCCTTTCCAATTTGGATGCCTTTTATTTCTTCTTCTTATCTGATCACTATGGCTAGCCTTCCAGTACTAGGTTGAACAGGAGTGGTGAAAGTAGGCATCACCATCTTGTTCTGGTTCTTAGGGGAAATGGTTTTAATTTTTATCCTTTGAGTATGATGTTGGCTGTGGTTTTGTCATATAAGGTTTTTTATTATGTTGAGGTATGACCCCTCTATTCCCACTTTGCTGAGAATTTTATCAAAAAATGGTGTCGGGCCCTAGCTGGTTTGGCTCAGTGGATAGACTGAAGGGTCCCGGATTCGATTCAGGTCAAGGGCACATACCTAGGTTGTAGGCTCAATCTCCAGACCTTGTCAGGGAGCATGCAGGAGGCCACCAATCAATGTGTCTCTCTCACATTGATGTTTCTCTCTCTGTCTCTCCCTATCCTTTCCACTCTCTTTCTAAAAAAATAAAATAAAATCACTGGAAAAATATCCTCTGGTGACGATTAAGGATTAACAAAAAAGGGTGTTGGATTCAGTCAAATGCTTTTTCTGCATCAATTGATATGATCATGTGAGTTTTGTTTAGCAATCTGCTAATGTGCTGTATCACATTTATTGATTTGCAGATATTGTACCATCCTTGCATCCCTGGAATAAATCATACTTGGTCATGGTGTATGATCATTTTAATGTATTGCTAGATTGATTTGCTAAAACTTTGTTGAGGACTTTAGCATCTATGTTCATCAGGGATGTTGGCCTATAATACTCTTTTTGTAGTGTCTTTATCTAGTTTCAGAATTAGGACAATGCTGGCCTCATAGAAAAAGCTTGAAAGTATTCCTTCCTCTTGAGTTTTTTGAAATAGTTTGAAGAGGATAGGTGTTAGTTCTTAGAATGTTTGGTAAAACTACCCTGTGAAGCTGTCTGTACCAGGGCTTTTGTTTGCTGGCTGTTTATTATTAATTTATTTATTACTCCTTCAATTTCATCAGTAGTTATTGACCTATTTAGGTTTTTTGATTCTTCCTGATTGAATTTTAGAAGACTGTACTTTTCTAGGAATATGTCCATTTCATCAAGGTTGTCTAGTTTGTTGGTGGACATTTAAAAAAAAAATAAACTTTTTATTGTTGACTAGAGGCTTGGTGCACAGATTTGTGCACCATTGGGGCCCCTCGGCTTGGCCTGCACCTTCTCGCAATCTGGGACCCCTCTGGGGATGTCGGATAGCCGGTTTCGGCCCGATCCCTGCAAGCCCGATCCAGACAGGAGGGAGCCCGATCTTGTGCTTTGAGCATCTGTCCCCTGGTGGTCAGTGCAGTCATAGTGACCGGTCAACAGGTCGTTTGGTTGTTTGGTTGTTTAGGCTTTTATATACAGTAGGTCCTCAGGTTACATCTGAGATCCGTTCCTACAGCACAACATAATGCGATTTTCGCCTTAAGTCGGAACCCACCTACATAAGCACCTACATCATTTACATGGAGCACATACACAGCAGTAATGAAGTGAAACAGTAAAAAAAAATTAAAAGAAAGATAACAATTCCTGACCTTTACTTGTGGTAAATAAATAATAAAAAAAATATAGCACATATGTACATACGTCGAAATGACGGAACTTTTTTTTTAATAAATAAATGGGAGATAGTGACATAACCACAAAACAATGTATGTTGAGTCCAATGTAACCCAAGGACTGCCTGTATATAGATAGTATTACAGATATCTCTCCTTTTCCCCCCTCTTTACCTCCATCTTTCCAGCCCCTACCTACCACCCAATGTCTTCACTTCCCTATTGCCTGTGTCCATAGGCTATGCCTACAAGTATATAAGATTTTTGGTTTATCTCTTCTCATCACCCCAACTCCACATGGGGGTATGTTAGCCTGTTCCATGCCTCCTTACTTCTGTCTTATTTTGTTGGTGAATTCATTCTACTCATTAAATTCCACAAGTAAGTGAGATCATGTGATATTTGTCTTTCTCAGATTAGCTTATTTCACTTAGCATAATATTTTCCAGGTCCATCCATGCTGTCCCAAAGGGAAAGAGATCCCTCTTTTTAAAAGCTGAATAGTATTTCAAAGTGTAAGTTTCCCACAGCGTTTTTATCCATTCATGTATTGTTGGACACTTGAACTGTTTCCAAATCTTTGCTATTGTAAATAACGCTGCTATGAACATAGGGGTGCATATTTTCTTTCTGATTTGTGTTCAAGACTTCTCAGGATGTATTCCTAGAAGTAGCAAAACTGGGTCAAATGGCAGTTCCATTTTAAATTTTTTGAGGAGACTCTATACTGAATTCCCTAGTGTCTGTACTAGTCTGCATTCCCACCAGCAGTGTTCCCTTTTCTCCACATCCTCACCAGCACTTGTTTGTTAATTTATTGATGGCAGCTTTTCTGGCAGGTGTGAGGTGTTACCTCATTGTCATTTTAATTTGTATCGTTCTGATGATTAGTGATGGTGAGCATTTTTTCATGTCTCTTGACCATCTCTATGTCCATTTTGGAGAAATGTCTATTCAGGTCTTCTGCCCATTATTTCATTGGGTTATTTGTTTTCCTTTTTTGACTTGTATGAGTACTTTATATATATTTTATGATGTTACTTCTACCAATTCATTAACATGCTATATTCTTCCACTTGTTTATATCCCCTTCTATCTCTTTTTTCAATGTCCTATTGTTTTCTGGGTCTTTTGCCTCCTTGGTTAAGCTTATTCCTAAGTATCTTAATTTTTTTGTGCAATGGTAAATGGCATTACTTTTTAGATTCTCTTCCTGAGAGTTCATTATTGGTGTATAAGAATGCCAATGATTTCTGGGTGTTGATTTTGTATTCTGCTACATTGCCATATTCACTTATTAAATCTAGTAGTTTTTTGGTGGAATCCTTGGCATTTCCTATGTACAATATAATGTCACTTGCGAATATTTATAGTTTTACAACTTCCTTTCCAATTTGGATGCCTTTTATATTTTCCTCTTTTCTGATCACTGTGGCTAGGACTTCCAGTGCGATGTTGAATAAGAGTGGTGAAAGCAGACCACTTGTTTCTGTTCTTAGAGGAAATGATTTTAGTTTTTGCCCATTGAGTATGATGTTGGCTATTACTATGTTGATATATGATCCCTCTATTCCCACTTTGCCCAGAGTTTTTATCAAAAAGGTATGTTTGATTTTGTCAAATGCTTTTTCTGAATCTATTGATATGATCATGTGATTTTTTTACTTTCAGTTTGTTTATGTGGTGCATCACATTTATTGATTTGTGAATATTGTACCAGCTTGCATCCCTGGAATAAATCCCACTTCTTCATGGCATATGATCTTTTTAATTTAATATATTTTCATTGGTTTCAGAGAGGAAGGATAGAAAGGAGGGAGAGAGAGATAGAAACTTCAATGATGAGAGAGAATTATTGATCAGCTGCCTCCTGCACTCCTCTTACTGGGGATTGAGCCCCAACCCAGGCATGTGTCCTTGACCGAAATTGAACCTGGGACCCTTCAGTCCGCAGGCTGACACTCTCTCCAATGAGCCAAACCAGCTAGAGCTGATCTTTTTAATGTATTGCTGAATCTGATTTGCTAATATTTTGTTGAGGATTTTAGCACCTATGTTCATCACTGACATTGGCTTATAATTTTCTTTCTTTGTAGTATCTTTATCTGTTTCTGGAATTAGAATAATGCTGGCCACAGAAAAGAGCTTGGAAGTATTTCATCCTCTTGGATTTTTTGGAATAGTTTGAGGAGGGTAGGTATTAGTTCTTTCGATGTTTGTTAAAACTCTTGTGAAGCCTTCTGTGGTAGGGCTTTTGTTTGCTGGAAGTTTTTTGATTACTGGTTATATTTAATCAGAAGCTATCTGACTATTTAGATTTTCTGCTTCTTCCTGATTCAATTTTGGAAGGTTGTATTTTTCTAGAAATTTGTCCATTTCATCCACATTGTCCAGCATGTTGGCATATTGTTGTTCATAGTATTTGTTTACAATCCTTTGAATTTCTGTGATGTCCATTGTTATTTCACTTCTTTTGTTTCTGATTTTTTTAAAAATTCTCTCTCTTTGTTTCTTGATGAGCCAGTTTAAAGGTGCATCAGTCTTATCTTTTCAAAGAACCAGCTCTTGGTTTCATTGATCTTTTGTATTTTTTTGTCTCCATGTCATTTATTTCTGCTCTGGTATTTATTATTTTCTTCCTCTTACTTTGGGCTTTTCTTATTGTTCTCTTTTTAATTCTTTAAGTCATAGGTTAGATATTTTATTAGCAATTGTTCTTGTTTCTTGACCTAGGCCTGTAGTGCCTATCAGGACTTCCCTCTCAGGACTGCTTTTCCTATGTTCCATAGACTTTGGGTTGTTGTGTGTTCATTTCCATTTGTTTCCTGGAAGTTTTTTATTTCTTTCTTGATTGCATTGGTGACCCATTCATTGGTTAATAACATGCTATTTAGCCTCTGTGTGTTTGAATGTTTTGGGGTGTTTTTATTGTATTTGGTCTCTAGTTTCATGCCATTGTAAACTGAGATGTTTGATATGTTTTCTATCTTCTTGAATTTGTAGAGACTCACCCTAGCATGTGGTCTATCTTTGAAAATGTCCCATGTGCACTTAAGAAGAATGTACATTCAGTATCTTTGTGGTGAAATGTTCTGCAAATGTCTATTAAATCCATTTGATCTAGTGTGTCATTTAGGGTTGCTGTTTTCTTTTTAAAAACATATATATTTTATTGATTTTTTACAGACAGGAAGGGAGAGGGATAGTTAGAAACATCGATGAGAGAGAAACATTGATCAGCTGCCTCCTGCACACCTCCCACTGGGGATGTGCCCATAACCAAGGTACATGCCCTTGACCGGAATCGAACCTGGGACCTTTCAGTCTGCAGGCCGATGCTCTATCCACTGAGCCAAACCATAGGTTTCCTATTCCTTCCTCAGCTTCTTTTCCTTCTGGAACTCTTATTATGTCGATGTTGTTTCCTTTCATGTTGTCCCAAATTTCCCTTAAACTCTCCTCCTGCTTTTTAATTTTTTCCCAGTTGCTGCTCTGATTGGGTGCTTTTTTCTCCTTGAGTTCTAACTCACTGATTCAGTCCTCAGTTTTTTCCAGTGTACTGTTGAATCCTTTCAGGTTGTTCTTTATTACAGCTGTGTCATTCTTTATTTCCATGTGATTTTTATTCATGTTGGTGTATTTCTCATTCAGCTTCTTAGAATTGTCATTAAGTTGCTTGTTATTCTCACTCAGATGTTTGAGCATCCTTATAACCATTACTTTGAATTCTTGATCTGACAAATTAATTGCCTCCATTTTGCTTAGTTTCTTTTCTGGTGATTCCTTCTTTTCTTTCCTTTGGGGGTTGTTTCTTTGTCTTCCCATTTTAGCAGTCTGGTAGTCTGAGGAGTCAGGTGAGATGGGTGGATTCATGGTGGTGGGTCTGTGTGTTCAGAGGTGACTGGTGCCACTGGGTCACAGCAGTGCACCTGATCTTCTGGCACCGGGTTAGGCACATCCGGTCTCTGGAAGACCCATGTGTTGGGGTGCATCAGGCCACATTTCCTGGGCAGTGTCAGGCAGTGGGGCGATTTGTCCAGGGTCGCTGGGTAAGACACAGTGGGCCATGATGACAGGTCCATGCATCTGGGGGCATCAATTCGCAGTGGCAGAGCTGGGCGCACCACATCAAGGCAGTGGGACCAGTTGTCCAGGGGCACTCAGGCAGGGTGATGCTTTGGGGCGGCAGGTCCCTGTGTCCAGGAGGGGCCTGTGTTAGAGTGATGGGTCGGGTCAGCTGCTTCAATGTGGAGGGAGGAGGTTCAGGCTGGGTGTTGCTCTGCTGATGCAGGGAGCAGGCTTGGTTCCCCATTTGCTCTGTTCACAGAGGGGTTGGGGCAGACTGAGTACTTGCTGCTGATGAGGCAGGAATACCTGTCTCTCCCCTGTGGAGGAGGCAGGGCCAGTCAGTTACTGACTGTGCTCACTGAAGTGTTAGGGCAAGCTGGGCACTCTGCTGCCGAGGAGGTGTCCGGTCAGGTGCCCTGTTAGCCAAAATGGGAGGAGGCAGCTTGTCACTTCCCTATGAAGGAGGCAGGGCCAACCAGGTGCCCTGTTCACCAACATAGCAGGGCAGACCCTGTGCATTGCCAGTCGAGTCAGCGAGCAGGTGCTCCAAGGAGCACAGTTCAGGCTAACTGGGCCAGTATGACTGGTCCGTGTGTCCGGGGACATTGGGTCTCAGCAGTGGGGTGTGAGTGTCCCTCAGTGGCCTAGGGTTGCTGGGGCAGGATTGCTCCCCACAGCCTCCTCCCACGGAGGACCCTGCAGCTCCTCACAATAGTGCGCTCTCCCCTGTAATGGAGAGAAGTGCCTGGCTGAGCAGCACTCTGGAGTGGCAATTCCTCCATCTGGAGCACCCCTGTCCCCCCTATTCTCTTGCTTGTGGGGAAGCACAGGACTTGGTTGGAAAGTCTGTAAGGAGGATTCTATGAAAGGTCGGGGGCCTCTGAGGGGACCTTGCCGAAGGCAGCAGTCCCTACCTTGACTTTTCCAAACAAGTCTAATCGCCTGGTGTTTTGCTAGAATCTCTATGTTTAGTCTTTAAAGACCTGACCTTGTAGAAGTATATGCTTTCTCAAGGATGCTTACCCTGCTGATTGTATCTAAAGGCTAATTTGAGTTCAAGCTGTTGTTACAGTAAAAAGCCAACGAGGCAGGTGAACAGGACTGTTTTTACCACTGAAGTAGAAGAGTCCCTTAGCCCTCTCTTTTACAGAAACCTGTGTCGGAGTAATCTGTTCATCCGTCACTCAGGGTCTGCTGGTCAGCCCCGGCACCTGCTCCTACAAACAGATGCCTTCCCACTCTTACACCCACACTCACTCACCCTCACTCCAGACCTGCCTGCTGCCATGTTCTGGATCCTGTAATAGTTTCAACAATAAAGATGCATTTAAAAAAATAGGAGTGGCTGGGGCATAGGAGGAACTCAATAAGTGACGACTCATTTTCTTATTATTATTACCCATCAGGGGTTAACTGATGGGTAATAATAATAAGGATTCACTTATTATTCCGAGTCTGAGGATTCACTCGGAATGAGTTCCTGTGATAACTTGTGTTATCATCCCACAAATGCTTATTCTTCCCTTCCCCAGCAGGGCACTGCTCTGTGGACGGACTTGGCTATGAGATTTGTTTTGGCCAGTGGAATGTGAGTGGTCATGACCTTAGCCCCACCGCAGCAGAGGCTCGGAATGTGTTTGCATGGTTTGGCTTGGCTTCTTGGCCTCCAGCCCTCCACTGTGGGGAGAGCATGCTCCAGGGAGCCACACTGCTGGGCGCTTCATTGGCTCTCACTGTTCCACCTCGAAGCTTTGATTGAGTGTTAAAAATTGCTGGCAATGACAGTCTGAAACATATCATGATTTCATTGAATATGGCAACAATACTAAATGATAAACATGAAATAGATTTTATTTTCAGATAAGATGTAATAGGACAGTGAACAGATACTCTGTATTCATCCCCAGTCTGTTAGTGTTTGCTTTCTCAGAAACATGAAACAGTAAGTACAAAAGATCTTTCTGTTTGAAAGGAGAAAAAGCTTCTAAAGCAAACATTACCATTTTAATTACAGCTTTCTTTGTACTGGGGAAGCTTAAAGAGTAGAAATGAATTCCACAAAACTGAAATCTTAAAGGATGGAAAATAGCTAGATCAGGATATAGAAACAGTTGCAGGACAGTACACTTTAGACATTCTCTAGTGCAACCCTCTTATCTATATATATATATATGTATGTATATATAAAAGATTAATATGCAAATAGACCGAACAGCGGAACAACTGAACAACCGGTCACTATGATGTGCACTGACCATGAGGGGGTGTGCGCGGAACATGGTGGGTGTTGGCAGCAGGTGGCAGAGTGCGGAACATGGCGGGCGTTGGCCACAGCGGGATGGTGGAGCAGGTGAGGGGGCACGCCAGACCAAGGCAGGGCACCGGTCACTGTCATTGGGGCGAAGCTCTGGTGGTTACTGAAAGTTCTTTGCTCCCACGCACTGCGGTCCCACCTGGTGCTCACACCCACTGCCAGCACCAGAGCCACCACTCGCACCCGCTGCCAGTGCCCGGCACCGGTCTGGGTCGCTCGGCACTGTCAGCGGGTGTGAGCGGTGGTTGCCGGCCTCGATCGCTCCTGAGGGCTTCTCCACCTCCCCCTGCTCCTGAGGGACGATTGGGGCAGCAGCTGCCACTCGCACCTGCTGACAGCACTGGCCCTGCTCACAGCCACTGCTGGCTCTGGCCCCATTCACTCCATGCCATCAGCAGGTGTGAGCAGGGCCGGCAGGAGCGGGGCTGCTGGCAGACAGGGGACTGGGGGCCGTGGTGGGAGGTGCTGGGCGGGGGCACGTAGAATGGGCCAAGATCCGCCCCTGTGCCCACCTCAGCCTCGCAGACCACAGTTCCTTTCAAGGTGCATGAATTCGTGCACTGGGCCCCTAGTCTATATATAATAGGAAAGGTTTAGCCCTGCATATGAGGTATTCACTTACCCTCCCATCCGCCATGCACTTACCTTCTTTTATCCATCCATGGATCCAATCTTTCATTTATTCCACAGCCACTCACTAGTTGTCCATTGTGAGGCAGACACTGTACTAGGTATGGAGGATGCAGCGATGAATCAGATATAGAATCGCTATCAAGAAGAGCAGAGACGTGCACAGGAGAGGAACACCGGACAGGAAGTCCCTGCAGAGTGCTGTAGGTGCTGCCTCGATGTTTGGGCAGGGCTCCCTTTCTGGGCAACTGGAGCAGAGTGCACAGCGTTCCTACCCAATGTCTCCGAGAGACAGAGACCAAGTCTAGGTCTTGTAGTTCTCACTCAGCCCATAGCAGTAGGCACAGTGGAGTGCACACAGAGATGGCAGGTGACTGAAAATAATGTTATGAAGGAAGCAAAATCTTCCCCCCCATGGTTATCAAATTGTAGGAGCCAGGCCTGCCTAGCCCGTGGCTTTATCCACCTGGTTCCATGTCACAGTCCCTTGACCCACCTCAAACATTTTCTGATTATGCCTGGTCGCCTCCATTTAGCCATTTTTAAAAAAGCTTCTTTTACCTAGTGTTTGAGGCAAAAACAAGCACTATTTACCATTTAATCTTTAGTTGCCAATTTCAACTGTCATTCAGACTGGGCTATATTTATTGAGTCAATGTTATTTGGAGAATTATTTGAGTTCATACATGTAAAGCACTAAGAACAGTATCAGCAAGTAGTAAGTTGTCAACAAATGTTAATGTTATTATTAGCTAATATATCTTTGCTTTTGTGAAAATTTTTGAATGAAAGTCCTAAAATGGAATTGCTGAATCAAAGAGTAGATAAATTGGAAATACAGAGATACCTGCCAATTAAAATTTTTCATCCCTACTTCCATAGGTAATGGAAGTCTGTTTCACCATCATAGATCAATGATGTATTATTAATTTGTAATTTTTAATGCAATGTATAAAAATAGCATCTTATTGCTACTTTAATTTGTATTTTTCTTGATTAAATGTGGGCCTGCACATCTATCAGATCCATTCTTGGATAGCATGTTTCTGGGGGTTCTTTTTGAATTGCATGTCTATATTCTTTGCCCATGTTCTGTTGCGGTGATTCTTTCTATTCTTATTAATTTGTTAAAACTTTACATATTATTAATCACTGTTATATCTAGACACCCATTGAGTTGTATAGTCAACATTTATGCACTTTATGTTAAGCATTTTAAAAATAGATAATCAAACAACACAAGCAGACCCCTAGAAAATACAGGCATTGGATTTATTAGGCATGAACTCTATAATAATATGTTCAAGGAGTTAGCTGAAAAAAAGGGAGAATTTTATCAGGAAATGATTACAAAGATTCTATGAACATTCTAGAAATAAAATACAATAAAATCATAGCCGAATTCATTAACTGGAAATCAGGTAGATAAAAATGAACAGACTGAAGCATGTGGAGAAAAAGATGCAAAATACAGTGACAGAATATGAGACATTTGGAGCCTGGTGAAAGCAAATAACAAAAAGTCATAATAGGACTCCCCCAGGGAGAGGAGGCTTCCATTGGGTAGAAGGGATACTGAAAATCATGGTCAGCAATTTCCCCCAAATGACAAAAGACATCGTGTCACAGTGCTATAATAAACCTAAAGCAAAATTAATGGTACAAGTAACCTATGTCTAAACACATGATTGGAATCAGGTAAGAAAAAAAGACCAAGAATCCTAAAGGCAGCTAGAGAGAGTACGTTTCACTTTCAAAGGAGCAGTGATTACTGAAAACTGACTTTTTTCTTTGGCGATGGGATTAAACTGGATTTCCTTCCCCTGTATACATTTTAAATGACAATCAGAAAAATAATATAAAGCTATTTCTATTTAGGGAAAAGTCCAGATATAGAGGCTACCACTATATTCCAGAGATGTGGCCAGTCTTTGAAATAATTTTCCATTTCATTTCAACATGGCAAATTGTCTGTGGATTAAATTTATAGGCCACATAAAATCAGCCTTATTTTTCTTTATATATTTAATCAGCCATGCTATTTGTTAGTTTTGGTTTAGGTAAACTGGCAGCTGCTCTTCAAAGTCACAGCCTCTCCCAGGAGACATGCCGGTGCCGGGAGGATCAAAGGACATCCTATGAGCACTACCAGAATGAGGGTCCAGCGACAAGGACAGCTGTTTTAGAGGGAAAGAAGCTTACTTGCACATGTACATTATACAGTGTGAGATGAGGAAAGTGACTTAAAAAGTTAATAGACTTTACTTGTAGAGGAGTTATAGATTTACAGAAAAATTGAGCAGGGAGTTCTTTATACACCTCCCCCTGCAGGCACACTTCTCCCTGTTATTACCATTTTGCATTAGTGTGGTAATTTGTTCTAACTGATGAATCAATATTGATACATTATTAACTAAGGTCCATAGTTTACATAAAGGTTCGCTCTGTGTTGTATAGTCTATGTGTGTTGACTATGAATAATGTTGTGTATGCACCACTGCATGACCATACAGAATAGTCTCACTCCCTAAAAGTCCCCTGTGGTCCACCTATTTATTATCCCTGAACTCTGACAAGCAGGGATTTTTTTTCCTCTGGAGGCCTGCCTTTTTCAGTGTCAGACAGTTGGAATCATACAGTATGTAGCCTTCTCAGGTAGGCTTTTTTTGCTTAGCAATAGGGACATAAGCTCGTTTCTTTTTATTGTTGAACTAGAGGCCCTATCACAAAATTCGTGCAAGAGTAGGCCTTCCTTCCCCCAGCTACCAACACTGGCTTCCCTCTGGCACCCAGGACCCGAGCTTCCCTCCAGCACCCGGGATCCAGGCTTCCCTCGCAGAGGGCGGCCCTGCCCACCACCACCACCCCCGCTCCCTGCAGCCCACAGGTCGGTTGCAGCCACAACAGCTTGCCTCGGCCCTCACAGCCCCGGCTTCGTCGGGAAGATCATCCAGAAGGACGTCCGGTCTAGTTAGCATATTACACTTTTATTATTATAGATAATATTCCATCATTTGAATGTACCAGCATTTGTTCATTCACTTATTAAAGAATATCTTATTCCCAGTTTTTGGCAATTATGGGTAAAGTTGCTATGAACATTTGTGTCCAGAATTTGTCTGTGTTAGGTCTGATCAAATAACTGAATGGATACCCCTCCCCCGGGAACTGACCACCAGGCCATTTCACTAGGGACATTTCTTTTTGCTGAGACCACACTTTACTAGTTGAGACCACGTTCCATTATCTCTCCCCTCCCCACCTGTACAGAGAATTCTCCGCCCAGAAAAAGCCGCTCAAAGTCCTTTAAAAACCGCCTACTCTGGTCACTGGGAGCTGGAGTCATCTAGGCTCAGCCACCTGGTGTGTGGATGATGGAATAAATTCATAATCCCTCACCATTCTGGCCTCGTGCGTTCCTTCTTCCACGACCTAACAGTCTGGGTATGGGTTTTTCAAATCAAATGGTAAACAACTAAGAGAGCTTTATTTTATGGTAAGACAACGTTTAGTTTTAAAAATCTTTTTTACTTTTCAATTACCATTGACATTCAACATTATTTTATATTTATTTCAAGTGTACAGCATATTGGTTAGGCAATTATAGAATTTATGAAGTGGTACCCTTAATGTTCATTGATCTATTTATGATAGCCATTCTGACAGGTGTGAGGTGATATAGCATTGTGGTTTAATTTGCATTTCTCTGATTATTAATGATGCTAAGCATATTTTAATATGTTTGCTGACTGTCTGTATGTCCTCTTTGGAGAAATATCTATTCCGGTCTTCTGCCCATTTTTAAAATGGAATTGTTTGTGTTTTTTTCTGTGTGTTGAGTTGTATGAGTTCTTTATAAATTTTGAATATTGATCATTTATTGGATGTAACATTGGTAAATATCTTCTCCCATTTAGTAGGTTGTCCTTTTATTTTGTTGATTGTTTCCTTTGCTGTGCAAAACCATTTTAGTTTGATGTAATCCCACTTGTTTATTCTTTCTTTTGTTTCCCTTGCCTTAGGAGATATATCAGAAAAAATATTACTAAAAGCAATGTCAGAGAGTTTACTGCCTGTGTCTTCCTCTACAAGTTTTATGGTATGTGGTCTTACGTTTAAGTCTTTTTTAAAAAAAATTTAAATTCTTTATTGTTTAAAGTATTGCATGAGTCTCCTTTTTCCCCATTGACCTCTCCCCGGCCACCTCCACCCCCCCAGCACATGCCCTCACCCTCTACTGTCTGTGTCCATTGGTTATGCTCATATGCATGCATACAAGTCCTTTGGTTGATCTCTTACCCCCAAACTTCCCCCCACCCTGCCTTCCCTCATAGGTTGGACAGTCTGTTTGATGCTTAGAACCAGAGATGTTTAAGTCTTTAATCCATTTTCAGTTTATTCTTATGTATTGTGTAAAAAAGGTAGTTTAGTTTCATTTTTTGCATGATTCTGTCCAAATTTCCCAGCACCATTTATTGAATAGAATGTTTTTATCCCATTGTATATTCTTACCTCCTTTGTAATACATTAATTGACCATACAGGTGTGGGTTTATTTCTAGGTTCTCTATTCTATTTCATTGGTCTACGTGCATGTTTTTAATGTCAATATATGCTGCCTGATTCCCACAGCCTTGTAGTATATTTTGATATCAGGTAGCATGATACCTTCATTTTGTTCTTCCTTCTCAAGATTGTTGTTCCTATTTGGTTCCTTATAAATTTGAGGACTACTTGTTCTAGTTCTGTGAGAAATGCCTTTGTTATTTTGTAGGGGTTGCATTGAATCTATAGATTGCTTTGGGTAGTATGGACATTTTAATGATACTGATTCTTTCTATCTGTGAGCAGAGTAAATGCTTCAACTTATTTGTATTTTATTCAATGTCTTACAATTTTCCAGGTACAGGTCTTTTACCTCCTTGGTCAAGTTTATTCCTAGGTATTTTATTTTTATTGATACAATTGTAAATGGGAATATTTTCTTAATTTCTCTTTCTGATAGTTTATTATTGGTATATAAAATGCTACCAATTTCTGAATATTAATTATGTATCCTGCTATTCTATTGAATTCATTTATTAGTTCTAGTAGGTTGTTTTTGTTGTGTGTTTTTTTTGAGAAATCTTTAGGGTTTTCTGTATACAGTACTATGTCATCTGCAAATAACAATTTACTTCTTTCTTTTCCATTTGGATACCTTTTATTTTTTTTCTCTTGTCTGATTGCTTTGGCTAGGACTTCCAATATTGGGTTGAATAAAAGTGGTGAGAGTGGACAACCTTATCTTATTTCTGTTCTTTAAAAAAATGCTTTTAGATTTTCCCCATTGTGTATGATGTTGGCTGTGGGTTTGTCATATGTGTTATATTTTATGTTGAAGTATGTTCCCTCTATTTCCGCTTTGCTAAGAGTTTTTATTATAAATTAATGCTGGATTTTGTCAAATGCTCTATCTGCATCTATTGATATGATCATATGATTTTTATCCTTCATTTTGTTTATGTAGCAATATCATGTTAATTGATTTACAAATATTGAACGAATCTTGCATAGCAGGAATAAACCCCTTTTGATCAGGCTGTATGTCTTTTTAATGTATTCCTGGATATGATTTGCTAATATTTTGCAGAGGATTTTTACATCTATCTTCATCAGGCATACTGTCCTATACTTTTAAAAAAATGTTTTTGGAACCAGAGTAATGCTGGCCTTGTAAAATGAGCTTGGGAGCCTTGCTTTCTCTTGAAAAACATTTTTGAATAGTTTGAAAGGGATGCATATTAGTTCTCTGAATGTTTGGTAAAATAAACCTGTGGAGCCAATTGGTCCAGGACTTAACGTTTATTGGGAGTTTTTTGATTACTGATTTGATTTCATTGGTAGTAATTAATCTGTTCAGATACCCTCTTGGATTCAGTCTAGAAAAATTGTGTATCTCTAGGAATTTATCCATTTCTTAAGATTGTTCAATTTGGTGGTATATAATTGTTAGTGGTATTTTTTTTTTAAATCCTAACCCCAGGATATTTTTTCCATTGATATTTAGAGAAAGTGAAAGGAAGGGAGAGAGGGAGAGATGGAGAGAGGGAGATGGGGAGAGAGGAAGAGAAAGAGAGAGAGAGAGAAACAAACATTGATGTGAGAGAGACACATTGCTTGGTTGGCTCCTGCACAAGTCCTGACAGTGGCTGATGATGGAACCTGCAACCCAGGTACATGCCTTTAACTGGGAATCTAACCAGGACTCTTTGGTGCCCAGGTTGATGTTCTATCACTGGGCCATGCTGGCCAGGGCCATAGTATCTACACTAATAAAAGAGAAAGATGCAAATTGACAGCACCTCCATGACGCCCACAAGCCAATCAGGAGTGAGTATGCAAATTAACCAGACAAAGATGAAAGGTTAATTTGCATATGCAAGCTCCCAGTGGCCTGGGTCCCGGGAACATCCTCGGGACCCAGGCTGCTCCGAGCCTGTAGGCCCGCATATAGGCCCTGAGCTGCCGGGGTCCCAGAACGGCCCCAGCCACTCCTGGCTTACAGGCCTTGGCGCTGAGCGGCTGGGGGCAGGGTGGCAGAGGCTGGAGCAGGGCTGGAGCAGAGCCAAGGAGCCTTGCCCAAGCCACGGCACAGGCTTGATTGGAGCTGGGGGGCCCTGCCCAAGCCACGGCACAGGCTTGATTGGAGCTGGGGGGCCCTGCCCAAGCCACAGCACAGGCTTGATTGGAGCTGGGGGGGCCCTGCCCAAGCTACAGTGGAGGCTTGAACAGGGCCTGAGCAGAACCGGGGGTGCTCTGCCCAAGCCAAAGCAGAGGCTGGAGCAGAGCTGGGGGGCCCTGCCCAAGCCGCGGTGGAGGCTTGAGCAGGCCCAGAGACAGGGGGAGTGTGCCAGACTCATCTTGCCAGCAGTCCTGCCTCTGCATGTGAGCTCCAGAGGAAACACCTTTTCTGATCGCTCATTAGCTAAGCTCCCTGTACGCCACTGGTAATGTTCTTGGTAACTTGGGTAAAAAGAATCCAAAAAGGTGATCTAGGGTTTTTCCACCACACTTCTGGAGGAAAAAATGAAGGTCTGCTGCTGGAGGGCTAAGAAATGTCATATCCTGCCCTAGCCGGTTTGGCTCAGTGGATAGAGCCTTGGCCTGCCAACCGCAGGGTCCAGGTTCTGTTCTGATCAAGGGCATGTACCTAGGTTGCAGGCTCCTCCCTGGTCGGGGCCCAGGTCAGGGCTCATGCAGGAGGCAACCAATCGAAGTGTGCCTCTCACACTGATGTTTCTCTCTGTCTTTCCCTCTCTCTTCCAAGCTCTCTAAAAATCAAGGGAAACATATCCTCAGGTGAGGATAAAAAAGAAAGAAAGAAAGAAATGTCATATCCTATGAAAGACACATCATGAAAATGCCTAAAGAAAGTTGTCATTTTTTCATGGTGAAGGGATTGTTGATGAAAACACCTTGGTGGCTGCGGTGACTGGCAGTGGCTGCAGCAGTGGGGTGATGGGGCTGGTGCATTCCCCTGATCAGCCTGGTCACCTCCTCAGAGGGAGACCAGACTGCAGCTTAGGTCCGCTCCCTGTCAGTAGGACATCCCCTGAGGGCTCCCCGTCTGTGAGAGGGGGCAGGCTGGGCTGAGGGACCCCCCCCCCCCACAATGCACGAATTTTGTGCACCAGGCCCGTAGTTTTTTTATAATCCTTTGTATTTCTATAGTGTCAGCTGTCACTTTTTAATTTTTTTTAAATTTTATTTACTAGTGACCTGGTGCACAGATTCATGCACATTGAAAGGAAATTAATTAGAAGGTGGCTGGCGGGGCAGGACTGGGCGAGACCAGCTGAACACACCCTGGAGCCAACCTCCCGCAGTCCCTCCAGGGCTGGCCACACCTGGGGTGGCACCGTGGCTTGAAGGGCATCTGCGGAATGAGTAGGGTCCCTCCGGCAGGTGGGGTCCTTCAGCCTGGACTGTGAGGATCAGACCAAAACCAGCTCTCCGACATCCCCTGAGGGGTCCCAGAGTGAAAGAGGGCACTCTGCAAAGTTGCAGTCGTATAGGGTCTGGATTGCAAATGCAAGTGTGCAGTAAACCAGATTCAGGACTCACAGTGCCCCAGCAACAACATAACCATGGCTGAAGGTGGAATCGCGTGGCCCTGCGAGGAATCGGGCTCCCTCCTGTCTGGTTTCAGGGTGCGTCACCCGAGAACCACCGCTGCCAAATCACTGCAGCTCAACAGCTCTTGCATTGAGCGTCTGCCCCCTGATGGTCAGTGTGCATCATAGCTACCGGTCGGATGGACACTTAGCATATTAGCCTTTTATATATACAGGCAGTCCTCGGGTTAGAACCGCTAGCAGGGTCGCCTAAGACCATCGGAAAACACAGATATTTACATTACGATTCATTAACAGTAGCAAAATTACAGTTATGAAGTAGCAATGAAAATAATTTTATGGTTGGGGGTCACCACAACATGAGGAATTGTATTAAAGGGTCGCGGCATTAGAAAAGTTGAGAACCACTGGATCAATTGTGCAGCTGCTTTCTTTAGTGTATTCTTTATTTTGGCTACTGTATTATTCATTTATGGTGGCTTTTTTATGGTTTCTATCCTTTTTATGCTTACTATCTCTTAGTTAAAATTCTCACTAAGTTCCTTGAGCATCCTTATAACCAGTGTTTTGAATTCTGTGTCTGGTAGACTTTGTACCTCCATTTCATTTAGTTATTTTTATGTAGATTTATCCTATTCTTTCATTGGACATTTTTTTTTTTTTTTTGTCTCCCCATTTTGATTGCCTCTCTTTGTTTCTATATATTAGGTAGATCTGCTATATTTTCCAGTCTTGCCAGGGTGGCCTTATGAAGTAGGTATCCGGTGGGGCCCAGTGGCTCAGTCTCCCTGATCATCTGAGCTGGGTACTCCAGCAGTGTCCCTGGTGTGGGTTGTGTGTGGCCACCTGTTGTAGTTGAGCCTTGTTTGCTCTTGGCACATCAGTGGGTAGGATTAATCCGCAGGCTGACTGGCTGTGGAGACTGGCCACAGCCATGGCATTAGGGGCTGCTCTGTGGTGGCTGGCCACATGGGTTGGGAGTTGCTCCAGTGGAGTCTGGTGCCTGCCAAAGACAGCACTTTGGATGTGCCACCTGTGGAGCTAAGTAGGTGGTATTCTTTGTGGTCTGAAGCCATCCATTGGGGTTGGTTCTGGGGCCTCTTGGGAGGGGGCTATGGTGCAGGTTGATGCCAGATGCTTCCTGTGATCAGCCCAGGGGTATCTATTAGAAGCTATCAAATGATCCGTGGTTGGAAGCTGTCTGTGCTGTGCCTAGATGCACGTGGGAAAGGCCATGCTGCAAATTGGGGCTGGCTGGCACCAGACCAGGCCTGGGGAAGGTCAGCAAAAGGCCCAAGGTACCTGGAACCTGCCACCCTCTGCTCTCATCCTGTAAGGCTCAGTTGCTGAACGAGTCTTGTGCAGTACTTGAGTAGGTTCAGGCAAGGTCTCAGGGAGTCACCAGGGTGGGGAGAGTGGTGTTCACTAGGTAATAGAGATTTAGATTTGTCACCAGTGATGAACATGAGGTCATTCAGCAAAAATCTCAGGGTGCACTGAGGTCAGTCACTCCCTGTTCTGAGGCCTTTGTGATGGGGTGGGTCTCAGGGAGTAGTTATGGTGCAGCTAATGGTGTTCACCGAAACAGGTTTGGCCTTTTGGCAGGAAGGCTCAACACCAGGACAATGATGGCCATCCCTCCAGCCTCCTTGAATCCACATGCCTTAGTTTCTCCCTGTATGACACTTGCAACCCCCAAACTTCACTGGAGATTTTAGAGAAGCAGTGCAACGAGGGTCCTGCCTGGTTGCCCCCAAAAGAGCTTCAGGCCGTGGACAAGTTAAATGGGGCTGAGCCTCAGGCAGTCATCTTGGTGGGGCTAAAGGAGTTCACCAGGCTAATGTAGATTTGGATTTGGCTGTAGGATGGGAGACAGTGTTTGCCGGATGCAGAGAAGGGCTCAATAGAGGGACAATGGTGGCAGTCCCTCCAGTCCTTGCCCTGAAGCCACACCACACAGTTTCTCCCTATATGTCTCTGGTACCCCTGAGCTGCTGTATTTTCACTGGAGCCCAAGGTGAGTGCCTGAAATCCAGAGGTTGTGTGCAGGCTCTTTAAGAGGATGCCTGAGTTAGCAGCATCCTTCAGTCCCACCTGGAAAGATGGAATTCCCACAGCTTTTTACAGTCACATGGGGCTCCTCTTTCTGGCACTGGTATTCTATGATGGGGAGCTTGGTGTGGGGCTGAGCCCCCTCACTCCTTGTGGGGATCTCTGCAGCTGAGATATCCCTTTGGATTTTTAACTGCCGTATTTGTGTGTGGGGCTAGCCTGTTTCATATCTCCATCCCTCTTAGGAGGCTTGACATGGCTTCCTTTTTTTGTCCTTAGTTGTAAGACTTTTGTTCAGCTAGTCTTAATATGGTCATCCAGTTGATTGTTTTACAATTTAGTTGTAATTTTCATGTGGTCATGGGAGGAGGTGAGTACAGTGTCCACTACTTTGCCATCCTGATTATAACTCTACTAGAGGCCCGGTGCATGAAATTCATGCATGGGAGTGTGTGTCCCTCAGCCTAGCCTGCACCCTCTCCAATCTGGGACCCTTTGAGGGATGTCCGACTGCCCGTTAAGGCCCAATCCAGGTAGGACATCCCTTTCACAATCCAGGACTGCCCTCCTCTGCAGGTCTGGTCCCCCCCCCCCCGCAACTGCTCTCCCCTGCAGGCCTGGGTCCCCCCCAACTGCCCTTCCTTGCAGACCTGGTAACCCCCAACTTCCTTCATCTGTCGCCCTGCTCACCCCTAACTGCCCTCCCCTGCAGGCTTGATCGCCCCTAACTGCCCTCCCTTGCAGGCCTGGTCCCTCCCAACTGCCCTCCCCTGCTGGCCTGATTGCCCACAACTGCCCTCCCTTTCAGGCCTGGTCCCTCCCAACTGCCCTCCCCTGCTGGCCATCTTCTGGCAGCCATCTTGTGTCCACATGGGGGCAGCCATCTTTGACCACATGGGGGCAGCCATCTTGTGTGTTGGAGTGATGGTCAATTTGCATATTACTCTTTTATTAGATAGGATGTTTAGTTTTGTAAGAAACTGCCAAATTTCCTTCAAACTGGCTTTATGATTTTGCATTCCCTGCAGTAATAAATGAGAATTCCTTTAACCTATATTTTTGCTAGCATTTGGTACTGTTATTATTATTTTGGATTTTAGCAATACTAATAGGTGTGCAGTGGTATTTCATTGTTGTTTTAGCTAGCAATTCACTGATGACAGATGCTGAGCTTTCATTTGCATATCTGCTATCAGCATGCTCTTTGGTGAGAGTTCTGCCCAGATTATTTGCCTAAGTCAAAGTTTCTTTGACATATCTTCAAGCTCACTGATTTCCTTCTCATGAAAAGCCTTGTGCAGTTTACTGGTCACAACATTTAAGTTATCCCAACTAGAGTTTTTTTCTTTAGGAAATGTAATGTTGGGACCTTGAGAAAATAGGCAATGTTGAACTGTTAATATGGAGAATGAAAATGTCATACCATCACATTCCACTAGGCAAACTGAGCAGCAGAGAGAACCTGTATGCAGAAAGGGATACCGAAGTTGAGGACTCAAGAGGAGAGAGAGGAAGGAAAATCATTAAATGCCAGGACCACTACGGCCATCTTGCAATCATGAAGGTGATTCAGCCTAATGACAAAATCAAGAATAGAGGACAGAATGATGAGAAAAATTTGGCTACTGAGATGACTAATTAACCCTGAGGCTTATCCTATCAGTCGACTTCCTGTTTTATAAGCCTATGCTTCTTTATTCAATAAGCTTTTAGTTGGGTTTTCCCATTACTTAGAAACTATAGTATCATAACTGGTACTATTCAAAGAGAATAGTTTTCATTGCATGTGAACAGATTATTGAGTGAAAGCATTTTCCTCCCTCTAGACATTTCATCAAGGTTGTCCTGTTTGTTGGAATATAGTGATTCATAATATTTTTTTATGATCCGTTTTATTTCTGTGGGGTCAGTTGTTACTTTACCTCTTTCATTTCTGGTTTTGTTTATTTGGGTCCTCTCTATTTGTTTCTTGATGCATCTTGCTAGAGGTTCATCAATCTAGTTTATCTTTTTAAATAACCAGCTCTTGGTTTTATTGGTCTTTTGTATTTTTTTTAAGTCTTTACATGAGTTATTTCAGCTCTGATCTTTAGTTTTTCATTCCTTCTACTTATTCTGGGCTTTTCTTGTTATTATCTTTCCAATTATTTAAGTTTTAGGATTAGATAACCTGTTAAAAGTCTTTTTGTTGTTGTTTTAAAGTAGGCCTGTAATCCTATGAACTTCACTCTCAGGACTGCTTTCATTGTGTCCCATAGATTTTGAGTTGTTGTGTGTTCATTTTCATTTTTTTCTTCCTTCATCTCTTTGGTAACCCATTCATTGTTTAATAATATGCTGTTTAGCCTCCATATGTTTGAATGGCTTTGAGTGTTTTTATTGTAGTTGATTTATAATTTCATGCCATTGTGCTCTGAGAAGATGCTTGATATGATTTCAATCTTCTTGAAATTGTAGAGACTTAGTTTGTTTCCTAACATGTGGTCTATCTTTGAAAATGTCCCATGCACACTTGAGAAAAATGTATGTTCTATAGCTTGGGTGTGAAATCTTCTGAAAATATCAATTCCATCTGATCTAGGGCATCATTTAGGGCAAGGTCTAAGGCTAGGATTAAACCTAGGGTTATCTGAAATATCACTGTTAAAGCTCAGCTTAAGGTTATGGATACTGAAAATATAGGGCTATTTGGGGAGCTAGGGCTAGTATTAGGCTTAAGTTTGGATTAAAATTTAAAGTGTTGGAAAGGGCTAAGGAGAGTTCTAAAACTAGGATTTACTCTAGGGCTATGATTAGGGTTAGTTATAATATTAATGATAAAGCTTGAGCTAAGGCTGTGCTTACGGTTAAGGTTAAGACAATTAGGGATAGGATTAGGGTTAGGCTTGTTTTTCCTTCTTCTTTCTTTTTAAAAATTTTTATTGTTGTTGTTGTTTTTAGGGTTAGGCTTAAGGTTGGCAAAATTAAGAGCTGCAGCAAGGGCTAGGATGAGAACTATGGCTAGTACAAAGCCTAGGGCAGTGATGGCGAACCTCTGACACGCGTGTCAGCACTAAATATTTAGTTTTTGGTTTATTAAATACAATTATATATAACAATTATACATTTATGTTATTTAAACTATAAATATCACGAAATAATTTTTTTTTCCCTCAAAGTGACACACTACCCAAGTTATGCTCAGTTTTTTGGCAAAGTTTTACACACCAAGCTCAAAAGGTTGCCCATCACTGGCCTAGGGCTATGATTAGGGTTACCTATAAAACTGGGATATAGGGCTTTACTTAGGGTTTGGCTTTGGTTTAAGTTTAGAGTTAGGGTTAAGATTGTCATAAATTTTAGAGATCAGGCAAGGATTCGTACAAGGGCTAAGGATAGCATTGTGTGGAGCTATGATTAGGGTCAGGGTTAGGATTAGATTTAGGGGTTAGTGTTAGGGGTAGGTTTAAGGTTGGTGGTTAGGGTTAGAGTTAGTGGTTTGAATCAGGGTTAGGCTTAGTGTTAAGAATAAGATTAGGTTTAGGGTTAGACTTAGTGATATTTAATGGGGAAAGCATATTGGAACTGTCATTATGTAGTAAGTAGGAGTGTTCTTTAATAATTATAATCTGTGCCTAAAACTGTTGATCAAAATACCACTTGGCACAAATTAATTCTCAGTGATCAAACATTTCATGACAGACTTTAATGCACAGCTCATTGAAATACTCATAATAGACTGTTCTAGACACAGTTTGCTAGTAATATTTACAAATATATTGATTATATATTGTAATATAGTTAATACTTTGAAGGAATACACAGGTGAACCTGGTGGGTGGGATGGTGTTAAATTCTGTGAGATACTATAGTATCTCATGCCATTTATTTGGGGAGCATATTGGAACATTCATTACATAATTACTAGATGTGTTACTTAGTAATTACAGCCAGTGCCAGAAGCAGTTTGTTGAAATCATGCTATGTAGGAATTAAATTTTAGAGTTTCAAACTTTACCACATGTTTTACACAATGCATGGTTTATTAATACATTAAAACTATACAGTGCCAGACAGAGTTTGGTAGTAGCATTACAAATATATAGATTCCATCTTATGTCATACTAGAGGCCCAGTGCATGAAATTTGTGCACTCGGGGTGGGGTGGGGGGGTCTCTCAGCCCAGCCTGTGCCCTCTCGCAGTACAGGAGCCCTTGGGGGATGTCTGACTGATGGCGTAGGGGCGGGCCTAAGCCATCAATTGGACATCCTTAGCGCTGCCACAGAGGCGGGAGAACTCCCACCTCTGCCACTGCATTTGCCAGCCATGAGCCCAGCTTCTGGCTGAGCGGCGCTCCCCCTGTGGGAGCACACTGACCATCAGGGGGCAGCTCCTGTGTTGAGTGGGATCGGGCTGAAACCAGCTCTCCGACATCCCACGAGGGGTCCTGGATTGCGAGAGGGCACAGGTCAGGCCAAGGGACCCCACAGGTGTATGATTGGGGCTGGGGAGGGATGCGGGAGGTTGGCCAGCTGGGGAGGGACTACAGGAGGTCTCCAGGACATATCCAGCCCATCTTGCTCAGTCCCAGTTGGCCAGACCCCAGCAGCAAGCTAACCTACCAGTTGGAGCGTCTGCCCCTGGTGGTCAGTGCACGTCATAGTGAGTGGTTGTGCAGCCTTAGCATATCATTAGCATATCAGGCTTTGATTGGTTGAATGGATGACTGGATGACCAGACACTTAGACTTTTATTATATAGGATACTCATTCTTGCCTGATCTATGGGAAATATGTTTAATATTTTAAAGGAATATGTAGGTGAGCCTAGTTTATGCAATGTTGATATCTTCTGTGAAATATGATAATATAATGCCCATTTCTTGAGGAGCATGTTGGAAAATTTATTACATCAGTAGTAGAATCATTTTGCTGTAAATCCTGAGGATATCTGAGGATATTTTTCCCATTGCTTTTTAGAGAAAGTAGAAGGGAGGGAGGGGGAGAGATACAGGGAGAAGGAGAGACAAACATTGATGTGGAAGAGACACATCTACTGGTTGCCTCCCGCATGTGCCCTGATTGAGGGTGCGGAGTGAACCCGCAACCAAAGTAGGTGTCCTTGACCAGGAATGAAACCTGTGACCATGTGGTGTGCGGGCCGATGCTGTAACCACCGAGACACACTGGCCATGGTTTTATTTAGTTATTACATTCTGTGATAAACCGTTTGCCATAATGCCACTTGGTACAAACTATTAGTGTTTAAACAATTCTCCACAGGTTTTACACAATGTGCAGCTGTTGAACACTAAAAGTGGACAGTTCTAAAGAGATTTTCCAGTAACCTTTGCTAACATCTTATTTATACTTTATGTCAAAAACTGATACATGCATTAACCTTTGAGAATTTGTTTCCTCTTTGGAGGAATATATATATACTCAGTGTGTGGAATGCTGGTATTTTCTTTAAAATATTATAAAACAATTTACTTTGGGAGCATAATGAAAGATTCCTTACCTAATTAGTAGTTATTACATTTAGTTATTATAGTGATCAAGCACTTTTGCCAGCAGTGTTTACAAAAGTATTGATTTTCTATTATGTCAGAGACTAGTGTATTCATGACATATGGAGAATGTGTTGCAGAATTTGAATAAATATGTGAACCCTTTTGTACAATGTTCAAGTCTCATGTGAAATATGATCTAATGCCATTTATGGGGGTAGCTAGCATGTTGTAACATTCGCTGTGTCGTTAGTTGTAATTTCATTAACAAATCTGTGCAAAAACATTGCGCCAAAATCCTGCTTGGTACGAATTAGCTATGCAGACTCTAACACTTTACAACTTTATAACACAACAGCTCATTTGAACAGTACAATAAGACTTCTCTAGACAGAGTATATTATTAGTATTTTCAAATGTATTGTTTCTACCTTATGTCATAGAATAATACCTGCATGGCTTATAGGGAATAATTTATCTCTATAAAAGCCTAAGCGATCGGTTGACCTGCTGACTGGCCGGCCAGTAGCTATGACGTTAAACTTAGGAGCTGCCGAGCTGCAGTGACTTGGCAGCTGTGGTTCTCCGGTGACGCATCTGAAACCAGAGAGGAGGGAGCCCGATTCTGGAGTGCATCACCTGAGAACCGCTTTCTTGCAATTCGGGACCCTTCGGGGGATGTCGGAGAGCCAGTTTGGCCCAATCCCCACAGGTCAGGCCGAGGGACCCCACTGGTGCATGAATCCATGCACCAGGCCTCTAGTGATTTATAATTTGAAGGAATACATACCTTAACCTAGTTTGTACAATGTTGATATCTTCAGTGACATAATATAATGCCATTTACTGGCAAAGCGTCTTGGATTGTTCACTATATATTAGATGTTCCATTAACTAATTACAGTCTGAGCTAAAAATGGTTTGCCAAAATCTGGCAGGGTACAAATTAATTCTTAGCATGTGCAATCACTTCCCTATAGGTTTTACACAATGAGCAGGACATTGAAATAATATATCTGGACTGTTCTAGAAAGAGTTCTCTAGTAATTTTGCAAATATACTGATTATACCTTAGGACAGAGAATAATACATGCATTATCTATTCTAAATATGTTTCATTCTTTGAAGGAATACACAGGTGAACCCAGTGTGTGGAATACAGGTATCTTCTGTGAAATATTGTACTGTTTTGGAAGCATATGGAACATTCATTACATAGTAAATAGGTGGTTTTTCTTTAGTAATGATAATCTGAGCTGAAAATGGTCAAAATCCCACTTGGTACAAATTAATTCTGAGTGATCAAACACTTCACTGCAGACTTTACACAATGCACAGGTCATTGAAATACTAATAATAGACTGTTCTAGACATGGTATGTTAGTAACGTTTGCAAATACATTGATTATATGTTGTAATATGGTTAACACTTTGAAAGAATACACAGGTGAACCTTGTGTGTGGAATGGTGTTAACTTCTGTGAGATACTGTAATTCAATGCCATTTACTTGGGGAGCATGTAGGAACATTCATCACATAATTAGTAGGTGTGTCATGTAGTAATTATAGTCTGTGTTTGAAACAGTTTGCTGAAATCCAACTGGGTAGGAATTAATTGTAAGAGTTTTCAAACACTCTGCTACAGGTTTCACCCAATGCAAAACTTATTAAATCACTAAAAGTAGACTGATTTAGACAGTGTGTTCCAGTAATGTTTACAAATTTATTGATTACTTATTATATCATAAACTAATGCATGCATTACCTGTTGGAAATATGTTTCACTCTTTGAAGGAATACACTCTTGAAGCTAGTGTGTGGAATGCCATTTACTGGGGGAGCATGTAGGAAAGGTTATTACATAGTTGGTTGGCATTTCATTGCATAATTATGGCCTGTGCTAAAAAGAGTTTGCTAAAATCCCACTTAGTATGAATTAATTCTATTGGGTACCTATTTTTTGTACATTGTTTCTCTTTGCTCTCTAAGCTCTTTTTTTTCTTTTTGTTCTGTTTTCTTGTAGGTCTTTGTGTTTGTTCTGTCTCTCATGTCTGTTTTCTCTGCTGTCTCAGTTCTCCATTACTTATTTGGAATGTTTCACACTTTGAAGAAATATGCAGGGGAACTGTGGGTATTCATTGTTGGTATCTTCTGTGAAATATAATATAATGCTATTTACTGGGGAAGCATGTCAGAACATTCATTACATAGTAGGAGTTTCAATTAGTAACTATAGCCAGTGTTAAAAACAGTGCCCAAATCCGCTTGGGTGTGTTAATGCTAAGAATGTTCAAACCTTCACTAAGTTTCACACAAGACACAGCTCATTGAAGCATTGAAAGGGAGTCTCCTAGATAGAGTTTACTAGCAGCATTTGCAAATGTATTGATTATACGTCCTGTCAGTGCTGAAACGCGTGTCATAGGTTCGCCATCATTGGTCTAGTTGCTGTGTTTCAATGAGCTGCACATTGAAAAAAAACAAAAACCTGTAGTGAAGTGCTTGATCACACTTAGGATTAATTTGTAAAAAGAGAGATTTAAGCAAACTGTTTTTAGCAAAAACTCTAGTTACTAAATGGAAATCCTAGTAAGTGTGTAAAGAATGTTCTAACATGCTCCCTTAGTAAAAGACATTTGTAAATGCTACTAACAAATTCTGTTGAGAGAGGTTTAGTTTTTCAAAAAGCTGTCCATGGTATGAAACCAGCAGTGACATTTTTAAAAATTCTTAGAAAAATTCATACAAAGGGGGTTTCAGAACACATTTTTCCATTGAATATGATTACTAAGTGAAACTCCTACTAATTATATAATGAATGATTCCAAATGCTTTCACAGTAATTGGAATTACAATATTTAACAGAAGAAACCAGCTGCCCACATACTAATTTCACCTATGTAATTCTTCAGTGGGTAAAACATATTCCCATAGGTAATGAATGTATTAGTCTATGACATAACGTGTAATCAATATATTTGTACACACTACTGGAACATTGTCTAAATCACGCTAGTTTTAATGCTGTAGTGAGCTGCGCATTGAGTGAAACATGTAGTGAGTGTTTGAACACTCTTGCAATTAATTTGTGAACAAGCAGGATTTTGGTACACTTTTTTTAGCTCAGACTATATTTATGAAACTAAATGAAACTCCTACTAACTATTCAATGAATGTTACAACATGTTCCCACAGTAAATGGTGTTATATTATTTCACAGAAGATAGAAGCATTCTATATACTAGGTTCCCTATGTATTCCTTTAGAGAGTGAATTACATATCCAAAATTTAATGCATGCATTATTCTACATAACTTATCCTCTCTGATAAAATGGTAATATGCAAATTAACCATCACTCCGCTACACAAGCCACGCCCACCAGCCAATCAGGGTGAGTATGCAAATTAACCCCATCCAAGATGGCTACAGCCACAGAGAGCAAGGTTTCCCAGGTAACAGAGCAAGCCAAGCTTTCCATAGCCGTTGCAGGCCTAAGCCTCCACTCAAGATACAAAGTTTCAATTATAAAAGGTAAACAAATTCAAACAAATGGCGGCAGAATGGAGCTTGAGAGAGCAGGCCAGGGTTGCCGGCGGCAACAGGGGAAGCAAAGCTTTCCCGCACATCCTGGCCGGGCTCACTAGCTTAAGGCTACAAAGTTTCAATTGTAGAAGGTGAATTAACTGCCACAGAAATGGCTGCTGCCCCGGAGGGAGCAGTAGGCTTGGCTCCGCTCCAGGCTACAAAGTTTCAATTGTAGAAGGAAAATAAATTCCAGATACTAGGGCCTCTGCTTAGGTTGCCAGGGGGCGTGGCCGGCCTGCAAACCACCACAGGCCCCTCGCTCAGGCTGCCCCACGCCCCATGGGAACCCCACCCTGATCCGGGACACCCTTCAGGGCAAACCAGCTGGCCCCCACCCATGCACCAGGCCTCTATCCTATCTAATAAAAGAGTAATATACAGATTGATCATCACTGCAACACACAATATAGCTGCCCCCATGTGGTCAAAGATCCTGCCCCCATGTGGACACAAGATGGCCACTACAAGATGGCCAGCAGGAGAGGGCAGTTGGGAGGCACCCAGCCTGCAAGGGAGGGCAGTTGTGAGGGACCAGGCCTGCAAGGGAGGGCAGTTTGAGGTGATCAACCCTGCAGGAGAGGGCAGTTAGGGGTGACCAGGCCGGCAGAGGAGGGAAGTTGGGGACAAACAGGCTGGCAGGGGAGCAGTTAAGCATCAACCAGGCTGGCAGCGGAGTGGTTAGGGGGTGATCAGGCTGGCAGGCAGAAGCGGTTAGGGGCAATCAGGAAGGCAGGCAGGTAAGCAGTTGGGAGCCAGCAGTCCTGGATTGTGAGAGGGATGTCCGACTGTCCGTTTAGGCCCACCAGGATCGGGCCTAAACAGGCAGTTGGACATCCCTCCAGGAGTCCCAGATTGGAGAAGGTACAGGCTGGGCTGAGGGACAACCCCCGCCGTGCACGAATTTCATGCACTGGGCTTCTAGTAATGAATAAGTTTCAATACACAATCTTCAATATGTCTGTAAATGTTACTGGTTAACTTTGTGTAGAACTTGATAATTTTAGTGTTACAACGACCTGTGCATTGTGTAAAACCTGTAGTGAAGTGTTTGAATACTAAGAATTAATTCATACCAAGCAGTATTTTGGCAATTTTCTTTTTTTGCAGACTACAATTAGTAAATGAGCCTCCTGTACTAAGCATGTAGTGAATGTTCCTATATGCTACCCCCATAAATGGCATTAGATTACATTTCACAGAAGACATCAACATCGCACAAAATATAGGTTCACCTATGTATCAATTCAAACTCTAAAATATATTTTCCATATGTAATCACTACATTTGTAAGCACTGCTAGCAAATGAGTCTGATCACTATCATAATTAAGTGAAACTCCTGCCAACTACATAAAAAATGTTCCAACATGCTCCAATAGTAAATGGTGTTATAATATTTCAAAGAAGTTACCATCATTTTACACACAGGTAACTTGTGTATTTCCTTAAAGAGTGAAACATTCCCAAAAGTTAATGAAGGCATTAGTCTTTGACATAAGGTATAAACAAAACATTAGCAAAGGTTGCTAGAAAATATCTTGAGAACTGCTCACTTGTGTTCAATGAGTTGCTCATTGTGTAAAACCTACGGTGAAATATTCAAACTCTAAGAATTAATTTCCACCTAGCAGCATTTTGGTACACTGTGTTTAGCACTAATTATAATTACTAAATACAACTTCTGCTACCTATGTAATCCATTTTCCATCATGCCCTTAAGTAAATGGCATTATATTATATTTCACAGAATATATCACCATTGCACAAACTAGGTTCACCTATGTATTCCTTCAAAATGTGAAACATTCCCCTTAGGTCATGCAGGAATTCATTGATGATGCAGCATATAATTCACATATTTGTAAATGCTACTAGCAAACTCTATTTGGAACAGTCTAGTTTCCATGTTTTAAAGAGCTGCACATTGTGTAAAACATGTGGTCAAGTGTTTGAAAATGCCTAAAATTAATTTCTACCTTGAGTACTTTTTGCCTTGAGTGCTTCATGCCATTCCCTTCTGGCATATGGGAATCAGGTGTCAGTCTTATGGGAGCTACTCTGTAGGTAACAGTTTGCTTTTCTTTTGCTGCCTTTATGATTCTCTCTTTGTCTTTAATTTCTGGCATTTTAATTATGATGTGTCTGGGCATGGGTCTATTTGGGTTCTTCTTGATTGGGACTCTCTGTGATTCCTGAACTTACGAGATTTTTTTCCTTCACTGGGTTAGGGAAATTTTCTGCCATTATTTCTTCAAACAGGTTCTCTCTTCCTGTCTCAGTTTCTGTTCCTTCTGGTTCCCCTTTAATGCAAATGTTGTTCCATTTCATGTTGTCCCAAAGCTCCCTTAGACTCTCCTGCTTTTTTTTTTTTTTCTCTCTTCATTTGCTGCTCTGAATGGGTGTTTTTTTCCTACCTTGTCTTCTAATTCGCTAATTTGGTACTCAGCTTCTTTTTGTGTACCGTTGAATCCTTCCAGGGTATTCTTTATTTCAGCTATGTCATTCATCATTTCCAATTGATTCTTATTTATTGTTTCAAGCTCTCTTTTCATGTTGGTGTAGTTCTCATTAAGTCCCTTATAATTCTCATTAAGTTGCTTGTAGTTCTCACTGATTTTTGAGCAGCCTTATTACCATTTCTCTGAATTCTTTATCTGACTAATTGCTTGCCTCCATCTCATGTATTTCCTTTTCTGAAAATTCCTTTTATTTCATTTGGGGTTGTTTATTTGCCTTTCCATTTTTGCTGTCCCTTGTATTTGTATTTGATCAAACTGCTATGCCTCCCAGACTTTGTGGGGTGGACTTATATAGTAGGTATTTAATGGGACCCAAGTGGTACAGTCTCTTAGCTCTCCTTAGCTGGGTGGTCTAGGAAAGCCCCTTACTTGAGTTTTTTGGGTTCTCCTGTTGTAGTTATATCTTGAATATTATTGTCCCTCTGTGGATGGAGTCTCCTCTCAGGCTCTCTAACTATGTGGCTCACTCCTGACCACATCGTGAGAGCTGTTGTAGAGGTGCTGACTGAACAGGACAAAATGCCACACAACGAAACATGAAACAAAAGAAACAGCACAAAAGCATAGAAAAGACCCTGAGAGCACAAACATAAGTAACCACCAGAGAAGAGAGAATTAGGAAAGAGAAAAGAGAGCAAGAATGATAGTAAAAAGAAAGAAAAAAATGTGAGGTGGAAACAAAGCAATACAAACAGACAAACAAAAGCACATATAAAAAAGGGGGGTGAAATATGTAGATGCAGATCAGAAATAAAGAAAATAATAAAGACATTGGGAAATATGAAAATGAAATGGTTTACAATAAAGGAGGAAGAAAAGAAAGGAAAAAAAAAACATTTTGAAAAGGAAAATAGAGGAGAAAGCAGATAGACCTACAACAAGAAAAGGAAAAAAGATGAGGATGCAGGAGAGAAAGTAAAGTGGGGGAAAAAATGAGTATTGACAAACAGAAAAAAGAGAAAAAAATTGAGTAGGAAAAGGGAAGAGGAAAATCAGATATATGAACAAAACAACAGAGACTAGAATAGTAACAAATCAATAAAACAGACAGATAAAGAAGATTTAAAAAGGGAAAAAGAAATGAAAGAGAAAAAAGCTGTAAGGGGGAAAAGAAAGGAAAAGGGAAGGAAAAAGAGAACAGGAAAAGTGAAGGTGTGCTCCTTTCTGAGTGTTGCGTGCCCCAGGGCTTCTCCCTTTGGGACCTACTCTCCTGGGCTTCCTGAGAGTAACTTTCATGCTGACCAGTCAGGACCTGCCTTCCTTTGGCTTCCAGCAATCTGCTGGAAACCCCAAGCGGCCCACTGGTCCACCTTTTGTGTGGGTCCCCACAGGCCTTGGCTGCAGCAGGAGGGACCAGTCTTCCCTCTAAGGCAGGCTTGTTAGCAGCCTGGGCCAGGGCTGGTCAGCAGACTTCCCTGGTTCCCTGGGCTCTGCCTCTGCCCAGCTTTGCCTGGAAGCCAGCTGTCAATCTTCATCACCAAAGTCTGTTTCTGAAAGGGCTTTAGGCGGGGAGGTGCTGTTTAGCTTTCAGGGGATGTGGCGGGTGTGTTTCCCTGTCCCAGAGCTACTCCTCTGCAAGAGGGCAGAGGTCCTGTGTGGGGACCAGTGGGGCCGGCTGGAGACCTGGAGTTCCTATCAGCTCCCCATGTGGGGAAGCCCCAGCCTGGTGCCCAGGACAGTGGGGCGGACAGCCCCTCCCCCCATCCAGGCACTGATGCTCCTGAGACCTTTCAACCCTTAGGCTTGGCCTCTGTTTTTGTTTCCTCTGAAAAGCTCAAATGCAGGGTGTGGCATGAGGCCTCCTGAGGGTGGGGCGGGCTGTATCCCCTAGGGAGCGGTTTTTCCCTTCTCCTGCCCTGTGGCTATGGGGAGCAGCTAGCCCCTCTCAGGAAAAATGGCCATTTCTGTTTGGGGGCCTGTGACTGCATCCTCCTGGCTGCTGCTTTTCCAGGTCTCCCTGCAATGCTTCCCACCCATCTGTCCTTAGGCACCGAGTCCACATCTCCCTCCCTGCACCAAAGCCATGCATGATGAGTATCTGCCAATGAACACTCCTGTCCCCTGGGTTAAAAACAAAAACAAAAAAACAGATGAAAGGAAACTGGCTTTCTCTCTGACCAGCTCTGGTCTGCCGGCTCCAGACTCCTCCATGGCCAGCAGCCCTGCCGCCTTTCATGGCTGGATGTTACGGGGGCGGGGTCTCTGTTCTGGGGCTCTGGGCTGTGGAGCCCAGCCTGCGTTCTGGGCCTTTATCTTCTGAGGGAGCAGACCCTCCCATAGCCCAGCGCTCTGGCCTCACTCTCCACCTGCGGCCTGCCCCCTGGAAGCTGGGTCAGCTCCTCCCCTGACCTTGCCCTTCTATGGTCTCCAGGTGTTCTCTGTCCTTCCTGGATATGTCTCCTCCTCAGCTGGACCTCAGCTGTAATTCCAGGTGCATGTTCTCCGATTTAGTTGTATTTCTAGTCTCTCCTTAATGGGCCACCATTTTCCCCTCGTGCTCTAATTATTTTTCTTTTTATATACAACTCATATACAATAAACTGTATATACCCTCAGTGTCTACCCACTGATTTTTGCCATACGCACAGAACTTGTGCAACTTAAACACCTGCTCAGATACAGGACATTATCATGAAAGTTTCCTTTTGATCCTGCAACTTCATCTCCACCTCCTGTCTCCAAGAGTAAACCACTCTTCTCATTTTTTTCTGCAGTTATTAGACTTTTTATTCTAGAATTTAAGATGAGTAAACTAATACAATATTTCTCTTTTGTATAAAGTTTTTTTCACATAGCATACTGTTTTTAGGTTTTATCTGTGTCATTTACGTGTAGCAGTAGTTCATTCATTTTTACTCATAATAATACATTATATGAATATACCACATTTCATGTTTCTACTCTTCTGTCAGTGGCTGAGTGGAGTGTTTCCAGGTTTTATGTTGTGAAATAACACTGTTGTGAAAATTCTTATCCAAATTGGTGGAATTGCTATACCTAGAACTGGAATTGGTGAGTCATAGAGTAGGAATATGGTTAGTTTTGTAAGAAATTGTTTTTCAAATTGCTTGTACATTTTACACTTTCACTAATAAGATATTACAGGTTTTTGACACTGTTGTAGAAAATCAGATATCTTTATCAACAAGAGTCTATGTCTGGGCCTTTATTTTTTCTTTCATTGGTCTATTTGTCAAACCCTATGCAAATATCACACTTTTATGATTAGTATTTTATTTTTTATGGAAAGTCTTTACATCAGGGAATGTTAATCCTCTGATTTATTATTTTTTTTCCATACTGCTTTGGATATTCTAGGTCCTTTGCATTTTTATCTACATTTTAGAATCAATTTATTAATGTTTTTAAAAAATGTCTTAGGACTTTTATTTGGATTGCTTTAAATCTTAGATAATTTTCAGAAGAATTAAGTTAAAAATATTCAATCCTTTAATCCATTAACATAGTACAGCTCTCCATTTATTTAATATCTCTCACAACTGTTTTGCAATTTTTAGTGTAGAGGTCGTAAACATTTTTCATTAACTTCATATCTAAGTATGTTATTATTTCTCTGCTATTTTAGATGGAATTTAAAAAAAAATCTTCTTTCTGTTGTTTATTGCTAATTATCAAAGTCAAATTATTTTTGTGTTTGACCTTTCAGCCTGAAACCTTGATCAATTCATTTAGTAGGCATGTAAATTCATTGTGTGTTTTTTGTGTGGTTTTATTAGGCGTTTCTACATAAACAATTGTGTTGTCTGTAATGAGGGCACTTTTACTTTTCCCTTTCCAATTATATGGTTTTTATTTCTTTCTACTGTCTATTGCACTGGCTAGGATCGCTAGTGAAATGTTGTGATGTGATGAGAGCTGGGTAGAAGGCACTGAGCCCTTCGCAATGAGGTTAGCTGTAGGTTCTTGGTGCTCCTTAATTATGTTTAGATGTTGCCTTATGTTTATAGTTTTCTGAGTTTTTCTCAGCAATAGAAGTTACAGTTTTGTTTTTTCTGAACCTATTGAAATACCCTGTGGGTTTTCCTCCTTTATTCCATTTCTTCTATCTTCATGGTACTCTGGGTCTCAGGTACCGCCATGCTCCTACTTACAGGAAGGGGGCAAACACACGAAGTTGCTTGCAATGAAAAGGCAACAGCCCCGGTCCATTGTGAGCACGTGATCATATGTCCCCACCCAACTCCAAAGGCATCTGGGAAAAGTTGTTCCTTTCTTGAGGGTTGTATCTCCAGCTACAAAGCAGTTAATGTACAAGAAGGGAGAGCAGATGCTGGTGGATAAGAGGCAGAAAATCACCCAACTCTATCTAATCTCTCCTGTGATGGGAAACTCACTAATGACCAAAGCAGCCGACTTCCCCCTCACAAAGTTCTGAAAATGAAATTTGCCCTTTGGATAGGCTTCTCCTGGGACTTCAGAACTTTACATCACAGATACAGGAGAGTTTATTCTTTACCTCAAACAGGTTTTAAATCAGTTCGTTCTAAAGCCAGTAATAATGTCGCTCCACCACTCACAAGAGCTCTGTAGCCTGTCTAAGTGAGCCCAACCCGTTGGCTTGGTATCAGTGGTCTCCATATCCGAAAGAGAAGAGTCCACAGAGCAAGGCACCCCGTGGCAAAGTGTTATCCCAAGAGCAGGGGCAAAGACCTTACAAGGCAGCAATAAGGTCTGACCAGCTGCTGACCAGGGTGTAGGTGCTGTGGTTTGCACCTATGTTGGCAGGTTCCGCTTTCCTCAGTACATCAACTTTGACCTCTGGTTTCCACTTGACCCCATGATGGATGCAGCAGTTCCAGGTTAAACAGATGTGTGACACCCCCCCCCCCCCCCCGCAACAATCTTCTTTGCCATTTTGCCACGTTTCTTTAAATGTCATCATTCACCTTCCATTCCTTTAGATTTAGGTATTTCTCCCTCCTAACGTGCAAATAAAAATTGAGATTGGACTGATACATCCTCACATTGATTCATTAGCTGGAGGAATTGCAGGCAAGCATGGCCGTAGTAGGTAATTCTCAATAATATACTAGTAACCCCTGGGCTATTCATTTTCTTTAAATGAGGAAAGTGAGGTTTAGTGAAGTTAAGCGATTTGATAAACACCATTTGGCAATTTGATAACAAAGCTATGCAATCAGTGTTTCCTAACCTTAAATATTGTGTGTGTGTGTATGCGTGTGTGTGTATGTGTGTGTTCATTTGTGTTTTCCTTCAGGTAAGTGGCTAATTTCATAGTTTGATAAAATGCTTAAGACAAGCCATGCAGACATCTTTCTGGTGGATGCAGGGAACTTCCAGTGGCTAAGCAGCGACCTAAAGTTTGCTGTGGAGGTCAACTATACCTCAAGTTGAATCCTGCTTCCTTTGCTTGCTGATTTTTGGGAAGTGATTTAGCCTCACTGGGCCTCAGTTTCCTCATCTGGAAAAACAAGGATGCTTTGTAAGTCAGGTTTTCTTGATCTTAACATTATTGCATTTTGGGCTGATAATTCTCTGCGGTTAGAGGGTCTGTCCTGTGTAGGGTGTTTAGCAGGATCCCTGGTCTCTACTGTTAGATGCCAGTGGGACCCTCCCCGCAAACCATGGCAACCACACACGCCTCCGGGCATCGCCACATGTTCCCTGGGACAGAGGTCCCTGTTGGGAAGCACTGCAGTCAGCACTAACCAACCTGTGCTCAGTCTTCATGCCGGGCCTGGCTCAGTGCAGCTCATCTGTGGTGATGTGTTGCTATCTCTTCCGCAGCCCCCACCCCTGTACCCCCAGGATCAATTTCATCTACCATCATGCCTCCATTTAGAGAGATTTGCTGGGTTTCGAACAGACAATGGATCAGCTCCTTGATTCTGCTTGTTATTCACCCAAATGGGTTTAAATTGCAAACTCGATGGTATCATTTTCAAATATGCCCCAAAGACTGCATTTTCCTTTACATTTTCAATGGACTTGTTCGCAAATTGCAGGCTCAGCTAAAAAAAACAACATTTAATATACTTGATAGCTGTGATTTTATTTGTGGGAGGAGGCAGTGATTTTTTTTTAGCATAGAAGCAAATGCATATTTAAAATTGGGTTTCGGGTACAACTAGCAGATTTGGGGTATCTTGCAGAGAAAACTAAGCCGATATAAAGCCACTGGTGCTGAGTGTGAAATAAAGGGCCCAGTGTGAAAGGGCCTCAGAGCTCCTGATGGAGACGCGGCCCCCAGAAGTGGGGAGGGTGGAAGATAAATGTCCAGACACAGGCGTCGTCCTGGCTCGCAATAGTGGTGCTGGGAGCCGCGGGCTCAGGAGTGACCGAATGGAGGCCTGGAGAAATGATTGGCAGGTGGTGGTAAGAGCTACCATGGTTCGGAGGAAGGCTTTCGGGCATGGAAAAACCGGGCCAACCCGCTTGGAAACCAGGCCAACCCGCACCGGAGCCTGAGTGGGTGCCTGGCTCTGGTCAGCAAAGCAGAGATGTGGCTCATGGCTCATCCATCACATTCCACCAGAAATCAAGGATTAGAAGACATTTGGAAGGATAAGCCGCGGGCAGTGGAAGCTGGTTCTAAGCTGGACATGTGCTTTTAATAAACTTGCCCAGAGACTCTGATGGGCTCTCTCTCGATCCACATGAACTTGAAGCATCATGAACTTGGGGGCCGTGTATGGAACAGCTGCTTAGTGCTGGATGAAGACAATAGAAACCTTCGATGATAACTATGTCATCCTATTTTACACATGTAATTGAGGTCTTAAAATGCCCAAGAGATAGGGATTTTGGTATTTACATTACAGATAGGAACACTGACTCAAAAAGGCCAGACCCTACCCTGGAGCTTCTGGCAAAGTGGGCATGGGCACAGGGCACCTCAGACAACTGTATCTGTGGGGAGCTCTCAGATGGTCCTGCTATGCTACCAGCTCCCCTGTCCCCTCTGTCCGGGACATCTCCCACCACCTGTCCCTGCAGACTCCTCCTCATCCTTAGGCCAGCTCACCCTCCCCCTGCTCACAGGTTGAGCTCAGCAGCCTTCCTTGTGCCCTCTCAGTGGCCCACCTCGAACTTCAGTTTCCATCTCAGCAGGTGATACGCTGGGCCTGGAAATCACCTGTTGCTACTCTCTGGGACAGCGGTTCTCTGTCAGGGGTCATTCTGCCCCAGGGGACACTGGACAATGTCTGAGACACTTCTGGTTGCCACAGCTGGGAAAGGGCCGGGGTGCTGCTCAACCCTGCAATGCACAGAAAGCCCACAGTAGAGTGCCCAGCCCCAGCGTCCGAGTGCTGTGTGGAGAAGCTCAAAGATAAATCTCTTCCCTGTGCCACCAGCTGCACGCCTGAGCAGGGGGCCTGTTGTTCTGTCTTCTCTGTGGCTCCCATCTTTGTCTGTAACCTGGGTTCACCGAGAGCGGCTGCCTCACCGCTGCTGTGATGAGGACAGGAGTTAACATGTGCAATGTGCCTAGAACAGTGCCTGGTAGGCTTGCTGGACCCACAGCCCCATTCCCAGGTGACTTACAGGGAGCCATGGCCATTCTGCCTAGTAATGCTGTCCCTGGCCTCCTGGCCTCCTGGCCTCCTGGCCTCCTGGCCAGGGTTCCTCAGCACCTTGTGAGGACCCTCTTTCCTTCGTCCCCACATTTGCATTTCAGACCTACCTGGCCGCTGGGCTTTCTGTGGGTGTAAAATGGACACACTGGTTGTCTCCTCTCCAGAAAGCCTGCCTGATGGGAGTGAGAGGTGGACAGTCACCGCGGTGGAGCCTCAGTGGGGATGGCTAGTTCAGGGGACAATCAGAGAACATGGGCCTTTCCCCTCAGGCCCCTCTGTCCCACTTCCGGCCCCGGTGAAGGCAGGTTTACTGTGCCTTCCCAGGTGCCGCGGGCACCCAGCCCCTTTCAAAGGGGCCCAGGCGCCTTCCTGGTCAGGCCCGTGCTGCACCCTGGAGACGCAGGGCAAACTGAGGCGTGCCCGTTAGCCCACAGGAAACTCACAGACACGCTGACCTCACTGAGCGAACAGGTGTCAGTGCTCCCAGCGGGGGCCCTCAGCTGACGGAACTTGTAGAATCTGGGCCTGAGATCCTGGGGCCGGAGGATGGCCGGGCAGGAGGATGCATCTTACCTGCACTGCCACGGCGATGGGTGCACCGCTGACCTTTTACTAAGTGCCACCCACGGGGCTCGCTATGGTCCTCCCCTCCCCTGGGGAAACTCGGGCTCAGGGAGGAAAAGTGCGTGCCCAAAGGAGAGGGACCAGGAGCGTCTGCCTCCATCCACACATGACAGTGACAGGCGACCCGCCTCACTGTTCCGCCCTCTCCTGCTCTTGTGCTTGGCATTGCTGGGCCCTCGCCGAGGGACCTGGTTCGCATTTGCTTTCCTGGGCAACCAGATGCTGCCTGTCCTTGGCTGTGCCCAGGGACGCCTAGGCGCCCAGGCTGGTAGTATGCAGGCCTGCCTGAGCACTCCCTGCCCTCTGCCAGCCGCCCAGCCCGCCCCCTCAAGCATGCTGTCCTGGTGGTTTTGCAGGAGGTGGCCCTTCTCTTTAGAGGTAAATCGATACCTTCCACCCACACTGTTGATCTGGCTGGTTTTCACGCTGCCCCCAACCTTGCAAATCACCGCTGTCAAAACTGCTTATCTGACTAGGAAGGCTGGAGGAGCCAGGCCATAAAATTTAATGAAATTACTGCAGAAACGAGGGTGTTAGTGACAATGAGGTGGAATTATAACTTGGAGAATGGCAAGGGAGGCTCAGAATGCTCCAGTGCCTACCTGTCAAGTCATTAATCAAAGGCTCCTGTTTTCCCTGATGTCCAGGCTTTGTCTCATCCTCCGCCAGCCTCCTGGGCTGGCTGGCTGGCTTCCCCATACTGTTTTCTCAGTTAGCAGAATTTTGACTTTGGGAGGGTGTCAGGTTCAGCTAGTTCAACCCTGTTATTTTATGGATGGGGAAGTGAAGATTCAGAGCCTCCTCACTGTCACTGATTGTTCTAGCGACAGAACCAATATTTACACCAGATCCCTTGGTGCACCCTTTCTATCATTTTGGAACACTTTTCAAGATTAAAAGAACTGTATGCACACACCACTATGAATTAGCATTCAAACACAGACGAAGCTAGGTAACAGGAGTGAGAGGCGAGGAGAGACCCGCCTGCACTCCGACGAGGAGAGGTTTTAACCATTTTCACTGTGTCACGTTGTCTTTCTCGGCAAAGAACCCCCAGCCTGAGCCAGACCCGGAAAACCGGCTCCCACTACCCAAATCCCACACCAATAAACACTTTTCCTCCTGGCACCAACTTTTTGCTAGATCTTAAGAGAACATAAAAGCACCAGCGCAGTGCCTGCCCTCAGCGAGTTCAGTCTAGTGGGGAAGTGGTCAAGTTGGCAAATTGTCTCTCAAGCTGATGTCCTGTGCAAGGACAGGGATGGGTCTAGAACTTGGGGACAGAAATGCTCACAGGGAGGGCTTCCTGGAAGCGGTGTTGCCTGATCCGGAGAGCATTTCAGCCTGGCATGACGCAGGCAGCTCACTGTCTTGAACTGCACTTTTCTTGCACAGTATGTCGCCCCTCTCCTTGGTTTATTGCCCGTGTCTTGGAGTGGAACAAGACCTTCCTTTACACATGTTTGGGTCTTCAGCCATGCACAGCTCAGGCCCATACCCCCGGAGGTGCACAGTTGGATGGATGAATTGAACACACCACGATGACATGGGAAATGGAGATGGCCATGCTTACCTTGAAGGGTCCTTGGGAATTTACATTATGACAAGCTCCTAGAAAGTTCTTGTCATAGAGAAGCTAAGCATTTTGAATTCTCATTTTGTGCCAGACCCTGTTGCAAGTGTAATTTCATTGAGTGGCAGCAGGCACTCTGTTAGTGGCTGAGCCAATATTTCCTGACAGTTGCTCAAAGAATGTTTTTCTTTTTCTTCCAAGAACTAGCAAGCCTGGTACCATCCTCAAGGAGCTGTCCTGGGCCTGTGGGAGCAGTTTGGTGGGAGCTGCCCCCATAGGCTGTCCCTGCGGGCACTCAGCACCCAGGAAGTAAAAGAGCAACATGTCTTCCCACCAGGCACCGAACTGAACTGCGTGTGATTAATCCCTGCTGGGCTTTCTGGCTTGGGGGAGGGGGGAGTCCTAAAATGAGATTTCAATCCAATGAACTCTCGAACTTGGCTGGACTTTGCAGAAAATGCTGCATGTGCGATTTATTTCAGGATGGCCCCATCAGCTCTGACCACAGCAATGTTTGTGTGAGCACAAGTGGGAAAAGCATGGGTTTGGGAACCCTACAGGCACGGGTTCAAATTCTAACCTCACCACATGGACATAGAAAGATCTGGGACAGTTCCCTAACCTTTGAGCTTCAGACTCCTGTCTAGGAGATCAGGATGCACACACCGACTCTGCGTAAGCAAGGTGCGGGTTATATGAGGTGGTGTGTGTACGTGGCTCATCACACTAATGGCCCCACCTCCTGTGTCCTCACCCGAGTCTCGGGGAAGCTGGTGCAGGCTGAGCTTCCTCTGCCAAGGCCTGCCATTTCTTTGCACCATCAACAGTCAATCCGTCCACAAGCTGGCCAACCTAGGGCCCTGCAGGAGCCTGCCTGGTGCCAGGTCTTCTCTCAGACACTCAGATGTGCTGCCATCCAGAGCTGCTGTGAGAGCACTGGTTTTGCAAGCCTGTGGGTCTCCCACTCGGATGGAGGAGCTGGCCCCCTGCTCCTGGCTGTCCAGATGTGCACAACAGACACTTCCAGGTGTTTCCCGTCTCTCAGAGGAGAGGCACTGTTAACAAGCGGAAACCTCCTAGGCAACAGCACTGTTAGTTTTTGAATGGCTAGGCCATTCCATTGCGAGATATTGCCGGAGGCTAAGACCAACAGCAGTTAGCATATTAATGTGAAAGGATATTTAGCAGGGCTGAAAATCAGCCTACTATTGCCCTGCTGTTGGGCAAATGGCTCAAGGCAATTTCCTAACCTGATAATCCTTTTATTGTTTACCAAACTTTACCTTTCATATGCCTGTTTGCCTTCCTAAAGGGCAAATGTGTATTCAAGTGAATAAAAAGCAGACAGAGTTTCAGAGAGCTTCTCCACTAGAGGGAAGTTTTCCACCTGGCCCCATGCCTTCTAAATTCATATTTCTTGTCTAGTGTTTTCATTTGTGCGCCGACCCTTCTTCAGATCCTGAACCCTAGCCGCAAATGGATGTGGCATTCACAAGAAATAAAAAGAAAAGTAAAAATCAAAGCTTCAAACCTTGTCACCTCCTAATTCTGAGGGGACTTTGGTCTTTGGGACCCAGGATGGATGGTTGTCATGTCCTCACCCACCACTCCTTTGAGCTTCTGCTTTTCCCAGGGACTTTTCTCATCTTTCTTTAAACCTGCTCATAAGGGTTTTGCGGTGTCCAGGGAGACAGACAAGTGTGATATGAGCTGTGACAGGAAAAGGCAGGGATCAGGGTAGCCTCTACATAAGAGGCAGGCTCAGCACTGATTAAACAACAAGAATTACGAAGGTATTCATTGGAGCTCCTTGGACATGCCTTTATGTGACACTTCCAATCCAGATTTTTTTTTTTTTTTCAGGGATAAAATAGCCGCACAGCCAGGTGGGGGCCAGCTGAATCAGGACAAACTACGTGTCCCAAACGTAGCAGCTCCTCCTCCAAGTCCCGTGTGGCACAGGTGCCTCGTCTCACAGAGTTTAGATTCCAGGTTTTCATGGTTACAGTTGGGACTATAAATAACTTTAAGAACTTTGAGGAGAGGGAGCATCAGCTAGGAGCAGGTTTCCTCAGGATGTTTGTCTGCTGGAGCAGGAATCATTCTGCTTGGAAATCACATTAGGAGGGTGGCAGGCCCTGCTCTGCCTTCCACCGGCTGGGAAACCTAGGTGTCTTCTAACCGTCCTGGGCTCACACGCCCCCTGCATAGTGGCAGGAGGGTAGTTTTCACTCAGGCACGTATCGCAGAGATTTCCTATGTTGGTGTGTTATCTAACCTTATTCATTTTAAAGACTACTTGATGTATTTCCAAGTATTTGTTGTAATATAATCTATTTAACAATTCTCATATTTAAAAGATTAAATAGAGGGCCGGAGACCGTGGGATACCAGGATACAGGCTTTATTGGAGATCACCCTGCCGGGCCGTTTTCCAGAAGGGAAAAGAGAGAGAGAGAGAGAGAGAGAGAGAGAGAGAGAGAGAGAGAGAGAGAGAGCTTGCCGGGGTGAGAGTGCCTTTTAAGGGGAGGAAAAGAGGGGACGGGGCTTAGGGCACTCAGCACACGCTGATTGGGGGTTTCATGTCAGGCACATGATTAGGCACCTAGGGACTTAGGAATTGGGGGCTTAGGGTATATGGCAGGTGCTGATTGGTGGTTCAATGTACAGTCCATATAAGGTGTTCAGGAATGTCCGGCTGCAGGTGGAGTTTACGTCATACTCCGTCTATCAGTTGGGGGAAGGGAGGATCTATCAATATTGATGGTTGTTTCTCATTTCTTTTTCTAATTTTTAAAATGAGCTAGCTTGTTCATAAATCTATGTAAAGTTTGGAGAGCATTTTTCTGGGGTAGATTCAAAGTAATTGAACTGCTGGTTAAATGACAGGAACATTTAATAGTTTCTACAAATTTGTCCACCGACAATGCTGTATCTAATTTATACTCTCTCTGCCATCGAGTTCAATACCCCACAGCATTGCAAGTGACACAATCCATGAGCAGTGTTTTTAATCCTTACCCAAAGATCTGGTTTTAGAGAAGGGAAAGAGAGAGAGAGAGAGAGAGAGAGAGAGAGAGAGAGAGAGAGAGAGAGGAGAGAAACATCTATGTGAGAGAGAAACATCGGTTGCTTGCCTCCCATACACACCCTGACTAGGGATTGAATCTGCAACCTACCTGTGTGCCCTGGCGGGGAATCAAACTCCTAACCTTTTGGTGTACAGGATGATGCTCCAACCAACTGAGCCACCAGAGTCCATGTGTCTTTTAAAGATGAGGAGCCACAGAGAGGTTAGGTAAGCTTCCCAACGCCACACAGGTATTAAATAATCCAGTGGAGATTTGACTGAGACCAGCTTGTGTTTGTTTCACTGTGCCATACATTTTCTTTCCAGGTTCCCTGGTTTACATGACCCCTGGAGGTAAGGGCTCATTCAGGATGGACTGAGAGAAGGCAGCAGGGATTCTGGGGAAAACATATTAGGACTAGAATGATAACAGCAGGGGGTACAAGGAAGGACACACCTACACATCTTTTTTTAAATTAAAAATTAGATGTAAAATAATATTTATAAAATATGTATAATAAGCAAAAACAATGCAACAAATGCCAATATATTCCTCCCACTTTAAGAAAAAAAGCAATACCACAGTTGGAATGCAGGAGTGCCTTTTCCTCACCCCATGCTTTTCCTTTCCCAGAGGTACCCACTCTCCTGAGTTCGTGCTTGTGTTCTTGCCTTTACTCCGAGTGTGTGCAGGGATGGCCCCGCTCTAGCAGGGTCACGGTATAACGCTCAGGGAATGTGCCTGCACACTTCCAGATTCACCTGCGAGGGTGACTGCACTCAGGGTAGGTTCAGCTCTGACTTGCAGGCCCCAAAAAGCATAAAGTGCTTAGCATTGCAAATTTTAAACTTTATTTAAATGGAATCGCACCATATGTACTCCTCTGCAGTTTGTTTTCTATGGCTCAACATTGTCTCCTGAGGGGGAGGCACCATCTGCTCGTGGCTATAGTTCATTTATTTCACTGCCATACAGTATTGCACAGTGCTCACGTCCCAGGCTTTCGGCGTTTTCCTGTCCTTGGCGTTTGGCTGGTTTCTGAGGCTTTGCTGTTGAAAGAGTGCTGCTTGGAACTTCTTAGAGATAATCCCTGGAGCTCACAAGCCCCAGGGCTTCCATTCGATCCTGGGAGAGGAACGAGGACGCGTGGGAGTGAGTGCACATCAGTTTCAGGAGATAACGCCAGATTGTTACACCGAAGCCGTACGTGGCATTTTTTGAGCATCCTTCCAAAACGTGATTTTGTCAGACTTTGAAAATTCTGCATCTGATGGATGCAACATGGCATCTAATTGTAGTTTGGATTTGAATTTTCCTGATTAACAATGAATTAAGCTTCTTTGTATAGGTTTACAAGCCATGGGCATTTCTTTGTATTCCTTAAAATCTTTGGCACATTTTTCCTTCTTTTTAAAAAAAATCATCATCATTGCTGAAAGTATTACAGATGTCCTCTTTCTTTTCTTTTCTTTTTTGTTGTTGTTGTTGTTGTTTTACCCATTGATCCCCCTCCTCCCAGCCCTGGCCCCTCCTAAGCCTTTACTACATTATTATCTGTGTCCATGGGCTATGCATATATGCGTATAAATTCCCTGGTTAATCCCCTCCCCCCAACCATCACCTCCACCCCCACTTGCCCTCTGAAATTCATCAGTCTGTTTCATGGTTCTGTGGTTTCTTCTAAGATTTTTATGGTGTCATGACATACATTTAAGTCTTTTGTCCATTTTGAGTTTATGTTGTGTATGCTGGAAGTTGGTGGTCCGGTTTCATTATTTTGCATGTACCTGTCCAATTTCCCCAGCACCATTTATTGCAGAGACTGTCTACTCAATTGTATGCTCTTGCTTCCTTCATCATGTATTTTTAAAAATCATTATTGTTGAAAGTATTACGTATGTCCCCTTTTCTTCCCATAGACCCTTTCTAGCCTGCCCCCAACCCCCAACCCAGGCCTCTACCACCCTATTAACTGTGTCCGTGGGTTATGCATATATGCATACAAGTTCTTTGGTTGATCACTTCCCACCTACCCACTCTCCTTGCCTTCCCTCTGAGATACCTCAGTCTGTTCTATGTCTCTGGATCTACCAGTATTTGTTCATCAGTTTATTTTGTTCATTAGATTCCACATAAGAGTGAGATCATGTGATACTTGTCTTTCTCTGACTGGATTATTTCTCTTAGCATAATATTCTTCAGGTCCATCCATGCTGTCTCAAAGGGTAAGAGATCCTTCTTTTTTACTGCTGCATAGTATTCCATAGTGTAAATGTCCCACAGCTTTTTTATCCACTCATCTACTGATGGGCACTTGGGCTGTTTCCATATCATAGCTATTGTAAATTGTGCTGCTATGAACATAGGGGTGCACACATTCTTTCTGGTGTTTTGGGTTACTTAGGATATATCCTTAGAAGTGGGATCACTGGGTCAAATGGCAGTTCCATGTTTAATTTTTTGAGGAAACTCCATACTGTTTTCCACAGTGGCTGCACCAGCCTCATTCCTACCAGCAGTGTACTAGGGTTCCCTTTTCTCCACATCCTCGTCAGCACTTGTCATTTGTTGATGGTAGCGATTCTGACAGGTGTTAGGTGATACCTCATTGTCATTTTAATTTGCATATCTCTGATGATCAGTGACTTTGAGCATTGTTTTATATGTCTCTTGGCCATATGTATGTCTGCTTTGGAGAAGTGTCTATTTAAGTCCTTTGCCCATCATTTAATTGGATTGTTTGCTTCCTTTTGTTAAGTTGTATGAGTTCCTTATACATTTTGGATATTAACACTTTATCAGATGTATCACTACCAAATATGTTCTCTCCTTTTTCATTTTGTTGATGGTTTCTTTTGCTCTGCAGAAGTTTTTTACTTTAATATAGTCCCATTTGTTTATTTTCTCTTTAGTTTCCCTTGCCCTAGGAGATGTATCCACAAACATATTGCCATGAGAGATATCTGAGATTTTGCTGCCTATGGTTTCTTCTAAGATTTTTTATAGTTTCACATCTTACATTTAAGTCTTTTATCCATTTTGAGTTTACTTTTGTGTATGGTGTAAGTTGATGGTCTAGTTTCATTTTTTTTTGCATGTATCTGTCCAGTTTTCCCAGAAACATTTATTGAAGAGACTGTTTTGACACCTTTGTATGCTCTTGCCTTATTTGTCATATATTAATTGAGCCTAATGGCTTAGGTCGATTTCTGGGGTCTCTGTTCTGCCATTGATCTATATGTCTGCCCTTGTGTCTTACTTTTTTTGTTGCAATGTTAAATAGGATTATTTGTTTAGTTTCTCTTTCTGAGAAGTCATTATTATTGTATAGAAAAGACATCAAATTTTTGGTATTGATTTTGTATCCTGCTATATTGCCGAAATCCTTTATTAAATCTAGTAGTTTTTTTGATGGAGTCTTTAGCGTTTTCTATGTACACTATCATGTCATCTGCAAATAAAGACAGATTTACTTCCTTCTTTCCAATTTGGATGGCTTTGTTTTTTCTTCTTGTCTTCCAGTACTATGATGAATAAGATGGTGAAAGCAGACATCCCTGTCATGTTCTTATTCGTAGGGGAAATGCTTTTAATATTTTTTCCATTGAGTACGATTTTGGCTGTAAGTTTGTCATATGTGGCATTTATTATGTTGAGTTATGATTCTTCTATTCCCACTTTGCTGAGAGTTTTTATCAAAAATGGGTCAGATTTTGTTGACTGCTTTTTCTGTTTCTGTTGACATGATCATGTGATTTTTGTCTTTCAATTTGTTTATGTGACGTATCATGTTTATTGATTTGTAAATATTGTACCAGCTTTGCATCCCTGGAATAAATCCCACTTGGTTATGATGTTTGATTTTTCTTCTATATTACTGGATCTGATTTGCTAATATTTTGTTGAGGATTTTAGCATCTATGTTCATTAGAAATATTGGCCTGTAATTTTCTTTCATTGTAGTGTCTTTATCTGGTTTTGGGATTAGGATAATGCTGGCTTCATGAAAAGAGCCTGGAAGTGTCCCTTTCTCTTGGATTTTTTGGAATAGTTTGAGGAGTATAGGTATTAGTTCTTCATTGAATATTTGGTAAAACTCCCCTGTGAAGTCATCCAGACCAGGGCTTTTGTTTGCTGGGACTTTTGATTATTTCCTCAGTTGTTATTGATCTATTCAGGTTTTCTGATTCTTCCTGATTCAGTTTTGGGAGATTGTATTTTTTTCTGGGAATTTGTCCATTTTATCCACATGCTGTTGGCATATAGTTGTCCATAGTATTTTATTTTATTTTTTACAATCCAAATACAAACTCCTTTGTATTTCTGTGGTGTCAGGAGTTACTTCTCTGTATTTTTTTCTGATTTTATTTATTTGGGCCCTCTCTCTTTGTTTCTTGATGAGTGTGGCCAAAGGTTCATCAATCTTGTTTATCATTTCAAAGAACCAACTCTTGGTTTCATTAATTTTGTTTTTGTTTTTGTCCCTATGTCATTTATTTCTGCCCTAATCTTTATTATTTCCTTCCTTCTATTTACTCTGGGCTTTTCTTGTTTTCTTTCTAATACTTTAAGTTGTAGGGTTAAATAGTTTACTATTATTTTTTATTGTTTTCTGAATGTAATGAACTTTCTTCTCAGGATTGCTTTTGCTGTGTCCCAGACATTTGGGGTTGTTGTGTATTTATTTTCATTTGTTTCCAGAAAATTTTTGATTTCTTTATTGATCTCATTGGTAACCCATTCATTTTTTTAATAGCATGCTATTTAGCCTTTATGTGTTTGAATGTTTTTGAGTGTTTTTACTGTAGTTGATTTCTAATTTCATTCCATTGTGATCTGAAAAGATGCTTCATATGATTTCAATCTTCTTGAACTTGTAGTGACTTGTTTTGTGTCCTAACATGTGGTATATCTTTTGGAATGTCCCATGTGCACTTTGAAGAATGTATATTCTATAGCTTTGGGGCAAAATGTTCTATAAATGTCAATTAAATCCATCTGATCCAGTGTGCCATTTAGAGTCACTATTTCTTTGTTAACTTTTTTTGTCTGGAAGCTCTATCTAGTGAAATCAGCAGGTTTGATGTCTATTTTGTCAGTAGTATTGCCACTCCAGCTTTTTTTTCATTTCCATTTTCATGGAAAATATTTTTCCATCCCTTCTCTCTCATCCTGTTTGAGTATTTTGTTCTGAGGTGGGTCTCTTGTAGACAGAAAATATTTGAGTCATGTTTTTGTATTCACTCAGTTACCCTATGTCTTTTGGAGATTTTAAATTCATTTACCTATTGATTGGTGCCTATTTATTGCCATTTTAATTCTGTATGCCTATGTTTCCCTCTCTCTCTCTCTCTCTCTCTCTCTCTCTCTCTCTCTCTCTTATTAGTAGTCTCTTTACCATTTCTTGCAGTGCTGGTTTGGTGGTGACAAACTCTTTTAAAAAATATATATTTTATTGATTTTTTTTACAGAGAGGAAGGGAGAGGGATAGAGAGTTAGAAACATCAATGAGGGAGAAACATCAATCAGCTGCCTCCTGCACACCCCCTACTGGGGATGTACCCACAACCAAGGTACATGCCCTTGACTGGAATTGAACCTGGGACCCTTCAGTCTGCAGGCCGACGCTCTATCCACTGAGCCAAACTCATCAGGGTGGTGACAAACTCGTTTAGTCCCCCCTTTTTCTTGTCTGGTAAGCTCTTTATTTCACCATATCCTAAATATATAAAGAGCTAGGATCCGTCATGACCTAAATGTCCGGACAGATGACCGAATACCAGGCTAGGGTCCCGGCGGTCCACGGTGGGAGTCAGTCCTGGATTGTGGGGGCCCACAGTGGGAGTCAGTCCTGGGTCTTGGCTGCCCACGGCATGGTGGCAGGAGGGAGCTGTGGGCCCCAACCGCCTGCGGCGCGGCAGCAGGAGGGAGCTGTGGGAATGGAGCCACGTTGCTGTTGGACTGGCCTCTGGGTCCCTTCCCCTGCCCACAGGCTCTGGGGAACCAGAGCCATGCTGCCATCGGACTGGCCTCTTGGTCCCTACCCCTGCCCTCAGGCTCTGGGGAACCAAAGCCATGCTGTGATCTGGGAATCTTGGTCCCTCCCCCCTGGCCTGTAGGCCCAGGGAACCAGAGCCATGCTGAGATGGGACTGGACCCTACCTAAGGGGTCCCGGATTGTGAGAGCATGCAGGCTGGGCTGAGAGATCCCTGCCCCCCCCCCCCCCCCAAGTGCATGAATTATCCTGCACCAGCCCTCTAGTACATTGAATGATAGTCTTGCTGGATATAGTAATCTTGGTTTTATGTCCTTGCTTTTCATTACTTTGAATACTTAAAACCATTTCTTCTGGCCTGTAGAGTTTCTGATGAATAATCAGCTAACAGCCTTATGGGAGCTTCTTTGTAGGTATCTAATTGATTTACTCTTGCTGCCTTTAAGATTCTCTCTTTGTCTTTAATTTTTGGCATTTTAATCATGATGTATCTGGGCATGGGCTTATTTGGGTTCTTTTTGCTTGGTATTCTTTGTGCCTCTTGGACTTGTGTGCCTTTTTCCTTCTCCAGGTTAGGGAAGTTGTCTGTCATCATTTCTTTAAACATGTTCTCTATTCCTTGCTCAAGTTCTCCTTCTTTCTGGCACTCATATGATGGAAATATTATTACCTTTCATGTTGTCCCACAGCTCCCTTAAGTTGTCCTTTTTTTAAAAAAAATTATTGTTTTTTTCTTTTTGGTTCTCTGATATTGTGATTTTTCTACCCTATCATCTAATTCACTGATCCAATCCTTGGCTTCCTAAACTGGCAGTCGGACATTCCCTGAGGGGTCTCAGGTTGGAGAGGGTGCAGGCTGGGCTGAGGAACACCCCCCTGCCCAGTGCACGAATTTTGTGCACTGGGCCTCTAGTTTATTTATAATAGTTCTTTAAGCATTTCATATTCTAATTCTCTGACATTTATATACAGTGCAAATATGCTTTCCCAATTTGTGATTTATGTTCATTTTCACAATGGTGTCTTGTAACAGCGAGAAGTTCTTAGTTTTAATGTTTACATTTACTTTTTATTTTTGATTTGCCTTTTTTGAATCTTAAGAAATTAATTCTTATTCTGCAGTCATGGAAATATTCTTTCATATGCTATTCTAAAGAGTTTATACTTTATGTTACACATTTAAATATGTAAAACATCTGGAATTAATTTTTATGTGTGTTGTGAGGTAGTTACTCCAATTTCTTGATTTTTTTTCTTTATGTGAAGGATTGTTTCAGAACAGATTGTTGCAAAGGTCATGCTTTCCCCATTGTCACACAGCATGTTTCTCACCTGCAAAGGTCTGTGCATGGGATCTGTGCTCCCATGAGGGTTTACTAATGTGTCTGCACCAATGGCATGGGCTCTTAGTTACTGTAGCTTCTAATAAGTCTGATGAGTAGGCCTGCTCACTTTGTTTCTGCAACATACATATCTGGGTGGTTCTCGCTCCTTAGGTCTTCCATATGCTTTCTAGAAGTTGCTTTTCAAGTATAACAAAATAGCTTTGAGGATTGTGGTTAAATTGCATTGAACTGTATGTCATTTTTGAAATAACTGACAGTAAGCTCACTTCTTTATTTATTTGTGAGAGAGAAACATCAATCAGTTGCCTTCTGTATATGTTCCAACCAGGGATCGAACCTGCAAACTTTTGCTACACAGAATGACCCTCAAACAACTGAGCCACTCTGACTGGGCTAATTTTTAATTTTAGTTATTTTACATTTAATTGTCATTATATTTACATTTATTTAAATCACTTTTTTTGTATTTGTGCTTTGTGCTTAATACATTTTTGTATGCTTTTTTTAAAAAAAATTCTGAATGTTTGAACATATTTTCTCGTTGCATCTTTTCCTCTCTGATATTTTGGAACTAATTAATTCTGTTTTTGTTCTGCAATTGGTTACCTTGGAAAATTTAAGATTTCTCCTATCTTTACCCTTCCCCTGAACAATACAAGTACTGCATAATAAACTAACTGCAATATCACTCTTTCTTGCTGATATTATTGTGGGTGTTTTAGATTTATTTTGTTCCCCTCTCAGTCTTGATAAACAATATTTTCATTGTCTTATACAGTCACTATTTGAATAGATTTACCTTCATATTTACCATTTTCTTTGTCTTCAGTTATTCTTCCATCTAGGACCTTCCATCTGATTGCTTTCATGTGCCTACACAACAATCTCTACATACCATTAAGTGAAGGCCTTTTGGGCATATAGCTCAGTTTTTGCTAGTCTAATTGTTTTTTCTTTTTCTTTTTTTTTTGTCTTCTATTTAATCGTCTTTCAGGAAAATAATCTTACTGGGTAAACAGTTCTTTTCTCTCAGCACATTCAAGGTATTATTCCACTGTCTTCTGACTTCCATTGGCTACTTGTCATTCCTTTATTGATTATCTGTCATTTCTCGCTGAAGAACTTTAAGGTAGTCTCTTTTCCTGAAGGTATTATGCTGTTTCACAATGTTTCTAAGTGTGGATTTTATTTTTAACCCACTTGAGATCCACTTGCTTTTATAAGTAGTAATGTCTTTTACCAGTTTCAAACTTTTCACTCTTTATTTCTTCAAATACCATCTCTCTCCATATCTTATTTCCCTCTTTCTGGGTCCCCAATTAGACAGATATTTGATGCCTGCATTCTATCCTTCATGTCCTCTAGCCCTCCTTTGTGATCACTGACTTGTGTTTCTGCACTGCATTATAGAAAATGTCTTTAGATCTAGCCTTCTAGAAATATTTGAAATATTTTCAATTAAAACCACCCATCAAACTCTATATTTAAATTTGTTACACATTTTGGGGAACCATATTATTTTTGGTCAAGATAGTTTGGACATGTTAATAGTCTTTCATTATTTGTTCATCTTGTCAATACCCTGTTTATTTCTAAAACTGATTAAATGTGCATCTTTTATATTCTTGCCTATAATTCTGAATGTGAAGTTGGTGAGAATGGGTTGCCGCCTGATACCTGATATAACTGCTAATTGTCACTCAGGGTTCCTGTTCTCCTGTGTATTTATTTTTCTTTCTTTTTTTTTTTTATTGTGAAATCAGAATCCTTGGAAATTTTTCTGTGGGGATTCTGTAAATCTTGTGTTGCATATTCTGTAAATCTGAATTTGATATTTTAAAACTGAGCTTACAGCTTCAGATTTCTCAGGTAGTGTGAATTTATGCTGTGATTTGAGTAAGAACAGGGTTTTTAAATTAACTCTCAGGTTAGATTTCCCCCCTTTTACTCAGTGCCATAAACCATGACAGATGTGGTTCGTTGTTTCTACCTAGTGGGTGTGTAAAGGGGGAATGAGTGTGGGATGTAAGTATATTTCTTGTTTAATCTTACACTAAAAAGTGATCAATTTTCATAAGTGTTACACATGTGCCCAAGAAAGATCCATATTTTCCACTGGTTGTGTTAATGTGCTTATTACACATGTTTAATTAAGTGTGCTAGTTGTGTTGCTCAGATTTTGTATATGAAAACTGAGTGTACAAAATACTCTGGTGTGTACAGAACTTGTGGTTCCTACTTTATGGAATTAGACTCTCACCTTGGTAGACCCCAACCTGATTCTGGGTTCCTACAATGTCATGAATGGATGCTCAATGTCTTCAAAGAGAAAGATTGCTTCTATGTTTGACCTAACCCTCTAGGTTCTAGATTTCACTTGATGTTGGCATATTCAGTACTTCTCATTCTGTGCCAGTCAGCCAACATATCCTATATAATAAAAGCCTAATATGCTAAGTGTCCAGTCGTCTGGTCATCCGGTCGTCTGTTCAACCAATCAAACCGTAATTTGCTAATGATATGCTGAGGCCACTCAACCTCTCACTATGATGTGCACTGATCATCAGGGGGCAGACAGTTGACCAGTCAACCAGTTGCTATGGTGTGCACTGATCACCAGGGGGCAGATGCTCCAACTGGTAGGATAGCTTGCTGCTGGGGTCTGGCTGATCGGGACTGAGCAAGATGGGCCAACATGCCCTGGAGCCCTCCCACAGTCCCTCACCGGTTGGCCAACCTCCCGTGTTCCTCCCAGGCCCTGATCATGCACCGGTGGGGTCCCTTGGCTTGGCCTGTGCCCTCTCGCAGTCCGGGACCCCTTGGGGAATGTCGGAGAGCCAGTTTTGGCCCGATCCCACAGGCCAGGCCGAGGGACCCCACTGGTGCATGAATTTTTAGAAAATAAAATGTTAGTATTTTTCAGCGTTTGCAGTGGTATTGTTCCATTTGGAGGGGTAATCAGTGTCTCTATTCTGTCACAGTATCTGAAATAAAAGGCTTAAAATGGGTATTAGTTGATCTTACACATAGCCTCAGAAAGCCTACAGTTTAGCGTAGGATGACTGAGGTTAATTTCTGAGATCTGCACAAGTGAACATGAGCTTTGTGAGGGTATGGAGTGAGCAGGAGTCTCCTCAGAGACTACAGTGGAGGAAACGAATTACATCTAGGACCTTCCATCTGATTGCTTTTATGTGCCTACACAACAACCTCTACAATACATGAAGGTCTTTTGGGCATACAGCCTCCTGTGGAGGATCTCTACAGGCAGAATGGCAAGAAGAGAGAATATTCCTGGTTCTAGCCAAGACAACATGGAAGCCATTAGAGAGAAAATTCATGGACAGCCTGCCTTTGGCAGGGAGCTGTTCAGTAGTAGGTGCTGAACATATGTTACTGAAGGATGGGCCCACCATTATTGGAGTCTTTATCTAGATAGGAGCTCCCACTACCCCATTAGTTGTGAAAAGCAATGTAGTGAATTACACATTGTTTTCTTTGAAAGGTTCTGCCCTGACAGTGAGATAGGTACTATTATTGTTCTTTTCCAGGTGAAAAACTAAGGCATCAGAGCTAAAGTAAGTGGTGGAGTTGGGTTGTTAATCCATAGGCATATTACTATTGCTTTTCTCTTATGAATAAGCAAACTAGGCTCAGTGAGGTTGGGGCACTTGCTTAGGGCCATTATTCTCAAGGTAAGGTAATGAATGCATAAGTGGACTCAGCCTGGGATCAAAGACCCCACCTACCATCACATTCCACAGTTGCTGGAAGTCTCATTTCTGCTTGTAGAGGAATCATCATCATCTCCATGAACATCAAGTCTTACTGGAAAGAGTAAGCTCTTAACAACAGCAATCATGTGCTAACGTCCCACAGGAATTAGCTCACCTGGTCCATGTAAACAGCACTGTGGAGTAGACGTTACTGTGGCACACATTTTAGAGCGAGGCATTGAGAGCTAAGAAGTGGGTGCTTGCTCTAAGGTCACAAAACAAGGGGAGGTGGAGCTGGGGCTTGGGGTAATTCAGCCTTCATGTGCTTCTCCAATTTGGACACATTAGCTATTGAGAGCCATCTCATAATGAAACAGGTCAGCAGTCCAGGACAAGTGGAATAGGGAAACTGAGACAGACAGTTAAATGGCCAAGTAGTTTGCAGACATCTGGCAAATCACAAAGTCCTATCTTCCCTAACCAAGGACACTTAAGAGTAAATTGTTTATACTATCCCCAACCAGAGGATAAATGGCTTAAATCACCCTACTCAGGAGGTAGCTAGCAGAAATCCAAATGGTGCCATTTGTGCCAACCACACCCAAGCACAGATGAAATTAAAGGAATATATCTCATTGTGGTACATCAGCATAAAGCTGATGAATATTCTATTGCGATCCTCCCCTAAGACCTCACCTAAAATTCCCACCTTTAGGAAACAGATAAATAAGGACCCCCTCAAGACAAAGAGCATGCATGCCTTTCTTCACTCTCAGGCAAGCATCTTTACTTTTCTCTCTTAAACTCTAAGGGTCTCCCTGAGACTTGCAAGCAGAGAAGCAGTGGGCAGCTTACCCCCGAACCTGTCTCCAAGGCCCCCTTCTCTCTGAGTTTTCAGTAAGGCCCCCGTCTTGGCTCACTTCTTTCCTGTAACGGTTCTAGAGAGCCAAAGCAGAGCACCACCCTGCTCTCTCCTGTTCTCCTTCCACCCTAAGCCATTCCCTCATCTCATTGTCCCCAGCTTTCATAAACATCCTCTCAAAATCGCCTGGACTCATGTGGTGACATCTTTCCTGCACGAAGTCAAGAACCCACACACTATTGGCAGGCCTGAGGCACACCCCTCTGGGCCTGCTCCTTTGCAGTGACACTGCCTCTGTACCGGCTTGTAAGATGGGCCAGTCTTACAGGCTTGGTATGTATACGGTAGAGGCACTGTCCTGGGAGGGAGGCCTGGGCTGAAACCCCTTAGTGATCATTAAAAAAATAAAAATAAAAAAATATAGTATACATAGCTATACTAATAAAAGGGTAATATGCTAATCAGACTGGATAGACTGGACATTTTCCGGATGTCATTCCGGACATCCATCCTGACAAAGCCAGGGGCCTGGCCGGCCTGCAAATCCCCGGCGGCCCCTTGCCCAGGCTGGCCCCACCCCCCAGTGGGGACCCCCTACCCTTTCAGGGCAGGCCAGCCAGCCCATACCCGTGCACCAGGCCTCTATCCTATATAATAAAAGGGTAATATGCAAATTGACCCTAATGGCAGAACGACCACTGGACCAGTCACTATGAGGTGCATTTGCTGTGCTTGGCGAGGGAGGTCAAGGCCTTTTTCTCATGGGCTGCTCCAGGTGGGTGTGCCTCTGCTCAGCCCACCTCAGCAGTCCTCATGCTGGGTGCACTCCTGAGATTCAGCTGTGAGCCCCTTAGTAACTCTTCACCCCGATAAGCGTGACCTACCTGCTCCATGCCTTCGCAGGGCGGTGAGAAATTGTGGCTGCTTCCCACACTGTGTGATAACTCCAGGGCCTTCAGGGGGCCGGGGACAGGACGCGGAGAGCTTTCTTAGGGCCTTCTTCCAGGATGGGCAGGGGTTAGAGAGTTTGGGGACCTGGCCTATTTTTTAAAATTTTATTGAGAGAAGCCAGTAAAACTCCTTTCATCTAAAGATTTCTAAAAAATAACAAGTACCTTTTTATCCGATGGGGTCATGCATGTTTTTTATTCCTTTTGGAGTAAAGCATGCATGTGATTTCCCAGTTAATCTGTTCCTGACGTGTCACCCGTCAGGGGCTGGCACCCAAGCGCGGATCCCATAATGAATGAGAGGAAGACCTTCAATTACTTATTGTCCAACTGGTTTAAATACGGAGTTCTATGTGTTGTAGTTGTGACCTGTACCTGGGAAAGCCTGTGACTTTTCAGCGAGGATCAGAACTTCTCTGTCTAACCGTGTGGAAGCTGCTCTTCTGGTTCTTACAGCGCTGCTCTCTGGAGACCAGTGAGGCTTACTCGTGTCTCACTACTCACCAAGCTGGAGGGGGAATGATAGCAATAACAGTGATGATATTCGGTGTCACTCTGACTGCTTTGCCCAAGGGGTGCGGCGGCAGATGGGCGCTGCACAGGCAAACCTACCTCCCACACACCTCGTGGGGCAGAGGTGGAGGTGAGGGTGAAGATGGGGGAGGAGGCGGGATCCAAACGCTGGGAGTTCAAGGCCCAGGACGCCTGTGCGCTCAGACAGCAGCGAGATTGAGGGCTGAAGTCTATTCTCATGGAGGCAGGTGGAGAAGGAAAAGAGAGAAACTGGCCGCCTGTGCACAGGGGCATCTCACTAAGAGCAGGGCACTGGGGTCGCCTGTTCTGAGCCTGGGTCTGCCACCCCCAGGACGGCGCTGCGGGTCTGCGGGTCTGCGGGGCTGCGGGGCTGCGGGCTGGGGCCGCGGTGGCCCCTCACAGTGAGGAGGACCACGCTGAGAAGGTGAGGGGAGCGCAGGGTCAGGTGCAGTGAGCACTGAGCCGCGGGGACCTGTGCGCAGATGCCCACGTCTCAGTGCCCTGGGCAGGGCTCCTACCTCTCGCAGTGACGCTGGAGCCAGCCTCGCTGCCCCGTTGCTCCAGCGAGGTCTACAGACGTTCATAGTCGGGTTTCTCCAAGGCTATTGATTACTTTTTCCCTGAACTGACAGGGCCTGATTTCACCTGGTTCTGACTGATATCACAGAACATCAGCACTAAAGACATGAATACAGCAGCATGAGCTATACCCTCAGTTTATAAATCCATATGGTCACTTTTTTTGGTAAATCTTTATTGTTGAAAGTATTACATATGTCCCTTCCCTCCCTCCCCCCAAGCCTTCACCACCCACTGTCTGTGTCCATGTGTTATGCATATACGAATATGAGTTCATTGGTTGATCTCCCCCGCCTTTCCTCTGAGGTTTAACATCTGTTCATGTTTCTATGTCTCTGGGACTATTTTTGTTCATCAGTTTATGTTGTTCATTAGGTTCCACAAATGAGTGAGATCATGTAATACTTACCTTTCTCTGATGGGCTTATTTTTTGTATTTCACTTTTACTTGTAAAATTAATCAGTGACATCACGTGGGATATCCTGACAGGTGCAAAAATTAGAAAAAAACTGAATGTGATGAATAGTTTTATATCAACTTCAGCATCTAATTTATTTTTGTTTTGTATTATTTGAAAATTATTTTTGGTTTTAAATAATATACTTGTACTAGCGTTCCCGTTGCAGGAAAAATCCTGCAATAGGATTTCCTGCTGCACTTACCCCGCCTCCGCTCCTCCCTTGTCGCCCGCCCCACCTTCTACGCCAGCCCGCCTGCTTTTCCCTTCACCCCGGCCCTGCCTTCTTCGCTCCTCCCTTCTCCTCCCCCCGGCTTGCTTGCTTCTTCAAAGCTTTACTCCCTTCTGCAGCTCTTGGCTTCTTTCGACGCAGTCTTGATATGCAAATTAGCCGCCATATTTGTTGGGGTAATTTGCATAATCATCCTGACTGGTTGGTGGGCGTGGCTTGGGTGTAGCGAAAGTGCGGTCAATTTGCATATTTGTCTATTATTAGATAGGATTAAATAAGTGTAAAATCCAAGTAACACTATCGGCAGCCACATTGTGCTCCTTCGTTTGAATTCAGAGCCAGTTAGGCAGCTACAAGCAGTTTTTCTGTGTGCTAGCAGAGAGCAGTGTTTCTTCCATCCTGTACTTGTCCACTTATGCTTTAGAGCAAAGCTTAATATTTTGCACTTCCCTCTAGAGAATGTGTTTTGTTAACTTTCAGTGGATTTGGTCACCTTATTGGTATTTTTTCTATTTTGTTTCTGGCATTTCAGAATCGTTGATTTCCTTCCTAGCTTCAGGTCATCCCCACATTTGAGTGGAATGCTGGCAACATCAGCGTCCACATTATCTATCGATGAGATGGACAGGTGGGGCAAAGGGGAGAGCCCCGGGGTGACCACTAGAGACTGCATTCTGTTTCTATTATATTTCATTTTTTAGCAAATCTAAACGAACAAACAAAAGAGAAATAGACTCACAGGTACAGAGAACAGACTGACAGCTGTCAGAGGAGAGGGGGTTGTGGGGCTGGGTGAAAAAGGTGATGAAATTAAGCAAAAAACCCGCCCCAAATCCCACCTCATTGACAGACAATAGTGTGGCGATTACCAGAGGCAAAGGGGTTGAAAGGAGGAAGGCAGAGTAAAGTGGTGATAAATGGTGATGGAAGGAGACTTGACTTGGGGTGTGTGTGTGTGTGTGAACACATAACACAATAAATAGACGTGTATTGTAGAATTGTGCCCCTATATAATTTTATTAACCAATGTCACCCCAATAAATTGGATAAAAAATAAGAACATAGAAAAAGTTAATACTTGAAAAATTTAAATTTTAAAATATAACCAGTTGAAAATACTAACCTTTTATTTTTTATTATTATTATTTTTTTTAGTAACTCCCCTTTTTGGTCACAGGTCATTAAAATCTATCTCAAAGCTTGGAGCTTTAAAGGAGCAACAAAAACATTTTGTTTCAGAATTGACATTCTAACAATATTTACTTCTAAAAATGTCTATCTTATTCTCCTAATGATTTCTCAGTTAATCTAATTTTCATCGCTTAGTAGGAAATAATTTAAATATTATGTAAAGTTCACTAGTGCAGTTGTATGAAATCTGTGATTTCTCACTGCTTATTTTCAAATAGCATGTCAAACATGAAAATGGGCAATCGCTTTGTTCTGTGTTCCGTGTAGATTGCTGCTCTAAGTACAGTTATCTGTGACTTTGCGCTTCCAGTCTGTAGAGGGCAGTGTTGCCACTTTTCACTTGCCCAGCTGTGGCTGAGGCTGGCCCTGCACGCGGCTGAGCCTGCATGTGCGCTGGGAGAGCCAAACCTCTACAAACGTGTCAGCAGACATGCAGTCAGACTGCAGATGACGGCCATCACAGAAAGGGTGCTTTCCTGATAGGAGGAAACATTTCAAGTTCAAGTATATGCTTAGAGACGGTAAGAGGAACTGTAACACAAGGTTAACCCAGCTGCCGATATTACAGACGCCCTTATGCAAAATTTCATTATATAATATATTTGAGGGTATATGTTTTATTGCAGCTGAAATTATTCTAAAAATACGTTAAATGAAATGAGAGTTGGCTACACCAAAAGACACGGATATCTTAGATTTTGGAGAATGACTTCCCCATCTGGGCCAGGGGAAGCAATGATGGCCTCACGTGCGGGGTCCTCTGGCCCCATTGTCTCCCTGGGCACTAGCTTTCCTGAGTGGAGGCAGGATTGTGAAATATGCCCAGTAGTCTCCAGGGAAGTTATTTTGAAGCCTACTTTCTCAACCTTTGCTGATCAGAGAATTTAAGAATGTGATGACCTTTTAACTACTTCCTAAGTAGTTAGGGGGTTAGAGGACTAATTATGAAGTGTTCTTGTGTGTTCAGTCTAAGGTGTGTGGGAAAAAGGAAATCCAGCCCCTGCCCTGGTCTTCTTCGAGGTCTCTGTGGATGTGATCCACACCCATAAGACCCACGTGGAGAGGAGGGAGGACGCCAGCTATCCATTCACATGCAGGGGCTGAGCCAAGAGGTCGGCCAGAGAAAAATCCCTTAGGGCAGGTTCCTCAGTGCCAGTTCCTGGCCTGGCTGACATTAGTTCACCAGGGGACTCTGAAAAGAAAATTTCCAAATTCCACCCAGAGCAACATAATTGGAACATCTGGACTCTTAATAAATTGAATAATTTACTGTCACATCTTTTATCTGCATCACATGTGTACGCAGGAAGGAAACCAGGGAGCGTAATTCTTCTAACAGCAAAGAACAGGAGCCCCGCCCATCCTGCCTCGTCCTGTCCCACCTGAGTCCTACTCCTTGGGAGCAATTGTACTTTTTAAATTTTACTTTGGATTAAAAAGAGAAATAACATGTTTCAGTCAAAGTCTTTTTTTAAACCTCTTCCACTTCTATTCTTCTCCTCTTGAGTTGATTGGTCATCTTATTTTGTTATTTTACATTTTTAAGTGCATTCTTCTATTGAGTGGGGCAGATCCTGTTTTCTTGGTGATTTTCGTCTGAGAGTCTACCACAGCCCATTCTAACATGGGGCTGTCACACAGCTGGGCCGGCAGTTTCTTTTCACTGAACTTTTAAGTTAGACCCCTTGTGTGGTTGTGGTTATTGTTTGTGGTTTTGTGTGTGTGTATGTGTGTGTTTAGAGCTAAAGTGTGAAGGTTTGTTACTGAAGCAGTGGGCTGGAGAGAAGGCCACCCCACAGGCAGAGCAGCCTAGACCCCTTGCTGTTGATCTCCATGATTTTTTGTTGTAGGATTTGAAGTAATTTAAATTTAGGAAAAGGATATGTGTGAGATAAATTTTCTGAGTCTCTCTATGTTTGAAAATGTATCTATTTTGCCATCCTATTTGATCAATAATTTGGCTGTTGGTTCGCCATCTGCTCTAAGATCTCGATAATGTCCCTTATAATCTGCTGCTGCTGTGTGTGGGACTCTCTGCTCTAAGGAAGTATGACATCACTGAGGTGTGGGATGTGAAACACGGATTCCCAAGAGTCTCTAAGGAACTCCCTGCTTCTTTCCAGGCTTTTTAACCTTCTGTTATTCTTGGTAATCAGTACTTTCATAAAAAATGTGTCGAGGCAGGAATAATTTTTCATTTATTCTGCTCAGTTCATGATGCACCTTCTCAGTTTGATGACTTCTGCCTCTCTCCAGCTCTGGGAGGTTTTTCTTCTATTATTTCTTTAAAATTGTGTCACCTCCATTTTATGCTCTCTTTCTTAGAGCACTTGCTTTGAAATTCGATGTCTCTTTTCTCTCATCTCCTTTAACTCCATGACCTGAAAAATTTCCTCAAGGTTATTTTCTAGGCATTCTAATGGAACATTTTGGCAATTTTTTCCCTTTTCTTTAGCCAATAGCTTATTCTTATCCCCTCTTTCTTTTTAAAAATAGCATCCAATTCTTTTTAAAATTAAATCTAATAGTTTATTGACATGTTTTTAGAATAAAAATTGGCATTTTCAAGTTTTCCTCTGTCCCCTGAACACACTGCAGTGGTGGGTCTTTCTTTCCGGTGAGGAAGGAGTCTGCAGAATCACCATGCCTGTTCCTGGCAGGGTTTGATTCAAGGTGCTTGGAGAGAGCCACCCATTGCCTCCCCCCACCCCGGCCCCTGACCATTGCTGGAATGAGTGGGCTTTATCAGTGGTTCTGACAACTGTAATAGAAGCCTCAGGCCCTGTCAGTTGCCTAAACCTTGTTTCCCCAGAAATTTATTATCCGGCTGAATGCCACCTGCCTCCCCTGAGCTCCCTGGTTCTGGTCACACTCTGCCTTCTGGCCATGCTAACTCTGACCTCACCCTCTCCAGGCTCTGAGCCCTGGCTTCTGTCACTCTGCCAGGTGTCCTATTCTTCCAGTCTTCTTTCAGCTTCCAGAAATATGCTGGGTATCTCCTGCCCACTGGTGGCCACCTTCAGATGGTGCTGTGATTTAGTAGTCTACAATTATTCCCGCTTCTGCTGTCATTTTAGGGACTTAGAGAAAATAAGACCAATGTGTGTCAACCATCTGGAATGCAAAGTCTCATTGTGAGATGAATTGCTAGCTCTGTTGTAGTAATATTAGGGAGATGGAGGTCAATTATGGGGTATGGAACAGGGAGGGTGAAAAAGTGGCATGAGAGCTGGGACCAGAAGGCTGACTGGTACTATGGAGAGCAGGGAACACACTGAATAGGGGTGGACTGGGATGCCCAGGGGCACTGTGGGTGCTGGTGGGACACCAGCGCCAGCTGATGGAACAGGAGAGGAATGAACAGCAATGGTCCTGTTCCCCACACACCAGCCCCTCTCTCTAGTACTCTGCGATTCTGATTTATTCTTCCCGAGGGTGCACAGCCCAGCACCATGTGAAGCAGGGTCCCTGATGGCTGAGTCTCAGGGCAATCTGCCGCCTGAGTGTCCCTTGCACTGCAAATGCCCTGTAAGCAGAAGTGATAAAGCGCGCTCTGAACATGGAGGCGGAATCCCACGGTAATTTGTGATAACACATCTGGTGTTATCAGCTCTGCACCTGCAATGGAAACACAGCAGGGCTGTTTGCCATTGTGTAAAGTCTTGTCAAAGGATGCTTTGTGCAAAAGTAACGGAGTAGCTTCTCTGGAAATGCTACTCTTGCAATAACAGCTATTATTGATTACCTAAATCTCTCCCCCATTTCCAGCCTGTAATTATCACAATGCCGTGGTAGGTACTGTTAGTACCTTTCACATACCAGATACTGGAGTCCAAAGAACTTAGAGTAAAGCACAAGATCATGCACCAGTGATGGGCAGAGGCAGGACAGAGCTCATGCCCGCCTGGCTCATTTCCACTGTCCCCTCTCGCCCGCCATGCTCTGCTCCCCCACTCCCCACCTGACACCAGCTCCTCTTTGAGGCTTGCTGCACATGCTTACTTCCTTTGCAGCACAGGGGTCTGAGGAAGCAGCTGCAGAATCAGGCCTGGCTGCCTGACCTGGCGGGCAGCTGCAAGTGGGGTCCCTTTCAGTGCCATGGAGGGAGCCGGAGACAGTGCCCACTGGGAACTGGACTTGGAGCCCTAGTGAGCCCCAATGTGTCCTGTGGCTACATCCCTAATCCTTTAGCACCGGGTAGGCTGCCCTGTGAGAATCAAAGAGAAAGAGGCTGCTTTAAAGTGGCTAGAAGGAATACATTACTCGCCATCGCCAATTAAATTACGCCTTACTTCTGAGAGGAAACACGCACAGAAACAGCACACATCCTGCATTATCTTGCACTTCCAACACTACCTTGTAGGTAATTCATTAGTTTAACTAATGTTTATTGGGCAACTACTATGGGCCAGATGCTGTTCTGGGCACTAACGATATAACAGTGAAGTAAACAAAAGCCCCCAACATGGTGGAAACTATAGTCAATCAAACAGTTAGGAATACCAAATGCCATAAGAAAAGGTAGATATAGATAACTATATAAAAACACGTATGTTAAGTGATACCATGAACAAAGGCAAACACTAAACAATGGACTGAGTAAGCACAAAAGCAATCTATGTGCCAAAGCTCTATGTAGAATACTAGAGGCCCGGTGCATGAAAATTCATGCACTGAAGGGGGGTCCCTCAGCCCGGCCTGCCCCTTCTCATAGTCTGGGAGCCCTCAGGGGCGATCAGGGGAAGGCGATGCCCCCATCACACCTCTGCTGCTGCCACTGCCAGCAGCGCAAGCCTTGGCTGGCCCTGGTTACCTGAGCCTTGGGTGGCCCTAGGCGGCTGGGCAGCTGACATCTGAGGCTTGCCTGCTCCTCAGGCTGGCCCTGGAAAGCTGGGAGGCTGAGGGCGGGTCTGGCTGCACTGTGCACCTGCTGCCCCCCGGCTGGGCTGAAAGGACTGTGGGACTCCAGAGGGGCTGAGGGGACTGGGTGTCACCATCTTGTGGCTATGGGTGCTGCCATCTTTGTGACAGTGTGATGGTCAATTTGCATATTTCCTCTTTATTAGATAGGATAGGCTTGCCCAGTGGTCAGCAAACTCATTAGTCAACAGAGCCAAATATCAACAGTACAACGATTGAAATTTCTTTTGAGAGCCCAGTTTTTTAAACTTAAACTTCTTCTAATGCCACTTCTTCAAAATAGACTCACCCAGGCCATGGTATTTTGTGGAAGAGCCACACTCAAGGGGCCAAAGAGCCGCATGTGGCTTGCGAGCTGCAGTTTGCCAACCACGGGGCTTACCAGTTGATTCCAGATCATGGGGCCTATAAAAGTGGGCCTTACGTTCAGCATACTGGGGTAAATGACTGGGCTGCCTGCATCTGAGCAGCACGGTGTGGTGTGATGATACCTTAGGCCCCCCCGGGCTGCTTGAGGACCCAAGCCATTGCATTCAGCATGCTTCAGTGCAGATATGGCAACTCCCCATTGCGCACTGTTTGGCAAACCCTGAGTAACATAACCAAAGCTCCGACAAATTAAAAAAAATGATTCTGCAATAGAATAATGGGAACATATGATGAATAGGTGGCTTACAGATAAAACGCCAGGACTTAAAAACTGTATGAAAGGATGCTCACCGTACCAATAGCTAGAGAAATGCAAATGAAGGCGCCTTTCTTATTGCCAAGGAGCGTCCCTCGGTGCTGCTGATGCTGGGAGGGGGCATGCTTGGTCTTCCTGGTGGAAGTGTCAGTTATTATTTCTGGAAAGATGCACGCGTCCTTCGCTGCTGTGAGGTCCCAGCATCCCCTCTATGGTGGAAAGAGTGTCGGGATGTGACCCCAAGTGGAGAAAGCCAAGTGTGGGCCCCTCGGCTGTCCACCTGCAGGCAGTCTACACTGGCATGCGAGTGTGTGTAAATTCCTGGGACTCACAGACGCCGGGTAGTGTGTGCCTGTGAAGCTGAGAGCTTCAGGAGAACAAGCCCCGCCTCAGGGAGCCTGTGGGGGGAGGGCCTGCCTCCTCCTGTCCCCCTCCCCCCCCCCCCCCCCCCCCGCACCAGGGGCTTAAATCCAGCTCAGAGCACATCCTGTTTGTGAAAACTGGTTTGGACAAGTAGGCCCACACAGCTCCACGGACCCAGATATGTGCGCAGACAGCAAAGTGAGGAGCCTGTTTTCCCTCCAGGGAGGCCGGGAGGAGAGGGGAGAAGCCCCCCAGCGCAGGCCACCGCTCCACCCTCCCCAGGCCCTGCACAGCCGCAGGACCCTCAGGCCTCGTCTGGGGGCGGGAAGGCAGCTTACCACAGACCACGAGCCCTTCGCCAGGAGCAACGGGAGGGTCTTTTATAGTTTCCCTTTTCCTACGCATTAGTGCTCACTTTCGAATGTAGTTAACAGAAAATTTGGACCCTGCTTCCTAATATAAGTTTGTAATGCACATGATTTTTATGTTATTAGAAAGTCTTCCTAGATAAAAGGAGCTACTTTTAGGTGCTTACACTGCTTATGCTATTATTTTTTACAACAAATAAAACTGCAGTGAGCATCTTTGAACCAAAGAAGGTTTCTATTTCACAGACTTTCCTTAGGGTGCGTTGTAAGAGGCAGAATTAGTGCCATAGCGGGCAGTTTGCTTTTAGGTCTTTGTCCTGTTTGGTTAATTTATCATGCTGGACACCGGAAGCTATAATCAAAAGCAGCACCATGCTTAACCACAGTTTGGGCCATTTCTACAGTCTCACCTGACTGCGCCCCAGGTATGAAGAGGCACAGAAAGCAGGCGGCCAGACAGGCCATGGAGAAGGTGGTCTGTGGTCCACACCCTCCCTCACTGTCCCGGGACAGCCCTCCTCAGTGGACAGGTGCACACCCAGGCGAGGATGGGAACAGGGAGGCGGATGGAGAAGAAAGGTTGTTGAGGATGGTCTGAGATAGGAGGGGGCGAGAGAGATTGCCTTTTTACTGCCAAACAACAGTCCATTGTATGGGCCCTAAGAGTTTATTTGTCCACTAGATGCCCGGTGCACAACATTTGTGCACAGGTGTGTGTGTGTCCCTCAGCCCAGCCTGCACCATCTCCAATCTGGGACCCCTCAAGGGATGTCTGACTGCCTGTTTAGGTCCGGCTGCCCGTTTAGGCAGTTGGACATCCCTCTCACAATCCAGGACTACTGGCTCCCAACTGCTCGTCTGTCTGCCTTCCTGATTGCCCCTAACTGCTTCTGCCTGCCAGCCTGATCACCCCCTAACCACTCCCTGCCAGCCTGATTGATGCTTAACTGCTCCCCTGCCAGCCTGTTTGCCCCTAACTGCCCTCCCCTGCAGGCCTTGTCACCCCTAACTACCTTTCCCTGCAGGCCTGGTCCCCCCAACTGCTCTCCTTTAGAGGCCTGGGTCCCTCCCAACTGCCCTTCCCTGCAGGCCCGGTTGCCCCAACTTCCCTCCTCTGCCAGCCTGGTCACTCATAACTGCCCTCCCCTGCAGGATTGATCGCCCCCAACTGCCCTCCCTTGCAGGCCTGGTCCCTCCCAACTACCCTTCCCTGCTGGCCATCTTGTGGAGGCCATCTTGTGTCCACATGGGGACAACCATCTTGTATGTTGGAGTGATGGTCAATTTGCATATTACTCTTTTATTAGATAGGATAGAGGCCTGTTGCATAGGTGGGGGCCAGCTGGTTTGCCCTGAAGGGTGTCCTGGATCAGGGTGGGGGTTACCTTGGGGTGTGAGGTGGCCTGGGCGAGGGGCCTGTGGTGGTTTGCAGGCTGGCCACGCTCCCTGTTAACCCAAGCGGAGGCCCTGATATCTGGGATTTATTTATCTTCTATAATTGAAACTTTGTAGCCTTGAGTGGAGGCCTGGGCCTGCCAGGGTGTGGGGAAAGCTTGGCTTCCTCCATTGCCGGGGCAACCCAAGCCTCCTGCTCTCTCCATGGCTGTAGACATCTTGATTGGGTTATTTTGCATACACGTTCCTGATTGGCTGGTGGGTATGGCTTGTGGGTGTAGCGGAGTGATGGTTAATTTACATATTACTCTTTATTAGAAAGGATTCGTCCACTGTTTTCTCATTGGAGTTAATATGAATAATGCTCTTATGAACATCTGTATACCAGTTTTTGTGTGAAGGATTGTTGTCACTACTCTTGGCTAACATATAGTAGTAGATTTGCCAAGTCAAATAATATATATTTAACTTTTAAAGGAATTGCCAAAATTTTTTCCTGAGCCACTAGCTAGCTGCACCATTTTATATTCCTGCCAGCAAAGCCTCAGGGTTCCAATCTCTTCACGTTCTCACAAACTTATATTATTATTTACTAGTAGCCCATTTGCAGGAAAAATCCTGCAAGCGGCCCCTGCGGCTGCATGCGCTGCCGCTGCCGCCACTGTTGCGGCCGCCGCGCCTGCACCCGCGCCGCTGCCACCCGCCCCGCTCCGCCCTGCTCTGCTCTGCCTCACTCCGCCCCGCCTCACTCCGCCCCGCCCCGCCCCGCCCGGGCTTTCCCTCTGGCAGCCATCTTGCTTTCCGCTTTTCCTTCGTCTTCCTTCTAAGTTGTCTTCAGTCTTCACTCCTCCCTCCCTCAGCATATGCAAATTAACCGCCATCTTTGTTGGGTAATTTGCATACTCGCCCTGATTGGTTGGTGGGCGTGGCTTGGGCGTAGCGAAGGTGCGGTCAATTTGCATATTACTATTTTATTAGGTAGGATATTTTTAAATCTTTATTGTTGAAAGTATTACATGTGCTCAGTTTCCCTTCCAGCCCACCCCTGCCACCCCCACTCCCTGTGAGGCCCTCCACCTTATTCTCTATGTCCATGGTTTATGCATAAAGCATACAAGTTCTTTGGTTGACGTCTTCCCTCCCATTTTTCTTCACTTCCCCTCCTTCCCTCTGAGATTTAGCAGCCTGCTCCACGCTTCTATTTCTCTGGATCTATTTTGTTGAACAGTTTATTTTGTTCATTAGATTCCACATATGAGTGAGATCATGTGATACTTAGCTTTCTCTGACTGGCTTATTTCACTAAGCATAATACTCTCCAGGTCTATCCATGCTGTCTTAAGAATCTCAAGGGTAAGAGATTCTTCTTTTTTACTGCTGCATAGTATTTCATGGTGTAAATGTCCACCAGAATCTTTATCCACTCATCTAGTGATGGGCACTTGGGTTGCTTCCAGATCTTAGCTATTCATTTTGTTGATGGTTTCTTTTGCTGTGCAGAAGTTTTTTATTTTGATGTCCCATTTGTGTATTTTCTCCTTAGTTTTCTTTGCTCTAGGGCAGTGATGGCAAACCTATGACACGCGTGTCAGCACTGACACGCGTAGCCATTTCTGATGACACGTGGCCGCTGAGGTTTATTAAATACAATTATATATAACAATTATACATTTATGTTATTTAAACTATAAATATCACGAAATAATGTTTTTTCCTCAAAGTGACACACTACCCGAGTTATGCTCAGTTTTTTGGTGAAGTTTGACACACCAAGCTCTAAAGGTTGCCCATCACTGCTCTAGGGGATGTATCCGCAAACATATTTTTATGAGAGATATCTGAGATTTTGCTGCCTATGATTTCTTCTAGGATTTTTATGGTTTCACAACTTACAATTAAGTTTTTTATTCAATTTGACATTATTCTTGTGTATGGTGTAATTTGGCAATCTAGTTTCATTTTTCTGCATGTATCTGTCCAGTTTCACAACACAGTTTATTGAAGAGACTGTCTTGACTCCATTGTATGCTCTTGCCTTCTTTGTCAAATATTAATTCAGGGTAGTGTCTTGGGTTGATTTGTGGGGTTTCTGTTCTCTTCCATTGATCTATATGTCTGTTCTTGTGCCAGTACCAGGCTGTTTTGATTACAGTGGCTTTGTAGTATAACTTGATATCTGGTATTGTGGTCCCTCCAACTTTGTTCTTTCTCAAGATTGCTGCAGATATTCAGGATCTTTTGGGGTTACATGTAAATTTTTGGAGTATTTGTTCTAGATCTGTGAAATATGCAGTTGGTAATTTAATAGTGATTGCATTGAATCTATAGATTGCTTTGGGTAGTATGAACATTTTAATAATTCTGCCCAACCATGAACACTGTATATTCTTCCACTTGTTTATATTTCCTTCTATCTGATTTTTCAATATTCTATAGTTTTTTGAGTACAAGTCTTTTACCTTCTTGGTTAAGTTTATTCCTAAGTATCTTAATATTTTTTTTGCTGCATTGGTAAATGGATTGCTTTTTAAGTTTCTATTTCTGAGAATTCATTATTGGTGTATAAAAATGCCAATGATTTCTGGGTGTTAATTTTATATCCTGCTACCTTGCCAAATTTACTTATTAAATCTAGTAGTTTTTGGTGGAGTGTTTATGGTTTTCTATGTACAATACCATGTCATCTGCTAATAATGACAGTTTTACTTCCTCTTTCCAATTTGGAGGCCATTTATGTTTTCTTCTTATCTGATCACTGTGGCTTAGACTTCCAGTACTATGTTGAATAAGAGTAGTGAAATCGGACATCCCTGTCTTGTCCCTGTTCTTAGGGGAAATGGTTTTAGTTTTAGCCCATTGAGTATGAGGTTGATTTGTCATATATGGTCTTTATCATGTTGAGGTATCATCCCTCTATTCCTACTTTGCTGAGAATTTTTATCAAAAAATGGGTGTTAAAATTGTTAAATGCTTTTTCTGCATCTATTGATATGATCATGTAATTTTTGTTTTTTAATTTGTTTATGTGATGTATCACATTTATTGATTTGCAGATATACCAGTCTTGCCTCCCTGGAATAAATCCCACTTGGCCATGGTGTATGATCTTCTTAATATATTGTTGGATCCAATTTGGTAATACTTTGTTAAGGATTTTAGCATCTATGTTCATCTGGGATATAGGCCTGTAATTCTCTTTCAATGTAGTGTCTTTATCTGATTTTGGAATTAGGATAATGCTGGCCTCATGAAAAGAGCTTGGAAGTTTTCCTTTCTCTTGGATTTTTTGGAATAGTTAAAGGAGTATAGGTGTTAGTTCTTTGAATGGTTGGTAAAACTCCCCTGTGAAGCCATCTTGACCCAGGCTTTTGTTTGCTGGGAGTTTTTTGATTACTACTTCTATTTCATCAGTTGTTATTGGCCTATTTAGGTTTTCTGATTTTTCATGATTCAGTTTTGGGAGATTGTATTTTTTTAGGAATTTGTCCATTTCATCCATATTGTCTATCTTGTTGGGATATAGGTGTTCATAGTATTTTCTTACAATCTTTTTTTATTTCTGTGATATCAGTAGTTACTTCTCTGTTTTCATTTATGATTTTATTTATTTTGGTCCCCTCTCTCTCTCTTTTTTTCTGTGTCTGGCTAATGGTTCATCAATCTTGTTTATCTTTTCAAAGAACCAGATGATGGTTTCATTGATCTTTTTGTATTATATTTTTAGTTTCTATGTCATTTATTTCTGCTCTAATCTTTATTATTTTTTTCCTTCTACTTACTCTAGGCTTTTCTTGTTGTTCTCTTTCTAATTCTTTAAGGTGCTGGATTAAATAGTTTGATATTAATTTTTTTTTTTAAGTGAGGTAGGCCTATAATGCTATGAACTACTCTTTCAGAACTGCTTTTGGTGTGTCCCAGAGATTTTGGGTTGCTGTATGTTCATTTTCATTTGTTTCCAGTAAGTTTTTGGTTCCTTTCTTAATCTCAGTGGTAACCCACTCACTGTTTAATAACATGTTATTTAGCCTCCAGGTACTTGAATGTTTTTGAGTGTTTTTACTGTAGTTGATTTTTAATTTAATTCCCTTGTGAACTGAAAAGATGCTTCATATGATTTCAATCTTCTTACACTTGTATAGACTTGTTTTGTGTCCTAACATGTGATCTATTTTTGAGAATGACCCATGTGCACTTGAGAAGAATGTATAGTCTTCAGCTTTCAGTTGAAATGTTCCATAAATGTCAATTAAATCCATATGATCCATTGTGTCTTTTAGAGTCACTGTTTCCTTGTTAATTTTTGTCTGGAAGATCTAGCCAGTGAAGTCAATGGGATGTTAAAGTCCCCTACTATAATTATATTGTTATTGATCTCTCCCTTAACATCCTCTAGAAGTCTTTTATCTATTAGGTGCTATGGTATTTGGTGCATATATGTTTACCAGGGTTATATCCTCTTGTTGGATCAATCCCTTTAGTATTAAGTCATGATATTTTGTCAGATATGAGTTTTGCTACTCCAGTTTTCTTTTCTTTTCCATTTGCATGGAAAAATTTTTTCCATCCCTTCACTCTCTTCTTGTGTGAGTCTTGTTTTGAGGTGGGTCTCTTTTAGAAAGCAAATATTTGGGTCATGTTTTCATATTCATTCAGCTATCGTATGTCTTTTGATTGGAGCATTTATTTTATTTACATTTAAGGTTATTATTATCATTTTAATTCCTTATGCTTATGTTTCTCTCTCTCTCTATTTCTTCTTCTCATTAAAGCAGTCCCTTTACCATTTCTTTCAGTGCTGGGTTGGTGGTGATAAATTCCTTTAGCCTTTTTTTGGAAATCTTTGACTGGAAATCTCTTTATTTCACCATCTATTTTGAATGATAGCCTTGCTGTATTTAGTTATCTTGGTTTCAGATCCTTGCTTTTCAGTTACCTTTAATACTTCATGCCATTCTCTTCTGGCCTGTAGAACTCCTTATGAGAAATCAGCTGTCAGTCTTATGGAAGCACCTTTGTAAGTAACTAATTGCTTTTCTCTTATTGCCTTTAAGAATCTCTTTGTCTTAATTGGCATTTTAATTATGATGTATCTGGGCATGGGCTTGTTTGGTTGTTTTTTTTTTGCTTGGGATTCTCTGTGACTCCTGGACTTGTGTGACTTTTTCCTTCACCAGGTTAGGAAATTTCCTTGCTATTATTTCTTCAAACATGTTCTCTATCCCTTGCTCACTTTCTTCCCCTTCTGGTACTCCTATGTTATATTTCATGTTGTACCACAGCTCCCTTAAGCTGTTTTCCTGTTTTTTAAATTGATTTTTCTTTTTGGTTCTCTGAGTGAGTGATTATTTCTGCTCAGTCTTCTAATTCACGGATCTGATCCTCTGTATCCCCTAATATGCTGTGTATTCCTTCCACTGTGTTCTTTATTAGTGCTATGTCATTCTTTATAGTTAATACAACTTTTCTCATGCTGTTGAGTATCCCTACATCATTATTCTGAAGTCTATGTCTAATAAATTTCTTATTACCATTTCATTTTGCTCTTCTTCTGGAAAATTCTCTTGCTTTTTCATTTGCGCCTTTTTTTTTTTTTTTTTTTTTGTCTTTCCATTTTGGCTGCCTATTTGGGTTTGTGTCTATGTATTAGGTAAATCTGCTATGGCCCACAGTCTCTAGTGCAGGACTGTGTCAGACACTGTTTATGACTGGCCCTGAGTATCCTCTTTGGAGCAATAAACATCCCACAGCCTGTGGCTCCCTCTGCTGGGGCAGGGTGCCTTTGGAAAGGACCAAGATGTGCACCAAAGTCTCTATTATTATTTTTTTTTTGTAGCCATCATAGTGGGTGTGAGGTGGTAGCTTATTACGGTTTTGACTTCCATCATCCTGATTGCTAATGATGTTGAGTATCTTTTCAAGTATTTATTCGAATTTGAGTGTCTTCTTGGATAAATGATCATTCAAATCCTTTGCCCATTTTTAAAAATTGGGTTATTTGTCTTTCTATAATTGAGTTGTAATCATTTTTTATATATTCTGGAATTTTATTGTATACTAGAGGCCCGATGCATGAAATTCATGCAAGAATAGGCCTTTCTTCCCCTGGCTACCGGCACCAGCTTCCCTCTATCACCCAGGACCCGGGTTTCCTTGTGGCTGTCAGCAGGCACCTGGGACCTGGGCTTCCCTCGTAGCCCCAGCTTCATCTGGAAGGTTGTCGAGTCTAATTAGCATATTACGCTTTTATTATTATAGATAGTATTTGCAAATATTTTATCCCATTGTATGTGTCATCTTTTCAGTTTCTTGATGGTATCCCTTGAAGCACAATATTTTTAATAAGACTACTGTGTCTGTTAGCAAACTTTATTATCTCACTGATCATATTGTATAGCAATTTATTTAGACAAATACTGGAGTGGACTACTAGAGACCGGGATCTTTCCTTTTGCCAATACTGGTCTGTGTTGTCTCGTTCTTTCACCTGTATATGGAGTGATTGCAGGGTCCTCTCTCTCTGAAGGGAGAGGCCAGGGCACTGAACTCAGATTGATTTCATCTCTCACCACAAACAGAAATGCCAGGCACTGATAGGGGTCAGCTTAAGAAGCAGACACGGTGTCTCACCAAGTGTTGAAAGCTCAGCTGGGTGGGAGAGGCAACATTATACATGTTGTGTGCCTAACTTAATGTGTTTTTTTTTAAAAATACATTTTTATTGATTTTAGAGAGAGAGGAAAGGAGAGGGAAAGAGGTATAGAAACATCAATGATGAGAGAGAATCATTGATCAGCTGCTTCCTGCATGCCCCCTACTGGGAATAAAGCCCACAATCCAGGTATGTGCCCTGACTGGGTATCGAACCCTGGCCTCCTGGTTCATAGGTCGACATTCAACCACTGAGCCACACCAGCTGGACTTCACTTAATGTTTTTATGCTAGACAGGAAGCACACCTTTTTGACTCTTTTTGCTGTCAGTGTGGGGAGGTTTGTGTTTTTCAGTTGAGTGTTGAGCTGTGTCTGAAGTGTTGTTGGTCATCCTTATGCACCAGAGGCTTTAGGTTTTGCCAGTGCAATGCCGTGTTTAGTATGTGGGCCAATAAATCACAGCATTTTCTCAGTGCCTGCACCCATGTAAGCTCAATTCTACCTGCTCAGCTCTGTACTTCACTTTGAACTGCCTGTCAGAGTCTCTCTCTCTCTCTCCTCCTCTCTCTCAGCACTCCTTGTACTGTCTATTCCATTCAGTCTACTCCATTTTTACTTAGTGCCCGTTACAGTGATGCGGGAAGCAGGGCTCAGGTCATTCACTAATGTTACAATTACACCTTCTTCGTAGGCAGCCACTTACTCTGTGCTGGTGGACTGGATTTCAGTTTTTCCACAAGTAATGGTGAACCTAGCCTTTATCCTGACCCTTTTCAGAGGGCAGATTGTTTTTTTCCGGTTCTGCTGCAGTAGGTTTCCTCCAGTGCCCTCAGGCTACTGTTTTTGTTGCCTTTTCTCTTGCGGATGAAGGTTTCTGTTCAGTAGGAAAGATAGGGAAAGGGATGTGGACCAGTGCTTACTGCCCAGCACCCCCTCCAGCTCCATAGGGAAACCTTCTCAGGATTCTCGTGGTCTTCCAGGTGAGCCCCTGGTGGGGTCCTGGAGGAAAAGCCTTTGAGAAGGGGGACCTCTCATGTCTGCCCATCGGGTCTTGACACTCTCTCCCTAGCGTACATTCAGATCTTAGTAATTCCTTAGACTGTTCTAATCGCAACTCACAGGCATTCAGCAGCGTTTTGTTTGCTCTATTTGCAGGTGACTCTCCAGATTCTCACTTAGGTTTTGCCCTGTGATCTCAGTTCTCTAATGTGTTCAAGAAAAGTAATTAATTTTTCCCAGCACTTTTCTTATTGTAAAGGTGAGAACAACACTTTTATAGTTTTGTACATCTGAAACTGGACATTTCTTCTCACTTCTAGAGTTGGGGAGGGAGAAAAATATGGGAATGTCATTAGTGTTATGAAGAAGCTACTTTGAGCCATCCACTGTGCTAAATTACCCATATTATCTAATTTACTCATTGAACAATTCTGTGAGGCAGGAGCCATGATCATCATTATTATTACCCTGCCTGCTCATGCTCTTCATCTTTTTGTGTGCTGCCTGTGCTGTATCTTGTGTAATCATTACACCAGTCATCGGAGGGAAGAGACCATGGTAATCTTGGTACTGTTACATGACCAGTACCTGTAGAATGCAGAATAAATGGCTGTTGAATAATTTAGTGCAAACACAGACCTTAGGCCCCTGGGAGATAATCATCACATTATCTCCATATTCCTTCCCCTTCCCACTGAATGATTGGGATAGGCTCTCTGCTTTCAGAAATGCACTCATCCACTTACTGGCTGTGATAGAGGGAGAGGGTGGTGGGATGGGACAGGACCTGTGCTTTCAGAAATGCGCTCATCCACTTACTGGCTTATGACACCGACAAGGTGGTAGAAGGCGATGGCGGAGCACACTGCTGCCTGCCCTGGACCAGCGGATATTCTCTTGGCCAGGTGTGTAGAGCTGCACCATCTTACCTGCTGCTTCCGTCCTTTCCCTACTTCCTTCTTTTTCGTGACAGAATCTCTCTCTCTCAACATTTCAGAGTCCTGCTGCCTTACTTTAAATCAATGTTCCTGTAGGAACAGGATCATCAGGTGAAGGGTACATTGGTGACCTGCAGGGGGTACATACATGTGGGGAAAATGCAGCTGGTTTTTGGTTCACCAAGACAGGCAGTGAGAGAAGTGGGCAGTGTCTGCTGGAGAAACAGCATCTTTCAAACTTACACACAAGCACCTGCGGGTGGAAGATGACCCTGACCCGGCAGGACACTGAGCCCAGTCTTCCCCTTGAACCTGAATCTCTAGTTCTTTCTCTGAGGTAACCTGAGTACTTTCTCAGGCTGCTTCCCTCCCTGTTTTTTTTACATTTCTTCTCTCACACGCTCTTCTCCCCTTATTTTGGTTTTATTTCCTCCTCTTCTGCCTATGTCCTGGCCCCACCCCTCCCGCCCCCCACCTCCGCAATCTCCTCGCCAGCACACACAAAAACACATAGCACCATAGCACCCACTAGTCCGTGATTTCCCTCTCCATCCCTGTTTTGTTTCTTGCTGGTCTCCTGGAATCAGTCCTGATACCTTGCTGCTGCAGGGCCAGACTGACAATCTGCCAACTACAGAGGCTGAGCTAAAATAACAGAATGCTTTGCAATCAGGTGGATCACAGATGCTGAATTCTCTTTTAGCTTTCCAAAGCCAGCAAAGCAAAGGGCAAACGTTCACACCTCCATCTGCCTTTTCATTCCCACCTGCCTCTTCCATAAACAGCGGGGTGGAGGGGTCAGCCCTCTTGGAACAAGATTCAAGCATTTGTTTTCTACTCAGAAATCAGAAGGGTCTCTGTGTCCCCTTCTGCTCTCTCTCCATCTTCCATCTCACACTCACTCTTGTAAATAATGCCACTCCCTCCGAGGCCTGTGCCAGGCTGCCTCATGTATCTGCTCTGGAAGGCATCCTAAGCGGCTGGGATGACCAGAAACCTGCGAGGCCTGAGGGTGGGGCCACTGGCCCCTGCTGTCATCCTCGGGCTTGGAGACACGCTCGCTCTCTGATGGAAGCCTGGCTTTCTGAAGGAGGCCAACATCTGCCCACAGATGGGAGCATTCCAGGTAAAGTGGGTGGAACTGGAGAGCATCTCTCAAGAGGGCTGCCTGGTTTGGCTCCAGGACGAGGCTCAGGAGTGGTCCCAAAGGAAAAGAAACTATCACCTAGCTCCTGGGACACACCCAGCACATCCATCTCAGGATCGTTGCTCCGACTGCTCTCTTTCCTAACATTGTCTCTCTCTGCACATGCTCGCTCTCTCGCCTCATTCAGATCATTGTTCAAATACCACTTCCCGGCCAGCCTATAGGAACATGCTTACATAACTTTGTACTTTCGTGGCATTTATTGCTTCCTACCTCTGACTTATTTGTTTATATTTTTGTCATTCTTTCTCAGATACAAGCTTTAGGAGCCAGAAATTTGATTTTGCTATCTTTAATAGTATGTTTTGTTACCTACTATTACATCCCCCAATAATAATAGGTGCTCATTAAATATTTATTGAGGTGTATAAACTTAAGGAACATCTCAAACTGTCATGTGCCAGGCCAGGTGCTTTACACACTTTATCTCAGTTCGTATTCAAATAACCTTTCAGAAACAGGTGTTTATACTCACCGCACTTCACAGCTAAGGTGACCACAGGTCTATGGTGTTAGAGACGTCAGGGTTGTTTCCACGGGGACTTCATCTCGGGTCTGTCTGGCCCAAGAGCCCACATCCTTTCCACGGGAACACGCTGTCTCCTGAGCACCCGGCCCTGAGACCTCCTCCTCACCCTGCCGCTCCTGGCGGGGAGGAGTTTCAGTGGGGCCTTGCGCACCGTCCAGGATGGAGCAGAGTCTCTCCGGCCCTCTTCCCAACTGCACTGCTCTGGCTGGCCTGAAGCCTCTCCCATCTGTGGCCCCTGGTTGGCTCGCTGCTGTCCTCAGACATTCTGAGAGATGGCACTTCTCCAGGTGCACTTCTCGGCTTCTGTCCGTGACTGAGGGATGTGTAAACACAAACCTCACTGCGGAGTCCCACCAAGTTCACAAAGGAATGAGCCACCAGAGCTTTCGAAGCATCACTGCTTGCGTCCCTCCTTGGCAGAGCGCAGCTTTCTGGACCACAATGTCCAAGCAGCACAAGCGAGCAGGCAGAAGGTGGAGAGTTTTCCACGCACCTAGTGCTCGTGCGGATCCTGTGAGTGGCACAGGCTGTCCAGCCCGGAAGGTCTGCATCCCAGCGATGGGAGCTCGCTCTTCTTCTGCAAACAGCATACTCCCTGTCCCTTTTCGCGCCGAACCCAGAATGCTGCTCTACAGATCTGCCCTGCGCAGTTTCTCCTGGCTGCAAGCCTGCTCTGCTCCGCATGACGGTCACCACTCACTGTGGCAGGTGTGTTTCTGCTGGGTGCTCGTGTCTCACTTCTGAACCACTGACCTACCCCATTCCTCACCGCACCTCCTACCCTGCCCTCAGCTTGGTAAGCTTCCAGCCTCATTGCTCATTCACCTGACTCCATCCTGGCTGGGCCTTCAGACTCGCTGCTGTGCACTGCCTGATGCTGTGTTTGTTTGGTGGCTCTCGCCATACCTGCCACATTGCCGTAGGCAGCCTTGTTGTAGCATGACCTGGTAGAGCACCTGGTCTTTGATTCTGTTCCTCTGCAGAACAAGGGTGTGCACAGGCCCTGAGCAGGAACAAGGTCTGCTCTTCAGAACTTCTCCGATGGCTTTTAATAAACATTTTTTTAAAATTTCATTTTGGGTGCCTAGGACCCCTGAGAGTGCCACAAATAAAACAGGAGGTTCTTAAGTCAAAATTCTTGTCTTGATAAAGTTTAATCTAGTTCATTCATTTATTCAGAAAGGTCTTACTGATAACTGATACTGTGCCCAATGTTGGAGATAAAGAGGTATGATAAGCTTACCTTTCCGCTCATGGAGCTGTGATGTAGGGCACGGATGATGAGAGTAGAATTAAGCAGTGCCAGCCAATATTTGCTGAGCCCTTTCTATATTCCAGGTCCTGTACCAAAGGTTTCATATGCTCCTTCTCATCTAATTCTCACAAGAGGTCTGTGCTTCAGAGTATCCATAAGTCTTATCTGTAAGAACACCCCACCCCCCAACTGTCTTTCTGGCTTTGTCCAGCCCCTTGGAAAATGTGTGTGTTGTCAGGACACCACAGGGACTCCCTGTAGACTCACTCGGTGGAGACAGATTGGAGAGTACTGAGCTGGACAGCAGATAGAACGGGACCATGTGGCTGTAAGTGGCATTGGTCTGTACTCAATTCACACTCCTCCCAGGGTAGAGTCCAGGCCACCCTCCTGCTCCCCTAACATCTATATGTCTTTCTAACTGGTTGCCCTCTGGCCACTTTCCCCACTCTGGTCACTATTCTCTGTGCAGCAGATTGAGTCATCTTCATAGAAGAAAATTTGATTATAGAGTGCCAGTCCTCAAAATTCTTAAATGACTCTATTTCTTTTTTGTTGATTTCTTAGAAAGGAAGAGAAAAACATTGATCAGCTCCTTCTGCACACCCCTGCTTCCTGCTGGGGATTGAGCCCATAACCTGGACATACTGAATCAAACCAGTCACCTTTCGGTGCAGGGGACCACACCCATCCAATCCAGCTACACCAGCTGGGGCTGACTTTCTATTTCTTTAGGATTAAGGTCAAAATCAGTGGGTTGGCTTCTAAGGCATTGACCTGACTCTGATCTAATGCTCAGCCTCTGAGGTGACCACTTCTTCTGGTTCACTTCATTCTGGTCCCCATCGCCATCTGTAACTTCCTTGAGCAAAGTTCTTTCTTGCCTCAGGGCCGTTGTCCAACTTTCCCATTGTCTGAAAGTCCCCTTCTTCCTTCTCAGGCTAATTCCCGCTCTGACAGTTTTCAGCTTAAAGTTATTCTCTCTCATCTCTCTTTTCTTCCCTAGAAAATTTCAAGCCTCTCATTAAGTGCTTCTGTAATATCCAACCTTTTCTTTTCTAGCCCTTATCATAGCTGCGGGGTGACATGGTTGGCCAACCACTAGTCTTCTTAGGTCAGAAGACAATCTGTAATTGAAGTAGTTGTTGCTGGTTTATCTGAGCTTATGGTAACAAAACAGAAAAGAACTATCAATGCATCCAAGCACAATGGGTAAGCCTATTATTCTCAAAAAGTCAGGTTGTGCTCTTACAGGAGGATGATTCCTGCCACCACATGGGGTTATACTCTGGTGTCTCTAGGTACTTAGTAATTACTAAGTCATTAGTGCTTATGCTTTGGAGTTTTTTCAATACAAATTACAATACAAAAGGAACTGGTCCATCTAAAGGAACTAGCTCATCGCTGTGGGGAGGGAGCAGGATGGGAAAACACTAAAATAAAAGGGAACATTGCTCTCGTTCTTGTTCGTGGAGACAGAGTCCTTCTTGTTCAAAAGGATATGAGATCAAGACGATGAATGTCCGTAAATGTGGCCCAAACCTTGAGACTTGCTTCACTTTGCAAAATGCAGGCGATATATAGAGGAAAGATATGCTTTTGAGGAAGGCAGAATACTGTTAAGAACAGGCTGGGATTACCCGCTTAAGATCTTTGAAGATGGGGCTGCCTTCTTTAAAGGAAGAAGATGATTTGAGTTATAGGAAACACAGTGCAGTCAGGCTTGGGGCTGGACTATCATTAGGACATTGCGAGGGAGTGGCAAGTTGACCAGATTTGAACTTGTAGTTGGGTATTTGGCCAGGATTGTCACACTCCTCAATTTCTATGGGTTAAACTACAATCTTCTCTTGATCTACACTACAATTTAATAAGAACAAGAATTTCTTCAAGTGAAGACACTTGTAATGGCCTTGATGTGACTCCCAAGACTTTGAAGCTTGATGAGTTCTTTGAAGACAAAACCCATGTTTTATTCATCTTTGTTACCTTAATGCTCAGCTCAAGGCTTGATACAGAGTTAATCAATAGTGTCGATTGTGGGTGAATTGGTATCTAGACATTTTTTTTTCAATGAGGGGAGGGTAAGAGCCACTGAGAGGTAAGGGTCAAGAGAGAAAAGTCTGATGTGGGAGAGGGGAGTCTGATGTGGGAGAGGGGCACTTTGCTCAGGCTGTGACAAGGGGCAGAGAGGGATGCCTGTTCTAACGGGGCAGGCCAAGAGGAAGTAGCAGGGACATTTTAGGATAGGAATAGTGTGGAAAAGGAAGATGATTTGTATAGGCTTCTCCATAATGTTGCTTCTTAACAGTTTTAATAAGAGGTGTGTGTGTGTGTGTGTGTGTGTGTGTGTGTGTGTGAGAGAGAGAGAGAGAGAGAGAGAGAGAGAGAGAGAGAGAGAAAGAGAGAGAGAGACACCCCTGGCATAAGGGCATGAAGATGGAGCATCATGGTACAGAAAGAAAACCAGTGTAGCTTGGATCGTGTCTCTGCCATTTATCTGCATGACATTGAATAGATGCTTCACTTCTCAGAGTTTCCTCCTTGGTTAAGGAAGAATAATAACTTAGCTCACTGATTTAATTAGCTATCACAAATGAAATCTCTTTCTTAACTCTAAAGCATATTGCAAATGCGTTTCTTTTAAAGATAGATTTATAATTTAGTCGAGTTGAGGAAAGAAGTTTAACCATATAAACAGTATGATGAGTTAGGTATAAAATACTAAAAAACAATGGGAGTACAGAATTATAAAATATCAGTTTGGTGACTATTTGGAACTCATTGATACAATCTCCCATTTTGTGTAATATTTACCTATTGTAATTATTTATGTATGTATCTCTATATCTCCTTCCCTAACCAGTTTGTAAATTCTTCAAAAAAGAAATAGTACCTTACTTATATCTGTATGTCAGCATCTAGTAAAGTCTAATATAAAAGCTAAATGCTCAATACCTGTTTCTTGAATTGATCTGTTGAAATTTCTCATTTTACAATCGAAGAAACAGGCTCATATATCTTAGGTAACTACAGACCTCATACAGCTAGTTCTTCTCAATGCCAAGCTAGTGTTTTTTTCCAATCAGATCTCAGGAAAGAGGTAGGTCTTGAACTTGGTTTTGATAAAAAAAAAGCATAGGAGCAGACAGAAGAAAGAGCAGTTCTGTCAGGCAAACAGTTTGAGCAAAGGCACTGGGGCAGAAATGGGACTTGAGTTTTCAGGGGCCTTTTGTAGACCAGCCTGGCTGCATTGGAAGCCACACATATTATTATTGTTAGGGTCACTGAAGGAGGAATGCATCAGGTCAAAAGGGGTAAAGGACTATGAATTTATTAGGTCATCTGGAAAACCAGATGGGCTGAGCCGCCAAATGGTGCCAGCACCCAGGGATGGGGAGTCAGAGATTTTAAAGGACTCTAGGCAGGCATTTTCTGGGCTGAGAATTCTTTGGGTGGGTCTCCAGGGGGAAAGATAATGGTCTTAGCAAGTGGAATGTGGTCTAAGTGAAAGGGAATGCCAATTGTGAAGTGGTCTAAAGGTCAGTTCCCAGGGTAGGGGATGTTGATTCAATTATTTGATCAGAACGAACAATTATGGGACTTGCTAACTGGCTTCTTGCAGAGCTGAGAAAAAAATCAGGAAGCTGTCAAAGATAATAAAAATCTTAATCATTTAGCAATGTATCTAGTATCAAACTCTAAGGCCGGTGACACCAGATTCATATAAAATGAATGCAAAATTGAACATACCAAATAAATTGCCAATGTCTTCTTGGAATTACGTCCAAATAACTTTTATGATATTAATGAATCAAAGCCATCTTCTTAATTTGTTTCAAAGACAAAGGCCATTGGATAACTTTGAAGTCATTAGGGGTCCTCCATTTAGTTTGACCTTGATGGAGGATCCACTTGTTCCAGGGAGGCACTAGTCCTTGGCTTCTCTGGGTCTTGGACCCCAGTGTCATGACTTTGCTTTGTGTGCGACCAAAATGGATTAAATACATTTAAGGGCTCATTAAATTTTATACACACACACACACACACACACACACACTGAGTGGCCAGATTATTATGATCTCTGAATGCATAATAATCTGGGCTCTCAGTGTATATCCTATATAATAAAAGGCTAATATGCAAATTGTCCCCTCGACCAGGAGTTTGACCAGCAGGCAGGCCGGCCAACCACCCATGTCCCCTCCCCCTGGCCAGGCACCCTCTCAAATCCGGGACCCATCAGGGGATGTTGGAGAGCCAGTTTCAGACTGATCCTGCAGGCCACTCCCCTTAGGAGGGCACCAGGCACAGGGCTCATGGCTGGTGAGCACTGCTGCGACAGCGTGAGCCTCTCCTGATCAGGACTGATTGGGCGCGAGCCCGCGGCAGGCACAGTGGGGCCGGGATGAGCAGGAGTGGCAGATAGGAGCTGCAGGCAGCATTGGACTGCAAGTTTCTGCCCGATCCCTACAGGCCACCCAGAGAGACCCCATCTATGCACAAATTTGTGCACCAGGCCTCTAGTATGTATGTATGTGTGTGTGTATATATATATATATATATATATATATATATATATATATATATATATATATTTATTTATTTATATAATTTATATGTCATGGGAGGTTTTCCTGGAGGAAGGGTGATTGATATTTTGGGAGAACCTTCAGAATGAAAACTACTTTTTAAAATCCTTACTTTCTCCCTAATGGTGACATGCAAAGGCTTCTAAGTCCTCTCCTCCTTAGCTATTCTGCTTTGTCTCTCAACATTTTTCTTTCGTGTCCACACACTCAGTCATACCAAACTGTTTGTAATTCTTGAGCTGTTTTTGCTATTACACCTGAGTCCTTAAACACGCTTGTGTTTCTATCTGACTTTGGGAGAGCCTCCTTCTTCCTGGAGAGAACATCACCTCAGTGTTTAAGACCCAGATGACTATTCCTTTTCCCACCTAAGGCATAGTTGGTTAATACTTTGTTCCACTCTGTATCTTATACCACCTTACTTAGGGCACTTATCTTGCCATCATGCATTCTTTTTTATTTTTATTTTAGTAAGGCTTTTCTGTATTTATGTCTAGACTGTGAGTCTAAAAACAAAGCTCTATGCACTACTGTGGGCTCTACACCAAGTCCCCGGTAACTAAATAATAAAAAGTAAGCGACCTGTTTGTTGAATGAATGAATGGATGGATGAATGAAAAAGGAAAGATGCAGGGCTAATATTTTGACAAGTTCAGGAGTCAGGCAGTTGCATTAGGTAGGATGCAGATGCATTTGGTTGTAAGAAATAGACTAAGTAACTCTATTAGCTTAAATAGAAAGTGGTTCATGTAAAGTTTCTGTGAGGGTCCCAGGCCCGGGGTTGCATGACTGGGCATCTCAGCAATGCTAGCCAGACCAGGCTTCTCTCTTTCCTTCTACTTTGCCTTCTCCTGGCACCTTGTGGTTGCAAGTTGACTGACAGTAGCCCCATAGCTATAAGCATTCATGTGCTGTCAACAGAAGAGGGGGCTTCTCTGAAGAGAGAGGATGCATTTCCCCCAGAAGCCAAGAGATAACATTTTTTCAGTTTCTTTTTCCCCTAGTTTCTTTATCCAGATTGGATTGGGTGGCCAGTCCTGACCCGTAACTGTGGCTGGAAGTGATGTTTACTGAGGAGTCACATGCTCTGATTGGCTTTGAGGAAAATGCAAGGGAAGATGTGGATGCCCAACTAAGAAAAGCTCTTTTAAATGGAGGAGGGCAGCCCTAGCTGGTTTGGCTCAGTGGATAGAGCATTGGCCTATGGACTGAAGGGTCGTGGGTTCGATTCCAGTCAAGGACACATGCCCAGGTTGCAGGCTCAATCCCTAGTAGGGGGCATGTGGGAGGCAGTTGATCAATGATTCTATCTCATCACTGATGTTTCTATCCCTCTCTCCCTCTCCCTTCCACTCTGAAATCAATAAAAAAATATTTTTAAAAAAGATAGGAGGGCAGGATCTGGGGGTAACACAGCGACTACAGCGGGATGGAGAGTGCACACCTAAAGCCATATATGCAGTCTGTGTTGACCCAGACTCTTATTCTTGGTTGGGTGTGGATTTAGGGTACTTGCTCACTGACTGCTTGCTTATAAAAACAAAGTGACAGCTTATAAAACTAAAACAAAATAGATGTGTATCTCGTGTGCGTGTGCATGTGATATGCATATGCCACCAGAGTTTGATCTCCAGAGTTTATGATCTGCTATCACGGTAAGGGTGGAAACTACTTGGTCTCTTCCAAGAGGAGATGAAGCAGAAAGAGACCTCTCTCTGGAGAAGCCAATTTGCTGCTCTTAAAACCCACACAAAATTCCCTTCAGGGGACACATCTCTCCCTGTCAAACACCTTCTTCTCTGTGAAAAATTACAGGTGCAAAAATCCTATCCAATAAAGGAAAGCTTCACCATTTGAATTCTTGACTGACTTGCTGGGACCAAATCCAGCAGGTCCAGCATTGTGGATCCCCACCGTGTACCCCAGATTTATTCATATTGTCTTCCTTAATCCCCCTGTGGTGACACTGGAGGACACCTGAAAGGGTCTTCACAGGGAAGGCACCTTGCCTTGTAAGTCAGGAATGTCCCAGATAAAGAATCAACCTACCCCTTCATCTGCCTCCTCCATCTACAGGCCACAGTTTCCTTTGACATCTTTCTTTTATGACTGTGCCATTTCTTTTTCACTTCATCACAGAGATGCAAACAAAACACAAACCTGACCAAGCCAAGAAGTAACGTCCCTCTGTCCAAAACAAAAACCAGAAAACATGACATTAAACTACACCACCACCACCACCACCGCAACCATCAGCAACAACTGGTGGCTTAACAATAAGAGCCTCCATCATGAGTTCAAAGCTTGACTTTATCTGGAACAATTGTACATACGTCTCACTTAATTCAAACCAAATTCAGTTCTGTTTCAAAGGTGGGAAACTTGGACAGACAGGGAAAGTGTTTAGCTGAAACACGCTTGTCATGGTCTCTGCCTCGGTGGTTGTGCTGTTGGCAGACTCATCCCCATTCTAGCCTTTGATTTTCTCTCTCATTAAAAGAAGAACTTCATTAATTGGACAAATACTTATTGTACGACAGGCCAAGCACTACTACAGAATCTAGAAATAGAACCATGGACAAGACCTATATGGATCTGCTCTTTCAGAGCTGAATTCCAGAGGAAAAGATGGGCACTCACACCCATGTGATGATGTGATGAGAAATTCAGCTAGCTATGGTTGCTGTGGAGAATGAAACAGGGAGCTACAGTGGGAAGTGCCTGGGTGGGGAGCTAAGTTGGATGGGACCAGGGAAGACCCTCTAGAAAAAGAAGACATCTGAGCAGACACCTATATGATGGGAAGGACCAGCGACAGCGAGATATGAGGAGTGCTTTCTAGGAAAGGGGTCAGCATAGTCATCGAGTCAGGAGGGAGCTTGGCTTGTTTGGAAAGACCAGAAAGAGTGAGGGCAGAGTGGTGGATGGTTTCTGGATTCCTGTATTTTATTCTGTGGGTTACCTCTGACTGTAACACATAACTTGATCCTCACGGCAGTTATCCTTCACGCACATCATGCCCATTTGAGAGATACACGAGCTGACACCCAGAGCCAGAGGACCACCTGAGATGATGTAGCTGGCCAACAGCAGAAGAAAATGACCCATGCCTTATCCACCAGGAAGTGATTGTGAGAGGGAGGAGTCAATGCAAAACCATCCTTACTTCTGATACCAATTGTAAATTTTGGGGAGTGGGGTGTCTCAAAACCAAGCATAGGTTTGATAATTAACTAGGACTAGAGAACTTACTGAAAGCTGTTACATTCATGGTTACAGCTTATCTATAATAATAAAAGTGTAATATGCTAATTAGACCAGACGGCCAAACTACCTTCTGGACGTCATTCTAGACATCCTTCCAGATGAAGCCGTGGTGGCTCAGGGGCAATCAGACAGGCAGTTAGGGGCAATCAGACAGGCAGACGAGCAGTTAGGGGCAATCAGGCAGGCAGGTGAGTGGTTAGGGGTCATTAGGCAGGCAGAGTGGTTAGGGGCAATGAGGCAGGCAGGCAGAGTGGTTAGGGGTGATCAGGCAGACAGGCAGGCAAGCAGTTAGGAGCCAGTGGTCCCGGATTGCGAGAGGGATGTCCGACTGCCAGGTTAGGCCCAATACCACTGCTGGATTGGGCCTAAATTGGCAGACAGACATCCCCTGAGGGGTCCCAGATTGCGAGAGGGTGCAGGCCAGGCTGAAAGACCCCCCCACCCCCATTCACGAATTTCACGCACCGGGCCTCTAGTCTTATATAATAAAAACCTAATATGCTAAGTGTCTGGTCATCCAGTCGGCCGTTCAACCCATCAAAGGGTAATATGCTAATTATATTCTAAGGCCGCTCAACCACTTGCTATGATGTGCACTGACCAGCAGGGGGCAGACAGTCAGCCAGTTGACCAGTCACTATTACATGCACTGACCACCAGGGGGCAGACTCTCTGACCGGTAGGTTAGCTTGCTGCTGGGGTCAGGTGGTTGGGACTAAGCGAAATGGGCTGGACATGCTCTGGAGCCCTCCTGTGGTACCTCCCTGGCTGGCCAACCTCCTGTGTCCCTCCCCGGCCCCAGTTGTGCACGGGTGGGGTCCCTCAGCCTGGCCTGAGCCCTCTTGCAATCCAGGACCCCTTGGGGGATGTCAGAGAGCCAGTTTTGGCCCAATGGCAGAATGACCAGTCGCTATGACGCGCACTGACCACCAATGCTCAATGCAGGAGCTGCCCCCTCGTGGTCAGTGTGCTCCCACAGGGGGAATACCATTCATCCAGAAGCCAAACTCACAGCTGGCAAGTGCAGTGGCCGTGGCGGGAGCCTCTTTTGCCTCCGTGGCAGTGCTGAAGGATGTTCCAACCTATGCCATCAGTCGGACATCCCCTGAGGGTTCCTGGACTGTGAGAGGGCACAGGCCGGGCTGAGGGAACCCCCTCAATGCACGAATTTCATGCTCCGGGCCTCTAGTTATAAAGAAAAGAAGATGGAAATCAGCCAAAGGAGAAGCATACAGGGCAGAACCTCGAAACGTATGACTGTGGCCTTTTCAGTTGTCCTGTCTGGGAGTCAGGAGGGCATGTTTCTCCTGTCATTGATGTGGGACAGTGCACATGGAGGAAGCTCACCTGAGCCTCAGTGTCCAGAATGTCTATTAGGGCTCCATTGTGTAGACAGGACTGATTGCCCATGTGACTGATTTCAGTCTCCAGTCCCTCCAAAGGTTGATTGATATTACATGACCAAAACCTCCACATCAGATCACATTGTCACTATCCAGTGTGGCTACTCATCTTATATCACACTGTTAGGCTACCCAATGTGACCTTGATGTGATCCAAGGCTTCCAGATAAACAAAGCCACCCTATCAGGCATGACCTTCCAAGGGCCTAGAAATCACTTCCCAGTAGCAAAGGCAACTGTGCCAGTCCAATATGCTGGATCCTTCATATCCCTTCCTGAGCCTCCTCCATGCTCCTGACGAGAAATGCCTGTGAATCCCCTCTGGGACATGACACTTCAGGCAGCTGCCTTTCCCATTGTGAGAGCAGCTGGTATCTGGCAAAGAGAGGGTGGAAGCAGAAATGCCCGTGGACCCAGCGAAAAAGGGTCTACTTTCCACTACACCCCTGAAGTCTTATGTGAGAGCCTCCACTTGCCCACCTCACTTTGGTCTCAGTACTATACCTGAAATGACCCTTTCTTTTCACCCCTGCTCTCTCCTCCCAGATATACCCAAGTCTGAGCCAATCTGAAATATCCTCCTATGTTTCCTCTATAGTGAGTCAGTGTGCTGGGTCAGTGGGAATCAATTAAAAAGCCAAGTCCCCCTGTTACTTGCTTACGTCACTTAAATTACTTTGAATTTTTGAGTTTGTTGTCTCCTCAAAAGCGTTACAAGCTTCTTATGAATGAATTTGTACACACAAGTATTTAAGGCAATGATCCATCAATGATTATTATTGTTATGATGGCTGCAGTGAGGTTTAAATGAGAGAATACACTGTCATTATTATGTAATGATTACTTATTGCACACATTTCTTTTTGCCAAGGTCTTCACCATTCTCTCTGCCTAGCTCATTATAGCATTTGGTAGCTGAACACACACACACACACACACACACACACACACACACACACACGCACGCACACTCTCTTCACTCATTTCCAACCACAGCAGCCTTCCTGCTATTCCTTAAGTGCATCAAACGTGGCTCAGGTCCAGACATTTGCCTCTGTGTATTCTTTGCCTATAAGTCTTTCCTAAGACAGCTGTGTGCTCAACACTATTTCACCTGGGTCGGTGCTCAAAGATCAGCTTCTCAGAGCCCTTCTCTGTGCTCACCACCCTGGAGGGCAGCCGCAGCCTCCTCGTCTTCCCTTTGCTTTGTTTGCCTTCATGGCACTTACCCTACAGGGCATCTCTATATATAAAAGCCTAAGCAACCATTGCAACTGAACAGATGACCGAATAGGCTGCGTGGGGCGACTAGGCCAGCAAGGGGGTTAGTGAGGGGAAACCAAATGACTGAGCAGCAGGCTATGTGGGGCAACCAGGTTGGCAGGGGGGTTAGTGAGGGGTGACCAAATGACTGAACGGCAGGCTGTGTGAGGTGACCAGGCCCAAAGGGGGGGCAATTGGGGGCGACCAGGTCAGCAGAGGGAGGCTGTGAGGGGTGACCAGTCCGGTGGGGAGGGCTGTTGGGGGTGACCAGGCTGGCATGGGGGGTAGTTAGGGGCAATCAGGCTGGTGGGGGGGGGGAAGTTGGGGGTGACCAGGCTGGCAGGGGGGGCAGTTGGGGGCGATCAGGCAGGCAGGCAGGTGAGCAGTTAGGAGCCAGTGGTCTCGGATTGTGAGAGGGATGTCTGACTGCCGGTTTAGGCCTGATCCTGTGGGTCCCGGATTGGAGAGGGTGCAGGCTGGGCTGAGGGGAACTCCCCGTCTCCCCGTGCATGAATTTCGTGCACCAGGCCTCTAGTTAGATTATATGTGTGATTGTTTATTTTCTATCGCCTTCATCAGAATTTGTTACACCAGGCCAGGTTCTTTGTTCAGTACTTAACCTCTGTTCCTAGAACAGTGCTAGATGCATAGTAGGTGCTCATCTAGTACTTGTTGAATAAATTAAAGGAGACTTTCTTGCACTGTTTTCTTCTGGTTTTAATCTTCTGTTTACATGTACAAGCATAGAGGATGGGGTCCTGGACTTACCTTCTTTCTCCCCTCAGAACACTGAAAGTCTCGGTTTGCATCCATACTCAATGAAGATACCCAGAATTTACTTGTATTCATCCTCCCATCAATCTCTTTTTATTGAGACACATAAAATGATGTCTCTTTTGTATCTGGCCTTATGCTTGACTTTTAGGAATTTACAGATAATTGTAATGTCATTCTGCCTTCAAAGAGTTCACAGTCCAATGAATTGAAATAAAGTGCAGAAAAAGAAAATGCATTTTCAATGCAATCTATACAAATACATGAACATAATGCAAAGATAAATAATTTTAAGGAGCAATGCTCTCTGTTATTTTCTACATATGTTATTTTTTCCTTTTTAAAAATGGGCTGGTGGCAACTTACTAAACTGATTTTATGACTCATCAATGAGTTATATAACTCACAGTTTAAAAAACCCCAGCTATAATATGACTTAGTTTCTTCCCTTCATTGCATAGAAATAATGCAATTATTCTTTTACAGACTTTCTGTCTTTCCACTATATTAAAGATTATGCTTATAATATTACTACTACAAATAATAATAGTAAGTCACATTTTGCCAATCACCAAATGCTGTTCTAAGTACATATCATGGGTTATCTTGTTAAATCCTCATAATAAGACTTTAGGGTTAGGCCTATTGTTAACTCCATTAAACAGATGTGGAAAATAGGCCCAGAGAGATTACAAACTAATCTTTTCTAAAATATCACAGCTGGTGAGAGTAGAGGGCTGGAGTCTGTCTTTAGAGCTGTGTTCTCAACCACTGCACTGATTCTCGAGTCACTGTGTGCAGACAAGGACCAAAGCTGTCTCCATTCATCATTATCCGCCCAGGGATCTTTCTCCCTATTGGGAATGTGTCTCTCCACCTAATAGTGTGGTCTAAGAGACATGTCTGACCTCTGTGCCCGATTCCTGGCACAGAGCTTCCCAAGCACTAGGCATTTCTTGAGCTATAAGAATATTTATGTGGATGCAGTGACTCAAAGGGGTCCTTAGGTTGCTTCGGGATGGGTGTTGGTCGTCAGAGAGATCTGCTTCATCAATAGAGGGCTGGGACTTTTAGCCACCCAACGAATGGACAAGGAGTCTGGAGATTGAGTTCAATCATGAAGCTAATAATTTCATCAATCATGCTTGTATAATAAAACCCCAACAAAATCTCTGGACACTGAGCTCAGTGGAACTTCCTGTTGGGGAACATTGATGTGCCAGTAGGAGTTACCCCTTATTTCACCAGAATATTGCATGGAAGTTCTCTCAAAGACCCCGTCCCAAGACCTTGATCTATGCATCTTTTCATTTGGCTCTTTCTGACCTATAGCCTTTATAATAAAACTAAATTAGTAAATAATCACTTTCAACAAGTTGTGAATCATTCTAATGAATTTTCAAAACTGAGAGAGTTGTGGGAACCATGGAATTTATAGCCAGTTAGTCAGATGTCTGTGTGCTATCAGAAGTGAGTCAGTCTTGTGAAGGACTCAGCCCCTCAGGGACTTGAGGCTAACTCTGGGTGGCTAGTGTCAGAAGAGAATTGCATCATACCCGTTAGGGTGGAAAAGGAGCATTTTGGAATTTGTAGTTGGCTAGGCAGGAAACATGAGGCTGGGGTCTGAAATGGGATAGTCTTGTGAAAGACTTTGGCCCTACTTGTGGGGTCTGGACTAACTCTGGGTAGTTAGCACCAGAATTGAGTTGAGTTGTAGGACACCCAGTCAGTGTAGGAGAATTGTCAGAAGCAGCTGAGAATCCAAAGGGATCTATCTTTGTGCTTCTCAGCTTCTCACAGCATCAACAAACACAACCAACTGAGAGGCTCATTTTAACTAAAGATCAATGAGACTTTAAACTGTGAACACTGCATCCACTGTATAGACATTTACCACAGAAAACCATCACGTTTTCTTGTGCATTAGAGTAGACATCAGTCTGTCAACAAGTTCTTATCTGGGGAAGTGGGTCTTAGCAGGGCCAGCGACCTCAGACTGTGTAAGTGCTGAGGAAAAGGCAGAGATTTTGAACTAGCACACACCTGAGCCAGGGCTTGGATCATCCCCTGATCAGTGCTTAACTGGGCCTCCTGAGCCTCAGGGCCCCACCCCGCCCACATCCACATCCGCTAATGGTAGCACAAGTTTTAATAAACTTCATGTCATTTGTTTTAAGAAATGTGGCCATCTCAGCATATCATCTATCCCTTTCCAAGAATTCTTGGGTCTGTTCAATACAGGGTGGGGCTAAAGTAGTTTATGGTTGTATCCACTTTCTAATATAATAATTAATAAATAATAAATCAAAATAATAAATCATATTAATCCTACATAATAAAAGGCTAATAGGCAAATAGACCGAATGGTGGAACAAGCAAACAACCGAAATATCGGTCGCTATGTCATGTGCTGACCACCAGGGGGCGTGCGCGGGACTTGGCGGGTGTCGGCCAAGGTGGGATGGTAGAGCAGGTGAGCGGCAGCACCAGACCAAGGTGGGGTGTCGGTCGCTGTCATCAGGGCAAGATTCTGGTGGTTACTGAACATTCTTTGCTCCCGTGCGCTGCGGTCCTGCCTGGCGCTTGCACCCACTGCCCGTGCCCGCCCCGCTCGCACCTGCAGCTGGCACCAGAGCTGCCACTTGCACCCACTGCTGGTGCCTGGCGCTGGTCCCGATCACTCAGCGCCATCAGTGGGTGCAAGCAGCTGCCGGCCCTGATAGCCCCTGAGGGATTTTCCACCTCCCTCTGCTCCTAAGGGGTGATCGGGGCAGCAGCTGCCGCTTGCACCTGCTGATGGTGCCCGCCCCGCTCACACCCACTGCTGGCGCTGGCCCCAATCACTCCATGCCATCAGTGGGTATGAGCAGGGCTGGCACCGTCAGCACATGGGAGTGGTGGCGGCAGTGGGAGTGGGGCTGCTGGCAGACAAGGGACCAGGTTTGGGGGGGGGCGGGTTTCTGTGGTGGGAGGGGCCAGGCGGGGGCATAGAGGATGGGCTGAGACCCACCCTTGTGCTTACTGAAGCCTATGGTGCACAGTTCCTTTCAAGGTGCATGAATTCATGCAGTGGGCCCCTAGTAAAAGAATAAACTCTGTGAATATCTGGAACACCCTATTTACCATGGGTTAGGTCTCTGCAGCCACTGTGCTTGGAACAATGTGGGCTGGGTTCCACTGGTTTATCTGGATGGATGTCACTTTTACACTTCCTAAGAAAGATCATCTGATTGGGTTGAGTTGTTCCCATCCTAATTTGGAAGGCCTCGCTGCATAAGCCTCACACCATACTCTGCTCTAGGCCCTGGTTTAGCCTAGAGTATTTTTCATTTCTGGTCCATCTAGTTGCCAGGGAGAAAAACCATGGTGATCTGCTCCTGGGAGGATCTGCATATGCACACAACTCTCAGAAGGAGCAGGCATGTGGCACTTCAAGGCTCTGGTGAAAATCCTTTAAACATTTTTTTCATTAATGTTTTCAGAGAGAGAAGAAGGGAGAGAGAGAGAGAGAGAGAAACCTGGATCGGCTGCCTCCCACATGTGCCCCTGACCAGAGATTGAACCTGCAACCCTGGTACATGCCCTTGACCAGGAATCAAACAAGTAATGCCTCAATGCATGGGCCAGCACCCCAACCAACGGAACCACACCAGCCACGGCAAAAATCATTTTTTAAAAATGTCAGACATCTGGAATCTAATGAAAAATGAAAATACATGGATTTGAAAGACATAGGTCCTAATGAATATAAGGATTTATTATTATGTAGATCTCAACTCTAGAAAACAGAGCTGTTTATTTTATTTTATTTTATTTCATTTTATTTTTTCCATCACCATTTATCTCCCACCTTGTACCATCTTCCACCTCCCCTCACACCTCTTGCCCCCAAATCACCCCACTGTTGTCCATGTCTATTACTTTTTTATTTTTTATTTCTTTTTTGCTCAATCCCTCCACAAACACCCCAACACTCCCCTACCAAAGCTGTCTGCCTGCTCTCTATCTTTGAGTCTGTCTCTATTTTGCTTGTTAATCCAATTTGTTCATTAAATTTCACATATGAGTGAAATCATATTGTACTTTTCTTTCTCTGACTGGCTTATTTCATTTAGCATAATGTTCTCCAGATCATCCATGCTGTTGCAAAGGGTAAAATTCTCTTCCTTTATGGCCAAGTGGTATCCCATTGGGTAAATGTACCACAGCTTTTTTATCCACTCATCTACTGATGGACACTTGGGCTGCTTTCAAATCTTGGTTATTATAAATAACGCTACAACGAACATAGGAGTACACATATTTTTATGAATTAGTGTTTTGGGTTTCTTCATATAAATTCCAAGAAGTGGAATTGTTGGGTCATAAGGCAGTTCCATTTTTAATATTTTGAGGTAACTCCATATTGCTTTCCATAGTGGCTGTACTAATTTGAATTCTCACCAATAATGCACTAGGGTTCTCTTTTCTCCACATCCTAGACAATACTTGACGTTTGTTGATATATTGATGATAGCCACTCTGATAGGTGTGAGGTGATATGTCATTTTGGTTTTAATTTTCATTTCTCTGATGACTAGTGACATTGAACATCTTTTCATATGTCTACTGGCCATCTGTATATAGTCTTTGGAAAGTGTCTATTCAGGTCCTTTGCCTATTTTTTAAATTGAATTATATTTTGGTGTTGAATTTTATGTTATTTATAAATTTTGGATCGTAACCCCTTACCAGATGTATTATTGGTGAATATATTCTCCCATTCAGTAGATTGTCTTTTAATTTTGTTGATGATTTCCTTTGCAAAAACTTTTTAGTTTGATGTAGTCCCATTTTTTGTTTCCCTTGCCCAAGAAGACATATTAGAAAAAATAACACTACAATAAATGTCTGAGATTTTACTGCTTATACTTTCTTCTAGGATTTTTTTGGTTTCAAGTCTAACATTTAAGCCTTTAATCCATTTTTAGTTTATTCTTGTATATGGTGCAAGAAGGTGATCTATTTTCAATTTTTTTTGCATGGATATGTCCAATTTTCTAAATCACATAATTGAATAGATATCTTTAGTCTATTGTAAATTTTGCCTCCTTTGTCAAATACTAATATAATATAAAGTAATGGGTTTATTTCTGGGCTCTCTATTCTGTTCCATTGATATAGAAGTCTGTTTTTATGCCAGTAACATGGTGTTTTGATTACTATGGCCTTGTAGTATAGTTTGAGATCAGGTAGCATGATTTCTCCAACTTTGTTTTTCTTTCTCAAGATTGCTGTTACTATTTGGGGTCTTTTGTGGTTCCATATAAATTTTTGGAATATTTGTCCTAGTTCTGTGAAATATGCCATTAGTATCTTGATAGAAATTGTGATGAATCTACAGATTGCTTTTGGTAGTATGGGCATTTTAATGATGTTAATTCTTTCTATCCATGAACATGGTATATGCTTCCACTTATTTGAATCTTCTTCAATATTTTTCTTCACTGTAATATAATTTTCCAAGTACAGGCCTTTTACATCTTTGGTTAAATTTATCCCTAGGTATTTTGTTCTTTTTCAAGTACCCTAAGATAGACCACATGTTAGGAATGTTTTCTAGGATAGACCATATGTTAGGACACAAAACAAATCTCAGTAAATTTAAGAAGATTGAAATTATATCAAGCATCTTCTCTGACCACAGTGCTATGAAACTTGAAATAAAAAAGAAATAAAATGCATCCAAATTGGAAAGGAAGAAGTAAGCAATTATGACTGGGATTATCTTTCTTTTTGATAGTTCATTATTGGGGTATAAAAATGCAACTGATTTCTGAATAGTTATTTTGTATCCTGCTACTTTGCTGAATTCATTTATCAGTTCTAGTGGACTTTTGGTGAAGTCATTAGGATTCTCTACATACAGTATCATGCCATCTACAAATAATGACAGTTTTACTTCTTCCTTTCCAATTTGGATGCATTTTATTTCTTCTTGATTTCAAGTTTCATAGCACTGTGGTCAGAGAAGATGCTTGATATAATTTCAATCTTCTTAAATTTACTGAGACTTGTTTTGTGTCCTAACATATGGTCTGTCTTAGAAAACATTCCTAACATGTGGTCTATCTTAGGGTACTTGAAAAGAATGTATATTCAGCTGCTTTGGGGTGAAATGCTCTGAAGATATCAATTAAATCCATTTGGTCTAGTGTGTCATTTAAGGCTGTCATCTCTTGTTGATTTTCTGTCTGGACGATCTGTTCATTGATGTCAATGGGGTGTTAAAATTCCCTACTATGACTGTATTACTATCAATCTTTATGTCCATCTAGATTTGCTTTATATATTTAGGTGCTCCTATGTTGGGTGCATATATGTTTACAAGGGTTATATCCTCTTGTTGGATTTCTCCCTTTATTATTATGCAGTGTCCTTCTTTGTCTCTTACTATAGCTTTGGTTTTAAAGTTTATTTTGTCATATATAAGTATTGCTACTCCAGCTTTTCTCCCTTTCCGTTTGCATAAAACATTTCCCCCCATCCCTTTACTTTTAGTCTGTGTGTATCTTAAATTCTGAGGTGGGTCTCTTGAGGACAGCACATACATTATTTTCATATCCATTCAGTTACCTTCTTTTTTTGACTAGAGCATTTGCATTGAAAGTGATCATTCATAGGTACATATTTATTTCCATTTTATTTTTTTAACTATGTTCCTCTGTTTCCCTCCTCCTCCTCCTCCTCCTCCTCCTCCTCCTCCTCCTCCTCCTCCTCCTCCTCCTCCCCCTCCTCCTCCTCCTCCTCCTCCTCCTCCTCCTCCTCCTTCTTCTTCTTGCAAGCCATTTAACATTTCTTGTAATTCTGGCTTGGAGGTAACAAACTCCTTTAGCTTTTCCTTGTATTGGAAGTTCTTCATTTCTCCTTCAATTTTAAATAATAGCTTTACTGTGTAAAATAGCTTTGGTTATAGGTCCTCGCTTTTCATCACTTTGAATATTTCATGCCAATCCCTTCTGGCCTGAAATGTTTCTATTGAGAAATCTGCTGACAGTCTTATGGGAGCTCCCTTGTAGGTAACTGACTGCCTTTCTTCTGTGGCTTTTAAGATTTTTCTCTTTGTCTTTAACTTTTACCATTTTAATTATGATGTGTCTTGGTTAGTGCCTCTTGGGGAGCTTCATATATTTCCTTTGAGTTAGCCATATTCACTTGTTCAATCTACATAATAAAAGCCTAATATGCTAAGTTGTCTGATTATTCATTCGACCGTTCAACCAGTCACTATGACATGCACTGACCACCAGAGGCAGATGCTCCGACTGGTAGGTTAGCTTGCTGCTGGGGTCTGGCTGATGGGGACTGGGCGAGATGGGCCAGATATGCCCTGGATCTCTCCTGGGGTCCTCCCTGGCCCTGATGGTGCACTGGTGAGGTTCCTTGGCCTGGCCTGTGCTCTCTCGCAATCCAGGACCCCTTAGGGGATGTCAGAGAGCCAGTTTTGGCCTGATCCCCGCAGGCCAGGCCGAGGGACCCCACTGTTGCATGCATATGTGCACTGGGCCTCTAGTCTATTTAATAAACAAACAGTGAGTGCCTGCATGCACACAGCTCTTCTAGATGCATGAGTTCACTTAAACATGAGTATTTAAACATGATTGGTTTCTGCTCTTAGGTAGAGCACAGTTTGGTTGGGAAGATGGACAAACTGACCAACCCAGTACAATATCATAATTATTTAATGGAAGAGAGTACAGTGTGCTTTGCAAATACAGGAAGAAACTGATCTCATAAGGGTTGGAAGGACAGTCAAGGAAGACTGCCAGTTTTTCCAGAGAAGCTGTATTATGTTTGTTCTGAAAGACAATTAGAACTGAACTTTGGGGAAAAGATAGTTAGGTTGTTCCAAGTTTGTGAAAGACAAGAAGTACTTTTGCATATGCACAGAAATAGGACAGTACACTCGGAGTGTGCAAGGAGATGTTGAGGGGCATCAGCTACACATCAAGGAGCACAGAGGAAAGAAGGGCAGGATCCATGGAGCTGTCTAGGCAGCCATCTAGCAGACAGAGATCCTGAATCCATAGGTATTGAGGCTCTGGAAAACTGGTAGGGATCACAGTGGGTCATCAGCAATAGAAAGATCTGGGTTGTAGATCAGCACAGAACCAAGAAGATCCCGCACACCATCCTGAGAGTCCTCCATGGAGCAGGGGCTAAAGGGGGTCATCAGTCATAGGAAGAACTGAAGTGTAGATGAGCACAGGACCAAAAAGACCATGCATGCCATCCTTAGAGTCCTTCATAGAGCAGGGGCCATGTGTGGATGGAGCTGGATGAGCCACAGAGAGACCTGGCTTCTATCCACCCCAAGCAGTGACACAGGATGCTCCTGACAGCGCTCTCTCTGCCTCTAGCAGAAGGATGAATGAGCACAAGCAAAAAAGCTGACCATGCCCCACCTCATCCTACATTTCTAGGGCCACGTGTCTAGCCCAAGAGAAGAGAAACTTGTCATTTGATATAATATTAAGGTTTAAACTCTTAATTTACAATTACTAAGAGTGACTGAGACTTGCAAGTTCTGCACAAAATGTCATTGAAGGACAAGAAGAGAGCTTGACAAAGAGTCTGGTTGAAAGCAGTGATTAGAAAAACTAATATGTTTCTATGTGTGGACTCAATTGGCTATAGAGCACATAACATGCTTGTTATACAAGATCAACCAAGATTTAAGCCAACAGGAAGGACTTGTTTGAGTGGCTGACCTGAGGTCCAGAGTCAGATGAAGATGATCAGAGACAATCATGGGAGGTATAGGGCATCTGTCCCTGACAGAATGACTGTAATGTAAAGTCATCTGCCTGTTGGCAGATGAATAACTATCAGGGCAGCTGACCTCATCCAGATGAGACTTTTAAGGGCTTGGGCACTGAGTACAGAAGGCCTGGGAAAGCAGCTCAAAGCAGATGATGCTGGCACTCAGGGAGTCGTGGGGCAGGCCCGCTCTGACAAATGACAGATACCTTCATGGGTGTGTGTCCTTCCAAATGCAGGCTGGCTACCTTCTCATGGCCACAGTGACCATGGATACATATAGATCAGCACGTCTGTTATCTTTCCTCTTATTCTCAATTACTGTAAATTAATTTCTGCAGAATCACTGAGAAGTGGGAAGATTTACAACAGATTAACTTTCATTTAGTTTAATGGAATTGTCTACATGCATAAATCCAAGCCTGCCTCAGGCTCATGAATTTTTATAGCTCCTACTTGGTCGACAATCCTTTTTCCCTTTCTTCCCCCCACCCCCCACACCCCTCTTTCCTCCCCCTCCTCTTCTCTACTTGTGGAGTCCTTCAGCATTTTGCACCAGTCAGACACCTTTTGAGACTGGAGATGAAAGCTTCCAGAGAGCTGTGTAAAATATATTTATGGGGTGTCACTGAAAATACTCCTGTTTAGACATAAATGAGTATAAATGAAGTATGACAAGCAATTTGCTTCATGGAAGCTGATACTAATGACTTGACATATTCATATCTACTTGCATAATCAGATTTTTTTTTTTGCTGGTGATATATTCTGCTCCAAAGTGTCTTACATTAGGAATATCCTTCTCCTTGTATCAAGAGGAAAAAATCTTCTCAAGTTCCCATATTATTCTCATGGGTGCTTAGGAGGTCATTTTTTTTGTAGCTAGTGGGGCCTTACTATGGGAAGCAAGGTGTACAGGAGAGACACGTTTTCTGTTAATGGGATCAATAAAATCTCTTGGGCTGACTTCTTCTGTTAGACGCTGGGGTCTTTGATGGAACAGGACTGAGATGGCCCCACCCCCAGAAACTCACAGTCTAGTGGGTACATACCTGCATGGGACAGCAAGGCCAGGGTTAAGTCTGGATGAACCTACTCAGTTTCCTGTCGAATGCTAAGTTCCTGCAAGATTGTGGTGGAGAGCTCCAGAACATCTCTGGAGTGATGTCGACTATGATGACCACATCCTGGGATAAGGTAGAGGAATATTTGGAGAATTAGAACATTAATCACCCCATTTTACTCTCCTCCATGACTGCACCCTTGGAAGCCATTGCTCAGGAGGGTCTTGTCTAAAGGGGGCTGGGTGAAAAGGGTGAAGAGATTAAGCAAAGAAAAAAAGAAAGACTCGTGGACACAGACAAGAATATGATGATTGCCAGAGGGGAAGGGTAGTGGGAGGAGGTAGAGGAAGTGTAGGGGGGGATAAATATTAGCAAAAAGTGAATCGGCAATTCATTCTGGAATTCCTAATAATAATACCACCAGAAATCCCCTCCTGATAAATTATCAAAGGTCATTCATGCTGATTAGCCCAAACAATAACAAGTTAATATCTATACTAATAAAAGAGTAATATGCTAATTAGACCGGGAGATCTTCCTGAGACCTTCTGGACGTCCTTTTGGACAAAGCTGGGGGCTTGGCCGGACTGCAAACCGCCCTCAAACGGCCCTCAGCCCCTTGCCCAGGCCAGCCATGCTCCCCAGAGGGCACCCTCAACCCCATGGGGGCATGGCCAGCCTGCAAAGGGCCATCAGCCCCTGCCCAGGCAGGCCATGCCCCCCAGAGGGGACCCTAACCCTGAAGGGGTGTGGCCAACCTGAAAAAATCCCTCAGCCCCTCACCCAGGCAGGCCATGCTCCCCAGTAGAGATCCCCACCTGAAGGGGGTGTGGCCAGCCTGCAAAAACGGCCATCAGCCCCTCCCCCAGGCTGGCCACACCCCCCGCAGGGACCCTCACCCTGATGGGAGTGTGGCCAGGCTGAAAACAGCCATCAGCCCCTCGCTCAGACTGGTCACCCCCCAAGCGAGGACCCCCACCCTGAAGTGGACATGGCCAGCCTGCAAATGGCCCTCAGCCCCTCACCCAGACTGGCCACCCTGATGGGGGCGTGGCCAGCCTGCAAACTGTCCCAGCCTCTCGCCCAGGCTGGCACCACCCCCAGTGGGGACCCCCACCCCGATGGGGACGTGGCCAGCCTGCAAACTACCCCAAGCCTCTTGCCCAGACTGGCCCTCACCCCCAAGGGGATCCCCATCCTGATCTGGGGGCCCCCTTCAGGGCACAGCAGCCAGCCCCCACCCATGCATCAGGCCTCTATCTATACTAATAGTAGGGTAATATGCTAATTAGACTGGGAGACCTTCCGGGAGACCTTCCGGACATCCTTCCAGACAAAGCCATGGTGGTGGGGCTGAGGCAGAGGTGGTTAGGGGCAATTAGGCCAGGAAAGGAGGGCAGTTGGGGGCAATCAGACCAGCAATGGGGGGCAGTTGGGGGCAATCAGGCTGGCAATGGGGGGCAGTTGGGGGTGAGCAGGTCGGCAGGCAGAGTGGTTAGTGGTGATCAGGCAGGCAGGCAGGTGAGCAGTTAGGAGCCAGCAGTCCTGGATTGCGAGAGGGATATCCAACTGCTCGTTTAGGCCTGATCCCTGTGGGATCGAGTCTAAACCGGCAGTCGGACATCCTCCAAGGGGTCCCAGATTGGAGGGGGTGCAGGCCAGGCTGAGGGACACCCCCCACCCCGTGCATGAATTTCGTGCACTGGGCCACTGGTGTTATAATATGGTTGTCATTCCACCTTTTTATTATGTTTATCTTTTACTTGACTGAAGCAGATTATAGCAGAAACATTACTTGACACTCAAGAGATTCAGAAATAGCTCCTTGTTTTTTTTCCTTTTTGAGTGTTAAAATATTCCCAACCAGAGCTACAAAGTTTATCTCACTGCTCTACTTGGAATGCATAGAAAGACATAGACTGGAGATAATGAATATTCTTATCAGTCACTACAAATGGGGTTTGTGTTACAATCTATCCGATTTATTTGGTATATTTGATATTCCTGGCTGGTAGTTACTGTTATTGTTATTATTAGATATGACAGTTCTTTGCTTTATTAAAATTTTATGTTATAAAAAGAGTAAATTTCCTTTTTTAGAAAAAATCAATAAAAAGAGGACAATAAAAGTAATCTAGAGATTAAAAATAAGAAAACAAACTTCTCAGGTTATTTTAGGAGGCAAAGGCCAGAATCAGAAGACATAGGACAAAGAGTTTTTTTTTTATCTTTAGTGTTGAAAGTACTACATATGTCCCCTTTTCCCCCCATTGACTCCTTCTAGCCCGCCCCTCCCCCACCCCAGGCCTTCAACACACTATTGTCTGTGTCCATGGGTTATGCATATATGCATACAAGTTCTTTGGTTGATTGACTTCCTACCCATCCACCCACTAGCCCACTCCTTCCCTTTGAGATTCCACAGTCTGTTCCATGCTTCTATGTCTCTGGATCTATTTTGTTCATCAGTTTATTTTGTTCACTAGATTCTACATATGAGTGAGGTCATGTGATACTTGTCTTTCTCTGACTGGCTTATTTCTCTTACATAATACTCTCCAGGTCCCTCCATTCTGTCTCAAAGGGTAAGATATCCTTTTTTACTGCTGCAAAGTATTCCATGGTGTAAATGCACCACAGCCTTTTAATCCACTCATCTACTGATGGGCACTTGGGGGCTGTTTCCAGATCTTAGCTATGGTAAATTGTGCTGCTATGAACATTAGGGTGCATACACTCTTTCTGATTGGTAATTTTGGTTCCTTAGGATATATTCTTAGAAGTGGGATTACTGGGTAAAAGGGCAATTCCATGTTTAATTTTTTTGAGGAAACTCCATACCGTTTTCCACAGAGTCTGCACCAGTCTGCATTCCTACCAGCAGTGTACTAGGGTTCCCTTTTCTTCACATCCTCGTCAGCATTTGTCATTTGTTGATTTGTTGATGGTAGCCATTCTGATAGGTGTGAGGTGATATCTCATTGTCATTTTAATTTGCATCTCTCTGATGATTAGTGACTATGAGCATTTTTTCATATGTCTCTTAGCCTTCTGCAGGCCCACTTTGAAGAAGTGTGTATTTAGGTCCTTTGCCCATTTTTTAATTGGGTTGTTTGTTTTCCTTTTGTTAAGTTGTATGAGTTCTCTATATATTTTGGATATTAACCCTTTATCAGATGTATCATTGGCAAATATATGTTCTCTCACACAGTGGATTCCCTTTTCATTTGGATGATGGTTTCTTTTGCTGTGCAACAAAGAGAGTTTGAAAGACAATTCACACCATGTGTCCCTCCACAGAAACCAGGGAAGCGATGAGCAAAGGGTGTTAGGACAGGAAGTGATGCAGATGAAATTCTCCGGGAAATTGTCTTTTCCATCCTCCAGGCTATTTTAAGCAGTGAAGGGGAAGAGTGGAGCAATTGGGGCAGAGATGACTGATGTGGTTGACACAGGACCATTCATGAAGTGCCATGAGCTGGATGGCTGTGGCAGTGGGAATGGTTACGATGCAACATGAAGAGCAGTGAGTCTGCGTGTCCAAGAAAGGACCAAGGAAAGAGGAGTCGCGTGTGAGCAGAGGATTGCACTTGGGTGTCTCCAAGATGCAGACTTCAACTTGATTTGAAATCTCCCTTCCTTCCCCCAATCTCAGGGTGTAGTTCCTCTGTATAGCTCATTTGCTGTTTGACTTGGAACACAGATGCCTTCTATATTAAAAATTAGTAAGAATGCTTGGAACTGACTTTCTATAATTCCATGATCAAAATAGATCTAGCAGAAAAAGGATAAAACCCAACTTGCTAGCTTTGCCCCTGAGAATTTCTTAGAAACAGGAAAAGAGAATCCGGTGAACTATTTTCTCCTCAGGAGAAACTCCCCACCCCCACCAAGCTGTTTGGTAACATCCTAGGAGATGGAAAGGCAGAAAAAACAAAACTTCTCTTGAGATTGCCAAAAATAAAATGAGTTCCTGTTCTCAGGGTGAGAATACACCGGGGCATTTCTCTCACCGAGCCCACAGGCTTGCGTTCCGGGCAGCCTGCTGGGGCTGATGTTCCTGGGCAGCGTGACCCGAGAGCTGGCACACATGTGTCTGGCGCTGGGCTTTCATTCGGAGCCTCAGTGGGGCCGCAGGGCACACGCCTGGGCAGGCAGCAGGGCAGCCCCGCCTCTTTGGGGAGCCTGATTCTGCAGTCTTGACTATGATAGCAATTGCAGGGTGGAGCAGAGGTTCGAGGGCTTTGTGGAAGAATGCTGCTCCGAGAACAGGAGGGCCAGGCTTCTGTTTTCTGGTAGGGTTATGTTTACAACTCCAGCTGTGAGGGCCTGGACACGTTCTCTCCACCAGCAGGACTTCTCCGTGGCAGGAGAGGCCCAGGACTGCGAGTGGCAGTCCTCCGGGCCAGTCCCAGCTGCTTGGGACCTGCTTGTGTGCTCCCACGACTTCTCTCCTAGTGTGAACTTCACAGATTTGCTTTTTTTTTTTTTTTTTTCAGGAGGAGATGGTTATTTAGATGTAAGTGTTTTATTTATTAAAAACATATATTCCTGCCTTGTAATGATTTTGTGTTTAGGTTTTATTTCCATATTAGATTATAAACTACTAGAGGGCGAGGACCGGGCTCTATCTTTGCTTCTGCTCATAGCATCTGAAAGCATATGTCCAGTGTGGCCGCCGAGCCTGGGTCAGAACACAGATGTGAAGCAGGAAGACCTGGGTCTGCCTCCGGTTTTAACCCCTTGCAGTGTGACCTTGTGCAACTGGCCTGACCTTTCTGAATTGGTTTCCTTAAAAAAGTGAGGATACCAAATAGCTGCAACAGAATTGGCTGTTAGGATAACAGGGCCTGGCAAAAGGTGAATGTTAATATTGGAAGCTTAATGAACGATCAGTCAGACAACTATTTCCACCTACAGCCATGGTTGCCTTGTGGGAGGTCATCAAGTGTCACTAGGAATAGGTGACACCGTGATGGGAACAGACAGGAAATAGGATTTGAATCTGTCTCTCTTCTACTTGAAACAGTCAGAATCACATTATTTGCCCTTGTTTATCACAATATTATGTACCCAATAAAGTACCTGAAGAAGGTTCCCATTAAAGAAAAGAGCGCATCGGTAATTGCCTGCTCGGGTCCATGGGCTTGTCCATGAGCTTGTTCTGTTTTCACTTCCTCAGTCTGCAGAGACCTAGGCTTGCTTTTTATTGGAATCCCACACATCCTAATATATAAAAAGCCAGGGGCCATCACGACAGAAACAACTGGATGGACCACTGAACAGCTGGCTGCGTGGGGCAACAAGACCAGCAGGGGGTTAGTGAGGGATGACCAAACGACTGAACAGCAGGTTGCATGGGGCAACCAGGCTGGCTGAGGAGTTAGTGAGGGGATGATCAAATGACTGAACAGCAGGCTGCGTGGGGTGACCAGGCCATTGGGGGGGGGGGGCAGTTGGGGGCAACCAGGCCAACATAGGGGGCAGTAAGGGGTGACCAGGCAGGCAGGGAGGCAGTTAGGGGCAACCAGGCCAGCAGAAGGGTGCATTTGGGGGCAACCAGGCTGACAGGGGGCACAGTTGGGGGCAACCAGGCTGGTGGAGGGGCAGTAAGGGGTGACCAGGCCAGTGCAGGGGGCAGTTAGGGGTGACCAGGCTGGCAGAGTGGGCAGTTGGGGGTGACCAGGCCGGCAAACAGAGGTGGTTAGGGGTGATCAGGCTGGCAGGGGGGGCAGTTAGGGGCAATCAGGCAGGCAGGCAGGTGAGCAGTTAGGAGCCAGCGGTCCCGGATTGTGAGAGGGATGTCTGACTGCCAGTTTAGGCCCGATCCTCTGGATCGGGCCTAAACTGGCAGTCAGACATCCCATGGGGGTCCCAGATTGGAGAGGGTGCAGGCTGGGTTGAGGGGACCCCCTCCATGTGCACGAATTTCGTGCACCGGGCCTCTAGTATATGATTAATGCGACACTGAACATTGTAGTGTAATGTAAGCTCCTTGGAGGTGGTGATTTTTCCTGATTCATCTACTCCTGTGTCCCCAGCACCCAGAACAATATCTGACTTTTGTGTTCAGTCAATAGCAGATGGGTGAGTGCCCCTGTGGTTCACAGCTTGGACCAGGCATTGTGAGGGTGGAAGATGTGTAGAGCTTGGCTGTCCACTGTGACTGCCTCTCGCAGTTGTGCTGATTCAATACCCGAGGCATCTCCTGAAGATTATGTCAAAACAGCTAGTTTCCTAGGCAGACGGCAAGGCTCCTGAATCTGCTCACTGCACTCTCTTTAACAACAACAAAATCCAGTTTGAGGTAAAATGTCCTGAAGGGGCCTTCAGTAATATACATCACCATAACAGAGAGGGTCAAAACAGGACTCCTCAATACTGGGAGGCATGTTTCATTGCTACTTAGTGTCAACCATCATCATCTCCTTCATCAATAAAGCGCTGGGGGAGATAAATGCTCCCGGGCAGGCACCTTGGAACAGGCTCCCTCCTTCATCAGAGGAGTCTGTGTTCACAGGAAGAAGGCTCTGGGTCAGCAGTGGGTGTGATAGGCTCCAGGCGTCTTCTGAGATATCAGGAAGCTACCAGCCAGTTAGTGATCCTCAGCTGTCACATTTCAGTTCCCCTGAAACCCCCACAGCAAGCACAGAATGTGTACTCTCAAAGGGGTTATACATCCTTTGTTTCACAAGTAACTGAAACAGTAAATAACAACTGTGAATTTTTCTGGGAAATTTGTTACTGACCTTATTTTACAAAGGGTTCAATTAAGGTCAGAGAGGAAAAATACAGTACTTAAGAGGAACAATATTTGTAAAGAAGGGAAACAAGTGGGTAGGGACAATTTTATTTCGCTTGAATATGAGAGCTGTAACAAGGTGGAAAGAGGTAATAGGGATTGTTCTACCTTTTTTTCTTCATTTCCAAGTTCCATGCCATTCTTAAGCATGTTCTGTTTTGTAAAAAATTTAGGTGTCCAATTCCATGATTTTTTAATTAGTCTTGGACTTAATTTGATCATCAATTTGGGTGATAATATTTTAAAAATTCTCTCATGATTATTCTAGTATTTTATAGTTTCTTTTTAAAACATTGATTCATATAAAATTAATTTTGATACAAAGAATGAAGTAGGGATCCATCTTCCATTAATTGCCAGAGGGTTAGCTGTCTGTCCCAACATTTATCCACTAATCCATCTTTTTCCCAAATGGTTTGACTGAACATCATATCTGATATGAAATTTTAACTTATTTTTGGACTCTCTTTTCCATTTCATTCATGTCTGTCTTCTGTTCTCAGGCCAGTATTAAGCTTGTAATTACTATACCTTGCCATAATCATCTTTTTCAAAATCATCTAGATATATTCCTATGTTTATTTTTTTCTATGAACTGCTGACTTAGTTTGTCTGCTTCTATCAACTCCCCTTCCCTCCCCAAAATGCCAATATCATATAAAAATATATTTACAGATTTATAGATAGGGTGTTGACAGCTTTACAGATGCATACATATTTATTTATAGATTTTTAGAGTCTTGATAGCCTTTTAGTATTGAATTTTTTCTCTTCAAAAATAGCATTTCTATTCATTGAAAGAACTTAAAAAAATTCTCACTACATTTAAAATTTGTATTCTTTGTTGTTATTACAACTATAGTCTTTTTCTCATTTCATTTTCTAATTGGTTGATCTTTTTATAGTAGTGAGCTATTGGATTTTACATGTTGATTTTGTAATTAACCACTTTATTGTTTTTTATTTGTTATTTTTATTTCTTAATTGTCTTCAGCTAACTCTCTTGGGCTTTCTAGATACACTCTATTATTTTTGGAAAGTGGCAATAAGTTTAAATTCTTTCCAATTTTATGCCTCATACTTCTTTCTCTTGCCTACTTGTCCTGGCTAGGACCTCCAGAATAATGATAAAAATGGTGGGCAGAATGGTCAATATTGTTTTTCTCATTATCTTTATAGGAATGCTTTTAGTATTTCTCCATCAAGTATAATGCTGGCTTTTGACATAATCTATTGGTACTTTTAATAAAGTACTCTTATAGAGCTTTATTTTCACTTTAAAATAAGGAATGCATACTGCATTTTATTGACTATTATTTGTCCAACAGCTACAGAAATATCTATACCTTTCCCACTATTTTGGTAAATATGGAGCAAGGCATTTGATGGCTATACATTCTTATGTTCATGTCCTCAGGATTTCTTGTTAATACACTATTTAAGACATTTACAATGACATTATTAGTGAATTTTTTCTAAGTCATATAATTTTATGTCATTGTGCTTTTTTGTGTCATTTTTTAAATACCCATAGTATGATGGTTTTGTAAGTATAATTTGGGAAGTTTTAGAAAAATTGAAAGCACATGTGTTATCGGTTAGCTTCAGCATGGATAGAATTCATCTGGAACCTGTGATGTCTGGGGTCAATTTCACATTCCTTTAAACACTATATTTCTTATAAATGTATGCTTAAATCTAGAGACTTTATTAAATGTATATTTAATTTTGTTTTTACAAATAAAGAGTTGCAGTGTACTTCCATTAGGAATGTCTAATTTTCTCTCTTTTTATGATAATTGATAATCATTGTGTAGATTCATTAATTAATTGGGAGTTTTAATTATTGATGTTCCTATTCTATTATTTATTCTTTGTTTATTTGATGGAATATTTTCATAAGTAGTAAACTTCTCTTATCAATATTTGATTATTTTGAGGTATAGTTCATATAGTAAAGGCAGGATAAGTGTTTAATTCTTGGTGTTTTTTCACTAATTTTAAAAATAATAAGTTGTTTCCTTAGAAATAACAGTTATTTTACATTGTTTGTTGTTGTTACTTTGTATCCTTATAAACTCCTGGATTTAGACTTGTTTGAAGTGCTCCAATCCATTGTGATTACTAATATAATTAGCACATTTTCTCATTTATGGACAATATAAGCTTATTAAACTTGGTTCATGAATTTTTTTGACATGGCTTTGTAATATTTGATCTTTTTTTCTCGTCCTGATAAGAAAAACCATTATAGCTTCATTTTGTACATTTTCTTTTGCTTAGGAATGGAGTAATTTTTCCAAGGAGTCCTGGTGTTTCTTAGTAGAAAATTATTTAGAAAAAGTACTCTGGGCATAAGGGATGTTTACTAATAGTGGATCAATTATTGTTTTTAGGACTTTTCTTTGTATAAAGTAAGGTAATTTTTAAAAAAATATGGTTTTGTATGTTGATACTGATACTTAAAGCTCTAATTATTAATCATCATAATTATTGATTTTCCTTGTTTCATGCCACACACAAAACAATTTCATAATGACAATATTAACATACTACCAAAGAGGTTTAAGACTGTGTGTGTCGCAATCGTTTATGCCCTTAGAGAATATCCCACTGGGTATAAACATCCAAAAATTACTGTTTACAAGCCATTAAGAATAATGTCTTTCTGCCTGCTCTGCAACCAGACAAATACTCAGTTTGGGTCATTTGTTTAATTATTTTTCATTTTCAAGGATAGCTTTTAAACTTGATTTTGTTATAATTATGTTATTATTATTATTTTTTACAGAACAAAGTCATATGTATAGAGCTAAGTGTATACAAAGAAACAGTTATCCCTCTACCATATTCCCTCTGATAGTAGTCACATTTAAAAAAAAGTTTTGCCTGGCTGATGTGGCTTAGTGGTTGGTTGAGCATTGACCAATGAACCAGGAGGTCACAGTTCAATTCTCAGTCAGGGCACATGCCTGGGTCGCAGGCTCCATCCCCAGTGGACATTCAGGAGGCAGCCAATGGATTATTTTCTCTAATCATTGATATTTCTATCTCTCTCTCCCATTCCCTTCCTCTCTCTGAAAGCAATTAAAAAAAAACCAACATAAAAAAAAGTTTTGTCCTTACATATTTTATTACAAGGAAATGTGTGTCTTTTTGGGGTTATCTTTTGGTATTAGGAAGCTTTGCACTTGAAAAAATATTTATTGTTGAAAGTATTACATATGTCCCTTTTCCCCATTGACCCCTTCTAGCCTGTCCCCGCCCCTGCTCCCACCCCAGGTCTTCACCACACTGCTGTCTGTGTCCATGGGTTAAGCATGTACGCATACAAATTGTTTCGTTGATCTCTTCCCACCCACCCCCCTTCCCTGCTTTCCCTCTGAGATTCCAGTCTTTTCCAGGCTTCTATGTCTCTGAATCTGTTTTGTTCATTAGATTCTACATATGAGTGAGATCATGTGATACACTTTTTTTCTAATGGGTATCTTGATAGATATATAATTTTTAAAATACATTTAGTCCCTCTTTTATTTTAGCTATTGTCTATTGTTTCATACTAAGAACAGTAACGGAATTAGATTGAAATTTCTCCTTTCTTGATCCTGTTTTTCCTTCCAGTGTCTGATTTGATGTAATTATTCCCAATCAATTCCCGAAAGGCAATAAGTAAGCTTATTTATACTTTTCTCCTATTTTTACAACAGTTTTATTGAGATATAGATTATACAACATACAGTTCACCAATTTAATGTGTACAGTACAGTGGATTCTAGCATATGCAGAGTTGTCCAACCATCACCAGTCTAGTTTTAGAATATATATATATCACCTACAAAAATACTTTATACCCATTTTCAGTAATTTCCCATCCTCCCATTTTTGTTTATATACATTTGTCTACTGAGACCTTTTCATATGAAAGGAATCATATGTCTGTTGCCAGAGGAGAGGGGATATAGGGATGAGTGAAAAGGTAAAGGGCAATATAATCAATAACATTGTGATACGTTTACATGGTGACAGATGGTTACTTGACTTAGTGTGGTGATTAAATCCTGAAATTGAATCACTGTGTATACCTGAAACTAATATAATATTGGATGCCAACTATACATTAATAAGATAAAGACAAAAGGAACTATAAAATACATGACCTTTTAGGGTTGGTTTCTTTCACTGAGCATAATGTTTTTAAGATTCATCTGTGTATTGTACTTCATTTTTATTGTTGAATATTTCATTGTGTAGATATAACACTTTTTGTTTATATATAAATAGTTGATGGATATTTGGATTTGTGCTAGGATAAAAAATTGCCTTCTTAAAGATATACACTTCCAAGTTTTTAGAACTTGTGTTACTTTTTATGGGAGGAAAGAGGATCTTTGCACATATGATTAAGGATCTTGATATGGGGTTATCCTGGATTATTTATGTGGGCTCCAAATGTGAGCACATGTATCCTTATAAAGAGAGAGGGAGACTTCACACATACACAGAGGAGAAAGAATGTAAAGATGGAGCAGAAAGAGATTTGAAGATGCAGGTCTTGAATATTGACCTGCTGTGGCCACAGATGAAGGGATGCTGGTGGCCACCAGAAGTTGGAAGAGACAAGAAACAAATTCTCTCCTAGGGAATGCAGCCCTGCTCACACCTTGATTGCAGCTCAATGACACTGAATTCATACTTTGGGAATCCAGAACTGTGGGAAAATAAATTTCTGTTGTTTCAAGGTACCAAATCTGTAGTAATTTGTTACAGCAGCCACAAGAATCTACTATCTGGTTGTTTCCACTTTTGAGGTATTACAAATAATGCTGCTATGAACATTCCTGAATGAGTTTTTGTTTCAACATTTTTCATTTCTCTCATATAAAAATTTTTGTGTCATAATATATTTTCATTTTGCTTTGCATATACCTGGAAGTGAATTGCTGGGTCATGTAGTAACTCTATTTTGAACATTTGGAAGAATTGCAACCTTTTTCCAATGTATCTTCACAATTTTACATTCCAACTAGCAATATCTGACTGTCCCAATTTCTTCAAATTCACACCAATGTATGTATGTATGTATGTATGTATGTATGTATGTATGTATGTATTTACTAGAGGCCCGGTGCATGAAATTCGTGCACAGATAGGGTCCCTAGGCCTCGCGGGTGATCAGGGCCAATCAGGTTCCCCGCCTCCCTGTCTCCCTGTCTCTCTGCCTCCTCCTTCCCTCACTCCCTCAGTGCCCTGCTGCCGCTGCTGGTTGCCCACCATGTTCCGTGCCACCCCCTGGTGGTCAGCGCATGTCATAGTGAGTGATCAAACTCCTGAGGGGACAATTTGCATATTAGCCTTTTATTATATGGGATTTACTCATTTATTTTTAGCTACTCTGGTAGATGTGAAGTGATTTTCATTTGAATTTTTCTAATGACTAATGATATCAAGCATATTTTTATTAAAATATAAATATATATTATTGATTTGGAGAGGAAGGGAGAGGGAGAGAGAGATAGAAACATCAATGATGAGAGAGAATCATTGATTGGCTGCCTCCTGCAACTGGGGCATGTGCCCTTGACTGGAATTGAACCCGGACCCTTCAGTCCCCGGGCCTGTGCTTTATCCACTGAGGCAAATGGGCGATGGCTCAAGCATATTTTTATATGCTCATTGGATTTTGTGCTATTATCTTTAGAGATATATCAATTGAAGTTATATGCCCATATTTTAATTGTTATCTGTACTTTCTTATTGAGTTGTAAGAATTTTTTAAACATACAAATCTCTTTGTATACATATCTATACTAATAAAAGCCTAGGTGACCCTCGTGCGTGATGTCGTCACAAGATGGCCACCACAAGATGGTCACCATAAGATGGCCGCCACAAGATGGCCACATGCACAGTGGAGGCGGGCCTGGTGGCTGCTCCGCATGGTGAGGCCTGGGGGTCCCACGGCTCCATGCGGAGCAGAGAAGGACGGTCCCCACATCTCCGCCACCTCGCGTGGAGGAGGTGGGTCCTGGCAGAGGAGGCAGGTTGCGGCCGGGGAGGGCAGTTGTGGGCAATCAGGCCAGCAGGGGAGGGCAGTTGGGATGATCAGGTCCACAGGGGAGCAGTTAGGGGTGATCAGGCTGGCAGGGGAGCAGTTAGGGGGCGATCAGGCTGGCAGGGGAACATTAGGGAGTGATCAGGCCGGCAGGCAGAGGTAATTAGGTGTGATCAGGCAGGCAGGCAGGTGAGTGGTTAGGATCCAGCGATCCCAGATTGCAAGAGGGATGTCTGACTGTGGGATCGAGTCTAAACTGGCAGTCGGACATCCCCCGATGTGTCCTGGATTGGAGAGGGTACAGACTGGGCTGAGGGACATTCTCCCTCCCCCCCCCCCACACACACACGAATTTCATGCACTGGGCCTCTAGTTTTAGATAATATATGTAGCACTTCTAGTCAGATGCCTGCCCCCTCCTTATTGTTTTCTTTTTATTTATTGTTGCTGCTTTTTTGTTTAGGGATTTACTTGGATTAATTCTGTATTATCTGTAATTGAAACCACTGTTATCTGCTACTTTTTTTTTTTAAAGTTTTTGTTTTTATTTCTTATTTTTATGCTTAACTTCCTTGGATTCATCCCTAAGTTAGTATATTGTAGTAGTCAACCACTGCAGGTCAAAAGATACCCTTAAATGCCAATTTGTCTTTTTCCTTTGCCAAGGAAAACTGTCTGTGTAAGAAGGCACACTGTTTACAAGATAGGCTTAGCTTTCATTTCCTTAATGTGCAGGGCATCAAGTTGAACCAGAGCAGAGTGAGTCTTTTACCAAGATTTCCTGGGCATGTGCATAGCCTGTGCATAGGCAAAGACTGAGACCTCCAGGAATATGTTGGAACTTTTTAAGTTTCATATGGCCATCTTGTTCGCCTCCATTTCCTTTTGTAGTCTTGGCTAGGCTCTCAGTTGCCACAAGCAAATCAAGTCATAGCCTTAGGCAGCTGTTGTCAAGTAGTTGCTATTGCTTTGATAATAACCTAAGGGTAGAGTTTTTCCCCCCTCTGGAGGAGTTGAGCTCTACATTGCATTGAAGGCACAACACCTGGCAGTAGAGATTTTCCTGGCATCCAGAAGTTCAGGCAACATATTTACTGTGCTTTTAAGATGGTGCTTTTAAAGGCATTTTAGAAGAGGTCAGTCATATGTGTTCGATACAGCAATGCTGGCTTTTCATGCTACCACATTCCTGAGCAGGGGATAAAGGGGTTGGGAGCAGTCCCCAGTGAAAAGGTTACATACCCTGCTGTGTTTAGGAGGTTCAATAGTTTCTCATAGAGAAATAATTTTAACTTTTCTGTAACTTTAGTAAATTTTGAGTTATGAAATAGTTAATGGTTAGTTTTGCTTTTTCAGTTGTGTTTTTTTTTTAATTGTTTCTTAGTGAGAGCAGTTCACTGAGGTAATCTCTCTGTTATTCTGGTAATCACTCCTATTTTTGATAGTTAAGCTAAATCCTCATTGTCAAAGCATATTGTCAGTACTTATGTAACTGGACAATCATTGTGTCGGTGCTGCCTGTCACTAATTAAGCAGAGACAGGGTTGAATCATATATGAGCATTTATTCCAACACTGCCGGCAATATGAGAGCAGCTGGTCATCCACAGAAATCTGCTCTGCCCCACCATAAGCAGCTGCTTATATTGGGTAGAAGAACAAAGATTACATGGGGAAGCAGCCAAAGGGTATGCTAAATGGGCAGTTAACAGGTAAGCAGAGGGCTGGGGTTCTTCAAAGGGCTTAGTGATATGCAAGGACTGGGGGTCTTCAAAGGGCTGGTGGCTCTGGTTTTTGGCTCTGGTTTCTGCAACAGGTTGTTAACCTTTCCCCGGTAATAGGCAGCTCCCAATTGGGAGGATGGGCTGCATTTCCAGGTGAGCTCCCAGGTCCCATGTGTGTAACTGCCAGCCAACTTAGAGTGTGCCTTCTGTAACCAGAACAAAATCATCACGGTTAACAGAGCATGATTTCTTACAATTGTAGCTGGCTCCTCTACATTCTATTATCTTCCCCTATCACTTACTCTCCTGTATTCCTTATAATCATGATCCCAAAGACGGTACTATTTATAGTATTTGACATTCATGAGAAAAATGCATAGTTCATTCACAACCTGTCTTGATGATGTAATTTCAGTCATTTAGCTTGTCTGAAGGTCACTTTTCCATTCTTAAGGAAAGAATCATGAAAACAACATTCTCTATGTTCTTGTATAGAAATAAAGCCATCCCAATGACTTTTGTGCTTAAATATCAATTTAATTGGATATAAGGTCCTTGATTTTTCTTTTCTTTTCTTTAATACCTTAAATATTCTGTGATATAAAATGTTGCTACCAAAAATCTCATGGCATCATGAGTTTCTTTCTCTTATAAGTCATTTGGTGTTTAGCCAAAGGATGCTTACTTTTTGTGTTACAATAATTTTAGTTTAATATGTCTCAGTTTTGGTTGTTCTGAGTAGATTTTCATAATAATATGGCATGTGATTTTATTATATAGATTTAAATAATATTTTAATCCAGAAAGTTCTTTGAGTTATATTTTTAGCATTTGTTTCATTCATTGCTTCTGTTTTCTTCTTTGGGAACTCCAAATTTGTATATTAGATTTCATTTGTTTCTTTTCTATGTCTACTACTTTTTATTGAATATTTTTTGGTCTTCACTTCATTTATTTTAAATTCTATTTTCTCTTTCCATTAAAAATCATGTTTATCTTATATTCTTTTTGTTAATAATTTATTTCTGAAATGATGTTTTTCTTTTTTAAATAACTTTCCTAAAATCTATCATCTCTCTTTTTAAACCATTCTTTACTTAATCACTGAATTTTATAATTGTAATTTATGTTGCCTTTACTTAATTTCTCTTGGTTAATTTTGTGAGTACATCTTTCTGGGGGTGTTTTCTCTTATATGAACATTTCTTAAACCTTTGTATATATTATTTTTAAAAGTGATTTGAGAGAGAGAGGATTTTAGAGGAATTAGGGAAATTAAAAACTATGTTACCATTCACATCTTCCTAAAATCCTAATGATTGTATTTGAACAATTCACTGTTTATTTCATTCTGTTGTCTCATAAATTTTTTCTCAGAGATCTTGTATTTTTTTCTGAATTCTTGCTTTATAGAGATCATGGATTATTTCTTTAGTTTCATAGAGAAATATTGATCACAACTTTCATCATGTGGATTATGTAATATGTCTGGTATATATCAATTAATTACCTATGTGGTTTTTTCTTTTCTCTTTCTTTACTTTGCATATTTTTGCCTGCTATGCTAATATTTTCTTTTTAATGCTCACTCATATCTTAAAAGAGGTAAAGGGAGGTGGCAGTAGAGAGTAAGTCATAATGGGCTAATTTTTTGAAAAATATAGTCTTAAGAAGATAATAGAAATATTTATTCCACAAATTCAGCAATTTGAGTTACCTTTTTTTGGTTAATTTAAAGTTCATCTGCTCTCAAGCTTGACTCTCCTGTAGAATAATTATAAGTCCTAAGTAAAGATGTTGTGTGTGTGAGATTTAACCTGTACTTCTCTAGACTTAAAAAACATCCAATAGCCACAGAGCTTTTTACCACCACCGATTTTCCTCCATTGTTCTATATAACAGTAACTCTCCACAAATACCTGGTACATTATTGTCTAATTCCATATTATTTGCTAATGCATAAATATCAAACAGGATTCATAAATACTCCTCTAGATTTCTAAAAAACTTATTTTTTTTCCATTTCAACTCAAAGAGGAGTTATCTTGTTCTTGCAAAAGCACTTTTGCAAGCTTCTAGTCCTTTCATAGAGCTGAGAACGTATTGTCAATAGGTAGTCTTTATTATCCTGGACCAATATTTACAGTATTTTCCATGCTTTCTTCATATATTGTATTTTTTGGATTATGTATTTTCTATTATAATTGTTTTATCTTTAATTGTTGTTTTTCTTTTTTCCAAGTTTATTTCTCAGAAGATACCTTCATTCTGCTCCCTTAAGCAAGGGTTATCAGAATATGTCCCACAGGTAAACTTTCACAGTCAACACTATCATCAGCTTTACCAGGCATAGGAATCCTTATGAATTTATCTTGTAGTGGCTTTTGCTGCCATGGGCAGAATTTTGAACATATACAAGTCTAATGATCATACAGAAATCCAAGAGACATGTGAAAAAATGCTCAAAGTCACTAATCATCTGAGAGATGCAAATTAAAATAACAATGAGATATCACCTCACACCTGTCAGAATGGCTATCATCAGCAAATCAACAAATAACAAGTGCTGGCGAGGATGTGGAGAAAAGGGAACCCTAGTACACTGCTGTGGGAAGGCAGACTGGTGCAGCCACTGTGAAAATCAGTATGGAGTTTTCTCAAAAGATTAAAAATTGACCTACCTTATGGCCCAGTGATTCCTCTTCTAGGAATATATACTAAGAAACCCAAAACATCAATCAGAAAGAAAGTATGCATCCCTATGTTCATAGCAGCACAATTTACAATAGCTAAGATTTGGAAACAGCCCAAGTGCCCATCAGCAGATGATTGGATAAAAAAAGCTGTGTTACATTTACACCATGGAATACTACACTGCTGTAAAAAAGAAAGAACTCTTACCATTTGCAACATCATGGATAGACCTGGAGAGGATTATGCTAAGTGAAATCAGCCAGTCAGAGAAAGGTAAGTATCACATGATGTCATTCATATATGGAATCTAATGAACAAAATAAACTGATGAACAAAATAGATCCAGAGACATAGAAGCATGGAACAGACTGACGAATTTCAGAGGGAAGGTGGGGGTTGGAGGGTGGGTGGGGAGTGGTTAACTGGGTAACATATATGCCTATATGCTAGCCCATGGACACAGACAATAGAGCGGTGAAGGCCTGGGGGCGGGGTATGGGGTGGACAGGGTCAATGGGAAACAAACAAACAACCAATCAAACAAAGGGGCATCTGTAATATTTTCAACTATAAATATAAATTTTAAAAAACATCTTATGGTCTTCCCATGAACATTTTAATTTTTAAAGTAAATCTCTTTCACTGTAGAGAAAATCAGTCATACAGCTACATTCAGCCTTTCTTTTATTAGCCCAATCAATATTTATCGAATCCTTGCTATGTACAAAACACTAGTCTAAGTAGGAGACAATAAATTCCTTATCTTCATGGACCTTCATTCTAATGCGGGATAAAGGCTGTTTAAATACGTCTGCATGGCTTGCGCAGGTTCCCATTGAAAAGGCTTCTTGAAGCACTCACCTTTGCTACCTTCAATTTCTATTATTTTCTCTTTGTGCTTTAGTCTTATGAGAGTTTGATTTGATAAGATACTAGTTTTTCTGATTAGTTATAAATACTGAAGATTTTATAGGGTAGCTTTCAGCAAAAGATGGAATGTGTCAGGATTTGAAGGTAATACAATTTAAGTTTTTATCAGAATATAATTTAAAAGTGTTTGTGCTGAATGCCAGACTTTTAAAAAGAGAAACACCGAAGGCAAATGAAGCAGATTGTGCAATTTAAGCCACTTGGCATTTAGTGTAAAAGGACATTTTACAAGCTGGTTAAAGGTAAATCCTGCGTCTACAGAAATATTGACTGCTTCCCAAATCAGCCATCCATCAATATGTGCAGAGATTTCCAACAAAGAGTTTGTAATGAATTTAACTTTCCTTCTGTTCAAATTGCTTGCACAGAATCAATAAAAACCAATTGCTCTTTATCAGCATTATAAGATACCGAATAACTGAGAGTTATAGCTATCTTTAGTCACCTGGTTAATTATTAGTATTTTGGTTACCTTTTAATTTTGAATTTTCTGTGATATGAACTTGCTCTGTATTTTCCTCCAGTGGTTTGCCCTAACCTCATGCTTCCCAGAAGCTAAGAGTAAATCAAACCAATGATAATTAGTGCTCTTTTGAGCCCAGAAATCATTAGAGACAGCAAGATGGGGACTTTCACCAGTCTAAGCTCAACTCCTGTCTTCTCAGTTCACATTCTCTGTTTTTATAATAGGCTCATTATCAAAGCCGGTAAAGAGACATTGGGTTTCAACTAATCTCTGTTGCTCACTTCACTGAGTTTATCTTGTAAACTGCAGAGCTGAGCTGATTAAAATCGGCTTCCGTGGGCACATCATCATTTCCTTATTAACCTTCCTTAAAAATTTCCTGCTTTGATCCAAATTGCCCCTGAGCAGGCCGGATACATCTAGGCAGTTGGATGTCATCTGTCTATGGTTGATGATGACATTTTAGAGACACCGAGCTGGTGAGGGGACCAGGAAGAACATTAGTCACAGATTGTGGCAAACATTAGGTCAAGGTGTTAGAGGAGGCTCCCTGGAAATGGACTCTGAGATGGGAATGGCATACACAGGCTTTCTGGGTTGTGATCACAGAAGATAAACCTCTAATGAAGTGAGAAGTCAGAGTTAGGCAGATGGGAAAGCTGACATGCAATGTGGTCTCAGCTAAGGCCCCAGACAAGCCACGGGGAGCTCTCAGGCTGGGACGCCTCTTCACAGGGACCAGGCCTTTGTTTCCCTGTTTCAGCCTCCTTGGAAGTAGCATAACATTGGACATACAGGTAGCTGAGGGCCATGCCCAGTAACAGATAGAGCTGGGAACTTGCAGCATCCAGTAATCCTGGCAGCTGGCTTGTGTATATTTGGATTTGAAGTGAGGATCTGGTTGGAACTCCAGACAACCCATTACAGTGCGTAGTAAGTTAGGAAGGCTTAGGGTTAGGGAGTGTACAGTTGTGCTTGCTATGTTTCTGGAAGTGTGATGATTAAATAATAGCACTGCTAAGCATTTATGGCCATGTGGGAAGATTTAATGGTGTAATAATATCCATGTATCTTCAAAATTAGTGGTCTTTAGTCCAGACCCCAAATAAGCAAAGGCTTTTCCCATAAGAGAGAATGAACCACGACCCTTTATCACCACCGACTGGATATACTGGGAGGAAGGACAACACTTATTTGGGTAAATGGACAGGGAGACAAGAAACATGGAACAAACGCATGGAGAGAAAGATGTTTTTGTCTTTCTTGGTATTAAGTAAAGGAGGAAGCTGACTTTTCACAGAGCATTTGGGAGAATTCAACTAGTATCAGAATATTGACTATAAAAACTAGAGTCAATACATACCAGGATTTTCCTTCTTCAGTAAGAACATGCCAATACTCCTCCTAAGGAAAACTACAAAGTGTAAAAAAATACAAACTCAAATCTCTTTGAGGGTATTACAGGACTACTAAGTCAACCAGAATTTAAAAGGTTAGAATCTGAGAAAGAAGGAAAGCACATTGAGATGGGTTCAATTCCGGAGGGATTTTCCCATCGGGCCATTTGACAGTTAATAAGTGACATGGGGCTCAGAGGCTCAAAAGCCGAGCAGAAAGCAGTGACTACAGATGGATAGGGAAACTGGCCTGAGCCTCATGCAGTGTCATGAAGCTAGAAATTAAACATGGACTCGTGGGCTCCCAGTCAGTCAGTTGAGGATAGACCATGAAACCATGGGAAGTGCCTTGAGATGCGCAAAACCATCTGCCCACCCGTCCTATTAAGACATTTACTCATCTTTAGGCAGAAAGGCTAAGAAGGCAAGAGGAAAGAAATAATTAAAAGAATATATATCCTTACGTTAATCCTTTTCTAATTTGTTAAATATACCAATACTAGAGGCCCGGTGTACTGGTGGGGTCCCTTGGCCTGGCCTGGCCTGTGGGGATGGGGCCGAAAGCGGCTCTCCAACATCCCCCAAGGAGTCCTGGATTGTGAGAGGGCGGTTCTCAGGTGACTCACCCCAGAATTGGGCTCCCTCTTCTCTGGTTCTGGGTGCGTCACCCTGAGAACTGCAGCTGCCAAGTCACCGCAGCTCGGCAGCTCCTGCATTGACCATCTGCCCCCTGGTGATCATTACGTGTCATAGCTACTGTCAGGTTGTCTGGTTGTCTGGACATTTAGGCTTTTATATATATAGATAATTTGTAATGTTATACCATTCTTGCAATTTTTTAAACAAGAACTTGCTGAGTTCTATGTGGAGTATTTTGTTTAGCAATTTATATTCACATTAGAAAATAAAAGTGCCTCATAATTATCCTCTGTTGTGCAGGCCTTGTTTTGTAATCTGTTGTGTTATTCCTCACATTAATTGTGTATTATGTGTGTGTTTTCTTGTGAAAGCTTTTATATATTTGATATGTTATTTTGGGTGTTTCTTAATAATTGACACTAAAGCCTTAGTAATTATAGGCCAGTGACAATGAAATTTGCTACCCAGACCAGTGCACTTTCAAAAGTGAACAGTCACCATTGGTATTTGCATTGAGGCACAGGCACAGGCACAGGCTGGAGCTCACATAGCAAATGGGATATTTGATCGATTTTAGACCTAGTAATTATTTTTTATTTTCTTCATTTACTTTTTTAAAAACCACATTTTTCAGGAAACTATATACTTTTCCTAATTTTTAAAACTGTGTTGGTAAAGAGTTTGTATTAGTATTGTCTTTGCAATTGGCAATGTCTCTGAGGTTCTTCTTCTTTTTCCCTATAACACATCTCTAGACTTTTGCTTTGGGTTTTTGTTTATCTGGAATTCCCTTTATTTACTCCTTTAACTTTCTTAGTACTTTCCCTGCATACAACATTCTGTACTTATGTTAATTTCCACTAGGGACTTTGATGGTATAATTTAATTATCTTCTGGCTTTTGTTGTTTCTGAGAAGTCTTTTGTCAATGTGACTTTATCTTTTCATGTTCATCTTTTCCCTGTCAGGTTACTTTAAAGGTCATCGCTTTCCCCTTGGTGTTTTGCTGTTTCTCTATGCCCTGGTTGATGTAGGTTTCTTACTCCATATGTTGCTTGGAATTTGTTTTTTCCTGAATCTGATGATTTGGGTAGTTAATTGCCCTTCTGAATGTGGTGTATCCTCTATTTTCTTTTTTCTCCTGGAACTTTGTTTAGATGTGTGTCAGATGTTGTTCTATGTTTTTTATTTCTTAACCTCTCTCATATTTTCCATCTCTTTTTGGCTCCAGATAAAATCTTGACACATAGTTATGTTTTTTATTTTTTATTTTTATTTATTTTTTATTTTATTTTTTTAATATATTTTATTGATTTTTTACAGAGAGGAAAGGAGAGGGACAGAGAGCTAGAAACATCGATGAGAGAGAAACATCGACCAGCTGCCTCCTGCACAACCCCCTACCAGGGGATGTGCCCGCAACCAAGGTACATGCCCTTGACCGGAATCGAACCTGGGACCTTTCAGTCTGCAGACCGACGCTCTATCCACTGAGCCAAACCGGTTTCGGCATAGTTATGTTTTTTAATTTATTCTTTATCCTATCTAGTCTTAGACAGCAGACTATTGGGTACATTTCAAATCTTCCTGGTAGCCTGTTAGTTGAAACATAAGGTACATTTTTATAAATTAACCCATCCCAAATTAAAAACAGAGGCACATATTAAAAATAGGTTATTGCCCTACCTGGTTTGGCTCAGTGGATAGAGCATCAGCCTGCGGACTAAAGGGTCCTGGGTTCGATTCCAGTCAAGGGCACATGCCTGGATTGTGGGCTCAATCCCCAGTAGAGGGTGTGCAGGAGGCAGCTGATCAATGATTCTCATGATTGATGTTTCTTTCTTTCCCTCTCCCTTCCTCTCTGAAATAAATAAAAAATATATTTAAAAATAGGTTATTAACAGTGTTCCAGACATCTCCTTGTGGTCCCAAGTATTATCTGCCTTCCTTCCTGTAGGCAATCTTTCTCCTTCTTTCTCTCATAATCAAGAACTTTTACTTCTTTCTCACTTTCAAACCATTGGAAGCAATCCCGTATCCACTGTTTGGAGCCTGTCTTCTGTCACTGCACTTAGCCACATTCCAGTATTTTTCTTGCTGTCGGGAATCCTTAGGTATAAATTTATTCCTTCTACTGGTAAAGGCATTTACTTTGTTCTAGATTGGGGCCATTTGAACAGTGATGCTATAAAGATTCCAGTCTGTGTTCCAGCGAATATTCTGCACATTTCTATAGGGTGTATACCTAAAAGCAAGGTAGACTCATACTCGGTCATAGAACTGGTGCATGCTTAGTTGGTGTCAAACAATATCCCACCAGCAATGTTTACGGGTCCAGTTGGGCAACATTGCCACCAAACTTGATTGGGACACTCTTTGTAATCTAAACCACGCTGGTTGGTGTGAAGTCGGATTTATCTAATATTTTGGGGCACCTTTTTTTCTTTCTCACTTTTTGAATTTTGCTTTTAAATTTTCTTTTTCTTTTAATTTTAAGTATGTTTGTTTTATGTTCTATGCTTGAGAATTCTATTACTTGGAAGTTTGGTCAGTTATTTCTGCTGACAGATAATCATGGTGTCACACATGCACACACACACGTTTCAGACTATCTGTATTTAGTAATTCAGGGAAGGCCAGGCCTACTGTCCCACAGCAGTTGTTTGCTCTGCTGGTTGCCCCAGACTGCGCCCATCAAGGGCTGCTTTCATTAGGTTCATCTGGGAGACACTGACCAATCATGTGAGAAGGTAAAATTGTGCCTCTCACCCCATGCTTGTGATTTAAAAAGCTCAGAGGAGACATTTCCTACACTTCCAGTCCAGTTTGCAGTGGGTCAGGCTTTAACATTTTAAACATGTTTCCATTTTTAAGGGATGGGATTTCTGTAGTCCACCCTTCATTGCATTTAAAGCTATTTGCAGGGCATGAGCTGATGCTGGAGCCGCAGTCCCCAAACTGCATTTGCAGCCCCCCACGGCCTCTCTCTTGTAGCCTTTCACACTCACCGTCCATATTACAGAGAGTGCGTGAGTTGAGGGCAACCACAACTTCACGGGCCTTAGAACTCCCTGCTCATTTTGGCAAAAGTGTCTTCCTGTCACTTTTGCAATGTTATGTAGCCATTGTAATTATTTTTATTTTATTTTATCCATAAGTTTTGCATATGTTTTAATGGAAAAATTTCTCTAGTTTTCTGCTTACTAACAGCTATGGAGCACTCTTAGTATTTCTTTCATTAGTGACTTTTTTTCTGCTTACTCCTTTTTAGTCTTCTTTTCAGATGGATATTGAAACTTCCGTTTTAGTTTTATTTTGTTATTTTCTTTACACACTTTTTATTCGCACCATGTACACTGTGCTCAGGGAGCATCCCTCAGGCACCCAGCTCCGTGTGGGCTTTCAGCTGTGTTTATTCTACTCTTCATCCCGGTTATTACTGTTTTGTAGTAAACATAATTTACATTTTCAGGATGTCTGCTAGACTTTTTGGTTGTGATGGAATTTTCCATCGTGCTGAGGACATTATCCTGTTCAGCTTTCTATTTACTTTGCTTATCGAGTACATTTTCAGGTATTCAAACGCTTGGCTTTCTTCTAATATTAGATAATTCCTGCTTTCGGGCTCCTGTCTGCAGCCGACATTCCCACTGACAGTCCCTGCACCGGAGTGGTTTGCAGAGGCAAAGGGGGGCGTGTGCTGCTGGGATTTGCATTCAGACTTGTCAGTGGAAGTAGGGGAGGTTCAGGTTAAGCTATTAAGAGGTGAATTGTTTTCAGTTTGTGGAGACTCAAGGTCCCTAGTTGCCTCTTGCACCTGGGATCTTGGCCGTGTCTGACTCAGGCTCTGAAACCCCCAGATCTTACCTGGCAGTGGAAAGCCCATTGCTGAGGCCAAGCCCTTGGAGTGGTGACTCTACATCTTCCAACATGTACTCTTAACACTTAGCATATGATGTCCACTAGCTCCTTATAACCACTGTCTTGATAATGTAACAGTCTTGACACTTTAACTCCATTAACTCTCTTTTACCTTTGGTGCGATTATTTTAGTATATTTTAATATTCTCTCTATTTTTAATTATTATTATTGTTTTATACTGTCATTTATTTAGTTTTAGCTACCTACTTACAATTTCTTCATCTTTCCTGCATATTTGAACTTCAAACAGACATAATTTTCCTTTGGCCTGAAGAACTTCCTTCAGTGATTTCTTTAAAGTGCATATACTCATATAAATTCTCTTTTTCTATTGTTTGGTAAAAATGTCTTTATTTCACTTTTTTCTCAAGGATACTTTGCTTGGTACAGAATTACTATGTGGCAGGTTTTTTTTCTATCACCCTAAGTTTAAACATATAGGCCCATGTTCCATTGTCTTCTGGCTTTCATATCTTCTCTAAAGAAGATAGCTCTCAGTTTTATTGATACTCTTTAAAGGCCATATGTCTTTTGCTCTTAGCCTTTGGTTTTCAATAGATTCAGTAGCATTATTATATTTGGGCTTTCTTTATTATCTTAGTCTGTTTGAGTTTCTATAGCAAAATATGAAATGCTGGGTGGTGTAAACAAGACACATTTATTTCTCACAGTTCTAGAGGCTGGGGAGGATGAAGGTGCTGGCAGATGCAGTTCTTGGTGAGAGCTCTCTTCCTGGCTTGCAAAAAGTTGTTTCTCTGCTGCATCCTCATAGGGTGGAGACAGGAAGCTCTGGTGTATCTTCCTCTTATAAGGGCACTAATCACATCATGGGAGCTCCACCCTCATGCCCTCATCTAAACCTAATTACCTTCCAAAGGCCCCATCTCCAAATATCATCACATTGGGAGTTAGAGGTTTAACATATTAATTTTGAGAGCCAACCCATTCATCCACAACATTTATATTTCTCAATTTAAGACTTGATACATTTTGTCAGTTTTCTAATATTCTTAGCTACTATCTTATCAAGTAACCCTTTAATATACTGGATTTCTGATTTCTGTTGTGATTTTTTTCTTTTCAATATATATATAATATTTTTATTGATTTCAGAGAGAGAAAGAAAGAGGGATAGAGAGAAACATTGATGAGAGAGAAACATTGATCCGCTGCCTCCTGCATGTCTCCTACTGGGGATCTGAGGATGGAGCCTGCAACTTGGATATGTGCCCTGGCTGGGAATTGAGTCAGTGACCTCCTGGTGCAGGGGACGATGCTCAACCACTGAGCCACAGTGGCCAGGCAAATCTTGTATTTTTATACATATAATCATTTTTGTTTTAAGGCTGGACCTTATATTTGCAATGCTTAGAGATAATTTAAGCTCTTCATAATGTTATATTTACTCATTGAGGATCTATGTTTACCCTTGCAAGTAGCTAGACTGAAGACAAAATGCATTAATATAATTGGGGATTGTGACGATTAAAAGTTGGGGTTTAGCCTGACCAGTGTGGTTCAGTGGTTGAGAATTGACCTATGAACCAGGAGGCCACAGTTTGATTCCTGGTCAGGGCATATGCCTGGGTTGTGGGCTCCAACCCAATAGGGTGCATGCAGGAGGCAGCCAATCAATGATTTTCTATCATCATTGATGTTTCTATATCTCTTTCCCTCTCCTTTTCTCTCTGAGATCAATTAAAAAAAAGTTGGGGTTCATTGTCTGTGAGGGCTTGTGTATTCCTAATTCTTTCTTATTCCAAGGGTGTAGCTCTTTTACAACACCTAATCAGAGCCTGTTCTCTTTACCAGAGAGACACTTGTTCTTGGCAGGTTAGGTTCCCTCAGTCCCTAGACATTGATGAATCCTCCATTTGACTTCTCAGTCTCTCTGCAGCTAGTTTTGAAATTGACAATCACTTAAAGGGAAAAGTGGTGCCAAATATTGAGCTTACTTCTCTTGACCTCTCTCTCCCCAGTCTTGAAGTTAAACACTCTCTAACATTGTAGTTCTCTGACATATTCAAATAGGATGTTTTATATATATACTAGAGGCCTGGCGCACGAAAATTCATGCACTCCGGCAGGGGGGGGTGGTCCCTCAGTCTGACCTGCACCCTCTCACAGTCCAGGAGCCCTTAGGGGATGTCCTACTGAGAGCTTAGGCCCACTCTCCACGGGGAGCGGACCTAAGCTGCAGTCTGGCCTCCCTCTGTGGGAGGCAACCAGGCGGGCCAATCAGGGGATGGCACTGCCCCATCAACCTGCTGCTGATGGCTGCCACTGCTGGCCTTCCTCTGTCAGAGGCAACCAGGCGGGCCGCTGCTGCTGGTCGCTGCCACCTGCCCCCCATCACCATCCCTTCCCTCTGCCCGCTGGCATGCGCCTTGGCTGGCCTGGCGCTGCCTGCTTGCCAGACCCACCCCTGCGGACTGGTCGTTCTGCCATTCAGTAGATTCGCATATTATGCTTTTATTATATAGAATATATATATGTGTGTATATATATATATATATATATATATATATATATATATTACATATGTTTGTTTTCCAACATTTCTATTTGTTTGTATCACACAGGTTGGTTCCCAAAATCTTGTTTGTTATTCTAGGAAGTACAGCCCCAGGAGTCCTACATTTCAAGCTCAAGACTATCACTAAACTGCAGAATATTTTGACCTTCTGAGTGACATTTGCCTCATTTTTCCAATGGGAACCATAACCTGCCATGCCCATGTCAGAGGTATTGAGAAGGTCACATAATGAATGTCATGCGCACCTACACTCAGTACATAAGCAATCTGCTCCCCCAAATGACAAATAACTGTGCTAGCACCCATTGGACTGCCAACATATGCCAGGGAGTGTACTATACCTTTTAAAAATATTTTTATTGATTTCAGAGAGGCAGGGAGAGGGAGAGAGAGATAGAAACATCAATGATGAGAATCACTGATTGGTTGCCTCCTGCACGCCCCCCACTGGGGATCGAGCCCATAGCACCCAGCATGTGCCCTTGGCCGGAATCCAACCTGGGACTCCTTGGTCTGCAGGCCAACGCTCTATCCACTGAGGCAAACCAGCTAGGGCTATATAACACATTTTACCAGTGTTAATGCATTAATCTTTCTAGCACTCCTATAAAATAAACACTATTATTATAACCATTTTACAAATGAGGAAGCTTAGGCATGGATTATTTAATTGAATTGCTAAAAGTCACAGAGTAACAGGGATGCCGGAATTCAATGTAAGTGATATGGAACTAGAGCTTTATTATTATTTTTTTATTTAAGTACAGTTGGCATACAATATTATATTAGTTTCAGGGGCACAATATAGTGATTCAACATTTATATACATTACACTATGATCACCATACTAAGTCTAGAAACCATTTGTCACCATGTAAACTTAATACAATACTATTGAATGTGTTCTTCTTCACCTGTTTCACCCATCCTTCCACACCCTCCCCTCTGGCAACCATCAGTTTGAGCTTTGTTTCTATGAGTCAGTTTATATTTTGTTTTGTTTATCAATTTTGTTTTATATTTCACATACAAGTCAAATCATACTGTGATTATCTTTTAAGTCTAACTTACTTTACTTAGCATAATACCCGCTTGCCAGGGCTGACTGGCACACCCTGAGCGAAGGATGAATGATTACTCTGACACATGTTTCTGTGAAAGAGAGGCTAAGGGACTGCTTGGTTATAGGAACCAAACTGCTCCATTCACCTGCCTCCTCAGGCTTTCATTGTAACAGCAGCTTGAACTAAAATGAACTATTAGATACTATCAGCAGGGTAAGCATCCTTGAGAAGACACATGCGTCTGTAGTGTCCTTTAACCCTTTGCACTCGCTTGCTTTTTTCTCGATTCCTTTATTCTACTCGGGATTTAATTTTTTAAATACCCCAGATTTTACAAAGCGCGGCAGTAGAATAAAAAACTGGAGTTTCTTTTCATACAAACTTATTTATTTGGATTTTTTTATATGTCAAATTATTGATACATTCAAAGAGTAATTTTAATCTCTATAATTTTTCATGGTGTGATATTTTTTGAAACATTCACCCATATGAAGACCTGGTTTACATTCACATGTTTTGCAAATATAAATCGTCTCTCTTCTTCCTCCTTTGATTTTTCTGTTAGAACAAACAACACAATCTTTGTGTTTTTTGTTAGGGTGAGGTGTGATTATATGGAGCTTTCCATCTAAACGTTGCTCTAAGTTAGTGGATAATAATCTACCCCTGGAAGTTAGTGTACCATCTCTGAATTCTCCAACAAGATCATGTACTAGTTTCCTAATAAATTTCACATGCGTTATCGGTTTTTCATTTTTCTTTTTTGGCATCAGTTGAGACGGCATTTACATTTTACTTATCCTTTCATGCTAATGAAAACAAGAAAAGATACTGGAAAAATAGACAAAAATCCCCCTTCCCCCCGCGGTGAAACTACGTGTCGAGTGTGGCTCGACATACGAGCTGCTACCGATGCTAACCGTGTCGAGTCATACTCGACATCCGAGTGCAAAAGGTTAAGTAAGGACATCTAAAGACTAAACATAGAGATTTCAGTAAAACACCTGGAGGCTCAGACTTGTTTGGAAAAGTCAAGGCAGGGGCTGCCACCTTTGACAAGGTCCCCCTAGAGGCCCCCAACCTTTCAGAGATTCCTCCTTACAAACTTTCCAACCAAGTCCTGTGCTTCCCCACACTCTCTAGGTTTATCTATGTTGTCCCAAATAACCAGATTTCATTCTTTTTATGCTGATTAACATTCCAATGTATATAAGTACCACATGTTCTTCATCCATTTATCTGTCAATGGACATCTAGGTTGCTTCCATACCTTTGGCTATTGCTAGTAATACTGCATTAAGCATAGGGGTGTGTGCATCATTTCAAAGCAGTGTTTTTGTTTAATTCAGATAAATATGTATCAAATGGTAAATATTCAAAAAGTTATTTTGTATGAGGATATTCATTAAATATTTTATCTATCATAGACAAAATAGAAACAAGAGCAATGATCCACAATAGGATAGTAGTTAAATAAGTTACATTCACACATAGATATACCATCAGTCCTTAAGAGTTCTAAAAAAAAAGTTCTATTCCTAAGACTATTTAATGGCATAGGATACAGCATAATTTCTAATGTATGTGTTAATATATATGTGTATACATTTAAAACATATATTGTAAATCTATATTTCAACCTTTTAAATTATTTTCTTCTATTGGGTTATCTACTTGTCAGACTCTCATATTTATCTATTTTCCTATTTCTAAGTATGTAGACAAAGAAGCATCCCCCAAAATACCAAAATGCTACTGGGAGATAGCATAAAATGGTAGCATGACAGGGAATTTAATTTTTCATTATGTTATTGTTCAGTACTTAAAAACTTTTTACAAAAAGCATATCATAATAATGATATTATATACAAGTATATGTATAGGTATATATATGAAAGCCTAAGTGACCAGCCTACTGGCCAGTAGCTATGATGCACACTGACCACCAGGGGGCAGATGCTCAATGCAGGAGTTGCTGAGCTGTGGTCACTTGGCAGCAATGGTTCTCAGGTGACGCACCCAGAACCAGAGAGGAGGGAGCCTGATTCCAGGGTGCATCACCTGAGGACTGCCCTCTCGTAATCCGAGACCCCTTGGGGGATGTTGGAGAGCTGGTTTTGGCCAAATCCCTGCAGGCCAGGCCAAGGGACCTTACTGGTGCATGAATTGTGTTTATCTTTTCATGTCTAACTTACTTCACTTAACATAATACCCTCTTGCCGGGGCTGACCAGGAGACCCTGAGCGATGATGAATCTGTGCACCGAGCCTCTAGTCCTATCTAATAAAGAGGGATATGCAAATTGACTGTAATTCCACGACAAAGATGGCGGCACCCAAGCCAATAAGGAGGGAATATGCAAATTGACTGTCACTCAGTGACAAAAGATGGCAGCAGCTGGGCCAGGACACTTGTGTCGTCGCCATGGTTACGATGCATTCCACCCCACCCCGCCTGCGGAGGGCCTCTGGGCCTGCTTCATTGCTGCTGCTGTAGAGGCTGGAGGGGGGCCCGCAGGGGGGCCAGGCACCCAGAAGCTCCAAGCCCCACAGCTGCGGTGGCTCAGGGGCCAGAGGAGCAGAGACACAAGCCCGCAGCGGGGCCCGGCACCAAGTAGCTCCGAGCCCTGTGGCCGTGGTGGTGCTGGGGCTGCTGGGGCCAGAGGAGCAGAGACACAAGCCTGCAGGGGCGCCTGGCACACAGCAGCCCCAAGCCCTGTGGCCATGGCAGTGCTGGGGCCGCTGGGGCCACAGTGGAGACACAAACCTGCAGGAAACCTGTGGAAAGGGAGATAAACTGTCATAACTTTATCTTCCTTTCCACAAGATGAGAAAACTGATCCTGATTTATTTAGTGACATGGCCCACACCTTTCTACAAGCACAGGGTATGTTATGACCACTCCCAGGAAGGTCTGGTCAGAATACTGTCTCCAGGGAATAACGCTACTGTGGCAAATCATCTAAAAGAGGAAACAAGCTTTTGTTGGGTTTATTCTGAAGGTCAGAGAACATGCCACCCCAACATATGCCGTGTTGTTATATTGATGATCTTGAGCTGCAGATGCTTGAAAAACAGCAAATGCATGTAGAGGCTTTCACTGAAGTCTCCTGATCTGCCTAAAATTGGACCACCCTAAAGGAGCTTAAATGTCATAGGTCCCCTCAATGGGAAAAGTGTCATCAGCCAGCAAAGACTGACTCCTGTCACAGGACAGGAGACTAGAAGTTGACATCACACCAAAACTTTGCTACAAACTATCTCTCCCCACCCCCATTCATCTTTCTTAAAAATCATTTACTCTCCTCTAAGAGGCTTACATCTGGATTCTAAGCCACCTTGGGGAGTTATTCATTTTTCCCTGGATCTCCCACATATACACGAGGTACACATGTTAATGAACTTTTGTTTTTCTCTTGGTAATCTGTCTTTCATTACAAGGGCCTCCGCTAAGAACTCAGAAGTGTAGAGGAAAACTATTTTTCCTCCTCCATAATTCTATCTCGGGAAATCAAGTCCCGGGCTGAACAGTGAGGTTGGCTCAAGTGACAAGCCATCCCGGCTGAGGGGAGGGAAGCTTCTAGGGGGAAATCAATGATAGTGGCATCAAAGTAGGACAGAGGGAACACACATGGTTGCTGGTGGGAGTTTAAAGTGATTCAACATTTTTGGAGGATGATTTGACCAAATCGATAGAAATGTTCAAGGTACATCCAAGAGTCTTCTTCTAGGAATCTCATCTGCTGAGATAAAACACGAGCGCATAAGCCCTGGTCAGAACCCAGGATGCTACTGCAGGCTCCCTTTCCATGCTAGGAAAACCCGCTAACAACCTGCATTTTTAGGACAAGGTGGCATCTATACTAATGAAAGGGTAATATGCTAATTAGACTGAAAATCTTCCAGACGACCTTCTGGACATTCTTCCAGACAAAGCCATGGTGGCGGGGCTGAGGCAGAGGCAGTTAGAGAAGATCAGGCAGGCAGGGGAGAGCAGTTAGGGGGATCAGGCCGGCAAGCAGGGGAGCGGTTAGGAGCCAGCAGTCCCGAGGGGTCCAGGATTGGAGACGGTACAGGCCGGGCTGAGGGACCCCCCTCCCGTACACAAATTTTGTGCACCAGGCCTCTAGTATTTATATATTTGTGTACCTATGTAAATGTGTTGTAGAGTAGTAAAAAATGTTTATCATTTATGACCTACTAAATAACTTCAGGTGCATATAACTTTTAGAATGTCAAATATTGCCTTTGAAGTTTCAAACAAGTTGCATCCACTACTCACCAAAACCTAAGTCAAGCTCTCCACTTTCCTGGACCAGCGTCTGCCTGGCACCAGGATGAAGAACCTTAAGATGGACAGTCCTTTCCACCTGTTCCCATCTGAATACACAGCTTCTTTCCATCCCTCCTGCTCCCTCCTGCATACTTCTTGGCTTTGCCATAGTGTAGTAGCTTTGCCATCTTTGGCACATATTTCTTCATACATTTAACATTGCCCACAGAGGGTGCCTACAGAAAAGATTCCTACAGAATTTGTAAGTAAATAGATTTGTTTTACATTCCCTTAAGGCTTTGTGTCATATCTTAATGCCCAGATTCTCCTCATATTATTGCAAGTTGAGAATATGTGCATGTGAGTGTGTGTATCTGACTGTGTGTGTACTAGTATTTTGACTGTGCAACCACTTCAAGGAACATCTCATCTCGATTGGTTCCTAATGGAGTGCTGGTCTACCATCAAACAGAACACCATGGTTTTTTTTGTTTTTTTTTTTTTTTGCTTGGGAAACCAAGAAAGGCAGTTGGGAATAATCTGGGGAAAGATATCATCCAACATATTTTGCTTAGCTGAATTGAAACCTTGTTTGTCTTTATTCCCTTTTTAGATTGCTAAGCATTTCTGGCAAATTAAAAAAAGCCTAGCTCTTTTGCATTCACATGAAACAGCTAGCTTTGAGTATTGTTAATGATTTATTATAAAATGTTTTCCCCTTTGATGTGTATCTATCAAGAAGTTGTTTGTATGCATAAAACATGGTCTCCAGACCACAAGTTTTTTTTTACAAGAAATTATCTCTGAGTTTGAGTCTAGAATTTGCAATCAGAGAATATGGGGGAGGGAAGGGAGTGATGTCATATTTAGGTAGTTTTCCTATACATCCATCTATTCTACAGAATAAGGTACTTCTCTCTAGGATTAGCTCTTACAATGTAAGGTAAAATCCCACTGAATGAGGTGTGTTCCCCTCAAAATAAGGATGAAATTAATACTAGCGGGCATTAGATGTCCCTATAATTCCACCCAACCTGTATCCCAGCAAGTGATTCAGCTGGTGGGTCACAAAGAATATTCTTACAGGAATCGAGTCCTCAGGTGACCTAAATAAAAGGTTAGTTTTTCCCAGGGGTTTTCTTTCCAGCATCTCAGAAAAGCGCGTTGTGATCCGAGTCTGTCCTAGTGCCTTTTGCCCATCCCTTTGGAAATGTCAGCTCACACGGAAGAGCGGCACACACATGACATTAGGGATCATCTCTCCAGGCAAGCCCTGCCAGAGCCATGCCGGTCATTTCCCCACCTGCCTGCAGTGTAGACCATCCTAGACTCCCTGTGCAGCATCTTAGGGGAAAGCGAGAGTTACACATGGCAATTAGGTAAGTCAGAGGGTTCGCTCATAAATGGGCAGAGACTGTTCATTCCACAAATGTTTACTGGGCTGAGGCGGCCAACCTGATGAGGCAGCGAGGAGGGCGGACAGGCTCCTGCCGGCCAAGGGCTCTCAGAAGCCTTGTGCCCCTTGGGAAGAATGGGAACCCAGAAGGGACGCGCTCAAGTTGGTCACTGGCAGCGTCCTGTTTCTCTTTCCACACTGACCTTCCACAAAGGTGTAGCCACGTGGGTCACTGGATAATAGCAATGTGTAGTGTCCTGTGCCCCGCTTCTCCGCGCTGTACTACCCTCCCATCCACACCACCAAGTCCATTCCAGTTAATCCCCAGTCATTCACTCAGACTAACGTGTGGTATCTATCCATGTGTGACACAAGTAATACTCAGTCCTTTTTTAATTTGCATTTTGTGATTTTATAGTTTGTATCTTCTCATCTCCAATTTTTGAGAGTAAGACGTACAAGCAGATGAAAAAGAGCTAAAATTGATAAATTAAGTATGTACTGCTGTCTTTTTTTAAAAATATATATTTTATTGATTTTTTACAGAGAGGAAGAGAGAGGGACAGAGAGTTAGAAACATCGATGAGAGAGAAACATCGATCAGCTGCCTCTTGCACACCCCCCACTGGGGATGTGCCCGCAACCAAGGTACATGCCCTTGACCAGAATCAAACCTGGGACCCTTGAGTCCGCAGGCCGACGCTCTATCCACTGAGTCAAACCGGTCTTGGCTGTACTGCTGTCTTTTAACTCACTTCCTAATTAAAACAATATTATGAATTCATGCTTTTATTTACTTATTTGGAAGATTAGAAACGGCAGCTTACAAAAAGCATCCCCAGAACCTTTTTTCAAAATTTTCTAGAATAATTTCCACCTCTCGCTCTGTACACTGAGACTTCCTTCTCTGTGGCTGCCTATGAATGACCAATTTGGCACTTTTTTCTTTGTAGATGCTACAGCTTCCTGTTTTCTGGATCCTGTGTTTGAAGAGGGCATCTCATCCTCCTCTGTCATGCTCACCTAAAGGCTTCTCACTGGCACTTTAAACAACTGCTCACCTGCTGCCTTCACTCACGCGCTGGAAGGATCGAATAATGGAAAGCACGTCGTGAGAGAAGCAGCTTCCGTGCATCAGAAGAAGCCTAAGAAGTAATTTCCCATAAATAGGATATTTTAGTACCAGCAGTAAAGTGGGGCTTAGAAAAATATCTACTGTCAAGAGACAAAGAAAGGTAAAAAAGCAAATAACACCTGCCTTATCATAGCACACACAAAGTGTTTTCCTGAAAATTACTCACAGCGAGGACCTACAAATAACAGAAATTAACTATAGCCTCGTGGCTGAAGCTGGGAGAAAGCTAATGTAGAAAGGACACGGAGCATTGGTGCGAGCACTCTGTGAATGCGGGGAGCAAGCCAGAGGAGCGTGACTGGCACAGCGGAATGAACCTCTGAACTTTGCATTCACGTGAATAATAGCAGGAAAAACCCTTCAAAATGAGAGATGTTTAAATGAGATACTACACAAAAAACAGTGCCCAGTGGAGTTCCAGAGAAATGTAATCGACTTTTGCCAAATTCCAGTTCCCTAGGGTTTCTCTTCCTAGATGGCGTACTGAAACAGAAATGACCTTGGACATAAGGGCAGGGAATGAGGCCACCTGGGCAAGGATAAAAGGTCAACAGGGGTCTCTTTACAAACTTCCAGTGATTGGGCCATTCTATGGTTGGATCATTTACCTTGTGCACAGATTGTCTGTGGTTTGCAGTTCAGTCATTTTTATTTTACAGTATAGAGCACCTGACATTCAAAGCAAGCTCAGTTGTGGACTGAGGAGTGAGGGATTTAGAAGGTGAGAAAGTGCCAGGTAGGGCCCTATACAAACCTGTGATATTATCAAAAGTTGCATTTTTATACCCTTCTCTGGGCACCTCTGGTGTTCCCATTCCTTGCATACACTAAAATTGCTTATCAGAAAGGTTAATGAGTCTAAGTCACAGATACCTTGCTATAAGGGCAGTTAAGTGAATAGGATAAGTATTTTAGGATTAAGGAACAGGTGGGGACAGTAATTCATTTTTATTTTTATTAAAGTTATTGGGGTGAATTATATAGGTTTCAGGTGTAGACTTCTATGATGAGTAATTCTTTTAGCCTGTGTTTTTCTTTATTCCTCAGGATGGCTCTGGAAGGCAGATGAGTAGTAGAAGCCACCTTTAATTGATTTAAAAGTTTTGTAATATTATAAAGTGGGACAGTGGAGGTATGGCAATACTGATTTCCCCAGCTTAAGTATTCTCTTGAAGGAGTAGGCATTCACCCAGAATTTAAGAGGTAGAAAGAAAAAGAGAACAGAGAACACAGAGGCTCAAAGGCAAGGCGGACTGGAGCTGAGGTGAAGGTGTGTCTGACTGAGGACGTGCAGGTGACCCAAGCAAACAGATATGTATGTCGGTAGGGTGGTGTGTGATGGGACACACATAAGAAGCAAAAAACATATCACTAAATATGCTTTGGAGTTTGAACTTCATCACTATATTAAACTACTGTATCTCAGAGTGATACGATAGAGCCCACCTTTTAGAAGGATGTTTTGGGATATAGTTTGGAGATAAACCATGGGAACTGAGCCTGGAGGCAGAGAGATCAGCTGAGAGACGGCTGTAAGAGGAGAGTCTGACATGGGGCCTGGCAGCATCGTTGGCAAGGAGAGGGCATATGTAAGAGCATCCGAGGGGGCGGGGTTTCCATGACTCAGTGACCATTTTATGTGATGGAGTATAAAGAAAGCTTGGCCAGCTCTCAGATTTCTAACTTACTAGATGGTGGTAGCACTAAGTCAGCTATGAAGAACCCGCTTTTTTTTGGGGGGGGGGCGTGGAAGGCAGGGATTGGAGGAGTTGAGTTCCTATTAGAGTGCTCCACTAGGTGATGATGAAGAGGGTGTTCAGGTTTGGGGATATCAACTTGAGAAAAGTCACCTGTAGGTCACAGCAGTAGCTAACTGGGCAGTGAATGTGATCACCCACACGGCTGTACATCCTGAGAAGACAGGGAAAGAGAAAAGCTTGCAGAACATCTGGGCTACTGGCACAGGCAGCAGTTACAGCCAGGCCAGATGGCTCCGTGTATGCAGAAAGTCAGGTGGAGATGCAGGAAGTGTGGGCTGTGAGCTCAGAGGCACTTTAAGCAGAGGCGGTTGATGGCTCTCGTTAGCTTCATAGGAAAGGACGATGCCTTTCTTAAGAGCTGTAAGTTGTGGCACATTTTGCTTATTTAAAGCATCCATCATCCATCCATCTGCCCACCCCTCCATCATTCACTGGTCTCCCAATATGTGGCAGGTTCAGTGCTAAGAATTGAAGAAGGAGCTGTGACTAAGCACATTCCCTTTCATCTAGGTCCTAGGAGGTCAGTCTGTACAACCAGCTGCAGAGGTGAGTCCCCTCTGTCTGCTGAGAAAAGAACATGGATTCCGGAGAGACCTAGGTCCTCTTTCTTCTGTGGGAGAGCCAGGACCGGGGGGCACTACTCACCCACTGGGAATGACTCTGTAACTCTCCATTGCCACAGGATAAAGTTACTAGCCTTGGTGCCCATGGCCCTCAGTGACCTTCCTTGCCTTCCTGTGTCCTGCACTTTAGCAATACTGAGCAGATCGCAGGCTCTCAACCCAAGAATACTTTGTGTACATTTCTCCTATTTACATTTTCCTTTCTTCTCCCTTTTCTGGGAGACTCCTATGTATTTTTAAGACACTGTTAAGGCATCACCTTCTTTTGAAATCTCTGGTGATTATCTAAGCAGAAGTGATTTTGGAATGTGGCTCAAGAGTCAGCCTCACCTTTATACAAATCCCAATGTGGCCAATGCAAGGCAATGTGGCCTTGGGCATAGCTACTTATATTCTCTGAATCTGAATCCCTACTTTTCAAAACTAAAGTTGTGGTGTCCACTTTGTAAGATGGTTATAATTAGAAATATATTATTTCAAATTAAATATACCAATATATTGGTATGTAAACAAGAATGAAGTATCCATTGTCTCCTGAGTAGCTCTTCAGTCAGGAGCAACTCTTACTGTAGGATCTCATCGGTTCTTTTGTTGTCACGTACATACATCACGGCCCCACCCTCACTGTGGAAGCTACTTTCAAGGGACCCCCAATAAAACCAGCTTCCCTGTGTTCATGCCTTTTGAATGCAAGGCAGCTCCCTTAACTTTGGGTTGGTCTGGGATTCACTTACAACCAATGGGATGTGGCATACATCTTTGGGCAGCTTCTGGGGTTGGATAAAAGGAAACCCGTGCCTTCCACCATGATCTCCCTTGCACACTGTTCTGGAGGAAGCCAGACACCATGTTCGAGTCCCTGAGTCCACCGTGCTGTAAAGAAGCCCAAGCTAAGCACATGGAAGAAGTCACATGAAGGTGGAGACGCAAGGCCAGTGCTGGCTGTTCTGCTACCGCCCCGGGCTGGCTCTGTGAGGGAGCCACCTCAGCATCCAGCCTGTCAAGACATCAGCTGTCCCCAGCACTGAGCAACAACTGACAGCAATAAGCGGAGAGGCTCCATGTGAAAACTGCCTTGCCGAGTCTATAAATCCACAACCGCTTGAGATAATGATACGATATGGAGTCCATACTAGAGAACTGGAGCAATCCTTGTTCCAAAAACGTCTCCCACAGGTTAGGCGGGACACTCCTAACCTTTCATGTCGTCTCACAAATGGTGAGGGGGCTACACAATTGTCTCTGTGGTCCCTGCTTGTCTGTTGACCTCCTGAAGGACTGTGCATGCCATGGGCTGGAGGCTCCAGAACCTAGCAGAGTGCCTGCCAATTAAGTGGGACTACGACCCTCTTTTGATCAAATATTCACACTATATAGTAATTAGAAGTCTCCTCTTTATTTCTGACCTCCTATAAGACCGGGCTCAGTAAAACAGGATTAATAATTATACCTACCAGAGAAATTTGTTGTAAGAAAATGGACTGATATGTATAGAATACTTTACAGGTGTAGCATATAGTCAGTGTTCAGTATCAGGTGATACATTGCATGTTGGACATTGGGCCAGGCTTCAGGTAGATGCTCATTCCATGCTTGTGGAGCTCAGCAGAACCAAATGGTTCAAACCTGAGAGGGGACCACCACTGACCACTCTAGTGAGGCCCAGAGAAAGCTGCTACATGCAGGACCCTCAAGACCTTTGCAAGGGCTGAGAGGTCCCACCTGAACATGAGGAACATTTTCCGGTCATTCCACACCCAGAGTTGGAAATGGGGAGTTACCAGAGTGCAAGTGAGAAGGGCTGTGAACACCAGTGAGGATGTGTCTGAGGATGCCCTTTACCTCCCAGTGTGGGCTGTGCAGGAGGCAGCCAATCAATGATTCTCTTTCATCATAGATGTCTCTATCTCTCTCTTTCTCTCCTTTCCTCTATGAAATCAATACAAATATATATATATATATATATATATATATATATATATATATATTTTAAAAAAGACAAAACTTCAGACAGATTCAAGAATCTTCATAACCCCACTTTCTGCCTGTCCCTCCATAAGAATTGAAGTTAAAGTGTTTGCTTTCATCCAGTACAAACCACTTTTGACAGTCCCATGAGTGGCTGTGGTTAGCTTAGCAACCACTACTTTAGAAATATTAACTAATTTAATCTTCAGAGCAATCCTAATGTTATTATTATTATCATCTGTATTGGGGGATAATATTATCCTAATGATAAAAATCAAAGCATGGAGAAGTTGAAGTCATATAGTAAATACATGGCAAAATTAGAGTTGCCTGACTTTGCCATATAACTTTTATAACAACATACGACATCTCTACATATAAAAGGCTAATATGCTAAGTGTCCCTCCTACCGTCCAACTGGTCGCTATGATGTGCACTGACCACTAGGGGGCAGATGCTCAATGCAGGAGCTGCTGAGCTGCAGTGACTGGGCAGCGGCGGTTCTTGGGTGATGCACCCTGAAACCAGAGAGGAGGGAGCCCGATTCCCCATGGGGCCACGTGATCCACCTTCGGCAGTGGGTTATGTTGTTGTTGGGGCACAGTTGGTCCTGAATCTGGTTTACTGCACACTTGC